>NC_140964.1:73883013-73913013 GCF_056783735.1 Eptatretus burgeri
AAGCCTCGAAAAAGCCTCCTCCCAAGCCAGGCCTCAGCCAAAGCTCACTGAGCCATCCGAAGCAAAAAGCTTCCGTCGGCCTCAACCCTAACGCAAGCCAAGCAGGACCCGATGGTCTGCTGAACGACATCCCCTCAACTCCCTTCTCCAACTCTGCGCTCTCCAACTCTGTCCTCTCAACTCTGCCCACAAACAAAAGAAAAAGATCTCCTCTTATCCTTCTCCGCCCCCCCCTCCTCCACGCCCGGCGTGACTCATGCCCTCGTGATCCATCATCCCCCCAGCTCAACCACGGGTGGGAGGGAGTTGTTGACATCATAAGTCACAGGCTGGCAGGGTTCTTCCTCTTCGCAAAAGAGGGGGGGGGGATGTCTCCATTGTTCGTTCCCTAACTATTAAATCGATCCTCAGCGCATCGAATCGATTTCTGAACATTTAAACAATGAAAGGTGAGCTATCTAGGGAACAAGCACTCATCGACATAGCTGACTAAAGGAACCCGAATGTTGTGTGCAATCGAATTCCCAAATTCGTAACAATATATATATATATATATATATATATATATATATATATATATATATATATATATATATATATATATATATATATATATATATATATATATATTGTTACGGGCCGGGCGTCGGCCGCCAACCGACCGCTCTGACGGAGCCGCAAGTCGAGTCGGCCCGATCAATCGCCTGGAATATAGATCACCGCCCAGATAACTCCGAGCGACGGGTCCTTGTACAAGAACCGAAATACGCCAATGGGCAGATCACGTGGGGTAGGGTCGATTGCCAATCTTCAATGTACTAAATACCCACGTGATCCAACTACCGGGGTATTCCACCCTCGACGGATCTCGTACAGAACAAACCGCCAAGGCGAGCCTGTCCCGTGCGCGATTCCAAGCGGCTTAATCGACGAGAACCGTTGGTCCAAATGTCCCCCTTTTACGGCAAACCAACGGCTTTCTAACTCCCATCACACGAAATGCTCAGTCAATGATAGAATCGACACGACGAGCTGAAAACATTTAACAATTGGGGTATTTATTAATAATCATGGGGAACTAGGGAAGCACGTAAGAGCAGAACTTTTCCGACTTTACGAAATGCGATGCAAACATTTACAGCACACAAAGCACTTCACAATTTCCTACTTATTAGACGGGCCCACGGACACACGTACGCGCGCGCGCGCACGCACGCACGCACGCACACACACACACACACACACACACACACACACACACACACACACACACACGAAATGGTGGCAGAGGCCTTTAATAATGGGCTCCAGCTCGGAGAACAGGTGAGATGAAACCCAGAGCCTCTCTCTAACCTCTCCACCTCATGTGGTCTCCAAGTTGTTCAGACCAGGGCTCCAGTGAGAGCGAGCTGGATCCAATCGCCGTGAGCTGCGATCCTTCCCGAGCTCCCACGAATTCTCCCGCGCTTCTCAACACATGCTGGTGAGACGAGGCGTTGATCCTTCCCGTCGATGCGTCGCTTCCCCAAGGAACCACCTCCCACGCTTCTCAACACGTGCTGGTGAAACGAGGCGCCGATCCTTCCCGTCGATGCGTCGCTTCCCCGAGGAACCACTTCCAAGAAAAGGTCGATGAGTCGCACCAAGCCGGCAACCAAAATGGAGAACAAAGAGCTCCACGAACCAAGAAGAAGAAGAAGAAGAAGCCACCATTCACAGTTCGAGCCAAGCAACTGGCTCAACTTCCTTCCAAAACAAAGCAGCTCGAAGCAAAAAGCTCTCCCGAGCCAAGCAGAAGCCGAAGCTCACTGAACCACCAAAGCAAAAAGCCTCCTCCCGAGCCAGGCCTCAGCCGAAGCTCACTGAGCCAGCCAAAGCAAAAAGCTTCCAAAGACCTCAACCCTAACCCAAGCCAAGCAAGACCCGATGGTCTGCTAAGCGACTACTCTCTGCCGAAGCAAAAAGCTTACCACTCCAATAACCCCCTAGAACAAAAGAAAAGATCTCCACTTAGCCTTCTTCCGCTCTTCCCCCGCTCCCGGCGTGACTCATGACTCATGCCCTCGTGCTCCATCCTCCCGCTCAGCCACGGGTGGGAGGGAGTTGTTGACATCATGAGTCACGGGATGGCAGGGTTCTTCTTGCTCTTCGCAGAAGAGGGGGAGGGATGTCTCCATTGTTCGTTCCCGAACTATTAAATCGATCCGCAGTGCATCTAATCGATTTCTGAACATTTCAAGAATGGAAGGTGAGCTATCTAGGGAACAAACACTTATCGGCATAGCTGACTAAAGGAACCTGTATGTTGTGTGCAATCGAATTCCAAATTCGTAACCATATATATATATATATATATATATATATATATATATATATATATATATATATATATATATATATATATATATATATATATATATATATATACATACATACAAATATATTGTTACGGATTTCAGAATCCGATCTGATGAATGCATCCACACATCCAGGTCCTCAGACAGTTATTTCCTAAAATGCATATTCAGATTAGCCCCATCCCCATGTCTAATGGGATTTTAAATGAGATGCATTGAGAAGGGTAAAGAATCGAACCCCTCCCTTTTGGGAAGCTTTTTTTCTTTACGACAGACATGTTTACACACATTTCTTTCGTGAGCGCTGGCGCCTGCCTTATTTTTCCTCAGCAATGTTTATGCACATATTTTTCGTGAGCACCAACGCCCGCCTTTTTTTTCGAGGCACGGGTTGTCATGGTAACGGTGCGCAAGTGGGGCGGGGTAAACTTGGGGGGACTCTGCGCGCACCGAGACGGGCCACATATATAAAAAGAATTGGAGGTCCATTCTGAGAGACAAAGAAAGCCAGAGAAGAAGTAAAAAAGAAAGCGAGAGTTGAAGCGCGCGAGGGAAGAAGAAGGCGAGAGAGGAAGTGCATGAGAAGAGAAGCGAGCAAAAATCAGGCAAGCGAGCCAAAAAGAAAGTGAGTGTTTAAGCGTGCGAGGGAAGAAGCGAGCCAGAGAGGAAGTGCGCAAGCGGGGTAGCATGCGAGCATGCAAGCGAGGAAGCGTGCGAGCGTGTAAGCGAGGAAGCGTGCAAACCCGCAAGCGAGGAAGCGTGCGAGTGTGCATGCGAGGAAGCGTGCGAACCCGCAAGCGAGGAAGCGCGCGAGTGAGCGTGTGGGTGTCTGACCAGCGCCAACGAGACAATTAGTCCTTCCCAGTGCTTGAGCAAGCGAGCGTGTGGTACGCGTGTGGGTGTGAGCAGCGCCGACAATGTGTGAGGCACGGGTCAGTCACCAACAAGTGAGGCGCAGGTCAGTCACCGACGGACCGTGTGGGTCAATGGACATCATCAGTTTCGTGAAGTGTGAGGAGCTACCCGTGTCGCAGCACCAAGGTCTAAACCCGCGACAGATGATCTCGGTGCCCCCTAGATGTCGACTGACGTCCAAGGCTGTTAACGAGTGGGCTCACGGCAAGGCTGGGTGCTGGCGATAGACAAGACACTCACACACACATTTCAGGACTTTTTCACTTCACGGACGACTTTCCTCTGGTGAGCGAGATGACTTCTTCTCCCCCCGCACCGAATGATCTGCTGGGTACGTTTAGTTGTAAGTACGTCAACCCCTAATAAGCATCTGCTCTCTGTCTCTTTCCTGTCATTGCGATTGCTTTGAAATTTATTCATTTATTTACCTCAAAAAATAAAGTTCTTTTTATTTATTTATTTTATTATTAATGAATCATTTGTCAACTTCCATCCTGTCCGTGTTTGTCCTTTCCTTCCATTGGTCTAGCAATATCCGAACCTTTATAGACTGGGAGGTAATTACCACAGATTTGACCAAAAATAGTCGGCACGCACCAGCGGTTAAAACGCTCGGCCGCCCTAATTAAAATATAATCGAGATAACATTGGTGCTTTGCCCGGGGCGCGCTCCCCGCTCAAGTAACCACATGACCTCAAGTTAAACGGAATAATTAGACAGTGGACACTGGAACTCGTGGTTAACTGGGTGGCATTCGTGGTTCTAAAACAACCCACCATACCACAACGTTAATTGTGAGTGGTGGCCCCATGTCCGGCTCTTCCGAGGACAACTGGGGATTAATCCCTCTGATATGAGTGACAAGCTGGTTTCTCAGTACCCATGGCCGCAACAACATATGTATATATATATATATATATATATATATATATATATATATATATATATATGTATATATATATATATATATATACACATATGTATATATATATATATATATATATATGAATATATATATATATAGACATATACATATACATGTATATATATATATATACATACATATACATGTATATATATATATATACATACATATACATGTATATATATATATATACATACATATATATATATATATATACATACATATATATATACATATATATATATATATATATATGTGTGTATATATATATATATATATATATATATATATGTATATATATATATATGTATATATATATATGTGTATATATATGTATATATATGTATATATATATATGTGTATATATATATATAAGCCTGGTGTTGGCGCAGTGGTTAGGGCAGCGGCTTGGGATCCAAGAGGTCCTGAGTTCAAGCCCCGTTGGGCCACTGAATAAATACACCAGGGGGTTGACTCAGCCTGTCATCCTTCCGAGGTCGGCGAAATGAGTACCAGTGTACTGGGCCGGTGTATACCCCGGTTAAAATAGGTGTACCATATCCCTGCGTTGTAAGAGGCGACCAGGGTTGTGTCAGGAAGGGCATCCGGCGTAAAAAAAAAACATGTGCCAAATCACGATGCGGATCATACGGATGATCCGCTGTGGCGACCCCTTACGGGAGCAGCCGAAAGAGGAAGAAGAAGATATATATATATATATATATATATATATATATATATATATATATATATATATATATATATATATATATACATATGTGTCGGGTATCCCTGTGTCGTAAGAGGCGACCAGGGTTGCGTCAGGAAGGGCATCCGGCGTAAAACATGTGCCAAATCACTATGCGGATCATACGGATGATCCGCTGTGGCTACCCCTAATGGGAGCAGCCGAAGGAAGAAGAAGAAGATACATATGTGTCTGGTGTTGGCTGAGTGGTTGGGGTGGTGGCTTGGAATCCTCGGGGTCCTAAGTTCGAGCCCTGTTACAATTGAATTAACATCAGGGGGATGACTCAGCCTGTCATCCTTCCGAGGTCGGTGAAATGAGCACCATTATACTGGTAATTATCCCCGCGTATCGAAGGCGACTGAAGAGTTGGCGTCAGGAAAGGCATCCGGCCGTAAAAACATTGCCACTAGAAAGGGTACCATGATTGGAACCCGCAAAAAGCTAACCTCTGCTCAGGGAAAAAGGCTTCAAAATGGTGTGATGATAATATAAATAGAAAAATATATACAGATATATATATATATATATATATATATATATATATATATGTATAAACATATACATGTATATAAATAAATAAAAATACATGTATATAAACAGGCTTGAGGCCTGTAATTGACATACATATTATATATGTATGTTATTTTTGAATATATATATATATATGTTATTTTTGAATATATATATATATATATATATATATATATATATATATATATATATATATATATATATATATATATATATATATGTTATTTTTGAATATATATATATGTATGTTATTTTTGAATATATATATATATATATATATATATATATATATATATATATATATATATATATATATATATATATATATATATATATATATATACAGGGTGTCGCAAAAGTCACCTTGGGATTTAGAATTTAAATAACATTCCTGTTTTTTTAAATAATTTACAAATATTTTTATACCAAAAGAAAATTTACAAAATGAAGATTACTTTGCTTTATTTATGAAAAATGATGCAGCTTAGATGTCCTCCATTTTCGGCTTCGCAGAGACGGGCTCTTTCGACAACATTTTCCATAACAGCGGATAATAACTCTGGCTGCAGACCTCAAATTTCTGCACAGATGTTGTCCTTGAGCTGCAGAATTGTATGGGGCTTATTGATGTATACACGCTCCTTTAGGTAACCCCAAAGAAAATAATCAGGAGGCATCAAATCAGGAGAACGTGATGGCCAAGAAATTTCTGAATTTCACGAAATTATTTGGTGTCCAAAAATTTGCTTGAGAGGCTCCACCATGGCTCGTGCCATGTGGGCAGTGGCTCGATCTTGTTGAAACCACATCTCAGGTTTATCCTTCACTGCAGGACACACAAAATTCTTGAGCATGGCTCAATACCGCTCACTAGTGACCGTCGTTGCACTGCCATCCTCATTTTCAAAAAAATAAGGGCCAATAATTAATCCTTTCTGACGTTACAACACACCAGACAGTGAATTTGAGAGGATGCAACTCATGTTGATGAATAGCCCTAGGATTCTCTAATCCCCAGAACCTACAGTTCTGCTTATTCACAAAACTGTTAAAATGGAAATGAGCTTCATCACTCATAATCAGTTTATGAGCAAATTCGTTTTCTTCATTGACCAACCTATGAATTTGGACTGAGTAATTTAAGCATTGTCGATGATCAGTCGGTTTCAACTTTTGCACCAATTGTACTTTGTATGGGAACAGGTGCAAATAGTTTCTTAGTATGCGATACAGTGACATCCGAGACATTCCCAACTGGTCAGAATGTCTGCGGATCAATGTTCCTGATTCTTCTTGAATACTGTCCAGTACAGGTCAGCTCAGGTATGGGAGCATGCACCAGAACAACGCGTCACTGCGTCCACTTTCCACCGGTACTCCAGGGGCCTCCGTCTGGCCATCCTCCAGGCAGATGCCTGGCCCATCCCATCTCCTTGAGATGATGGTCAACCTGCTGCAACCATGAGGCACGTGGTCAGCCTATTGGCCTCCTCCACTCACGAGACTCCCTCGCTGAGAGAATCTGGTGAGCAGGATCAGCGTCAGGAAAACGAGCCACATGTTCATACAGCCACAGCTGACACTAATGGACATGGACTATGCAGGTAAAAAATCTCATTTGAGTCTCTCTCAGCAACCGCTTGTTGGATACAAAGTCCGACCAGCGATAGCCAAGGATTCTCCGAAGAGACCTGGTACCAAAGGAATTAAGTCTCCGTCTCAGATCCTTGGTCAGAGTCCAAGTCTCACATCCATAGAGCAAGACTGGAATCACCAAGGACCTGAAGACTCGGACTTTCATCCTCCCGCACAGGTACCGGCAGTGCCACACCCCATTATCCAGTGAATCCATGAATCCCCAGGCCCGACCCAGATGTCTGTTGACCTCTGACTCACAGCCAGCAGAGACATGAATATCACTGCCAAGGTAAGTGAATCTCTCCACGATCTCAACATCCTCATCACCAGTACACGTTCACGATTAATCTGCGGACGGACTAAACGTGGTCTTCCAGATCGTGGCAAGTCACTTACTGACCCATATTTCTGAAAACGTTGAATCAACCGACGAATCATGAAATCTGAAGGTGGTTTTCTGACATTGAAGTGTCGCCAGTATGCTCTTTGGGTGAGAATAATTGATGAATGAAATTTAAAATAAAATTACACGATTTTGGTTCTTTGTTCAGTTGTGAATTTTTCCATGGGTAATTTCCAAATGTTAGTCTAAATTCTGAAAAGAAAAGAAAAACAAATTATTTTAAAAACAGAAATGTTATTTAATTTCTAAATCCCGAGGTTACTTTTGGGACACTCTGTATAGAAAAAGATATATACATATGTGTATATATATATATATATATATATATATATATATATATATATATATATATATATATATATATATATATATATATATATATATATATATATATCCATCCATTAGGACCATACTCTGTGCAGAGTGTTGGTGCTGCTAAAGCAGTCTCCTTGGCTGTTAGGTACAATCCTGGACGGGTCACCACTCTGACACAAGATACCAGCAAGCTGGCACTCATTTTGCCAACCTCAGAAGGATGACAGGCAGAGTCAACCCCACCTGGTATTAATTCAACAGCAAAGTGGGATTTGAACTCAGGATCCTGGGATCCCAAGCCCACCACCCTTACTATTAAGCCAACACCAGGCATATATATATATATATATATATATATATATATATATATATATATATATATATATATATATATATATATATATATATATATATATATATATATATATATATTAATAAATATATACATATACATGTATATAAAATATATACATATATTAATTTATTTATTTATATACAGTATCATAGGTTTGTATGAGTTTCTTCATGAGCAGAAAATTATGAAAACGCAATGTAACCCAAAGGAATTTAATATTTTCCTTCTATCGGGAGGGGTAAGAAGGACATGAGCCCAATAATCTAGTTACTCAGGCCATGGCATTTTCTAAATGATAATTGCTTCATTATCAGTTCCTTTACCTAAAATATCAAAAGATAACTGGAATGTGAAATTCCCACTGTTCCAAATAAGTTCACAGCTCATCATTGCCACGATGCACAGAAGGATTATCCTTGTTGTTCTTTTTATTACAATAGCTTTATAGTGGGCGCATCCCACACTCCCTGTACACAATACCAATCGACTAAAATCAATATTCTTGACATCTGCAATGCAAAATATCTGATTCTCAACCTGCTCCTAAGGCTATCAGAGGTGGATTTGCAAGATCTGATTGACTTGACTTTTGGAAAGGCCAAAAAAACAATTTGACACCACGGCATCTAAAACATGTTCAAGGCACTCGAGTACGTCAGCAACACTTCAAACATCAAATAAGTCCAATGCAATGATGTATTTGCAACATCCTTGAAAGGTCATAAACATTTCCTCATTACTGTCTTTACTATACATCACAATATCAGGCGCTTATCCAATTCATCTCTTTATAGACATGTTGCAATCATCTGCCATGGTCATCAACATTAAAAATGACAAGTAACATTGGCCTATTGCTATACAACTAATAGACATTCCTCAGCAGGATTGACCGAGACTGGTGTGATCCATCACCCAAAAAACAAAAGAGAGATGAACATATCGGTTATGCAAGAATAGACAGGGAACTTCAACACAGAACGAGGCCATTGGGTCCCTCAAGCCTGTACAATCATGCCAACATCTTCCTTAGGACTCTATCTTCATCAATTTAGTTGCTTTATCCTGAAGCCTATCTATGGCAAATATGTCTTTCCTCAGAAGTGGTTAACAAAACTAAAAAAAACTGAAAAACAAAACTTTTCACAACATTCTAGATGAGGCCTTACTAAATCCTCAACAGTGTTGATACTGCCTCTTGTGAATTGTAATTTATCCCCTACAAATGAAACCTAAAACCCTCTTCACTTTACCTATAGCTGCCTGGTATTGTGCTGTCTGATTACCCCCCACATCGATGACCACCCCCTGATCTTTCTCTTGAGTCACACATTCCAAGACCACCACTTGCATTATATAATCACTATTATCTTTATTCTTACCCAATAAAGGAATTTTGAAATGGCGTATGAATGCTAACGAGGCCTTTCACGCATGCGCTGTGTGCGTTTACAGTAACTCCGTTCTACAAGCATGAGCACTTTTAACCTGCTGTTGAAAATCTGTAATTCAAATTGTCTTTTCAACATAATTTTCAGCATTTAAACGAAAGAGTGGCAATTTTAAAATGGTTAACTAAAATTGCTGTGTTCCTGGATGCAAATCGGAATCAGGAAAATATAGTAAATACAAGAAATATCCGTGGACGCAAGGTGTTGAGTTGTGACCATTTTTCTGACTAGCACAACCTTTGTGTATTTTCACATCACAAAGATGTTCTTTGTTGGTCACCATTATTTTGTTGGCAAAGTCTTTCCAATTGCAGATGTCCATTAAATAAATCACCAAGCCTGTCATTGTCACTGGAGGCACCCCCACGAGGTTCAAAGTCCATTCACTGGTTGCGACCCGTTGGGGTTTGGGTAGCACACGCCCATCTACTTGGGCCTGGTACAGGCCCACATATATTGTCGGAAGTATGGGTAGCTGCCCTTTTGGCAAGCTGAGAAAGTTATCCAATTATTTTGTTGTGCAGAGGCATACCCCTTTCTCTTCGGTACTTTTCCAAGTATGTTTGGCTTCTTGTAGAAGCTTTGCGAGCCATTTAAGGTGACAATCCTTATCTCGCACATACGATATACTTTCGGGTGCCCCAAACTACGCTGTTTCTTGGGATTTCTGTGTATGCACGCCAAGCATTCTGTGGAGTATTACGTCATTTTGAAAGTCCCGTATTCCAGAACCTTACTTTTCCCGATGTTAAACTGCATCTGGCAGTCCTTTCCTCAATCCATTAAAGTATCCAGACTTATTCCAGGTTAACAAGAAATCAGTCATAAAAAATGGGGCTGGTTACAGGCTCTATACGTACTTTCTTCCAACCACAGTTCTTTTGTGCTTGTTATTCCACGTGTTAAAATGATGTTGGGATTGCATTCAAAGTTGAACACACCACCAATAGCATAGCGGTCTCGCAAGGCAAATCCCAGGTTTGACGTTTTGGCCAAAAGCTATTGGGACTGCGTCTGTCTTGTGCCTTGGTTGCCGTTTAAGGGTCATTAACAGTCGGCCTCTGTGCGCAAAACGAAGAGAAAACAAAACTGTTGCTTTGGTGTGCTCAAACGACTTCTGTATTCACTTGGGAAATACCCGATTTCTGTTAGTTGGAAACTTATTTAAAAAAACAAATCCCAAACCCAACACCAGTAATGCAGCCAACAGCGGAACAACGGAGCATGATGAACAATAATCGCAGGACACTGATCTGAGAAAGAGCCTCGTCAGAAGTGTTTGACACATTCCATCCACAAGCCAATCACCAACAGAGATCACTGATCGGGAAGGATATAAAAGGTTCACCTACCTACAAAGCCTACCATATTAAATGATATCCTAAAAACAGAAGAACTCCATTTGCAATTTAATACCAAATACCTTTCAAGACATTATTCTTTCAATTTGAAGAAAAGAAAAACAAACTTTGTTTGTAACTTTTAAGTAACTTCACAAAGGGCATGACGATGGATACCCATGCAACTTCATCAGTTGCATGAGTTTCAATTCGTCAAGACAAAATATAATTACATTAACGTGTCCGACCAGACGGTCTTTTCAGTTTATTTCGACTGTAATAACTGAGGGAAAATAATCCAATGGGAAGAACTTTGGTAGAAAAGGACGACTCGAAGGGGATCACTGGTGCCTTCAATGTACGCAACAGTGAAACGAGTCTTCAGGAAATGTTCAATGGCACGATATGATCAGAGCATAGCCACATGATCATGGCAGTGAGTATCCAGATTTGGAAGTCGGGTCCTCCTTTACATGCTGATAATTATTGAACACGATACTTCTAACAGCGAGTGGCGCTGAGAACAGTCTAGACTCTGGACCAGTTGAAGAAAGTAAACGTGGTTTAACAAATCGCATTTCATGCTGCTTTAAAAACATGTGACAAAAAGCTCATCAATCAGTGGACCCCCAAGGCATTGTGCTAAAGGCTCGTATCGTTAGGGCTGACATGAGGAATAATCTGGGAAATGTTAAACTGATGCAATTTAGGATCTTTTCCAAAGCTGTACTGAATCACTAGGGAATTTTGACACCATTCTTCAAGCCATAAGTAGCTCATCCCACCATTAATTACATTCTGGACTTTTAAAAAAATGACAATGATGTTGGTTTCCATTCAAACTTTTTAAACTTCATCCTTTGGTTAAAGGCATGAAACATTTTTAACTTCCAAGCATGGACTCACCCTGGGAGTTGGTCCTCTCAGTCAGCACTTTGGGCTCACTTGAGCGAGGCCCAGACACAGTATAAATAACTATCTGGTACTCTGTGTCAGGTTCCAGGCTGGAAATGGTCACAGCTGTTTCTTCGCCTGTTGCGGATACCTCTTTCCTCTCGCCCATGCCTTGGTCGGCCTCTAATTGCTTCTGGTAGAAGACTCTGTAGCTGGTGGATTCAGGATGTGCTGGAGAATCCCATGCAAGGTGGAGAAAATCTGAACCACGCTCCACTACGTGTATATTCTCTGCTGATGTAACACCTGTAGGGAAGACAAAGAAAGACTCAAAATCAGCTTGCAGTCTCGAAACATTCAAATCTGCTATTATCGGGATCATAGGTGGGCTGTCCTGTTAAAGCAGGTGCCTGCTCTAATTTAAGGTAATAAAATTTAGACCTTTACATTGGTTTTACAGTGAAACGAAGATCTTTCAGATCAGACCGAGAAGTAGCTTGGTGTTAGCCATTCTATCAGGGCAGAATACCATCCAAATTATTTTTCCATAAAATATGAAATCTTCGTTTTCACTTTTCACTGCATGCCAAAGGAAGCCAAAAATTGCTGTGGTCGCAGTATTGCACAGCCAAGGGTTATTTCCACAAGGGAATCAGAGCTAATAGTGTCGTTAATGGCAATATTACACAACCATAACTTTCATCACAGTTGAGAATTTAAAAAAATATGTAAAAAGCATTATAATGCAGCATAGAAACCTCTCTCTCACAACTCACTGCTCATTTGTTCAGCGATAGTTTGCAGGTCACGTGCCGCGGTGCACAGGGCTGGAACTATTTGTCGACGTAATCGGCGCAGAAAGTTCATAGAGTTTGCCAGAAACAAACGCTCCTCAGCTGGAGGGGACACAACTCGCTCCAGCTCCGTTTTGTCAACCCTTCCAATACCTGCATGGTGGGAACAAACAAAACATTTCAATATGTTTGTGTTTTATCAAAAGAAAGTAGTAAAAAACATAAACACACACGTAGCACTTCTAGCTTGTCCCATGACATGTAGAATTTACTTTTTTTTAATCCAATTTAAAGAGCCGTACACAAGAGGTCAGCCATGGATTTCCTTGTAGACGTAACAGGAAAACTCCTCCATGTAGTCAATCCAATGGTGGCCCAAAGAGTGATTTCTAATTTTGTACGTCTATCATGAATGACAATTACAATTATTTTATCATTTGTTTTACTTCTTAATAAAAAAAAAGCAATTAATTGGAAAGCCAAAAAGAAGAATTGTTCGAGGAAATCGGTTGTCTAAAAGTCCGAGAAACGTACAAAGCAAAACATAAAGGACAATCATCGTTGATGTAAATGATACGGAGGAAGAACAAAAGCAAAGAGCTTTTTCATGTGGGTGTCAGCATTAATCCATCCATCCATCCATTGGGGCCATAGTCTGTGCAGAGCAGAGCGTTAGTGCTGCTTAAGCAGTCTCAGCATTAATGGAAGAGCAGGAAGGCAATTGGTGAGAGGCAGAGATGTCGAAAAAAAACTGTCTCGATGTCGAGACAGAGACAGAGACAGAGACAGAGACAGAGACAGAGACAGAGACAGAGACAGAGACAGAGACAGAGACAGAGACAGAGACAGAGACAGAGAGAGAGAGAGAGAGAGAGAGAGAGAGAGAGAGAGAGAGAGAGAGAGAGAGAGAGAGAGAGAGAGAGAGAGAGAGAGAATTACGTGATTTTTGCACAATTTACTGACCTAGTGCAAACACCTCAACACCAGAATCTCTGAGGGCCTGGGCAGCATCATCCACAGAGTCGCTGGATGGCCGAGTCATTAATACAACAGCTATCTTGGGTCGGTCATGGTCTGATTCACTGAACACATCATCCCTGGCAAGGTGCAGAGCCTCACCTGCAAGAAGACAGGGCGAGATGGACATTCCACCAAGGACTAGTTAGTATTTATGAGAAACTACTCACTTTCTTCATGATTACCAACCATATCACTCAGATTCAGTGTAGATAAAGGTCAATGCAAGGACAAGTTTGTAATACCATCTGCCTGGCTCAATGTCTGCAATGCTCTCTCACTGTGTACCTACCCTGCTGCCTTGAACATCAGAACCTATACTAATAATGCACAATCACTGCCATACAAAAGGTGAATGTGCATTGCCACTGTGTTTGGGTAATTTAGTCGTTATTAGTACAACAGTGATTCACTCTATTGTTCCCTATGTCTCCCAACAACACATAGAATACTCCCCTCCCCCACTTCCTCTCCCTCTTCCCACCTCACCGAGGTTAGCACTGCCACTACGCTCTGGAGCTCTTCGGATGATGCCAAAGACATTTGCTCTGGCATGCCTTTCGCTCAATCGCATAAGCACATCTGGAGGACTGGAGCCCATCTGAAGTAGGGCGACATGTGAAGCATCTTCTCCCAAAGGAAAAGCTGCAACGAGTGAAGCCAAAAAGAACTTTGCCTTCTGGAAATCTTCCTTTGGCAAGGCACCGGAGCTGTCCAAGATGAGAGCCACATCCACTGGGATATTCTCTGAACAGCCTGTTGGGAAGATGACAACCAGCTGAAGCAATTCAAATATTACAATGAAATACCTCAACATCGAGAGTGCACAGAGCCATACTTATAATTTACTCCACTGTACTTACACAATGGCCCTTCTCAAACATTTTATGCTTATTACAGTAAACACCACTATGCTTACATATTACAGAAACACCTTGATACTCAATGCACATATATGACATAGTTACATCAGTATCAGAAATATGTCAACGTCAACAATGGAACATTAGCTTATACCTTTGCTCACTTTGATCTTCTTCGTCTCTTGTTTCCCTGCTCTTGCGTGTGCGTATCTCTGCACTGGAGAGTAAACAAAGAGGGATAAGAACTCGTTTGATTCGCAATAATAAAACTCACAAGAGTATCAACTCAGCACTGCAGGACTTGGTGTCATCCTCAACAACACAAATTAATAAAATGAATAATGAGCAGAGGGAGGTGGGAGGAGGAGGAGGAGCAGGAACAGGAGTAATAAGAAGAAGGGGAATGCATAAATCCAAAAGATGGCTGACTTGCCTGGGATGTGTAAAACCACTGGCTCACTCTTGGATGTCTCATCCAGTGCCACGATAGATATCGTGTAAGGTATGCCTTTGCGCAGGTGCAGCAGAGTATGTCTGGCATTGCGTGGTAAATGTAGCTCCCGCCTTGCACCTCCTAAGACAGCAGGAAGGCATAGAAGGTGTTAGATACATAAAGGCCACGATAATATCCTTTCCCCTCTCATTCAGTTCTTCCATGAGCCCTGATCTCTCAGCAAAATAAAGCACCACAAACAAATAATGGAGATATATGGGCACATATTGTTGTGTGAATGGCTTCAGTGGGTAAAATGGGAATAGTTTATGAAAGTTATTTCATTGTACATGATCAGCAAAAGGGTTTGTAGTACATGTATAATAGGCAGGGTCGAGTTTGTTCTCTGAAAGATCTCTGTCTTTCCTTCCAAATGTTCATTTCTCATCCCCATTTCCCCCAACGTTGTCTCGTGTGCCTTTTCCTCATTGCAATCTGTCATTATGCATTTTCATTTGAAATAAATAATCAGCACAGTTAACACGTGACCTCCACGAGTGAGATCGGCTACGAGTTCCTTCCATGAGCAGAGACTCTGACAAGGTGAGGGTAATTACGCCCCTGGAAAGTGGCCAATGGGTGCACCCGGTGGCCCTTGGCCCCGCCCCATGGGGAGTTAATAAAACACACAATGGGCGGAAACTCACAAGAATGTCTTACGGTAGCCATCTCCAGCAGAGCCTTTCTCTCCTCATAACCGCCTCCTGGATGGCACGATGGCCTAGAGGTATGCTCACTCACCTCTGAGCCATCCAGCCTGGGTTTGAATGTTGATCCAGCTAAAACTGTCATCCTGGTGTCTTGCAGGCAGGAAGAGGAACCATTGTGTGTGCCGTCCATCAGATGGACATTAAAATGGGAGTCCCGTCTGCCAGCATTTATAGGTGGTGGACGCTAAAAATCCCATGGTGTCCCTCGCGAAGAGTCGGCGAGCTATCGCTGACACCCGAAACAAATTAAAAATCATTGTCTTGCAGAACTGAGGAGTGGTCTGAGCAAGCCCGCTGGGAAGCTGGTGAAACATCATCTGAGACTGGGTCTGCTTTTGCTTATGACTGACATTGGCAGAGTAGATCTAGTTACTTTTTGGTTGAATGTGCCTTCTCTTTTTTTAAAGTACAATCCCAACCATCCGAATCTTATAGCATTACATAGGTGGCATTTCACCCACTTCAAAGCAAGCTTCATCAGGCCAATAGACCCCGAGCCTCGGAAGGTCTCCGGTCCTTATTTGCTATACGACCGCTCATTTCAGGTCACGCACTGGCGGGCGAGGTGAAATGGAGGAGTGTTTTTTTTATTTTGCAAACCTCAAGCAAATATAAACAAAAGATATGTTAGTAGATACTCAAACAAATAATATTTGAGTGTCAGGAGAATTGATTCGCACGATACTGGAACAGGTATGTGGATGACACCTTCACCATTGTGCATCCAGACATGGTAGACAACCTTCTGGGGCAACTCGGCTGGGTATTCCCCAACATTGACTTCACAACTGAAATTGAAAAAGAAAGCATATTGGCCTTTTTGGATGTGGAGGTTCACCGTGAGCCTGACGGCTACCGAAAGCCTTCAGTTTACAGGAAGAGTTCCTGCATATTAAAAAATATCTAGTCCTTTCTGTTTCACCCTGTATACGTGTACGAGTATATAAGCTGCGACAATTTTGTGGTCAAACGGTTTGGCATCAACTCAGATGCAGTTGCTGAAAGATACAGATGGAAATGAAGACAAGAAAATAAATAAGGAATTGGAATGCATCTAAAGGTGGGGGAAAAGGGGTAAGGAAAGAAAAAAGAAACAAAACAATAATTTAGTGAATAAATTATTACGAGTGCACTCAACAGAATCAAGCACTCCTGGAAAGTGAACAAACATTGAGGAAAGGTGGCCAGTTTCCATTTGAAAGCAGTGCAAAGTATCCAGGAGACAGCACGACTAAGCTTGATTTGAAACGGCGCTTAGTCAAGACATCCCAGCTCCCTGCTAAAGCTTCTACGACAGTCAGGCAGCTCGGCCAGACTTGATACAGCTGTGGAGCAGACCTGGTATTAAGAGCCAAGCTTGTTCGTTTGGCGTTTTATTCCGAATAAAAGTAGATGTGCACTTATTAAGCCAATTTCAGACTTGTTGTGGCATCATTGTGTGCATTTGAGGACAGCAACCCATGGTAGCTCAAAATCTCAGGACAACATTCTTTTTCTTTTTTTTCACAGGGCAAGCTCGATTGCACATTAAAGCAACTGATGGTGGTCTTTGGCACTACAGTCCTGGTAACTGGAGAAGGATCAAAATGAGTGAAAGTTGAAAATTTTTACCAGCACTTTCAATCCTTGTTGTGATGATGCCAGTTATCTCCTCTGCTCCACTTTGATTAACAGTAAAATTACTTTTGTCCATTCCCTTACATATAAATATCAATATATGTTTACACACACACACACACACACACACACACACACACACACACACACACACACACACACACACACACACAGCTCTTTCAAACCACTGACTCACTGATTAATATAAAAGATCGATACCTTCCGGGTGACGAAGAAAGCTGAAATTTTGTGTGCCAATGAACATTGAAGAAGTACAACAGAAAACCAAAAAAATCACAGAATTGTAGGACAACATCCATAAATGAAAATATAAATGAATGAAAAAATAATTGAAAAATAAATTTAAAAACAAAATTAAAGAAAATGTAGGTGAGTGACCTGAGAAAATGGTGAGGCCAGTAATTTTGTGTGTCGACAGACATCGAGGACGATACACAAAGAAAAATCACAGAACCGTCGGAAAGCATCCGTAAATGAAAATATAAATAGATTAAAAAATAATAATAAATGACAAATCAAATGCAGGTGAGCGACCCGAGACAATGGGGAAACATGGTTCGTATGCTTACACATTGTGTAAGCACACCCCGCTAGTATGTATGTATACATATACGCTTGTAGCAAGGTATTATGTACACATTTAGGACATGGGGGACCAAAAAATGAAAGTCATATGAAAGAGGTCAAGGTCATATGAAATTAACAAATTGATCAAATTTATCAGTGTTCATTAAGGTCATAAATATATATGCACATAAACTTAACCATAGAAATACATGCTGTGATGAACCAAACTAACATCTTAGGATTAAAAGTGCAGATTTCTTTAAAACGTTACGTACTTCCGAACGACCTTTGATGTTCTGTATACTGAACACAAACTGGCCTTTGGTATTGATTTTTATATCATAGGGACATCTTGGTAAACTTATTCTATCGTTATAAAATCAAGCTTATAGCTACCAGTAATTTTGTAGCAGCATGGTGAATGCAATTTGTTACGTACTGTCTAAAATTTTTGACCCAATCATGGAAGTGAACCTAAAAACTGGTATGTAGTAATGATCCATGTTGAAACTTGCCATTTTAAATCATCACTTTATGCAGAAGTAAATTGCTATTTAAGATGTTCTATCAGATGCATTTCAAATTTCTGGAATAAGATTTTGTAAGCTTCACTATGACTGGGGGAAATTTTGCAAAATCTGAGATTTTACACATTTGAAGGTGCCAAGATATGCAGAAGGTCATAAGAAATGTACTGTTTCGAGGAATTTTTCTATTCTTATGTATAATGATATATATCAAACAAAAAATGCATTTTCATCCATTTTGGACAACAGATACAATCATACATGTAACCCATTTCTAAAAAATGAGCTATAAAAATGGAAAAAATAGCCTGTGTTTGGATAAAAAAACATGCTTTGTAAGCAACTATATCCATAGAACCCATAGCAAAGTATACATTTTCTGAAAGTACAGATACTTGGGCATTATCTAACATGAAGATTGTTTATCTTATTAAAACTGGGTTCAATTTCTAAGCTTTCTCCTCATTTAGGACCACAGTGTACACAATACCATGCTACAAGCATATATATATATATATATATATATATATATATATATATATATATATATATATATATATATATATATATATATACACACAGTATATATATACTGTATGCAGTAAATTGAACCAGTTTTAAATCGTCCCTGCTTGGCCGAGACCTCAATGAATGCACATATTTAAACTTAACATTGCACCCAAAGACAATGAACTAGTTCTTTTATTTTTAAACAAGTCCTCAATCCCCTTCAATCCCTTACCCCCACCCAATCCCAACATCATTTCATTCCATTCCCATTTTCCTCTTTTACCCTAATTCTTTCCATTATTTTCTCAATTTAAAACTGCCATGGTGATTACAACTCAGGAAGCATCCTTTTTAAAGACAATATGATCAACCTCGTACATGATTTGTGAGGGGCAATCTATTTATTACATTTAAATATGCTGAAAATTGTGATGCTCCACTCCCCCATGTACACTAACCCCCTGCCAGACAGCTATCCATCCTCCCTATGCTGTTCAAGTTATTCACTGGAACTTTGTCTACATCATTTCATACCACACTTCCAGAACATCCTGTGCCTTTATTAAACCCAAACAAAAATGGCTTTGTTTTCATTACTGGAGAAGAGCAGGCAGGCTGCAGCCTCTTCCCTCTCTTCAGATCTTGACAAAATCACAAGCTGGTCAAACACATGGAATGTCTTCCACTCCTGACAAATCTCACACTCTCACGATCTCTCTTCAAAAGAATCGTCTGGCAACTCTCCTATCTACTCTCTGAACAATCCTATTGAGGAAGTTCGGTCATTCAAACTCCTTGGTCACACTATCAGCCATGATCTTTCTTCAGCAAACCACATTTCAAAGTTGGCCTCTAAAAGCGAGCTGCCGACTGGGCATTCTGCATCATACAAAGTCCATCCTTGGCACACCTGAACTCCTATCCACCAACAAGGCTTTCATCCGCAGCTCGATGGAGTACTACTCTCCACTCTGGGCTGGCTCCGCTGCCTCATCTTGCTCAGCTTGATGCGCATGGAAACCTCGGCCTTCAAGATCATTGGAATCTTCAACGATGAAGCTGAGTCTATGGGCCTATCACTTCACCATCAAATATAGGTCAGTGGTCTCTCTGTCTTCTACCACTCTTCTTCACTGAAGGTGGCCTCCACATATTGCATGCAAGTTTTCACTCCAAATTTTTCCTCAAAATAATTTATTGCTTCTCCAAATTGAAAGAGACCACCCCCCCCTCCCCTTTAAAATGTTTAAGGTGATTCATTGTCATGCATGTATGGCTATCAGCCATTCACACACACACATGATTAAACTATGGGAGAAGGTGTGTGGTAGTGATTGGTGGAGTGGAGGGAGTGGTGGATAATGGTGAATAGAGGGGAGAGGAAGCTGGGCAGTGGTGAGGTGACGAACTTCGTGACCGATACACGAATTAGCCTTGCAAGGTGAATTCATTAATCCATTTTGTGGGCAGCCGATGGCTGCTGGTTTACATCATTTTGCTGGGAGCATGGCTTTGTCACTGATGCAATCTCCTCTGGAGGTTAGAGCAGGACTTTGTAATTTGTTCATTGTGCCAGGGATAGCTCACCTACTCTTCGCAAAGGATACCGTGGGGTGTTCAACATCAACCAACTAATGCTGGCAGATGGGATGCCCAGTTTAACGTCCATCCGAGGGACGAGGGACGGCACACACATTGATGGATCACTTTGCCTGTGAAACACCGGGGTGACAGTTTATAGCTGGGCCGAGATTCAAACCCAGGCTCGATGGCTTAGAGGTGAGTGTGCATACTTCTTGGCCATCCTACCCAGCCCCACAAGGTGAATGGTAAGCCATTGGATCCATGATGTATTGGTGGATCACATGAACAGAAATAAAGACAGGTTGGATGGTGGACAGGTGTACATTTGTGGGTACGATACTCCATGTAAATACCCATACGTGGTTGTAATGGAGATGGACCCGAGACCCTTAGAGGAAATTTGAAGACTGCAAGGAAAACTTCAGTTTCTTTTGGGGTTCCAAAAGCGACTGAGATGCAAGATAATCTGTCCCAGATGTCCCATCAAAATATTCCACACATTCCCAACCCATCATCTCCCATCGCTCCAACGTCCTGCCGTCTCCAACTAACTTGATAAAAGTTAAACAACAAGGTTGAGGTTTTTTTTTCATAGAAGGCCTAACTTTCAAGGAAAGTTGGTGAATCCTGAGAGATCATTAGACAAGGAGGGTAAGATCAAATTTGAACAATCAAATCAGCTGCTGTTGTTTCTTCAAAGGAATTTTGAACAGAATTATGCAGAAACAAAAGAACTACTGTGCAAGCGAATGTTAAATTCCTTTGAAGGAATCATAACTGACCACAAGCATTTCTCAGATTCATTGGGAGGTGTGGGTGGAGGGGGGGGAGAGGAAGGGGTAATTACAGTGAGGTAGGTGATGAGAATCCAACATTTTCACCCCACATGTTATTGTTCACTTTTGTGAGGGTGTGAAATATTTAGATTCTAACAAGCCACCTTATTGTGCCCCCCCTCCACATGGGAACGTTTTCAGCTGAAGTTAAAAAAAAAAAACTGGCTAGCCA
Organism: Eptatretus burgeri; assembly: GCF_056783735.1. Taxonomy (NCBI): domain Eukaryota; kingdom Metazoa; phylum Chordata; class Myxini; order Myxiniformes; family Myxinidae; genus Eptatretus; species Eptatretus burgeri. The sequence goes on from NC_140964.1 coordinate 73,904,601, forward strand.
TGCCTAACGTTCCTAACGTTCGACGAAAGGTTATTCAGGCAGGAATTTGGAATTCTTTAGAGTATCGAAGATAACTAGCCTACTCTTCATGAAAGAAAACGTGGGATCCTTAATGTCCACCAACAATAGACAGCAGATGGTTGTGACACCAGGCTTAACATCCATTCGAGGGACGGCGTAATTTGCGATGATGCAACTCCTTGTCTGCTTGGGAATCGAACTCACATCAGACAGCTTCGAGACAAGTGTGCTACTTCTGTGACATTCTGTCAGATAAATTACAAGTTATTATGAACAGGATTACTAAAAAACAAGTTAACTGCAGGCTTCATGCAAAGCTCAACAAATCTGTGAATAATAGGAGGTTCCACTTCTCACAACTCCTTGAGAAAGTTGCACAGTCCAACCGCCCAGGGTCAGCTATATCACTGTCCAAAGAATGACGTCACATTGCCAAAGTTTGAGTCCATTATATACGGTTGGGACAAAGACGACAACACCACTGTGGAGACAAGTTCATTACAATGAGTGCAATATTACTTGCACTGGGAAGAAAGGCACATAATTGTGAACTTAATTAAATTTCAGCAATGGAAGCTTGATGCAAGTCTTGGAAGCATTATTTATGGCCTATCTCGAAAAGTTCATGCATTCAAATACCCAGGACTTTGGAGGGGCAAAACAGCTGTTTCGGCCATCAAGAGGGTACCGCTGCATTGGGAAATAGCACACGACGACGTTCTTACAAATCAAACTAGAAAGAGCAATTGGAGATTGTGGACCCTTGCCAGGACTTGTTTTGTGTGATTTGTTTTGTGTGACAAATACATGGAAGGATGTACTGAATGAAAGGTCATTCATTGCAAATGAAAGATCTAAATGGTCTTGGTGCAAATGTGTAAAAAGGTCAAAGGTCTGAAAAGTTGTATAGATCAAATGGTCTGAAGATCTAAAAGTCAAAAGGTCTGAAAAGGTATAAATGGATCGAAATGGTCCAAAGTGGCTAAAGGGTCTTCGAAGGGGTCGATTGGGGGTCTGAAGGGTGTAATTTAAGGTCTAAATGGTCAGCATGGTCTAAAGGAATCTAAAGGGTCTTAGAACATCTAAAAGAGGTCGAATGGTCAAAGCGGTTTGAAGGGTACTAAAATGTCTGAAAGGTGTGAAGGTCAAAAGGTCTAAAAAAAAGGTATAAAGGAGTCTAAAGGGTCTTGCAGGTTTTGCAGGTCTTGCAGGTTTTGCAAGTAAGGAGTCCTCATACCCTCATACGGGGTATGAGTGGTTTTCTGGTTCTAAAATATCTTAGAGGATCTTAAGGGTCCAGGGGTCTGAGGGTCCAAAAGGTTATTGGGGTCTTATAAGGTCTCAAGGGTATTAAAGGGTTTTAGGAGTCTTAGAGGGTCTTGGAGGTCTTGAGGGTCTTAAGTGGTATAATTGTTCTAAAGGGTTGTAGAGTCTTGGGAGTCTTTGGATTATAGGGGGTCATGGGGGTCTCAGGGTATATAAGGATCTAATGTAACTAATAAACCAACTATTGTTCGGTGTGGACAAACAGACAAACAAACGGCCCCAAATGCAATACCCTCTCCTTTGGCGAGGGAAATAAAATAAAGCAGAAATAAAACAATTCACACACAAAGTGATTTCTCTCTAACAATCACCTTGTTCATTTATTCCTTCTTCAGGGATAAATTTTTTTCTCTTGGATAAAAGAAAAATTACCAGATCCTTCTTACCACTGTTACCAGAATCTCAGGACACTGTGAATGGTCTTTGTATGTGTAGAGCGTGTTGCTTCAAAAACCTTCAGCCGTCGGTAACCCCGAGGAACTGCCATCACATTGTCTGCTACTTGACAAATCACACCGGTTTACACAGCATCAGAAGATTCATAGGTGAGAGTGAAGTTATTGTTGTCCTTGTTTTATGCAATCGTCTATTCTCCATCCCATCTGATGCGAGTGCGATGCGAAACGATTATTGGCCGATAATTCGGTAGGAAAAGGCACCTGGGCCTTCATAACGCAGATGTTTAGGAGAGTCGAATTTGGAAACCACAAGCATTTAGAACATGTCATATTTCGTTAATTCGTAATATATCATTACGACAGTATAGCCAAATCGTGTCACCATCATGACAAGTCGAAACGCCAAAACATGCGCAAAAAACAAGTGCAGTCACCCAGTCAAACTTGATATTTTGGTTCAGTATCAGTGATCAAGAAAAAATTGTTTCTTTCAAAGCATTTTCATGAAGCCCATTCTAGTAGAGTTGAGTGAATGTATCACATTTGTTTATAACACCTGTGTTAAGTTCACCGGCCTCATGTGCGCCTGATCACCAATGCCCACAAAGTTCCACTGGGCATGGTAAAAATTCCAAAAGACATTGAAACCATCAAGAACGATGACAGTTGGAATAAAAAGGCATTAGCTCGTGTACACCTGTCACAGCATTACACCTGAATCGCAATTTTTTTTTAATGTACGTTCCAATTTGTCATGCAACATTCCTTGAAAAGCTTTTTTAAAGGAGACTGGAATGAAGTGTGGAATGATAAACAATGCAAAATGAAGGAAAAACTGAAAGCAAATGACAAATAATGAAAAATATTTTGGCTTGTGAAGGAATGAAAAACACCATGCAATGAAAAAATGTGGCTGGCAGGATGGCCTAGAGGGTAAACACACTTGCCTCTAAGCTGTCTAGTCTGGGTTTCTCAGGTGTCTAGTCTGGGTTTGAATCCCGACCCAGCTATAAACTGTCGTCCCGGTGTTTCACAGGCTGGGTTTTTCATCAATGCGTGTGCCGTCTCTTGTATGGGTGCTCAACTGGGCATCCCATTGGCTGGCATTAGTTGGTGGACGTTAAAAACCCGACGGTGTCCTTCGCGAAATGTAGGTGAATTATTGCTGGCACCCTGAACAAATTCCAAATTCCTGCTCTGACATCATGTGTGGGAGTAGCGACCCATCCAGGATTGTAACCCTTCCCAAGAAAATGCTTTGGCAGAACCGACGTTCAGTTTAGAGGATTGTACATGAATGAATGAACACAGTGCCTTCAGAAAGTATTCACATACCTTGGCTTTTCATATTTTGTTGTGTCACTGCTTGAATGTAAAATCAAATGAATATAAATTTTTTGTCACTGATCAACACAAAATACCCCATAATGACAACATGAAAACATGTTTTGAGAAATGTTTACAAAGCAATTAAAAATGAAAAGCTGAAATGTCATGCAGCAATAAGTATTCAACCCCGTTGCTATGACTCTCCAAATTCAGCTCAGGTGCATCCAATTTCCCTTGATCATCCTTGAGATGTTTCTACAACTTTATTGGAGTCCACCTGTGGCCAATTGAATTGATTGGACATGATATAGGAGGAAACACATCTTTCTACATGAGGTCCCACAATTGACAGTGCATGCGAGAGCAGAAACTCCACCATGATGTCCAACGAACTGTCCGTAGAACTCTGAGATAGAATTGTGAGGAGGTATAGATCTGGGGAAGGATATAAAACAATTTCTAGAGTGTTGAAAGTTCCCAAGAGCACAGTGAGCTTAATCATTAGAAAATGGAAAGAATATGGAACTACCCAGACTCTTCCTAGAGTTGGATATCCAACCAAACTGAGCAACTGGAAAAGAAGGACCTTGGTCAGGGACGTGATGAATAACCCAGTGACCACCCTGACAGAACTACAGAGTTCCTTGGCTGAGATGGGAGGATTTGCCAGAAGGAGAACAGTTTCTGCAGCACTTCACAAATCTAGGCATTATGGGAGACACAAGCCACTCCTGAGAAAAATGCACATGACAGCACACCTGGAGTTTGCAAAAAAGCACGTGAAATATTCTGAGTGCATAAGGCAAAATATTTTGAAGTCTGATGAGATTAAAATTGAACTATTTGGCCTGAATGCAAAGCACTACGTCTGGCGGAAACTGAGCACAGCTCATCGCCTATCTAATACCGACTTTACCCTGAAGCACGGTGGTGGCAGCGGCAGGGACTGGGAGACTTGTAAGGATTGAGGGAACAATGAATGGAGCTAAATACAGGAAAACTCTGGAGGAGAACCTGCTTCAGAGTGCAAAAGACCTTAGACTGTGGCGAAGATATTTGTGCCAACAGGACAATTACCCCAAGCATACAGCCAAAGCAACACTGCAATTCAGAACAAGAACGTGAAACTCCTTGAGTGGCCCAGCCAAAGCCCAGACATGAATCCCATTGAGAATATGTGGAAAGACTTGAAGATTGCTGTTCACTGACACTCTCTGTCCAACTTGGCAAAGTTTGAGCAAATCTGCAAGGAAGAATGGGAGAAAATCTCCAAATCCAGGTGTGCAAAGCTGGTACAGACATACCCAAGAAGACTCAAAGCTGTAATAACTGCCAAAGGCGCTTCTACGAAGTATTAACTCATTGCGTTGAATACTTATTGACACAAGACATTTCAGCTTTTCATTATTAATTAATTTGTAAAAATTTCTAAAAACATGTTTTCGCATTGTCATTATGGGGTATTTTGTTTAGATCAGTGACAGAAAATTTAAATTTAATCCATTTTAAATTCAGGCTGGAACACAACAAAATGTAGTGAGGGGTGGTCAGTGTAGTGTCAGTGTAGAACACAACAAAATGTAGTGAGGTGTGAATACTTTCTGAAGGAACTGTATTTTGGATGAAAAACTTTTGAATAAAGTACAGTTTGAAATGGAAACGAAGAATGTAAAAACTGTATAATTAAAACATTGAGCAACTCATTCTTGAGACATGGTTACTTCACAGTGAATGTGGTAAACTAAACACTGAAAAGGTATTTTGAGGTTTTAAACTCTAATAATCGCCTTGTTGAGGTGTTGTCCTATCGTTAAGCTTGAAATATCATCTTTAACACTTTGATAACTATTTTGATTACCGAGAGCACAGCCTTCATGTCAATGTCTAAAACTCATGTACACCCCAGCCCCCTCCTTTGGTGCTCCATGTCCGATATGGCAATACATCCTTGAAAATATTTTGAAGGTTTGGGGGGGGGAAAGGCGGGATGTGGTTGTGGGGTTTCAGGCTATTTACTGATTACCCTCGCCAGAGGAGTGTGTACTGTATCACATTCGGGTCTGTTTGTTTGTCTGTTCATTTGTCTGCACAGAACATGAGTGTTTTTCTCTGCAACCACTTGTCCGATTGAGACATAATCTGCACAATTGGAGCGATTACTCATGTGAAATGTTTTAATGATAATTATAACATCATAGGACATGTGGTGTGGCAGCCATGTTGAAAAAAATGGAAAAGCTTTGGATCTCTGTATCTCTGAAACCGCACCATGGAATAAATTGAAACGACACATGGCAAGTACTCCGCATGGGGAATAAGTGTGATTTATTTTAATGATGTCATCGGTGCCTTCGTTATGACGTCACAATTGCCTTCTTGGTCTTCTTCGAGTCTTCTTGGGAATGTCTGTTCCAGCTTTGCACATCTGGATTTGGGGGGTTTCTCCCATTCTTCCTTGCAGATTTGCTCAAGCTCTGTCAATTTGGATGGGGAGTGTCGGTGAACAGTGATCTTACAAGTCTTTTTACAGATTCTCAATGGGATTCAAGTCTGGGCTTTGGCTGGGCCACTCAAGGACTTTCACATTCTTGTTCTGAACGTCACAACTTCATGATGTCACGTAGAATGCTACATCCGATCAGTATGAAAATTGTTGAGGGTCATCTATCGATAAATTGGTCGACAGAAAAATTTTTGATGACATCATCGGTCACATGGTTCGGCAGCCATTAAAAAAAAACCTTTAAAAACCAGCTTCTCTGAAACGGCTGAACGATCGAGGCGAAACTTTACTGCTATGACTGCCTATCCACGAGGAACAAAATTTTTCCATCTTTGATGACATTGGTCACGTGGTTTGGCAGCCATATTGGATTTACCTTGAAACCTTTTAAAATCTCCAAAATGGATGGACAGATTTGGGGGAAACTTCACACACATGTTCCCCAAGCCTTGGGGATACCAGGGTGTTCACGGCAGCCTTATTGGTTTGGCAGCCATATTGGATTGAGTGAAAAATCTTTTTAAAAAACAACAAAAAAAACTTTCTCTTGAATCCCTTCATTGATTGATGTGAAACTTTACAATTATGATCCAATCGTGATGGGGAATACAAGTATTAAATTTCAACCTGATCGGATGTGTGATGTGGCAGCCAGAGTTTTTAATTTCTTGATCTGTGTTCTTTTTGATTTTTAAAATTTTTTTTTAATAAGGTTCACTTGGCTATACCTGGATGGGTTTGAGGGTAGAGGAGTAGCAGCTGAAACCAAAATCCTATCCAGGTTCCTCTTGATGACTCCATCTTTGCCTTTTGCGTGTTTGGGTTCCTTCGGATTACTCCAATGCAGTGCTGTACCTATTTGGTCTTCCGTTTGATTTGCATTGAATTTATTTTAATCCCATTCTAAATTCAATTGAACAATAATAAACGTCATGGGTGCCCAATCAAAGTGGGGTTGCATCAAAGCGGGACATCTTGGTACCCAGTCATGACTGTCAGTAGTTATCAAGTGGCAGTTTTTGTTATGTCCATTTTGAATTACGTAACACACCAGTACACAAACACCACACAAAACAAGTCCTGGCAAGAGTCTGCAATCTCTGATTGCTCTTTCTTGTTGGATTTTTTTTAAAGGAGGCCAGGGTTAATGAAAGAGCAATATAACAGTGGGTGAAGAGGCTAAAGCACCGATAATAATGAGCACAGAGGAACAGTTGTATGGAAGGCACAAACAAGCAATAGAAAAACAGGTAGGAAAAACAAGAATGGAAACAAATACAATGACAATCAGGTGAAGATCTTCTTCCTCCTTCACCCCTGGAAGGGGGGAAGGAGAATGCCCCATTATCCTCCACCAAGCCTGCCTGGCTTATTGCCACACTCAGTTCCACTTAACAGTAACCATCCTTGATGCAGTTCATCCACATTTGACATTCAGATCCACTGTCCACCTGACCGAGTTTCCCCTATCCTTCCTCTGTACAGGCCCCCCATAACCTCATCCTTGGCTCCTCTACATTCTCCATGTTTCTCACTTTAATTTAATTCCTGATCTCAGCATTCATTCTGCATTCCCTCATCGTCACTACTCTGACTGCTCTCAAATACTTCCATCTCCACAATTCTTCTTCAGGTGTTCCTCCTTCACTGCCCAGGTTTCTACTCCATACAACAGTGCTTTCCTTACCTTGGTCTTATAAACCAGGGTAGTCAGCTTTATTAGCATGCACTTGTCGTTAGCAACTGCACACACTGTGTTTTGTACCATCCTCCACTTGCTCCCTGCAACATTTCCTGTATTTCTCTTTTTTTAATTACCTTTTTCTTCCACCCACCCTCCAAACTACATACTTGAAAGCCTTCAACTGCGGCAGAATGGATCCCTCAAGCTCTCCCATCACTTGCACTTGGATCGTGCTTGATACTCCCATGATCACCTTCGTCTTGGTCATCTTTCTGCCATGGATGCTGATATAGCGATTCCATTTGTGCAACGCCTTTTCCAAGTTCCTTCCAGAGTAGCCACAGAACACAATGTCACCTGCATAACTTCCCCTTGCTTACCTTTGTACACCTCAGCTTGCTCATGGATCTGCTTGCCAAGGTAATCCAGAATGATGAAGCATGAGCTTAGTGCAGATACCTGTTATAATGCTACCTTCACTTCATATCCCTGATGTGAAGACAACATACAGAAAACGTTGCAGATTGATAGAGGGTAAAGGTCAGTGAGAATACAAAAGGGGAGACAGGGAGTAACATGTAATAGAATGGGTCACCGTTGTAAGAATGTTCAGGGAAGAAAAACATATTGAATTGACTCAGAGATACAATTCCACAAGTTGGAGAAAAGGGAGACCACAGTATGAAGATGAAAAGTTGAGAATAGCATTGGGAAAGGCAAAAAGATGTGAGCTACCCGATAAGCAGTGTGACAAGACAGGACTGGGGAGGGATGAAGAAAGGCCAGAGGAATTAACACCAGATGCGAGGTGGTACAAAACCACAAGGTAAGCAATCTGTCAGCAGTGGGAGAGAAGCAGTCAACGTACTTAATTCTCATGACGAGAGATGAAAATCTCCCTCCGGCCTGTAGATTTCCCAGAGTAACAAACTATACCCTTAAATATAACAGTCACAAGGTAACCCATTCAGAGCTACAGAGTAACAAGCGGTAATAGGAGGTCAAAAAGGAAAGCCACCCAGAATGCCAATGTGGACAATCACTTTATATACTGTAAGGAGCTGCTTACCATCAATAAATAATGTTGAGGCAACACCCACCCAACCTTAGACGCCAGTTTGGAGTTAAAATTGAATGAATATAGGTCATAGC
>NC_140964.1:73920513-73930513 GCF_056783735.1 Eptatretus burgeri
TGTGGATAGATTACTGTTGTGGATAGATTCCTGTTGTGGATAGATTCCTGTTGTGGATAGATTACTGTTGTGGATAGATTCCTGTTGTGGATAGATTCCTGTTGTGGATAGATTCCTGTTGTGGATAGATTCCTGTTGTGGATAGATTCCTGTTGTGGATAGATTCCTGTTGTGGATAGATAGTGATTGGTTGATTGGTTGATTGACTAGATTGTGATTTTGTTTAAGTCCTGCATTGTGACTGACGTCGTGGGTTAGACACTTGGTGCGATGAACTGGACCTGAACCAACAACTCCTCCTTCACCCAGCTCCAAATTTCCACTTTACCTACAGCCATGATGACCTTTCAGTAAAACCATGAATGGCATTATGATCCTGCACTCATGTCAATAGTTAATTCAACATTAACAATCTCAACACAACTCTTGGGTGAGAAAATATTAGTGAAGGGGGAGCAGTATACTTGGATGGGAGGATTGAAGGGAATCAAAGCTCAATAAGAAAATGAAAGAGAAACAAACAAATGTGACTTTCATTGAGTGCATGCACCATAGACCAGGTGGTATGTACACTTTATAGATCGCATCGAAGGAAACAGATTGCACAATGAAAGCACCAGTAACCCACCACCATTGAAGCATGCCGAGTCATTAGGTAGAGTTTCTTACCACTGGGTTAGGCAGGAATGGACTTCATTCGGGTCTCCAGGTTCATGAACCTGGTTTGTAAAGAGCAGCTTTCCCCTTCAGTGGCTTCACCATCCATCAGCAATATATTTTTTACATCTTTTGGTTGTGGATAGCACTCGGTTGTGGATAGTGTTCGGAAGTGGATAGAGTTCGGTAGTGGATAGCGTTCGGTTGTGGATTGGGTTGGGTAGTGCATAGCGTTCTGTAGTTGATAGCGTTCGGTTGTGGATAGCGTTCGGTTGTGGATAGAATTCGGTAGTGGATAGCATTTGGTAGTGGATAGCGTTTGGTTGTGGATGGTGCTCTGTAGTGGATAGTGTTCGGTAGTGGATAGCATTCGGTAGTGGATAGCGTTCGGTTGTGGATAGTGTTCGGAAGTGGATTGCATTCGGTTGTGGATGGTGTTCGGTTGTGGATAGTGTTCCGTTGTGAATGATGTTCGGTTGTGGATGGTGCTCTGTAGTGGATAGTGTTCGGTAGTGGATAGCATTCGGTAGTGGATACCGTTCGGTAGTGGATAGCATTCGGTAGTGGATAGCGTTCGGTTGTGGATAGTGTTCGGAAGTGGATTGCATTCGGTTGTGGATGGTGTTCGGTTGTGGATAGTGTTCCGTTGTGAATGATGTTCGGTTGTGGATGGTGCTCTGTAGTGGATAGTGTTTGGATGTGTATAGCATTCGTTGAGGATAGTGTTCGGTTGTGTATAGCATTCTGTTGTGGATAGTGTTCAGTTGTGGATAGTGTTCGGTAGTGGATAACGTTTGGTTGTGGATGGTGCTCTGTTGTGGATAGTGTTCGGATGTGTATAGCGTTCGGTTGTGGATAGTGTTCGGTTGTGGATAGTGTTCGGTTGTGGATAGCGTTCGGTAGTGGATAGCGTTCGGTAGTGGATAGCGTTTGGTTGTGGATGGTGCTCTGTAGTGAATAGTGTTCGGTTGTGGATAGTGTTCGGTAGTGGATAGCGTTCGTTTGTGGATGGTGCTCTGTAGTGGATAGCGTTTGGTTGTGGATAGTGTTCGGTAGTGGATAGTGCTCTGTAATGAATAGTGATCAGTTGTGGATGGTGCTCTGTGGTGAATAGTGTTCGGTTGTGGATAGTGTTCGGTAGTGGATAGTGTTCGGTAGTGGATAGCGTTCGGTTGTGGATAGTGTTCAGTTGTGAATAGTGTTCGGTGGTGGATAGTGCTCTGTAGTGAATAGTGTTTGGTTGTGGATAGTGTTCGGTATTGGATAGCGTTCGGTTGTGGATGGTGCTCTGTAGTGGATAGCGTTTGGTTGTGGATTGTGCTCTGTAGTGAATAGTGTTCAGTTGTGGATAGTGTTCGGTAGTGAATAGTGTTCAGTTGTGGATAGTGTTCGGTAGTGGATAGTGTTCAGTTGTGGATAGTGTTCGGTAGTGGATAGTGTTCGGTTGTGGATGGTGCTCTGTAGAGGATAGCGTTCGGTTGTGGATAGTTTTCGGTTGTGGATCGTGTTCGGTTGTAGATGGTGCTATGTAGTGAATAGTGTTCGGTTGTGGATAGCGTTCGGTTGTGGATAGCGTCCGGTTGTGGATAGCGTCCGGTTGTGGATAGCGTTCAGAAAAAAAGAGACGCGTTTGGGTAAAGAGGATGTTTGGATGAAAAGCACGTTCATGTGAAGAAGTGCAATCCGTTGAAGATGCACATTAAGATGAAGAGGTTCATTCAGTTGTGGATCGTTTTTGGGTGAAGTTCCATTGTGGATCATGTATGACTGAAGGGGAATGTAAGAGTAATGAGGTGCAAAGAGTTGTGGAGAAGGTTCAGTTCAGTGAATTGTTCAGGATGTCAGGGAGCATTCCTTTATTCTCCAACCCTACTTTATTATCCTGTATTCGATTCAATAATGTGAAACAATGTTGTGTAAGTGTACACCTGTGTTTGTGTAGAACAGTTCTCAGTTGCTTAAATTTAATGTTCTGATGTGGTTTCATTTTGATAAAGAGAAAAATGCAATTTCATTTTAATGTTAAGAAATGTAACGCAGATATTAATTTAGGACACATTAATCACACACCACTTTCAGGAAGTACACCTCATTACATCCCACTCAATAAGCACACCTCATTTCACTCCATTCTCAATCACTAAATCTCATCGCACACCACTCTCATTCAGTACCCCTCCTTTCATCCCACTCTCAGTCTGTACATCTCATTACATCCCACTCTGTCAGTAACATCCTTACACCCCACTCACATTCGGCACACCTCCTTACACTTCACTCTCAGTAAGTTACCTCCTTACACCCCACTCAATAGTTACACCTCTTTACATCCCACTCAATAAGTACACCTCATTACACCCCACTCTCATTAAGTACACTGCATTACATCCCTTTCAATAAGTACACTTCACAACACCCCACTCTCTTTAAGTACACCTCTTTACACCCCATTCAATAAGTACACTTCATTACACCCCACGCTCAATAAGTACACCTCATTACACCCCACTCAATAAGCACACCTCATTATACCCCACTCAGGAAGTAACATCCTTACACCCAACTCTCAGTAACTAGACCTCCTTACACCCTGCTCTCATCAAGTACACCTCCTTAAACCCCACTCTCAGTAAGAAACATCCTCACACCCCACTTTCAATAAGTACACCTCTTTACACCTCATTCTCAGTAAGTACACCTCCTTACACCCTGTTCTCAGTAAGTACACCTCCTTACACCTCACGCGAGATAAGTACACCTCCTTACACCCTGCATTCAGTAATACACCTCATTACACCCCACTCAATAAGTACACCTCATTATACCATACTCAATATACCTCATGACACCCCACTCAATAATATCCTTACACCACACTCTCAGTAATCCTTACACCACACTCTCAGTAATCCTTACACTTCTTTCTCTCAGTAAGTACACCACCTTATATCCCACTCTCAATCAATACACCTCATTACACACCACTCTCAAAAAGTACACCTCGTTATACATCACAATCACTTATTGCACCACATTTAAACACCACTATTACTTAATGCACCACATTTAGCATCACTTTTGCTTTCTGTATCGTTCTTTACATGGCTCAGCTGCCCCACCAGTCTGAGTCTATTATGAAGTTACAATAAAATCTGAAGCAGCAAATTTGCAAAAGATAAAGAGAAGAATCTTTACAGCACCCAACGATACCTTGACAGTTGGCCTCATGTACTTGCTGCATGGCGAGAAGCACGACCACGAGATGGCTGCACAGTTGCATCTTCCTGCAAGTTTACACAGTGAACCCTTCATTTAGAATGGCACAATCTGCATCAAGTGCTCTATGGAAAAATGAATCTCCCTTAATGTTGCATAAAAAGACAAAAAAATGTATCCTCAAGGGCTGATATTTGTTAATCACATCTTTTCAAAATATAAACATCCATCGAAACTTCACTCAACCGTATGTTTTGTCAGACAATATTCTGTTCAAACACCTTGCATGAAATGCTTAAGTTTTCAATTTTATCAAATACTGCACTGTGCAAATTATCAGATATAAGTCTATTTACTACGTACTGTCCCTCTCTCATCACCCTCCTGGCACCAGGTGTACAGAGCTTTTAACAGCCCACTGCTACCCACCAGCAAATCAAACTATTAGAGCAACTTTGCTGTTAAGTTGAAAAACATCCCACAGCACGTTTAGATGATGAACCCAAAGCACATGATACTCTTTTAATAATAATAAAAAAATACTTTTCCTTTCAATTGATCCGAGACTTTTTTGAAGAGAAAGATATCCTATACAGCGAGTAATGTCAGAAGTACTGATAAGCAATACAGTTATGCACTTTTGATAAAAGCGTGAAATTATCTGCAGTGTCTCTAACTACTCTTAAGATGCATGTTCAGATGTGGAGCCATCTTGGATTTGACCTCTGATGACCTTGAGAGTCTTCACAAACTACTCCACAATGCTCAAGCTAAAAAATTCAGATAAAATGTGAATAAGTTTGATTAGCAGAGAAAATCAGATGATTCTCACTTGCATAAAGTATTCAAACCCTTTGCCTAATAAACTCGAAATCACTTCAGGAGTAAATTATTTGTTTGAAAGGTTACAGAATAAGTGTAATACGTTTTATCTGTATATTACGAGTGGTTTTAACTTAAAAGTTGAGCTCCCAAACTTGTCTCGGGAGTTTTAAGGTGCATCTCACTTGGTTAACCAACAAGGCAAAGATCAAACATGAAGACCAAGGAGCTTTCCACAGAAGTCAGACATGAAGTGGTAGAGAAGCACCATTCAGGAGAGGGTTATAAGAAGATTTCAAAGTCACTTATAATTACCCCTTTGAGTTCGGTGACATCCATCATTAAGAATTGGACAACATATCATATACCACGCAGACTCTGCCACGATCAAGTCGCCCATTCAAACTCAGCAGCCGTGCAGGCAGGAAACTGGTTTAGTACAGCGGATAAGCTCTCATATTTTAACAAATTGTGCATTTTATGAGAAAAGCATGAAATTTCTAGCATAGTTAGGTCATACCATAATGTTTATTTTCATATGTGGAGGGAAGTCAGATTTGACCTCTGATGGGACAGTGAGAGGTCAAATCCAAGATGGCCGCTAGTCACCTGGGTCTCATGTTCAAACGTCCTTAATTTCGGAACCAGACTGCGCAGAAAAACATTTATGGTGTCATTTCCAACTAAATTGGGGATGCCCATTCATTTGGTGATACCTTTGAGAATGTCAGAATTCAAGGAAATGAATTTAGATCAAGGTCAAGGTAAAAAATTATCAAAAAATAAGCAATCAGTTGAAATTTGCAAATGAATACCAAGTGGTGTCATTGTGGCGAATTTAGTTATTTAGCCCCTCAGAGGGTGTGCTTAAGGTGGATGTGGTGCAGTTATGTATTGTGTATATCCATATTGGAAATTTTGTGGTGCGCAAAACCAGCAACAAGTTCTCTGCCATGGCACTTGACCAGTGCCATGAGCAGAACAATGCAATGGTCAAAGGTTCTGGTGGGGCTATTGGACTGACTGGCAATCCCGGAGCACTCAGACGCTGGATGGTAGCAGGGCCAGAAATTGCAAGGATCACTACAGAGTTTGAGCACCAGGCCACAAAGCAACAGCATGGTGCTGGCGACACTGGACACCATCACCATGATCAGCAACCTGGAGTGCAAGCAGCATTCTTGAAGGAGGTTAAGGCACTTGTGACAGTGCTGGAAGAGATGGGGAATCCATTTCTAGAACACAGTCAAGACCTACTAGTCATTGACACTTGGGACATCGTGGACACCCAAGTGGCTGAAACTGTGAGAAGGATCGAGACTCTTGGTGAGGAGCAGTACACCAAGTTTGTGAGAGAAACGCTGGAACAGTGTACAACACCTATTACACAAACACTTCCAAAGAACAAGTTGCCACTGTTCAGTAGGCCACCGGTCAAGATCAAGTCAAAACAGAAGGCACAGCTCGCAGCACTGAAGAGTGACTGTGGTCTCTTTTCGAGGCTGTACATCTCCTTTCAAACACGAGACGGAGACATGGACAATTTCTTCTCCCATGAAAACCAGGCAGCCCTGCCAGCTCTGTCAACTGGAGGGAAAATTCGGATTGGGGTTAAATCAGATCTACTTCGCTGCCTGGAATCAGATCTGCTCGAAAGGAATAGTGTGCCTATGGCTGATGCAACAATTCTTGATGGTGCAGCTGTGGTTCAAATGCTAAATCCAGGAACATCAAGAACATTTCAAGAGTATGGAGAAAGAGTGTTTGCACCATACATCTCTGCTCAACTTACGAAAAGCAGCCGCATTGACCTTGTCTGGGATGTATACCTACTCACCAGCCTCAAACCCTCAACAAGACAGAAGAGGGGAAAGGGCACCAGGAAAAGAGCGGCTCCTTCTACTGTGATGCCAAAGAACTGGAAGGACTTCCTTCAAGGCGATGATAACAAAACCAAATTGTTTGCTTTCCTGTCACGCGTAGTTGTTCATCTTCCTCCAGCAGAGGGCAAGGAAATGTATGCAACAGATGGAAGTGGAGTCCTTTGCTCTCCGGCTGAGTCATACTTGGCCTGCCTTGCCCCATTGTTTGCAGGAGGAGGCCGACACTCGTCTACTTCTGCATGTGGCAGATGCTGTGCAAAATGGGTGTAAGAAGGTGACCATACGTACCGTTGATACTGATGTGGTAGTACTGGCTGTAGCTTCATTCAGCAAGACAGCTCCTAATGAGTTGTGGGTTGCCTTTGGTGTCAGGTCAGGCTTTCGTTACATAGCTGTTCATGAAATGGATGCCACAATGAATCCAACACAGTGTCTGACTCTCCCAGTCCTTCACGCTTTCACCGGGTGTGACACTGTATCTGCATTCTCTGGCAGAGGAAAGAAGACTGCCTGGGAAACTTGGAAGTCTTTCCCAGAGGTGAATGATGCTTTCATTGAACTCCTATGCATGTCAAGTGAGGTCAGTGAAGGATCGATGTTACTGCTAGAGCGATTTGTGGTGCTGATGTACGACCGAACCAGTGAGAGCATGGAAGTGAATCATGCCAGGAAACAGCTCTTCACACAGAAGTCTAGAACTCTAGAGAACATTCCTCCAACCCAGGCAACACTCAAACAGCACATCAAGCGCACTTGCTACCAGGCCAACTGTTGGAACAAGGCATTGGTCCTGGATCCAGAGATGCCAGAGTCATCTGACTGGGGCTGGACAAAGGAAACAACTGGGTGGCAGCCGCTTTGGATGACTCTCCCCAAAGCATCAAAATCGTGCCATGAATTGATCCGCTGTCGCTGTGAGAAAGGATGCACTGGACGGTGCAAGTGTGCCAAAGCTGCGCTCAAGTGCACTGCACTGTGCTTCTGTTCTGGAGGCTGTTATATTTTGGCTACTACCATTACCATCATCATCATTGCTATTAATAACGTATTAAATAGACTAGCAGCATGGGACTATTCTGTTAATTTTTTGTATTATTATCCCTATAGTGTCAAAATGGAAGCAAAGTTTCGCTATATTGCATAGGTCCAATCCATTGTCTTTATCAAAAGAATGTCCAAAAGTTTTTAACATAATTTGACCTTGACCTTGATCAAAATGCATTTCCTTGGCTCCTGGCGATCTCAAAAGTATCACCAAACGAATGGCCATTCCAAACTGAGTTGGAAATGACACCTTAAATGTTATTTTACACTGTTTAGTTCCAAAATTAAACGCATTTGAACATTATACCCGGTGGACTGGTGGCCATCTTGGATTCGACCTCTCACGGTCCTCAGAGGTCAAATCTGACTTCCCTCCACATCTGAAAATAAACCTTATGGTATTCACTAACTATGTCAGAAAATTCATGCTTTTCTCATAAAACGCACAATTATTGTGCTTATTCGCTGTACTAGTTTGGGATGTCACTGTAAATCCAGCAATGACTTTCAAAGATCTTTGAAGGGGAGGGGGGGAGGGGGGAGAGTGGGAGGAGACGATGCAAATTCTCTATGGAAATGGGTATCCTGTCGTGCCATCTCCAGGTGGGGGAAGATGTTACAATCCTCCACCATTTACAATACTGTATTCATGTCCCCACATTTTCCAGCACAGTGAGGTGTTTTTAGTTATGCGGCAAGAGGTATTTTGTCGAGGTATTTTGAATTACACGTTTGAATAACGATAATAACACAACCCCCCTAGCTGCACTCGAAGGGAGCAGGTACTCCGAGTTGTTATAATTATGGACAAGGCTCTGTAAGTATATAGTTCTGTCATATGTCATATGTGTTGAACAGATACTGTATATCTCAAGGGTCTGTCATACATGTTGAACAGATGATTTTCGAAGAATGGGGATTATTATTGGTGAAATTACAGAAAAGCTGGATGTCAGTGGTGGAAGTGTGGGAACTCATTCATTCTCACTTGGGATTCAGTAATATTTGTGTAACATGGTGACCAAGTAGGTTTGGACAAAAGGCAACTTGGGTGGCCATGACATCAGAGCTCCTGAAGCACTTCCAGAGGGGGGGGAGATGATTCACTGAATATGATTCGGCCGTGGACGAGCAAACTGATGTCGAGACCATTTATTCCTGCGACGTGAAACACCCTGCAACCCAGGTCAAGAATAAACGGACTTTTTGGAACACCGGCCACATTTTCCATCCAATTGTCATGCAGGCGCTCCTATGTTGAAAGTTTTGTGTCAATCGTCCAAGCGAATTTAAAAGCGAACGAGAAGGGCACTCGGTAGAGTGCATACCCCCGCCACATAATGCCTGATCCACAAGAACATATTAGACCTAATACATTTTTGAAATATCATGCAAAACACTACTATATCGTTTTTATTCCTATCCCTCAATGGTGAAGAATCACTTAAAAAAATAAATAATTCTCGTATTCAGATCCGGATTCTGATCTTCACCAAAATCGAATCAATTCGTCCTTGCAACACACACAATGTGCCCACCAAGTTTCGTCCAGATCCGTCTCAGAACTTTTTGAGATGTCGTGCTATATATCGTTTTTGGCCCTTTGTCTGATTGGTGAAGAATCACTGAAATATCGAATGGTTGGATCCGGATCTTCACCAAAATCTGATCAGTTCGTCATTTTCAAACACCGAACCTGTCCACAAAATTTCATCCAGATCCGTCTCACAACTTTCTGAGAGATCCTGCACACAAACAGACAAACAAACAGGCAGACAGAATGACAGGGGTGAAACAATCTCCTTCACCTTGGGTGGCGGAGGTAACAAAGGTGAAAAGGTGAGCGCACAAGGAAAAAAAAAGGAAAGCGAGAGCCTCGGCTGACTTTCCACAACATGGTCAATGATGGTTGCAGACACGTATTACGAGCTGGTAGATGTGATGAGACTCAGGCCCATCACATCATGCCAGAGTTAATGCGAGCCAGCATGGAGTGGAAACCTTAAAAATCGATGGACCACACCATCAAATATATATATATATATATATATATATATATATATATATATATATATATATATATATATATATATATATATATAAATAATTCAGCAGCAGCAACAAAGCCAGATGGCAATGGTGTTTTGGAACTTAACGGTTTAATTCAAGTGGAATTTTTTGAATGTGGGAAAAGCATCAATGCATGTAGTAACAGTGACTTCCTATACAATGACGCAACATGAGCAATGTACAGATGTCAGCCCAATCCACTGGACGTTAACGCTCGCCTTCAACTCGCAAATTCAACTTGCATGGATGGATCCTCATGGTCCAAATCATTCTCCATGCATGTAGTCCAGATATGTCATGTTGTGATG
>NC_140964.1:73935513-73975513 GCF_056783735.1 Eptatretus burgeri
TCCTGGCATTTTCTGTATGAAATAACTCGGGGCATGCCTACGCAGTGTATGGGATCGTGGAATAACCGTGCTGGTCCAACTTGGGTGTTGTCTTGCATTTGACCCTTTAATCCAACGGTTATGTCTCGATTGGTTATGAGGCTGGTGCATTGGTCATTTGGTGTTGCTCACCATTGCATCCCGGGGATTCTGTCAGAGGACTGGGAAGATTTTGCTGATCATTCGTAACACTACTTTTTCGCTAACAATATGGCGGCAGCAGAGGATGCTGATCACCATGTTTGTCAACTGGCAACACAACATATGCCCTGATGAAGGATCTTGTTTCCTCTGATGAGCCAAAGGACAAAACCAACGATGAACTTGTCAAGGTTGTGGCGAAACACAAGCTGAAACCCAGGAAAATCGTGTCCCTGTACAAGCTGTACGCTAACGGGACGAAGAAAGCTAAGTCGGGTCTGAGTTTGATGCTAACTTCCAGTGCCTTGCTGAACGTTGTGAATTTGGTGCCGCATTGGATGAGATGCTGACGGATTATTTCATTATTGGCATCAACAAGGAAACGATCCTCCGGAAGTTGTTGGCCATTCCCGATGTCGATCTTGCTAAAGCTGTGTTGATCGCGAGTACCTGTATGACTACTCATGAGGGGCTGTGTGTTATAACCAGCAGGGAGCAGAACTCCTCATCAAAATTTGTTTAATGTGAACAAACTGAACTCATAATCGTCAGTTGAGAAGCCCAGAAAACCTCAGTTTCACCAACCTGCTCAACATAACACCTCAGTTCAGAGAGCGAGCTCTTCTGTGCCGCAGCGTGGGAGCAGATTGTCGGGTTCTCCAACGGGCAAATCATGCTGGCATTGTACTGATAGTGACTTACACCACATGTGTCATTTCAAACATCGCTTGTGTCATCGCAGTGGAAAACCTCACCATCGATGCAAAATGTGTCATCTGACATTCCAATGTAGTGCGACTGGCTGTATCAGTGACTGGTGGTGAAGCGACACTTCCTGCTTCTGAGGAGTACGATTTGCTCAGAATCTCAGGCAAAAGCAAACCAATTGTTATAGATGTTAAGCTGAATGACATTCACGTGGATATGGACCTGGACACCGGAGCCAGCCAGTCAATCATGACCTCTTAAACTTTCAAAAGGCTATTTAGCGAGGAGACTAGGCCAGTACTTACACCTGTGAACGCCAAGTTTGGAACTCATACCAATGAAATGATACCTGTGATCGGTCGTGCTGATGTGAAGGTCACCACCAATGATGCGTCACGGAAACTACCCTTGTGGATCATACAGGGAAATGGGCCGACATTATTTGGACGGAATCGACATTAATCCATCAAACTTGATTGGCCTGCAATCAAAGTGATTGTTTGGAATGTTGTTCACAATGCTATTCTTAATAAATACTCCTCATTGTTTGAAGGTGGTGTCAGCACCTTTAAAGTGTAAAAGCCAAAATCTATGTGGATGAGAGTGCGAAGCCAGTTTTCTGTAAAGCGAGGTCTGTACATCACATGATGCGTCCTGAAGTTGAGGAAGAGGTCAACCACCTGCAGAAGGAAGGTGTTATCAGTCCTGTTGAGTTCAATGATCGGGCATGTCCAATTGTCCCTGTATTAAAGTCCGATGATAGTGTGATGATTTGTGGTGATTACAAAACAACAATCACCAGGTATTCCAAGCAGGACCATTATCCTCTGACTAAAGCAGATGACTTGTTTGCTTCACTTTCTGGTGGAAAGATGTTTAGCTGCCGATATTTGGAATCTGCTTACATTCAGATGTTAGAGTTAGTAGATGAAGACTCCAAAGGGGTCGAATGTGTTTAATTGCTGTCCTTCCGGCATCAAATTGGCTGCTGCCATATTTCAAGGTCATATGGAGAATCAGCTCAAAGCAATGCCCAATTAAATGTAGTCATTTTACAAGATGATGTTTTGATCAGCGGTCACACTGATGCTGAACACTTGTGTAACCTTAAGGCGGTTCTCAAATGTCTGGTCAAATGTGCCTGTTAATTCAGGTAATGTACCTGTACCAAGGGAGATTTTTTATGCCAATGAGTGTGTTCGACTGCGATAATGCTCCAATCACTTCCAAACTAATTGAATTTTGGATAAATTTGGTCCCAACCTTATCGATGATAAAATGATGTGTTATCAGTGGTGTATGGTCAACTGTATGCGATGAGTTCCACGAGAGAGTGAGACCATACCTTGGCTCTTAAAAACGAACAGTCTGGTTGTTTTCTGGTTGCCTGCTCTGGGGCAACAGCGTTATTGTACACCCAAAGGTCATAACAATGTGTGTTTTGAACTACATGTATCACATCCAGGTATTGTGACCATGAAGTCAATTGCCATGAGCTATGTTTGGTGGCCGGGTATGGATGAAAACCGAGACAGCGACGTTCGTCATTGTTCTGTGAGTCAGGCTACTGCCCAAAACTCACCTGGAGCAACTGCTTGACATATAATCCTGACTCTTGACCTTCTAAATCATGACCTCAACTTCACATATATTATTATATTATATTATGCTGAACCATTCTTCCGGATGACATCTTTGTTTGTTATTGATGCTCATTCAAAGTACCGATACATCACATTTTAGCCTCGTCATCCTGTATCTCTCAAAAAGGTGAATGATGGTTATTCTCTGCAGACCAGGTTATGACGCGTGTTGTTTACAAATATGACACGCTCACACACATCCACTGGACCCACACCGCCATAAATGATGTTGGTTGAATGTGAAAGACACGCTTAGCACTGATACATGCTAATGGTTCGTCCAGAGTTAATGACCACAACTTTAAACATCACAGGTCCTAAGTTCCACGTGTCATCAATGCGTTTGATCCTGTTTTCTTGCTGAATCCTGGCCATGGACGTAAACGGATCACTGGTCATGTAATCGATCGAATTGTGAACTCTGTGGTTTGTGGTGGAACTGTCAAATGGACATACAGCACCTAAACATATTGACCAGCTCCACTTAAGGCATTGTGAACGAAATCCTCCAAACCATTTTCGGCCTGTTCAAACCTCCAAACCAAAGTGAACCCTTCGTATATATTCCAGTTGTGAGAAGGTGCCAGAACCCAATGTGACTGAACCTGATCATGGAATGTTAGAACCTGTACCTTCTCCTCCTCCACATCCTCCTGAGTCTGCTGCTATCAGCACTCCACAAGCACAGGGTACCCCTTCTGTGACGCTATGTTCACATTGCATGTGTAAGGCACCTAAACGGTTGAACTTGTACTGATTGTATCTTTTGCATGACTGTAGAGTCTTTTGCCAGGGGGGAGATCGTGTAATAAGCGTGCTGGTCCCACTTGGGTGTGGTCTCGTCTTTCATCCCTTCCTTAATCCTATGGAGGCAGCAAAATTCCAAACAGGATGAAGCACACGAGCAACAGGCATGATTAACAAATTTTACCTGTTAAATAATGTGGTGTAAAAGACGGTGCATCAATGGCGGTAAACTTCTGAAAAAAGTTTTTTTTTTTTTTGTTTTTTTTACAGCTTTTAAAATATTTATTTTGTTTTTAATTGAATGATCTAGTTGAACACCACAGAACACAAATCACCTTGTTGGCACTTTCAAAAACCTCCAGTTTAGCAGAAATTGGACAAAATATTACATCATTTTTCACCATAATCGACCAATCAAATTTGCCGCTCGTGCTCTCGGCTTGGGGAATATAGAGATTCAGACAAAATGGCGGCTCGTAGGAAATACAGTCAGTACAGGTCATGCTCAGAAATACAAAGCAAGAGTTGAAAAGACCCTTCCCATGTTGTTCGTGCATCACGTATTAACGTTTTGTATCGATTACAATAATATCCATATGTCCATGATTAACAGAACCAGCTGACATGTTCGCTGAACTCCGTTTCCCCATGGGTTTATGATTTTCATAATTTTCAAAATTCGTTTGAAATTTCCCGTCGAGATCAGTGGGAACATTTATGTATTTGACGAATCATTATGATACTGTACAGTATTTATTTTAAATGGTGTTATGAAATATTTTTTGCGATTGGTTTGTGAAAATAAATGAGATGAAATTGTTCAATGGTGCCAAGGAATAGTTATGCTTCAAAAAGGTCCCGAACGTTCTCAGAGTTCGAACCCAAAAAAATTGAGGTCCTTCCGAATGCGTTTCTTAGACATAAACAAAAGGTTTTTTTTCATGATGTTTGAGAGTAATTTTGTTTTCTCCAGCTATCTCTCCATAAGAGTAAGGTAGTAGATGTGTTCGCACGCACACACACACACGCACGCACGCACGCACACACACACACACACACACACACACACACACACACACACACACACACACACACACACACACACACCAAAAACCGATCCAATTGCAGGAATTCCCAATTCCTATAAAATCGAAGTTGTGGTGAGTTTTCATTACGTGATCTATCGTATGACAAGTACTTCGGTGTAAACGACAACAGCACCATCTGTTGACGCAACTTGGATTAAGCACTAAGGGTTTTTTATAAACGCAATAAGTGGCCATTTATTTACTTTCACACATAAAGGGGTCCTCGACCCAGTGTTGGGGCACATGCAGAGAGTAGAGGATGGGGGGAATGGAATGTGAGGCAGGGAGGGAGGGAGGAGGGGGGTTAGTTTTGGTATGACAATGTTAATGTTGACAGATATGAACATTCTATTTGGTTTGAAACTTTGAAGTGTTCATTTCATTTCGAAACGGTCGATTCTGCAACATAAGAAGCAATGATGATTTTTTTTCTTTTTTAAGCCTGAGCCAATTTACTCAATCTATCAGTCTCCTCACCTTTGAGGGACAAACACAATTCTTACAATGATCTTACTCGAACTTAACACCTACCATAACAAAATTCCAAATTAATGAATCCATGACCTGACCTCGAGGGGCACTGCATCATCAAACACATCCACACCTTAGTTAAGATTCAACAGGTAGAGTGAATTCACTGTTGATTGAAATATACATTCTTTAGAATCTAAAGTTGAGAAAATGATTATAATTGCAAGATGATGGCTCAACCTGCTGTCTATCTGCTTCGGTGATTCCTTGAGGGTTATAAACCATGAGAATATCCCACGCAAAAGCAAAAGTAAAAGCCCAACAAGATGCTCCTACTAGATGCCTCAAAGCTCTTCACTCACAACCATAAAACATCACTTCTGGCATGATTTTAGGATCAGGTGGCAAGTCAGTAAATCTGTTTTCATTATTTAATAACCTGCGCGAGAAGTGAAATGCGGGATGAAGCTATTTATCCACTTTGTCTGTCTGTCTATCTATCTACAGAATACAGACATCAGTCTATGATCGAGGAACTACTTCATTCAAATTGAATTACAAATTTTGAACACTAGAACACGAATCTGAACATGAATCGGAACACGAACCTGCAGTTTTGCAGTACTTTGGCTCTGAAATTGCCATATTGTACAGAATCTCATCCCGATTGTGTATGCACGGAGAGGAATGAGTAAAGTAAATTTTTTAGTCTGTCTGCCTGTCTGTCCGTCTGACAGTCAAACAGATTTTAAAATCATTCCAAACAGGAAATTTGCTGTTTTTAGGGACTCATAAAGGATACGTACAACAGTTACAAATAACTAATTTAACGTGTTGAATAAGGTGGTGTGAAAGACAGTGCGTCAACAGCAGTAAACTGCTGAAAAAAAATATATTTTTTTTCCTACAGACTTTAAAACTTTTATTTTATTTCAATTGAATTATATACTTGAACACTGGAGAACACAAATTGCTTCTTGGCACTTTCAAAACCCTTCCGTTTAGCAGTACTTGGAAAAATATTTACACAATCTCATGCTCTGAGAACAGAGTAAGGCCGAAGTCACATTTGCCACGGTGGCTGTGGGGTCTCCAAAATGTACGGCCACTAGCAATTATACGGCAGCCACAGTATTTCCATGGTCACACAATGTAGCAGTCACATATGTTTTTATTTTTCGGGGATTTAGAAATTGTTGAGACCGAAAACGTGGGGTTGCTGTACGGTCTTTGATTTGATGTTGCACGGTGACCTTAGGGCGTCCCTGCGGCGGCCATAGAACTTTCAAGGCAGATGCAAGGTAGCCTCAAGGTGCCCGCAAGGCGACCGCATGGGGACCCTAAGGCGAGTGTGCGGCCAGACAGACAGTAACGAATGCGTTAATTTTTTTTTTTTTTAACCAGTTTTTTTTTTTTTTCGGCTTGTCGAATTGCTACGGCGAACGTAGAAATGAAAAAAATTATAACTCCGCGTTATAATTCCACGGCGACCCCTACGGCCTGTAAAAGATAGCCAAACGGCGTAGGGCCACCCTGAGGCCACCACAGAAACTCTGCGGCCGCCGCACATTTCTGTCAATTCAGAGGGCGTACGGCCGCCGTATCCTCGCCGTAGAGCAAATGTGACTTAGGTCGAACTGTGAGATTCAGCATTCATGTCCTCTCATGCCTTGAGGACAGTGTAACTGAGATCCAGCATTCATGTCATCTCATGCCCTGAGGGCAGAGTAAATGTGCGATTCAGCATTCAGCCAAATATGGCAGCACTGCGCACTGTTTAGTGTAAAACACAAAGCAAGGGTTTAAAAGACCCTTCCCATGTCCTTTTACTCAAGATTACATGGGCTCATGTGTTCTATGCACTTTCCAGCTTTTTATATATCTGATCTCTTCATCATTTATAAAGCACTCACTTGCTCCCTTCTTGATTTTCAACGCATTGAAGATGTAATTAAGTAGGAGGAACCATGTGATTACAAGTACTCTGGTTACCAACACTGTACAGATAAATTCCCTCAAATATTATTATCTACATAGATAACTTCGAGCTGGCTGTTTGGTTGAGTGATTGAAGACTCTTTACTTTCTCCCACTAACTGGTTTGGGTTCAATTCCCATGACTGCTCATTCTTGCCAACAAGCTCTTGGAAAGGGTGACAAATACATCAAATACTCCTCAACATAAATTGACAGATGCCTTCATCCTGTAGTGGACTGAAATATTCTAAGAGGAAGGGATACATTATTTTATCTTTCGTCAACAAACGTACAAGTCATATTTGAGGTTCCCTCAGGAAATGGTAAACAATGTGAATAATCATCATCATCATCATCATCATCATCATCATCATCATCATCATCATCATCATCATCTGATCGAGCAAATGTGGGTGCACCTTTCGATAGCTTGACACTCAATTTTACTCGAGTCGCAACACTAGCGGTCACAACTCCTGCTGGTGTGTAACCGTGAATAAACAATAAGTTATTTCAAACCGCAAAGTAAGGGAGGGATAAGATTCAAAATTCTGGTAAAACATTGGATTGTAAATAGCAAGATTAACAGACAGTATTATAACTATTGATCGAAAAAGTGAGAAAAAAAGCATCTAAAAAAGGAACTACTACAAGGGCATGTTGAAAAGTAATGCCTCCTATTCTTTTTCTCCAAAATAGCGAAGTATGTTTGAATGAAACAAAGCACAGTCCACACAATAGTTCTTCCTGCCACTGGGTGCAAAGTTTTGTGATTCTGACACTAAATGTGTCAGTGCTATGTCAGTCAAAATGACATCGTGAACACGACATTGTCGGGACTGTGAAGTATGAAGCGCTGGAGATGAGAGTTGGGTGCACCATTACAATCCTGAGAGTAAAAGATAGTCAATGGATTACCGCCACAAAGGATCACCAGCCCTGACTTGGCTCCTCTTCTTCTTCTTCTTCTTCTTCTTCTTCTTCTTCTTCTTCTTCTTCTTCTTCTTCTTCTTCTTCTTCTTCTTCTTCTTCTTCTTCTTCTTTACAGGGCATGATTTGCAACCCTGTCTCTCACCCAACTGCTTTTTCAGTCAACCCTCCTCCCGGTCCTACAGCATGATCTTTCTCTGTGTATTCAACAAAAAATCCTTCCACCCATCCCATGATCTTTATCTCAGAATGTTAAATATGGGAATCTTGACAAGTCCAGTTTTCAGAGGTTGTCTGCACACACCAATCGAATCCCCTTCACGGTATCATGCAGTGTCAAATCCCTCCATGTCAGTACCTTCCCCAAGATCTACAAGCCTGCGTCCTTCCAAACCCAACCTTTCTTCGTGTCTCCACTCTTCAGTATACCTCCACTTCATGACCCCTATTTCTGCATTCCCCCTCACCCACCCTCTCCAAGCTTTCCCTCACCCCACCCTCTTCAAGCTTCCCCCTTACCACACCCCCCTCCAAGCTTCACCCTCACTCCATCAAAGGTTCACCTCACCCCATCCCATCAAAGCTTCCCTCCACCCCACCCTCTCGGCTTATCCATCCATCCTGCTCCTTCTTGGCATCTGTTGAACAAAATAATCTGTTTAGCAGAATCTTTCCTCCCATGGGATGTCCACGACTCCTCGGTGTCTTTCCCGAGCTCTTGTCTTTTCCGAATCGATAGGCCTCAACCCACCCTGGTGGCGGAGTTTCCGTTGACATCAATAACTCAATTTCTCACGATCCGTGTACTGATCTTACACCTCCTAACCCTCAGGAGTATCTTTGGTGGCGACTGCTTAACTTCCACTCTCACCTATTGTGTATCTGTGTGTTCTACTGCCCTCCAAACAGTGATGACTCCATCTACATCTCTCTCTCTCTGACAAAATGGGCCAACTCTTAACCACTTATCATAACTCTCGTCTTTATATGTGGTAATTTCAATGGTTTCGTGCTTTTTATACAATCATAAATAAGTAAGGGTAAGGAATCCTAAGTACGAGTATAAAGAGAATAAGACATCCTGCTTTACACTCCAAACTCTCTGCCTATGAGATCCAAGGCAAACTCCACAGATGGCTTACTGAGTTCCTCTACTCTTGCAACCAATGTGTGGCTCTCAACCAATCCTTTCATATCTCTCTGTTGAGGCTGGAGTGCCGTGTGCAGTGGAGTGCAGTGTTTTGGGCCATTCATATTCCTGATCTTAATCAAAGATCTTTCTGACTCTCAAGAAAATCCCCTTTATCTATTTTCTGATGACTCCACCATCTGCCCTGACATCTCTCATCCTTCAGATAGACAGGGTGCAGCCTCTTCCCTCTCTTCAGACCTTGACAAAAAAACAATCAGGTCAAACTCTTCGAATATATATTTCAATCCTGACGTCTCTCCGTCTCTCCGTCTCTCTGCCTCTCCGTCTCTCCGGCTCTCCATCCCTCCGTCCCTCCATCCCTCCGTCCCTCCGTCTCTCCGTCCCTCTGTCTCTCCGGCTCTCTCTCCCCCCAAAAGGGCCATCTGGCAAAGCCTCCCATCTACTTTCTCAAGACTCATCTTGTGGAAGTTCAATCACTGAAAATCCTGGGTCTCACCATCAGCCATGATCTTTATTGAGCCAACTACATTTCACAGTTCACCTCCAAAGCCAGTTGGCCTCCAAAGCCAGTTGGCCTCCAAAGCCAGCTGCCAACAGGGTATCCTCCATCATAAAAAGTCCTTCCTTGGCATACCTGAATTCCTATTCACCTGCAAGATCTTCATCTGAAGCTTGATGGAGTACTGCTCTCCCCTCTGCACTGGCTCCCCTGCTGTATATCTTGCTCAGCTTGAAGTCATGGAAACCTAGGCCTGGAAACCAAACCAAGGCCTCCGTGGTGTCTGTGTCTTTTACCCCCTCCTTGCTGGTTTTGTACCCTCTGCTATTTCTGTGCCCCCCCCCACCCCTCAGCTTTCTGTAGGGCTCACATGGTCCATTATCAAGCCCCTTCTCTGCTCATCACTGCTCACCTCCACTCATTCATTTCTGCTTATTCCGGCCCATGGAATCAACTTCCACATTCTCTTCAATCTCATTCTGCACTCCAAGTCTTCAAAGACAACTGTTCACCACCATCTCAGATCATTCCCCATCCAAGACCATGATCTTTTCTACCCCCATTATCCAGAGACAAATCACTTGAGTCAAGTCAAAAGTAAGCCTCAAGTCTTTGAGGGCAAGTCTCAAGACACTGGAGAACTACTTCAACTTGTGTCAAGTCTCAGATTTAGTTACAACTAGTGGGTCTGTTGGTCCATTGGACCGAATTTTCATTGGTCTTCACAGCCTTATTGCATACGCACCTGCTGTCCTGCTTGAGCATGAGCTTGCCTTTCACAAAGCACAGATGTGCTTGGTGCCAGCGTGGGGATGATATGTTCGTTATTATAATTGCCATATGATACTACTGCTTTGATAAACTAGTATTAATTAATATATGCTTTGCTGCAATGTTATCATTGTATTCGTTATTTATTTCATCATTATAATGCCGTACTGTGGAGGAAAGAACGTATTAAGCTAATTTATATACCTTAACGTGGCGTGTGTTTATAACATGGGAAATCTAATGGAATGGGGGGGGGGGACCTCGGGTTCCCACCAGACTGTCCAGAATCGCAGGCCATCACACACGAATAACTTTGTGATGTGGGGGTCGCTAATCGACCGTGAATGCCAATAACTCGACCACATGACTTAGGGTCCTCCATTTAATAAATACCGTTTACCTAATGGTCTCATGATCCAATTACCAGGGGATACACTCTCGGTACGCCTTGTTCAAACCGGATCACCTCAGAGCAGGGGTCGGGAACCTTTTTGACTCAGAGAGCCATGAAAGCAAAATATTTGGAAATCTATTTCAGTGAGAGCCATATAATATATTTTAAGACTGATTTCAACTAAATGTGAGTATAATAAGCCTCTGAATTTATTCTTTTAAATAATGTTGTTATAATACTCACCATTAATGGGACTTCTGGTGCTGCAAGGATTTGCTGATGGCTTTGTAGTCTGGTTGGTACTTGGTGAGGTTAAGCTTCATGCAAGCATTGAGGCTTTCATCCATTAGACGTAATAGTAGTTTGGACTTGATGTTTTTAAGATGTGAGAATGACTGCTCACATGCATACGTAGATCCAAACAAGGCCAATACAGCAATACTCACATGCTGCAGTGTGTGGTATGTGACAGGAAGCGCGTTCCAAGTTTTGATAATCAGCTGGTCTTCGGGTTGAAGTTTTTTCATTTCTGTCCACATGTGCTTGCTCGCCAACTCCGCTTTCTGTCGTGCGATTCTTTCCAAATCTTCATTCAGTGACTTGAACTTATTCACCCACATGTCTGAGGCCTTCAGGTCAGCCACTTCTGCTTCAAAATCTCTGACGGAGACACCAGGAATGTAACTCAGGTCGGCTGTGTTCAGTGAACACTCGTTTGGATGGGTGATGAACTTAAAAAGACGAGTGTGCTCACGAAATTCTCCAAAGCATGCTTTGAATGACTGTAGGAGACTGGATGTGAAGCCAGCTAACTGGTGGAGATCAAAGTTTTGAGTGGGCTCACTTGCTGTGCATGCATCTTTAAATTGTCTCAGTTTTTCAAAATGTAGTAAACGACCTGTTTCAAGATCCATGATAAAGAGCTCCAGCTTGTTTTCAAAAGCAAACACGGCTTGTTGAAGGGATAACACTGTATTTCCAATGCCTTGCATTTTCACGTTGAGCTGCTTCAGATGTTCAGTCATATCCACGAGATAGTAAAACTTTAGGAGCCACTCAGTTTCGGCTAGCTCAGGATGCTCAATCCCTTTCATATCAAGGAAAGTCCGGATTTCTTTCAGGCAAGCCGCAAAACGGCTAAGCACCTTCCCTCTTGACAACCAACGAACATTGCTGTGCAAAAGCAGACCGTGATAGTTATTTCCAACTTCATCCAGCAGTGTTTTAAACTGGCGACCATTTAAGGCTCATGCAACAATAAAATTGATCACACGAATGACCAGCGACATCACTTCGCCAAGCTGCCCATCACACATCTGAGCACAAAGTGTCTCCTGGTGTAGAATGCAATGGAAACTTAGGATGGGTCTATTTTCATGTTCACGGAGAAGCGCCACAAATCCTTTGTTTTTCCCCACCATACACGGAGCACCATCAGTACACACTGAGATAAGTTTATCCATAGGTAGATTTGTTTTCTTGAGCGAACTCCATGAAAGACTTGAATAAATACTCACCTCTTGTGGACCCTTTTATTGGCAGAACAGCAAGACTTTCTTCGCGCAGTGTATCACCAGCAGCATATCTTGCAATCACACTGAACTGCGACAAATTGCTTATGTCTGTTGACTCATCCAAAGCCAGGGAAAAGAACGGCGCTGTATTTATGTCCTTCACTTGCGTTTCTTCCACTTGGTTTGCCATCATGATGGTACGATCATGAACAGCTCTTGCCGACAGAGGCATGTCTTGTATCCGTTTGATTATCTTGTCTTTGTTCAGAAGATCATCAAAACGTTCATTGGCGACATCCAGCATGAACGTTTTAGCATCCTCACCATCTGTGAATGGTTTTCCGTTCCTCACTATTGCTAAAGATCCAGCAAAGCGAGCAGAATTATAGTCACCTTGCCGGGTCCATACGCGGAGTTGCTGCTGGCTGGCTTGCACCCTGCTCAGTAGCTCTTGGCACGCTTTCTTTCTGCTGTCTCCCGCAGGGTATTTTGATGCAAAGGTAGCATGGCATGTGTCGAAGTGCCACTTTATATTCGACTGTTTCATCGATGCAATTTTGTCATTGCAAATTAGACACACCACAGAACTTGCTCTCTCCACAAAGGCGAATTCTTCGGCCCATTCGTCCTGAAATGTACGATGCTCCTCATCTTTTTTTCTTTTCGCCATCTTCTTCGTCGAAGGGTTAGCTTTGAGCAAGTGAGAGAGAGAGAGAGAGGGAGATGTTGACCCCACTGAGGCTTGGCAAATAGTAAGTCTGGCTGGCCTGCGCACGGGCTTATATACTCGAGAGGTGCGGCGCGGCCGGCCGACTCTGGGATGCTGCCGCCTCAGCGGTGGCGCGTGATTGGTCGAGATGAATTCCGCTACGCGTGTCGGCGGCGGCACGTCATTAGAGGAACCGAAATCACTAGTCGCCTCGGCCGCATAACTGGACGAAACGAAAACCGCTTCAGCCAATTCGGAGGGGTTTTTTCTTCTCTCCTTCTGCCAAGTTCAGCCCTGCACGTGAATGAAGCACGACACCATTCAAACTATAGGTAAAGCTTCCGCGAGAAATATTGGGCTTTCAAAGTTTCAAGCTCCAATTTTATCTGCCAGCCAGATGCAATCATCAAAAGAGCCACACCTGGCTCGTGACCCACACGTTCCCGACCCCTGCTCTACACCCTCACAGATTCCTCGCACGCACATGGGCCTCCTCCTCCTTGTCCCTCCTTCGTGCACGTACAGTTTTACGCCTCAGCTCCCGGAACAGCTCAGCTCTGACATTCAGCCTGGCCCTGCAACTCTGGTCAATGGTCGGCAGGGTCCCTTGAGAGACACAAAAGTAAAAACACTTGTCGTTCTTTGCCCTGTGCTGAGTTCCGTGACATCGACCGGCAGGCAACGTCATGGACGGACGGTGGTCTTGAAGGCACTGCACAACGCTTCAGGATCCCCCAACTTATCAGGTTCACTCAGCCTGTTCGCAAAGTCCTCCTCAGCTACCGTCATCCCTGAGCTTGTTAACATCCATCCTAGTTTAGCCTAGGCCAGCCTAGGCTGGGATGTTCTCCTGGATTCTCCCGGATTTGAGGTGCAGCTTTAGAGTTGCTGCTGCAGCGGCATCTGCTGCAACTAGCCGGTGGTCAGTATTGAGGAAGTTGAGGAGCATTCCGGTCGGTCGACCCTGCAGTTCTGCATCATCCTCCTGCGACCATCAACGAGGACATGGGTGGTCAATCTCCTTTGCCAAACCGCCGGCATTGGAATACCAAGCCCAGGGATGAGCTTG
The DNA here is from genome assembly GCF_056783735.1 of Eptatretus burgeri. NCBI lineage: Eukaryota > Metazoa > Chordata > Myxini > Myxiniformes > Myxinidae > Eptatretus > Eptatretus burgeri. Next base: position 73,949,367 of record NC_140964.1, read on the forward strand.
TGGGTGCTGAATCCATGAACCAGCCACCCTAAGTCCATGACTTCTTGGAAAGTAAAGGAACTTAGTGATATTCTGGTTCCCGATAGTTCCCGATGCCTGGCGACCAACACATATCTTCCGTAACCATCCCTATCAGTTCGAGTCGATGCATTGAGAATTGAAAATTGAAATATCCCCCGACGACTAGAAGTCTATGTCGTCTGGGGCACTGATCAACCACAGAGTCACAGAGTCGAGCGTGGCGGAGATTCGTATAAGCGTGGCATCCTTCACGGTGAGATCACCCGCCTCAGTCTGAGCATCGACCACGGAGGGAGACCAGGGAAAGGAGGACACCTAAGGAGTGACGACGAATCCTTCGTGTCATAATACGCTCGTTGACTGGTGTTAACGGTCAATTATCATATTATTGGACACAGCAATAGCCACAGCAACTTCTTGAATATGGTAAACATCAGAGCGATCAGACCAATAGTAGGTAGTTAGGGAGGTAGGTCGGTAGGTGTAACCACCCTCCCACCCAATCAACATTATGTTGCCGCAATTCGGTCTCGAACCTCAGAGAAGAAATAGAGTTCTGCAATGCCGATGTCAAAACGCTTGAGGTCAGATGAGACACAGAGACAACACGGGTGATCATCCCCCCCCCATGGTCGTCTCTTAGGTCAGGTCAGGGTCAGGTATGGGAGCATGTGCCAGAACAGTGCGTCGCTGCGTCCACTTTCCGCTGGTACTCCAGGGGCCTCCGTCTGGTCATCCCCCAGGCAGATGCCAGGCCCATCCCCATCTCCTTGAGATGATGGTCAACCTGCTGTAACCACGAGGCACGTGGTCGGCCCACTGGCCTCCTCCACTCATGAGACTCCCTCGCTGAGAGAATCTGGTGAGCAGGATCAGCGTCAGGAAAACGAGCCACATGTCCATACAGCTGCAATTGACGCTCACGGACTATGCAGGTAACAAATCTCATCCGAGTCTCTCTCAGCAACCGCTCATTGGACACAAAATCCGACCAGCGATAGCCAAGGATTCTCCGAAGAGACCTGGTACCAAAGGAATTAAGTCTCCGTCTCAGATCCTTGGTCAGAGTCCAAGTCTCGCATCCATAGAGCAAGACTGGAAGTACCAAGGACCTGAAGACTCGGACTTTCGTCCTCCCGCACAGGTAACAGCAGCGCCACACCCCATGATCCAGTGAATCCATGACTCCCCAGGCCCGTCCCAGACGTCTATTGACCTCTGACTCGCAGCCAGCAGAGACATGAATATCACTGCCAAGGTAAGTGAATCTCTCCACGACCTCAACATCCTCACCACAAACAGACACAGACAGGACAGCAGCATCCAAGATGTCATCGAAAGCCTGGATCTTAGTTCTGACCCAAGAAACCCGTAATCCCAGTGGCTCTGACTCCTCATTCAGCACCTCGAGGGCCCCCAAAAGGATGTCTAAAGTCTCCGCAAAGATGACTGCATCATCTGCAAAATCAAGGTCCGAGATCTTGACATTCCCAAACGATGCACCGCAGCTTGATCTCTCCGACATCCTCCCTAAAATCCAGTCCATACATGTGCTGAAAAGTGTGGGGGCAAGTACACATCCCTGACGAACTCCAGTAACAACTGGAAATAAGTCAGAAATGGTACCACCACACTTCACAGCACTCTCAGTACCAGAGTCGAGTTCAGACATCAGATGGATCCGTTTTGGTGGCACGCGACGAAGACCAAGAATCCTCCAGAGGACATCCCGATTCACTGAATCGAACGCTTTACAGAGATCAACATAGGCTGCAAGCAGCCACTGCCGAAACTCTCGTCTGCGTTCGGTGAGGACACGAAGGGCAAGGATATGGTCAATCGTTGACCTCTTTGGTGTAAAGCCTGACTGCTCCGGACGCTGGTGCTCAAGCAGATGGTGGTGAACCCTATCGAGAATTATCCGAGCAAAGACCTTGCCCGGCACTGAGAGCAGCGTCACCCCTCGGTAGTTGTTGCAGTCTTGGCGATCACCCTTCCCTTTCCAGAGAGGGACAACAAGGCCCCTCTTCCAGTCAGTTGGGATGATGCCTGTGTTCCAGGCAGAGCACAAAACTGCATGCAACGATACAAGTGCAGCACTTCCACCAGCCTTGAGAAGTTCAGCATGGATGAAACAGATCCCTGGAGCTTTGCCCTGTTTCAACTGGTTCACCGCAGCCCGTGTTTCCACAAGCGAAGGTGAACCACAGATGATTTGAGGGTCAGCAACAGGGATTGTAACACCCTTGACGTCCAACTTGACAGCTGGGGGATCAGCCTGGTACAACCGCTCAAAGTAACCGGCCCAGCGGGCCTTCACTTCAGACTCCTCTGTCAAGAGCCTACCACTCTCTGCTCGAACTGCAGTGCTCCGAGGGATGGGCTTGGATGAACGCAATGCGCGAATTCCCCTGTAAGCGAGACGAGAATCACCTGTCCACAGGTGATGCTCTACCCCCTCACAGATTCCTCGCACATAGGCCTCCTTGTCCACCCTCAGTGCACGTGCAGTTTTTCGCCTCAGCTCCCTGAACAGCTCAGCTCTGCCATTCAGCCTGGCCCTGTGACTCTGGTCAATGGTATCCAGTGTCCCTTGAGAGACAAAATTCTTCTTTGCCCTGCGGTGAGCTCCAAGACATCCACCACCAACATCAAGGACGGTGGTCTTGAAGGCACTCCACAACGCTTCAGGACCCCCCAAAGCACCGAGACCCCCCAAGTGTCCACTCAGCCTGTTCGCAAACTCCTCAGCTACTCTCTCATCCCTGAGCTTGCCAACATCCAGCACAGGCTGGGATGGTACCATTCTCCAGGATTTAAGGTGCAGCTTCAGAGTTGCTACAACAAGCCTGTGGTCAGTATTGAGGAACTGAGCACTCCGGTAGACCCTGCAGTTCTGGATCATCCTCCAACGACCGTCAATGAGGACATGGTCAATCTCCTTTGCCACACCGCCAGCGTTGGAATACCAAGTCCAGCGATGAGCTTGTGGGTGCTGAAACCATGAACCAGCCACCCTAAGTCCATGACTTCTTGCAAAGTCAAGGAACTTAGTGCTATTCTGGTTCATAGTTCCTGACCCATGGGGACCAACACACATCTCATAACCATCCCTATCAGTTCCAGTCGATGCATTGAAATCCCCCAAGACTAGAAGTGTATCTCGTCTGGGGCACTGATCAACCACAGACTCGAGCGTGGCGTCGAATGCATCCTTCTCTGTGAGATCACTCGCCTCAGTCGGAGCATAAACAGAGACCAGGGAAATGACACCTAAGGAGTGACGAATCCTTAATCTCATAATACGCTCGTTGACCGGTGTTACTTCAGTTATCATTGGGGTCAGCTTATTGGACACAGCTACAGCAACTTCTTGGGTATGGTAACCATCAGAGCGACCAGACCAATAGTAGGTGTAACCACCCACCATTATCTCGCCGCAATCCGGTCTCCGAACCTCAGAGAGAGCTGCAATCCCGATGTCCAAACGCTTGAGCTCAGATGATAACAGAGACAGGTGATCATCGTCTCTTAGGGATAGGACATTCCAGGCACCCACCCGAAGGGACCGCCTCAGGTTAACCCAAGGAGACCGCCGTCTGGTGGACGACACCTCAGCTCCACTCCGACACACTCTCCCACAATCTGACCCAGGGATGTTACCCCGTGGTTTCCCTCCTATCATCAAAGATTGGGGGTCCCGAAGGGTTTGCCCCAATCCCGTCATACGGTGAGCTGCCCTGCGAAGGGAAGCTGCACAGGAGGTACTCCCACGGAGTGGGTTTTCAGATTTTTTTGCGTTTTGCGGAATGAAGGGTTTTACGGTGGCCGGAGTGAAAATCCTGCCACCAACCTCCTCATTAGAAGGAAGTAACCCAACTGCAGGAGGACGTCCGCAGACACGTGTGGGCACTACATTCATGGATGGCCATTGGCTCAGTAGGAGGATCTCCTCCGCTGCCCTTTGACAGGTTTTGTTTCTAATCCTGCTGGGTGTGCATATCCAAACCGACCCTCCTCACCATAAAAAAAAACTGGTATGGAGAGAGACTGTTTACTGATTAGTCGCCAACAACTCAACAATGGAACAGGTTATTACAGGTTTACATGGTACCTGCAACAGCAGGTCACACACATATCTAACAGCTGACCTGACAGATATAACCTGTATTGTTAGGGTGTGTGTGTGTGTGTGTGTGTGTGTGTGTGTGTGTGTGTGTGTGTGTGTGTGTGTGTGTGTGTGTGTGTGTGTGTGTGTCTTAGGGTTAGGGTTAGGGTTAGTGTGTCTGTTGTAAATGTGTGTTCAGGTTAGGTTTAGGGTTTAGTGTTAGAGCTGTGAGCGTTAGAGCTGTTAGGGTTAGAGCTGTTAGGGTTAGGGCTGTTATCGGTCATGTGGAGGTGGGTCGGTTCGTTCAGTTTCGTTGTGCAGATCACCAATCTAAACGAAATTCACCCTGTATATTCATGAGAACACACCACTGAAATTCCTACTTGTTTCCATATGCACATGTTCACACACCGACAGTTATTACCATTTGAAATTACCGCCGTGAAGTGGGCGTGGCATGCTTGTAATCGCGGAGGAAACGACCAGGAAACAACAAATGAAGATGGCGGCACCCATGGTTGTCGTGTGATTTTGAGTGATTTTTGGTCTTTCAACAACCAAATATGCGTTGTTTCACACTTGGGCAGGGAGGAAGATGAGAAAGTGACGCAATTCACGGATAAGAGCTGGCTTAAGGTACGTGAGTGTGCGAAGGCTTGGTGCGACGCCACAGATAGTGAAACTATCAACAAATGCCGTTTGCTGGCTGATCGAATTATGAAATTGCTGCCAATGATTGATCCTCCTGCTGATGCCGGCTGTCACCGGTTCTGCTATGCGTCGTTTTGTAACAAGGATCATATAAAATGCGCTGAAGCCAGGAAAAGGAAATCAGAAGCCAGCACTACTGCAGTTTCTGCTAGAGCCAGTGAGGTTAGTGGGCGGACTCGAAGAAGAGGGGCCTTCATACCACAAAATACGTAGAAAATCCCTCAGAACCTCTGTAGAAAGGGTGGCTGGCAAATCAGCTGGTGTACTGCCAACAATTTGTATCGTATGCCAGAAAAAAGACAAATTCATCCGTGTCAAAGGAAAATCTCAACGTGATCAGTTGTCCCTGGCAGAAACACAGGATGGAGGAAAGCTGAGGGAAACTGCTGAGCAGAGGAGAGATGAACGTGACGTGAGAATAATGACAACTATAAAGGATAAAGACTGTGTGGCGCTGGCAGTTTGTAATCACCATAAATGTTATTATGAGTATGTGAATGACACATACCACAGACAGAGTGAAAGTAAACTCCAAACTCAGAAAGTGAACTATGACTCAACATTTTCCATTTTCTGTGATTAGGTAATCCAGGTAAGACTCATTGATGGAAAGCAATTGATACATATGAAAAAGTTGTGTGAGATGTTCAATGACCTACTCAGAGTGTGTGAAGGTCAGGATAAGGCCAACTACCAGGCAACAAGACTGAAGAAAAGACTGCAGGAATGGTACCCAGACATGATTTTCTAATCGTCCACCAAAAATGTCTGAGAGCAAAGTGGTGTACATGAAGGACAGTGAAATATGATTGGTTCCATTGCTCAGGCTCCAGTTGTAGACAGTAGCTCTACAACAGAAACAGAGTCAACTACAGAGGATGAAGCCAGCCAGGGTCCACAGCAGGGTGACTCAGACCTCAATTTACATGTTCTATACTCGGGAGCACTCATGGTGAGGGATGACCTGAACAAACACCAAAGTGTGGACATTACATGGCCCTACTTGGAAATGGTGGAGCTAGCACTAGAGCTTATACGGGCAACTAGTACTTCGAACTGGCCGAAACACCTTGCGATCACGAGAGCGGCAATGCCCTGGTACTTTGCGTACGATTACCAAAACTATGCAAGGTACTTACCCGTTTACTGGCTGGAAATGGCTGGGCTGGAGCACTCCCACCGAGACACCTATCAAGCGTTCATGGACGGCAAATGGACTGCCCAACGGCATACTCGTTATGGATTTAGTAGTGTTGCATGTGATCAGATCATAGAGCAGACTTTAAATAGGGACGGCAAGACCAGTGGAGGCATCATTGGTTACACTCAGAAAAGCACAGCTGTGAAGAAGTGGATCCTGTCCCAACCAGCACGTGCGGAAATCGCAAGGAAATGTGATTCCATGGCGGGTATCCACGACGAGCCCCGAACGAGAAAGGATTTGGATGTGTCGAGCTCGAAGAAGAACAAAGCAGTGGTGGTACAAGTGATGGACACAGTACTTCAAATGATTAACCCTTTCTCCGGCGCTCACCTTGAACTCGTCAATGTTAGTTCAGGTGTCATCGCACCGCCAGCCACTTCTGTGGACTTGATGAATGCGAATGTCAAGGGAGAGAATGCTGTCGTGCAATTCATGCGTGATCGGCTTCTCTCGGGTGAGGTCCCATTCTTCAGTCCGATTCCGAAGGCCAAATTGGCAACTTTCTTGAAGGCGCGAGGAAACTCGGCGACTCCCCACCAGCAGACGCCGAAGGTTGAAATTGCGAATGAACGTCGTCTTTTCACACGACTGCTGTTGATTGGCGAGAAAAGCAATGTAACACTCCACGATCTGCTCGCATACCCACTGGCGAACATATCTTTCCCGCTGGCATCCGGTGATGTTTCGATCGCTAAGATGGACAAAGCCAAACTCCGCAACCATATCCTGAAACTGTGGCCCGATTGCGGTGTGGACGCTCGGCCTATCCAAGGTGCAACAATTGTGGATAGAATGGCTGTTATTCAGGCGATAAAGGCTGGTTCACTGCATAACACTTTCGGCAAACTGGAAGAGATGGTGACGAACATCGTAGTGGCCAAAGCATGACATAACCAAGCTTCGAGACTGGACATGGTGTTTGATACTTACCCAAGTATCAGCATCAAGTGCCTGGAGCACGCCAGACGAGCGGGCGGGGCGGGCGATCTTCAGGTACGAACCATCTACAGACGTGATCCAGCCCTTCCAAAACAGTGGGCCAATTATCTCCTGAGCGGAGCCAACGAGGAGGCGTCGATAGAGTTCATCGTCGAATCGTGGACGAGAAACATGTCTCCATCAAAACTGGGTGACATGCTGTCGTACGTCAGTCATGCCGGCAAATGTGAGAAAATCAAGGCTTCGAATGTTGTCCTGACTGCGTCGTCAGTACCTGAACTTGAATGTGACCATGAGGAAGCTGACACGAAGCTCCTCCTACATGGCGCTCACGCGGAACAAAATGGAGAGTCAGTGCGCATAGAGAGTTTCAACACCGATGTGTTTGTGTGGGCATTGGCTCACTCGAAGTCGATTCGGGCGCGAAATTTCCATCTGGTCACAGGAAGTCCCAAGGACATTATCGTCGTTGAAATTAGGAAGCTGAGTAATGCCCTGGAAAGTTCTGTCTGCGATGCGTTGATAGGTTTGCACAATTTCACGGGAAGTGATACCATCAGTGCATTCCATGGTAAGGGCAAAACAAGGCCATTCGACTCGATGATGAAGGCTCCCCATCTCATCACCTGTTTCGGCAGCATTGGTCGAGAATTCACGCAAGATCAGAATATCATTCACGACCTGAAACAATTCGTCTGCGCCATGTACAATCAGCCAACCATGAAGAGTGTGGATGAGGCTCGCTACAAGCTATTCTGCAGCCAGTCGCTGGGAGAACAGGAGTTGCCGCCTACATGCGACGCTCTGATGCTGCATTGCAAAAGAGTGAATTATCAGTCTGCGATCCACCACCGCGTGACGGAGAGGTTTATAGAAGCCCCTTCTCCTACATTTCACGGATGGATGGAACGCAAAGGAGCACCGATTGTTCACTGGCTGAACAAACCATCAGCGCCGAAGGAACTGTTCGAGGCGACGAAATGTAATTGCAAGAAGACGAAATGCGAGACCAACCAGTGTTCTTGCCGGTCAAAAGGACTGTCCTGCGCAGAGTGCTGTGGGTGTCAAAACTGCGTCAACGATGAACAGACCCATACAGAAATGGAACTTATGGATGATGAAAGCGGAACTGACGATGTTTCCGACGACGAACTGTGAATGCCGGTGTCACACTGCTTTTGCTGTGGCAATCTACTACACAGTAGTATTCAGATCAGTTAGCATGTAATAGTGGACTTGAGTTTTGTAATAGCAGCAGTTAAGAGCCAAGTTCAGCAACCGCTTCAGAGGAATAAATACTGAAGTTCTAAAACAGTAATCTTCTTGTGGCGGTTCTATTTTTCATCAGGCTGAGTCGCGCAGTGTCTTTGTCTTGATTTAATCCGTAATAGCCAATGTAACTGTCTTCAATAGTCGATGTAACTACCTTTAATAGCCAGTGTGGCTGCCTTTTAAGCAAAAAGTTGCCTTGGTCAACTCGAAGGCCTGTCTGATCGGTCCAGACGTTTTCGGCCGGTAAAAATATCTAACTGCTTTGGTTTACGACCTTTAATGATAAACATCTTTAATAACAGTGAATATGGCTCTGTATAAACATATTGTATCATTTTAAGACCTCACAAGAGTTTTCTTTGACGTACATATCAGTCTATCCTTGATTCTTCATTTCTGTGTCGAAATTGTGATTTAATGTTAGGTGTATCTTTAATTTCGAAAAATGACAAATTGTGTCACATCCTCGACGTGGAAACAAGTGGATTTGGACTCAGCATCTAAAATTCTTTAAGTATGCTAAATTTCATCCAGATTGGTGATCTGCACAACGAAAATCATTTTCTGAAGGTAATAGCGAGTACCTCCACATGGTCTATAAAGGGTTATTGTTAGGGCTGTTAGGTTGTAAGTGTGTAAGTGGTGTGTGTGTTTGTTTGTGTGTGTGTGTGTGTTTGTGTGTGTGTGTTTGTTTGTTTCTGTGTGTGTGTGTGTGTGTGTGTGTGTGTGTGTGTGTGTGTGTGTGTGTGTGTGCACGCGTATGCGCGTGTGTGTGCGTGTGTGTGCGTGTGTGTGTGTGTGTCTTAGGGTTAGGGTTTGGGTGAGGGTGTCTGTTGTAAATGTGTGTTCGGGTTAGGGTTAGCGATAGAGCTGTTACGGTTAGAGTTGTTAGGGTTATGGTTAGGGCTGTTAGGGTTAGCGTTCGGATCAGAGTTAGGGTTAGGGTGTTAGTGTGTAAGTGGTGTAAGTGGTGTCAGTGGTGTGTGTGGTGTGTGTGTGTGTGTGTGTGTGTGTGTGTGTGTGTGTGCTCGCCGAATTGCGAGCAGAGGTAATTAAGGTTCAGAATGGCAACGTGTGCGCCGAGGTACAAATGTGTAAGAGAGTCACAATTATCAGCATCATATTGAAGGCATGTCCCTTTTCATTAGCCATGGAAGGATTTCATTATTATTATTAATATTATTATTATTATTTTTATTGGATTCATGATATATGCTGGATATATGTGTTATTGTCGGGGTTTCTGTCTGTCTGTCTGCCTGTCTGTCTGTCTGTCTGCAACGCGAGGCTCCACAGCACGAACCAGCGAACCAATTTCGATGAAACTTTGCCAACAGGTGCAATATGGTCTGGGAATGTGCGCATTTAAATTTCGGTGCCAAGCAACCACCCGTTGCTGTGCTGCTGTGCAGGGGCCGAAAAACCGCGTACAGTATTTTCAATACTTGTCCTTCAGTTTTGAATGTGGAGAAACGAGACTTCAGAATTAAACACTTCGAGATATTTAGAAAATTTTACTCGAGGCGATTTTTGATTGAGGTTTTTGTGGTGAATTAACGTGAATCGAGGGACATGACGCGGGATCACATGTTGTGCGTCTCGCGTATAAGGGGAGGTCTCTCTGCGGCACGAGTGATTGTCCCCGGGGCATTGCTATTGACATCGGCTGTCCACTTGATGCTCGTTAACTGAAGGTGCTCATTGACTGGTGAGAATGGAGATTATATCGAACTCCGTGCTTACGCGGATTTAGTCTGCAATGGTTAACTGCACATGTATACGTTTCTGCTTATGTACTCCCAGCTGAACCTGTATTTCCTGGTGTGCCCACAGAAGCGGCTCCAATCAAATGGAATAAAGCCTAAACTCTGAAGGTTCATCTCTCGCTCTCATTTCAATTTATTCCATTTGATTTTCTCGGCTCTCTCAACCAAAGATGGACAAGATCTACAAACCAGAGAGGTTCGACGCAGACCCAAACACGACTGACGCAGAAATGAAATGGTCACATTGGTTCTGCTCCTTCTCACACTATCTGACCATCATCGCGGAGGGAGCTGACAAATTTGCCGCTCTCGTGAATCATGTCTCGCCCGGCGTGTACAGGCTCTTCTCGGGGTGCGACACTTACGAAGCAGCGATTGACGTGCTGCAGGCGCTCTACGTGAAGCCCAAGAACGAGGTATACATACGACATCTTCTCAACACACGCAAGCAAGCAGCCGGGGAGACAATCGATCAGTTCCTGCAAGCTCTGAATCAGCTGGGAAAAGACTGCAGCTTCCGGGCGGTAAGCGCCGAGGAACACCGAAAGGAAGCCACACGGGAGGCATTCATCCAAGGACTCAGATCAGCCCACATACGGCAACGCTTACTAGAGAAAGCGCAACCCACTCTTGACAAGGTAGTCGATCAGGCTCGAGCGATGGATACGGCTCAGCAGCAATCTGAGTCATTTGGGACACCGATGCTGCTCATGAACGCTGCTACGATGGGAACCCAAGGAACCCCACTGGCACAGACACAGCCAGACATGAGGGATGGAGAAACACCCGAGGAGCCGGATACCCAGACCTCGTCAAACTCCTCAGCAACTGCTCCGGTCGGTAAATGCTTCTTTTGTGGGTACAAAAGGCATCCTCGTCAAAAATGTCCCGCCAGAGATGCCACATGCATGAATTGCGACAAGAAAGGGCATTATGCCAGGGTATGTAAATCTACTCTAAGGAGGAATAAACCCACTTCTGCGGCTCTCTACTCGCAAAATAAATTGACTGCAGCCTCCCGGGGAATCTATCCAAGGCTATCATCAACGTGCGAATTAACGGGCATATGGCTGAGGCACTGATTGATACCGGTAGCTCTGAAAGTTTCGTCAACAGCTCGCTAGTGAAGGGCAGGAAATGGGTAATCCACCCGACTGACAATACGGTATGCATGGCCGCCACCTCACTACAATCCCGCGTACGAGGGTACTGCAATGTTGAATTGGACGTAAAAGGGTACACGCATCGGGATGTAAAGGTGCTGGTGCTTCGTGATTTGTGCGCAGACGTAATTCTGGGTCATAATGTCCTCAAGCAGCACACGAGCGTCGAAATACCCTTTGGAGGAAGCAAGCCTCGTCTAATTTTAAATGCGTTGACCACCGCGGAGGTGACGTCCCCCCAGCTGTTCGCTAACTTGTCGCCGGTCTGCAAACTGATAGCGATCAAATCGCGGCGATATACCACTGCTGACATGAATTTCATCACTTCAGAAACCAAGCGATTACTGGAGGAGGGAGTTATAGAACCGAGCGATTCGCCATGGCGCGCACAGGTGTTAGTAACCAGCAGTCAGAACCATAAGAGACGGATGGTTGTCGATTATTCCCAAACGGTCAATCGCTTCACCCAACTCGACGCCTACCCCCTGCCGCGCATAGATGAGATGGTCGAACGCGTGGCCAATTATAAGGTATTCAGTACCATCGACTTGCGAAGCGCCTATCATCAAATTCCCATCCGAGAGGAAGACAAACCGTACACTGCATTCCAGGCAGGGCGGCGCCTCTACCAGTTCAGAAGGATACCATTCGGTGTCACGAATGGAGTAGCTTGCTTCCAACGGGTTATGGACGACATCATCTCAGATGAAAACCTCGAAGACACTTTTGTTTACGTGGATAATGTCACAGTGTGCGGTAGGGATCAGAGGGAACATGATAGGAATCTGGACAGATTCTTGAGCATTGCTGGAAAATATAATCTGACTCTCAACTACGAGAAATGCGTATTCTCGGCAAGGTCAATTGACCTTCTCGGCTACACGATAGCCGACGGCACAATTAAGCCTGATCCTGAGCGATTGCGCCCGCTCCGTGAGCTTCCACCACCTCAGGACTTGCAAACAATGCGCCGGGTGATCGGGATGTTCGCTTACTATGCAAGATGGATTTCGCAATACTCCGAGAAAATACATCCCCTAGTGCATTGCAAAAACTTTCCACCAGATGCCGCTGTCGTGAAAGCTTTCCACGATCTCAAGGATGATATCAGTAAGTCCGTGGTTTTATCGATCGACAGCTCGGTGCCCTTCGTGGTGGAGACCGATGCTTCAAATCACGCCATAGCTGCAACACTTAATCAGTCTGGGCGGCCGGTCGCTTTCTTCTCGAGAACTCTCTCTAGAAGCGAGCAGAGACACTCGGCAATAGAGAAGGAGGCGTACGCCATCGTCGAAGCGCTGCGTAAATGGAGACATTATTTACTGGGAAACCACTTCACGCTCGTTACGGACCAACGATCCGTGGCTTTCATGTTTGATGGGAAAAATAACGGGAAAATTAAGAATGAAAAAATTATGAGATGGCGGATAGACCTAGCCTGCTACAGGTACGACATTGTTTACCGGCCCGGGAAGGAAAACCCTGCTGCAGATACCTTCTCCCGGGTCTACAGTTCGGCAACAATCAGTCAGGCTTTGCAAGACCTCCATGTGTCTCTGTGCCACCCAGGGGTAACCAGGATGGCACATTTCGTACGCAGACAAAATCTTCCCTATTCTGTTGAAGATATTAAACAAATGAATGCTTCATGCCCTGTTTGTGCTGAACTAAAACCCAGATTCTTTGGCGCGGCATCTGGCAGACTGATCAAGGCTACTTCCCCCTTCGAGAGACTAAACATCGACTTCAAAGGGCCCCTACCGACCGAAACAGACAACAGATACATATTCACCGTTGTTGATGAATATTCAAGGTTCCCTTTCGCGTTTCCGTGCTCGGATATGACCTCGGGCACTGTCGTAAAATGTCTCTCTGACCTCTTCGCTATGTTTGGGAGACCTTCGTACATACATTCAGACAGAGGGCCGTGTTTCATGTCGGCCGGGCTAAAACAATTCCTATTAGAGCACGTCATAGCAACTAGTCGAACGACGGGTTACAACCCACAGGGAAACGGGCAGGTGGAACGGTATAATGGAGTAATTTGGAAAGCCGTAACTCTGGCGCTGAAATCGAGAGGACTGGGCCCCGAGCGATGGGAGGTTGCTCTTCCTGACGCAATGAATTCCATACGCTCTTTGCTCTGCACGTCCACAAATGCCACTCCTCACGAACGTATGTTTACTCACCAACGACGTTATGTTGACAGTCAAACGGTGCCCAACTGGCTGACCCACCCCGGTACAGTGTTCATGAAACGCCCGGTACGACAAAGCAAGTATGAACCGCTGGTGGAGGGGGTCGAACTCATTGACACTAATCCAGAGTATGCTCATGTCAGGCTTCCGGATGGCAGGGAGACCACTGTGTCGGTTCGCCATCTGGCTCCCTCAGGTACTCCTCCCGCCGGTACACCACCTCCTGGCACTCCTCCTTCTGACATTTCCCCCCCAGGAACTCCGCCAGGCGACGGGGCTGCCGCGTTCCACCCGAGAGCGATCGAGGAGTCATCCCTGGCACAAGTCGAGGCTCACCAAGAGGATCGGGAGTCTCCCTCAAGTGAAACTGCCGTTTACTCCCGGAGAGGTCGACGAATAAGGCCCCCTCGACGACTCAATCTGTAAAGGAGATTATCGGCATTCTCGCTGCTCATGCTCCTATATGCCCATTATATCATATATCGATGCTCATTTCCATGCTCCTACAACTCAAAATAATCACTGCTTGGCATGTATGCTCCTGTAGATCTATTAGTCCGCGTTGCTTGAAATGTATACTCCTATAGTGCTAAAGCAATCATGGTGTGTAAGATGGGCCCCTAGTTACATTTTAAAGGTGGGGAGAATGTGGTGAATTAACGTGAATCGAGGGACATGACGCGGGATCACATGTTGTGCGTCTCGCGTATAAGGGGAGGTCTCTCTGCGGCACGAGTGATTGTCCCCGGGGCATTGCTATTGACATCGGCTGTCCACTTGATGCTCGTTAACTGAAGGTGCTCATTGACTGGTGAGAATGGAGATTATATCGAACTCCGTGCTTACGCGGATTTAGTCTGCAATGGTTAACTGCACATGTATACGTTTCTGCTTATGTACTCCTAGCTGAACCTGTATTTCCTGGTGTGCCCACAGAAGCGGCTCCAATCAAATGGAATAAAGCCTAAACTCTGAAGGTTCATCTCTCGCTCTCATTTCAGTTTTATTTGTGAAATGGTAGTCCTTCAAAAATCGGGTGTCTATTTACTATTTACTGTCATTTTTTATGAGGGGCTTAGGAAAGTGAGCGGAGCTTTGGGAAAGTGGACGTGGTTGATTAAAAGTGGGAGTGGCGTTGGAAAGTGGAAGTGGTGTAGTAAAGTGGGCGTAGCTTATGGAAAGTGGGCGTTGGCTTATGAAAAATATTGTGTGGCTCAGGCAGTATGGTCAAAGAAGAGCATTGAGAGAAGTTTATAGGGTTTTCCGTGTGTGTGTGTGCGTGTGCGTGTGCGTGTGCGTGTGCGTGTGCGTGTGCGTGTGCGTGTGCGTGTGCGTGTGTGTGTGTGTGTGTGTGTGTGTGTGTGAGTGTGTGTGTGTGTGTGTGTGTGTGTGTGCGCGCGCGCGTGTGTGCGTGTGTGTGTGTGTGTGTGTGTCTTAGTATAGGGTTAGGGTTTGGGGTAGGGTTAGGGTGTATATGTGTTAGGGTTAACGTTAGCGTGTAAATGTGTGTGTGTGTGCGCACGCGCGCGTGTGCGCGTGTGTGCGTGTGTGTGCGTGTGCGTGTGTGTTCGGGTTAGCTGTTTGGGTTATGGTTATGGTTTGGATGAGGGTTAGGGTTAGGGTTGGCTTATTGTTAGGGTTAGCTGTTAGGGTTAGTTGTGAGAGTTAGGGTGTAAATGTGTGAGTGCATGTTGTTGTGTGTGTTAGGGTTAGGGGTTTATGTGCCTGTGTGCTAGGGTTAGGGTTTGTGTGTACATGTTAGGGTTAGGGTGTATATGTGTTGGGGTTAGCGTCAGGGTGTGTGTGAGTGTGAGTGTGTGTGTGTGTGTGTGTGTGTGTGTGTGTGTGTGTGTGTGTGTGTGTGTGTGTGTGTGTGTGTGTGTGTGTGTGTGTGTGTGTGTGTGTATGTGTGTGTGTGTGTGTGTGTTGCCAAATAGGTTTGCAGTGTTCAAAAAGGTGTTAAGTTTTCATCCAAGTTTTCCAAGTGTTGAAATATTTTCAAACACTCGACCGTCACGCTCTCGATGCTGTGTGACGTTCGCGCAACCGCTTCGTCTGTTCACCACGGTAATGCCAGCCACGATCGTCCATCGTGTGCACATTAGTGAGGGAGATGCAAGACGCACAAGTGTGGACGTGCATGCTTGAGTGGTGCAACAGCTCGTTGAGCGTAGGAAAACGGCGGCGTGATGTGATGTGTGATTTGTGAAGCGTTCGATATCTGCGATATCTGCGATATCTGCGATGGCCGCATCCACGAGAAAGAGGGAAAGTGCCGGACACGGGCGGCTTCGTTGGCTTCGTTTTCTTTCCCATCATGGGTCCCATGGGCCTTGATCTTGCTCTTCGGAGCTTCCATCGCATGCTTGGGCGGATGCGTGCACGCACGCAGGTTTTGATGGCGTTTGCGTTTCGGTCACCACGTCTTGTGACGAGGTTCACCACTCGTGCGGGTTGTCACGGTCCTCGAACGTACCCATTGGGAGTTCGGGGGTCGGCGAGCGTTTGTTCGTCGTCGACGCGATTCACTGGCGATGTCGCTGCTGCTCTTCGTCCGGAGTCCCTCCATTGCTATTTGTCGGTCGGGTCTTCTCCGTGTATGGGGCAGCTGCTGTCGCAGTCCTTTTCGTCGTGAGTGAGCTTGTGTGCCGAGTGGCTCCGTGCCGCTTTCACGTCATTCTTTGCCCGACGTGTCCGAGCAGTTTTACCGGTGGTCGTGCACTCGGCCGACGGTCGGATCCCCGTCCGTGTCACGGGGCCTTCGCCGGCGAGTGTAACGAACCAAGGGTCACGTGAAAGTAAGCGGTCGCCCGGAGGTTGGAGGTTCGACAGTCTCCTGTCCGTGTCCGCTCGTTCCTCGGGTGGCCGACGTATGCAGTTGCGTGTTTTTTTTTTTGGGCGACTAGCTCTTTGGTCGCTCACCGTGGATTTGGTGGTGCGTCGCCACGTATGATGGACGTGAGCCTAGCGAGGTGGCCGCGACGGTCTCTCGCCCACTTGCGAAGCCGGTCGTGCTGCCCCGGGTCAGACCCGGTGGTGTCTTCGGCCCGGCCGGTGCCGGTGCGTCGGACTGTTTCTTGTTCCGAATCGGCGCCTCCCGGGCACTCGGGTCTGACTCTGTCTGACCGCTTTCCTTCCGCCGAGCGCGCCGGTGTGTGAGGTTGCGGTTGCGACATGGGTTTTCGGCTGGCCGATGTCGTCGACGTTCTGCTGCCGTTAACACGCCGTCGGAGCGGTGACTCTCTTCCTCTGACCGGTGCAGCGATCGAGAGGCGCGCAAGAGATGCGTGCCAAGTACGGAAGGAATGTTGAATGTTGTTCGTGGTGTGAGGTTGTTGCCGAGGCGATACGAAGTACGAAGTACGAAGTCCAAGTGCGGGACAAGGCGGACGAGCCCTCAGGAGCGATGTCGTGCGAGCAAGAGGGAAACGAGTCGGCATGGCACAACACGACACAACGGTGCAACGGTGCAGCAACGGTGGCGGAGTTCCGCCGCGGCGCGTGGTCGCGCGGTTCTCCCGGTGCTCCCCGGCCCGGCACGTGCGACGTGCGACGCGCCACGCAGCGTGTGACGGTCGGCGTGCCGTGGTCTTTATGGCGGCTCCTCACGCCGCTCCCTGGTTGATCCTGCCAGCCGCATATGCTTGTCTCAAAGACTAAGCCATGCATGTCTAAGTGCGAACGGAAGGACCCGTTGAGACTGCGAATGGCTCATTAAATCAGTTATGGTCTCTTTGAGCGCTCGGAAGTTACTCGGATAACTGTGGCAATTCGAGAGCTAATACATGCAAACGAGCGCCGGTCCCCACAGGTGAAGGTTCCCTGACGTCGTGGGGAGGCGCGCATTTATCAGCACCAAAAAACCGACGCGGTGCCCGCCCATCTTCCCTTCCTTTCCCCTTCGTGGTGTGAGGTCCTTCGGGGGCCCTTCCTTCGGGGAGGGTTCGGGGCTCGGCGTGGGCCCGTCCACGGGATGGTGACTCTGGATAAACCATGGCAGATCGCTCGGCCTCCGCGCCGGCGACGTTTCATTCGAATGTCTGCCCTATCAACTTTCGATGGCAGGCTTCGCGCCTGCCATGGTGGCTATGGGTGACGGGGAATCAGGGTTCGATTCCGGAGAGGGAGCCTGAGAAACGGCTACCACATCCAAGGAAGGCAGCAGGCGCGCAAATTACCCACTCCCGACATGGTGAGGTAGTGACGAAAAATACCGATGCAGGCCTCGGTCGAGGCGCTGCTATAGGAATGGGTGCACCTTAAACCCATGTGCGAGGATCCATTGGAGGGCAAGTCTGGTGCCAGCAGCCACGGTAATTCCAGCTCCAACAGTGTAAGCGAACGCTGCTGCAGTTAAAAAGCTCGTATTTGGAAATCACGCCGGGGCTCGCGGGGGGGGGGGGGGACGTGCCGCGAGGGGCGCTTCCTGTCCCCGCCCGTCCCCGGCGGCGAGACTGTCGGAGCCCTGCGGACGCTCTTGGATGAGTGTCTGTTGCGGGCCGGAAGCGTTTACCTTGAGGAAACTGGAGTGCTCAGAGCGGGTCGGTCGAGCCTGTACACCGCAGCTGGGAATAATGGAATAGGGCATCGGTCCCACTTTGTTGGTTTTGCGGGACGGAGGTCATGATTGAGAGGGACTGCCGGGGGCATTCGTACTGCGCCACGAGAGGTGAAATTCTGGGACCGGCGCAAGACGGACTAAAGCGAAAGCATTTGCCAAGAATGTTTTCCTTAATCAAGAACGAAGGTCGGAGGCTCGAAGGCGATCAGATACCGCCCTAGTTTCGACGGTAAACTATGCCGACCGGCGATCGGGCGGTGTCGAATGGCATGACCCGTCCGGCAGCCATGAGGGAAACCAGGAGTTTCTGGGTTCCGGGGGGAGTATGGTTGCAAAGCTGAAACTTAAAGGAATTGACGGAAGGGCACCACCAGGAGTGGAGCCTGCGGCTCAATTTGACTCAACACGGGAAAGCTCACCTGGGCCGGACACGAGAAGGATTGACAGACTGAGAGCTCTTTCACGATTCTGTGGGTGGTGGTGCATGGCCGTTCTTAGTTGGTGGAGCGATCCGTCTGGTTGATTCCGATAACGAGCGAGACTCTGACACGCTAACTAGTTCCGCGATCCTGGTGTGGCCGGCGGACTAACTTCTTAGAGGGACGAGCGGCTGCAAGCCGTGCGAGATGGAGCAATAACAGATCTGTGATGCCCTTCGATGTCCGGGGCCGCACGCGCGCTACACTGGACGGGCCAGCGTGTACCTTGCCCTTCGCCGACAGGCTCGGGTAAACCGCTGAGCCCCGTCCGTGATGGGGACTGGGGCTTGAGACAGTGTCCCACGAACGAGGAATTCCCAGTAAGCGCGAGTCATCAGCTCGCGTTGATTAAGTCCCTGCCCTTTGTACACACCGCCCGTCGCTACTACCGATCGGACGGTTTTGTAAGATCCTCAGATCAGCCCCTGCACGGACCGTCCGTGGCACTCGTTGTCGTCGTGTCAGTGCGCCGAAAAGATGAGCGAACTTGACTGTCTAGAGGAAGTAAAAGTCGTAACAAGGTTTCCGTAGGTGAACCTGCGGAAGGATCATTATCGGGACGAGCATGGCATAACGGCATCTCGAAGGAAGGCATAATGGCGTGGCATGGTATGGTCGATGGTCGATGGTCAATGCGAGAGCATGGAGCACCCTCGGTCGAGAGTGCCGAAGGTGCGGAAGACGCGATCATCGATGACGATTTCTTTTTCCGTGGATGTGGCTTCGCCGCGGTGTCGAAGAGCGGTCGTCGTCGTCGTCGTCGTCGTCTGCGCTGCTGCACAGCTGCGCGGCGGCAAGGCCTTCTTTTCTTTCTCACCGCACCGCGGTCGAGGTGATGCGCCCGTCGAGACGATTCGTTCGTCGAGGGAAGGCGAAGGCGAGGCCGATGTTGCGATGAAGGTTTGTCCCACTGACGGAAGACGAGGCGCGCAGCTTCGTCGTCGGTGTTTAATGAAGCATCGTCTTGGAACGACTCACAGCGGTGGATCACTCGGCTCGTGCGTCGATGAAAAACGCAGCCAACTGCGAGAACTGGTGTGAATTGCAGGATACACTGATCATCGATACGTTGAACGCACATTGCGGCCCCGGGCTACACACCCGGGGCCACGCCTGTCTGAGGGTCGCTCGATTATCGATCGGGAGCACGGGTGTCCTGGCCTTCCTTCGCACTTCGCGCTTCGGTGGGCCGGGCCTCGCTACGCGCTTTGCGTGGTTCCCGCGAATAGGAGTTCGAGGCCACTCGACGGTCGCGGCTCTTCGAAATGCAGCATGTTGTGGTTTTTGCGTTGTTTGGTCGTGCCGCCGCCGTGGCTGTGGCGTGCGTGCGGTCATCGGTGGCCCTCGAGTGAGTGAGCCTGCTTCGACTTCGACTTCGACTTGTTCGGCTTCGACATCGTCGCGCGTGCGTGCACGGCTCCGTGTCGGTGTGGCGACCATGGCATATAGAGAGAGGGAGAGAGAGCGCAGAGAGCCAGATCCGAGTCTCTGTGTCTCCCGTGTGAGTTGCGACGGGGACCGGTGGCCAGACACAGAGAGCGCGTCGCTCTCGCGGCGGCGTGCCTCTTCGGGAGCACTTCGATGTTTGCGACCTCAGATCAGACGTGACGACCCGCTTAATTTAAGCATATTACTAAGCGGAGGAAAAGAAACTAACGAGGATTCCCTCAGTAACGGCGAGTGAACAGGGAAAAGCCCAGCGCTGAATCCCCGCCCGCACTACGGGCATGTGGAGTTGTGGCGTACAGGAGCTCGCACCTCCCGGTATCGCTCGGGGGTCCAAGTCCTTTTGATCGGGGCCTCTTCCATGGACGGTGGCAGGCCGGTGCGATGGCCCCCGACGTGCCGGGGTCGGGTCTCTTTGGAGTCGGGTTGCTTGGGAATGCAGCCTAAAGTGGGTGGTAAACTCCATCCAAGGCTAAATACGTGCACGAGGCCGATAGCCGACAAGTACCGTGAGGGAAAGTTGAGAAGAACTCTGAAGAGAGAGTTCAAGAGTTCGTGAAACTGTTGCGAGGTAAACAGGTGGGATCCGCGCGGTCCGCCCGGAGGAGTCAGCCGTGGCGTCGGTCGCCCGTCGTGGGTGTCGCGGTATCCGTCCCGCGCCCGGACGCCGTCGCGTCGACCGTCCCCTCATGGGTCGGGTGCGCTTCGACGATCCCGGTCAACGTGTGGGCGGGCCTCGCCCCTCGGCAGACTCGTCCGCCGCCCGGTGCACTTTCTCCGTGTGCGGTGCGCCGCGACCGGTTCCGGAGGCGACCAGGAGCACCTGGGTTTTTCGACCGAGAGCTTTGCGATTTGTCGAGGCGCCGTGGCAGGGCCTGCGACTGGTGCTCTCCGCTTCGCGCCTTCGCGCGTCGTCGTGGGGGAGGCACCGGGCCGCGCCCGTCGCGGGGGCCTGGCGAGAGCGTTCGCTCGCCCAGGGACCAAGGGAAACTGGACGGAAAGAAAAGTCTGATGCCGCGCTGCGTGCGAGCATGGTTTCGCGAAAGCGGCCGTGTCTCGCACGTCCGGGGCACCTCCGCCGCCCGCCGCTCCGTCGACTGGCGGCGAACTGTTCTCAGTGCGTCGTCGTGCGCCTCCGGCAGGGGCCGTTTCCGCATCTGCGTGGCCGGCACGCCGAGGGCTTCGTGCGTCGGTCAGGGCCCTTCGGGGGGGTTCGGGTCCTCCGGGGCCCGTCCTCTCCCCGTGCGGGTTTCCCGGCCGCGCGCGCGTTTTCCTTGCGCGTGTCGTGTCGCGCGTTGGCGGTGCGGTCCCCGGCACTCGGGGTCTGCGGCGAGGGTCGGAATCCCACCTGACCCGTCTTGAAACACGGACCAAGGAGTTTAACACGTGCGCGAGTCGAAGGGCTCGAAAGAAACCCCGGAGGCACAATGAAAGTGTGCGGTGCGCACGCAGTCGGGTTAAGGCGTCCCGTCCGCTCGGCGGCCGGGTCGGGCGGTGCGGGTGCTGGTGCGAGCGCGGTGCTCCTCGGGTCCGGTGGCTTCGTGCCTCCTCTCTCAGTGGGCACCCTCTCGCGTCTCGTCTCGTGCCGTTTTGGCCTGAACCACCGGCAAGCGGTGAGGGCTCCCCTCGTGCTGGCGCGCGACACCGTCGGGCGGGATCCTCGCCGCCGTGGCAGGGGCGAGGCGCTCCGCCGGCCCGTCCTGCGCTCTCCGTCCGGCGCGTGCCGGCGGAGACGGACGGAGCCACAGCATACTTGTTGGTACCCGAAAGATGGTGAGCTACGCCCGGGCAGGGCGAAGCCAGGGGGAACCCTGGTGGAGGCCCGCAGCAGTTCTGACGTGCAAATCGATCGTACGACCCGGGCGTAGGGCGAAAGACCAATCGAACCATCTAGTCGCTGGTTCCCTCCGAAGTTTCCCTCAGGATAGCTGGAGCTCTCGCTGGATGCGCAGTTTTATCCGGTAAAGCGACTGACGAGAGGCACTGGGGCCGAAACGGCTTCAACCTATTCTCAAACTTTGAATGGGTAAGACACCCGGCTCGCAGCTTCGGAGCCGGGCGTGTGCGTGTGCGAAGAATGCGAGCTGCCCAGTGGGCCACTTTTGGTAAGCAGAACTGGCGCTGCGGGATGAACCGAACGCTGGGTTAAGGCGCCGAACGCGAACGCTCATCGGAGCCCTGGCAAAAGGTGTTGGTTGGTCGAGACAGCAAGGCGGTGGCCATGGAAGTCGGATTCCGCTAAGGAGTGTGTAACGACTCACCTGCCGAATCAACTGGCCCTGAAAATGGATGGCGCTCGAGCGTCGGGCCTATACCCGGCCATCACCGGCGATGT
Source organism: Eptatretus burgeri (assembly GCF_056783735.1). Lineage (NCBI taxonomy): Eukaryota > Metazoa > Chordata > Myxini > Myxiniformes > Myxinidae > Eptatretus > Eptatretus burgeri. The sequence goes on from NC_140964.1 coordinate 73,971,570, forward strand.
ACCGTTCCTTCGCGGCTTGGCGCGTCGCCTTCGCGCGGCGCGCACACGAAGTGTGGTCCGTACGCTACGCCGCGACGAGTAGGAAGGCCGCCGCGGTGGCGCTGAAGCCTTGGGCGTGGGCCCGGGTGGAGCCGCCGCGGGTGCAGATCTTGGTGGTAGTAGCAAATATTCAAACGAGAGACTTTGAAGGCCGAGGTGGAGAAGGGTTCCATGTGAACAGCGCTTGGACATGGGTGAGTCGGTCCTAAGTGATGGGCGAAGGCCTTGCGGACGATGTTGGGCGATGGGCTCCCATCCACCCCGGTGCGAGTGAAAGGGAATCGGGCTCAGATCCCCAAACCCAGACTGCGGAGAAAGGTCGAGGGATGGTTCACGTGCTTGCACTTTGTGCTCGTCGTGGCCGCCCAACGTTGCGGTAACGTAAAGCATGCCTGGAGACGGCGGCGGTGGTGCCGGGAAGAGTTTTCTTTTCTTCGTGAAGGGACGGGCACCCTGGAATGGGTTTTACCCGAGATAGGGGCCCGCGCCCTGCAGAGCGTCGCGGCTCCTGCGGCGTCCAGCGGGCCCTCGCCGCCCCTTGAAAATCCGGGTGCGATGACTGAATCTCGCTCTGGGCCGTACCCATATCCGCAGCAGGTCTCCAAGGTGAACAGCCTCTGGTGCGATGGAACAATGTGGGTAAGGGAAGTCGGCAAGCCAGATCCGTAACTTCGGGACAAGGATTGGCTCTGAGGGCTGGGTCGGTCGAGCCGGGGCACGAAGCGGTTTCCGGGAACGCGCTCGCGGTCGGGCGAGCCTCCGTTTCCCGGGGCCACGGGGCTCCCGGCCCGTCGTCCGGTCCGCCGGCGTCACGCGGCGTGGCGTCGGGTTCTACCGCCGGCGTGGGCGGTGCGTTCGGCCGCACCGTTCGCCGCCGCCGTCCGGGGAGGTGTGTGCGGGGTGCCGGTCGTGGCCGTCCCGCACAGCTCCTCGCCGGGGCGTCTTTTCTCTACCGTTGTCGAGCGCTCCGCGTGGCGCGCGGCGACCTGCATTTTGCGGTCACGTTTCCGTCGCTTTCTCCCTCCCCCCTCCTTCGTGGGGGTGCGGGGGGGTTCGCGGCGGGAGCTCGGCCGTGGCGCTCGTCGTCCGCGCGTCCCGTCGGGAGTCAAACGTGCGGCCGCGGAGTGGGGAGCGTCTCGGCGTGGGGCGGGCGAGACGCTTCGGCCAGTTTCGTCGCCGTCCCGGGCGCGGTCGCGTGTCGGTGCGCGCCATCGATCCCCGCCTTCGCGCCGGCAGGCCCGTGCCCTCTCGCGGGGCGTCGGCGTCGGGCGTCTTGGGCCGGATCGGCCCGGCGGCGGTCTCGGAGCGTGAGGGACTCTGTTGCGAACGTGAGCCGTTGCCTCCCCGTGGAGCGCTCCGGCTGCGGCGTGCGCGCGGTCTGCCCGGACCTGCCGCGTCCCGCGTCCTCTTCCGAGCCTCCCGACGTTCGGTCGTTGGGCAAATGTGCGATGGTGCGAGGCTCGGGTGCACGCGCGCGCCTCGGCCGGCGACCGACAGTCGCCTGAGAACCGGTGCGGACAAGGGGATTCCGACTGTTTAATTAAAACAGAGCATCGCGATGGCCGGCGATCGAGTGTGGACGCGATGTGATTTCTGCCCAGTGCTCTGAATGTCAAAGTGATGAGATTCACCGACGCGCGGTTCAACGGCGGGAGTAACTATGACTCTCTTATGTTGTGAAAGCTCCGAGTGTTAATCGAGTGATTAATCGATTCGAAATGCCTCGGGTCTCTGACCCCAACGTGCCCAAGATCTCCGCGTCCACGTCGCGAGAGTCGGAACAGTCCCCTATGGGGACTGTACCAATAGAGATCAGGCTTACCCAGGGTCTGGAATGTACTCCCCTTTCCCTAGGACAACACTCTCTGCAGTGCTGGAAAGCACCAACAGAAGTGATGTGGACACAGCCGCTGCGGTAGTCCCAGAGAGTGCGATGGCGCAAGAGCCGCAGGTGGCTCAAGGGCGCGAGTGTGATTGCGTGTGTGTGGACTGCGGTCGGACTTTCGGAACCAGGACTGGTCTCGGGGTACACAGACGGAGAGCCCACCCCTTATCGTTCCATGCGTCCAACCTTCCAGTGCGAATGAAGGCGCGATGGGACGATGAAGAGGTGTATGCTATGGCTGTCCGTGAGGCACACCTGGTACGAAGCGGGGAAAAGTTCCTAAATCAAGCGCTAGTACAGTTTGTGCCTGGACGTTCATTAGAGGCCATCAAGGGGAAGCGGAGACAGGCCGCATATAAAGTTCTTGTTTCAACCAAAATAACAGAGCAGGCCCAGGGAAACAACAAGCAAGATGGGCTTTCCCCGACGTCATGTGCACCCCTGAAGGATAAAGAAATTTCAGGAGTTGAGGTGGCTTCTCCTATAAGAAAAGTAAGAGGAATAAATCCTACGCCCGATGAGGAGATTGACCAAGCCGAAATAAACAATACAAATGAGAGTGATGATGACAAGTGGAAAAATGATCTTATGAGGTATATCGAAGGGCTCCCAAAAGGCACTCAAGCATGGAGCGAGCACCGACTCGATGATCTGATCGGTCGCTTGCACGTGCTAAGCCCCGAACACCTCTGTGCCGAACTCGAAGGCGCTGCCGAAGTGATAATACTGAGCGTGAAAGGCAGTGCCCACACAGTTGGAGTTACCGGTGGTCATAATAGAAGGATACCCCAGAAAGACAACAAGAGAGTATGGCGAGGCGATGATCGAACAAATAAAACTGTACCGACATGCGAGCCAGATATATCCCATGCCAAGGACGGGGGAAAAGAGGTATTAAAGAGGAATGCTCGGAGAACCGAGTTCACCGCGATCCAACGGCTGATTCGCGTGAATCCTGGTCGAGCCGCCAGACAATGTATCGCAGGAGCTTGGGGTCGAAATAAATCTTTGGTGGATCCCACAACGATGTGCCGCTTCTGGAAGGAAATCTTCGAGAGGAAGTCGGAAGCGAGTGCTGAACATTTTGCTAACATCAAGGCATCTTGGCAGTTGGTGCGACCGATCACAATCCACGATGTGGAGATGGAAAAGACCTTGTTAAGGAACGGCACACCTGGTGTGGATGGTATCAACCTTCGGTTGATCCATTCCATACCCAACAACTGTCTATGTAAAATGTTCAACTTGTGATTGCTTATGGGGTACCTGCTGCTATGTCTTAAACGACACAGAACGGTGCTTATCCCTAAGACTAACAACCCGAAGAATGCTTCGGAACATCGCCGGATTACGATTAGCAGTTTTCTTGTGCGCCTCCACCACAAGATAATCGCCAAACGATGTTCATCAGCTTTTGAGTTACATCCGGCACAGCGGGCATTTAGGAAGGGTGATGGGTGCGCCGAGAATGTCATGCTTCTTGACGCCATCCTTCGGGATGCAACACAAAAACCTTCAACCGCTACGACTCGCTGTGCTGGATGTTTCCAAAGCTTTTGACTCGATTAACCACAGTGCGGTCTTGAATGCGGCTGCGAGGATGGGTGCTCCGCCACCGCTCCTCCGCTACCTCAAACAGTCATATGAAGGTTGTGTGACGCACTTGGACTGCTGTCGTGATTCACCGATCCTAATGACCTGACGAGTCAAACAAGGTGATCCTCTCTCCCCCATCCTATTCAACTCTGTGTTGGATAGAGTGTTGAGGAGTATTCCTGATGGGGTGGGAGTGAGACTCGGAAAAACGCTGGTGCCAGCTTTGGCATTTGCGGATGACCTTGTCCTATGTTCACGTACATCCTCTGGGCTCCAAACGTCTCTGGACGCGGTGAAAGCTCGCCTAGGTGAGGCTGGCCTGGCACTAAATGTGGATAAATCCGCGACCCTGGCCATTACCATTGACGGGAAGGCAAAGCGATACTTGGTGGACACTTCCCAGGTGTTTCACCTTGGTCAGCAG
>NC_140964.1:73980513-74005513 GCF_056783735.1 Eptatretus burgeri
AGAGAGCAGGAGGGGCGAGGCTGGAGAGGAGACGGTAGAAGACAAAAAGACCACCGACCAACCTGGGGTGAATGAGTAAGAGGCCCAAAGACTCAGGCTCATTGCGGGAGATGCCAATGATCCGAAATGCCTTGGTTTCTACAGCATGAAGCCGAGAAAGGTGGGAGGCAGGAGCACCAGTCCAGAGGGGAGAGCAGTACTCCATCATGCTGCGGACACAAGGTTTGTAAGTGGTCAGGAGCTCAGGTGGGCCGAGCACCGAGCAAGGACCTACTATACTATCTACTGTATACTGTATACTCTGTACTATATGCTATAAAGTGTATAGTATAGAGTATATAGTATATAGGATGTGCACGATGGAGGATTCCGAGTCGGTGACTGGCTTTGGAGGCGAGGTTTGAAATGTGGTTTTCCCAGGAAAGGTCATGGCAGATAGTGAGACGCAGAAGCTTGAAAGAAAGGACTTCTTGGAGAGGATTGTTGAGAAAGTGCGTGTTGAAGGGAGGGGGAGGTGGAGTGGGAGGAGGAGGGAGAGGGGGTTTCTAAATGGTCCTTTTGAAGAGCCATCGTGATAGGAGTGTGAGATTTGTCCGGATTGAAAGACATGTTATGTTCCTCGTGTTGGAACAGTTTGTGATTTCATCCAGATCTGCAGTGAGCGAAGAAGCTGCTGCTTGCCGGTCTGAGGGATGCCCGATGGTACGGCAGTTAGGGTTGGGTGGGGTGGGGTGGGGTGGGGTGGAGTCATGAGCAAAGAGATATAGTGGATTTTCCACAGAGGGTGTTTATTTGTGTTTGGGTTAGGTTTGGGTGTAAATGTGTGTGCATGTTGTTGTTGTTAGGGTTAGTGTTAGCTGTTAGGGTAAGGGTTAGCTGTTAGGGTTAGGCTAAGGGTTAGCTGTTCGGGATAGGGTTAGGGTTATGGCTGTTAGGGTGTATATGTGTTGGGGTTCGAATTAGCTTTTAGGGTAAGGGTTAGCTGTTCGGGTTCGGGTTCAGGTTAGGGTGTAGACATGCTGTTCGGGTTAGGGTTAGGGTGTATATGTGTTCGGGTTAGAATTAGGTCAGTTCAGGCATGGGAGGAGCATGTGCCAGAACAGCGCGTCGCTGGGTCCACTTTCCACTGGTACTCCAGGGGCCTCCGTCTGGCCATCCACAGGCAGATGATAGGCCCATCCCCATGTCATTGAGATGCCGGTCAACCTGCTGCAGCAAGCAGCAAGCAGGAAGCACGTGGTCGGCGCATTGGCTTCCTCGTCCACTCACGAGGACGACAAGACTCCCTCGCTGAGAGAATCTGGTGAGCAGCATTAGCGTCAGGAAAACGAGTCGCATGTCCATAGAGCCACAACTGAGGATCACGGACAACTGATGCAGGTAACAAATGTCATGTGAGCGAGTGTTTCTCAGCAACCGCTCGTTGGACACAAAAAAATAATCCGACCGAGCGAGAGCCAACGAAGGATTCTCCGAAGAGAGCTGGTTGTTTCCAAAGGAATTTAGTGTGCATCTCAGATTCGTGGTCAGAGTCCAAGTGTCGCATCTGGCATAGAGTAAGACTTGAGGCTGCACCAAGGACCCGAAGACTCGGAGTTTCGTCGTCCCACAGCACACAGGTACTGGCAGCGTGGCAGCGCGGCAGTGCCACACCTGGTGATCCAGTGAATGCATGACTCCCCAGGCCTGACCCAGACGTCTATTGACCTCTGACTCACAGGCAGCAGAGACATGAATATGAATATGAATATGAATATGACTATGACTATGACTATGCATATATGAATATGAAAATGAATATCACTGCCAAGGTAAGTGAATCTCTTCACAACCTCAACATCCTCACCAAAAAACAGACACAGACAGGACAGCACAGGACAGCACAGCACAGCAGCATCCAAGATGTCGTCATTGAAAGCATGGATGTTACTTTTGACCCAAGAAACCCGTAATCCCAGCGGCTCCAACTACCCGATAATTCGACACCTCGAAACGAAGAGAGGGCCCCCAAAAGGATATGAAAATTCTCCGCCAGGAAGATGACATGAATGCTGCATCTTATGCGAAATCAAGGTCCGAGATGTTGATATTCCCAAAGAGAGATGCACCACAGATGCAGTCGCAGCCGCAGCCGCAGCTTGTTCTCTCCAACATCCTTCCTAGAATCCAGTCCATACAGGTGCTGAAAAGTGTCCTGGGGGTCCAGGCCAGTACACACCCCTGACGAAGTCCAGTAACAACTCGAGGAAAAAAAAATAAGTCAGAGATGGTTGCACCAGCATCAGCACTAGCACCACCACCACCACCACATTTCACAGTACTCTCAGTACGAGAGTAGGGTTCAGACATCAGATCGATCAGTTTTGGTGGCATCCCACGACGAAGACCAAACACCAAAGACCAAATACCAAAGACCAAAATTCCTCCAGAGGGCATCCCGATTCATTGAATCGAAGGCTTTACAGAGATCAACATACAGAGGCTGTAGCCAGCAGCCCCTGCCGAAACTCTCGCGTACGTTTGCTGAGGACCCAAATAGCAAGGATACCGTGGGTCAGTCAATCGTTGACAACCTCTTTGGTGTAAAGCCTGAATGCTCTGGACGCTGTTGCTCAAGCAGATGGTGGTGGTGGTGGCGGCGAACACTATCCCTGAGAATTATCTTAGCGAAGAGCTTGCCCGGCACTGACAGCAGCACTGACAGCAGCACACCTCGGTCGGTACGGTAGTTGTTGCAGTCTTGGCGATCGCCATTCCCTTTTTTCGAGAGGGACAACAAAACAAAATAGACAAGGCCCGTCTTGCAATCAGTTGGGAGCATAATTTCCTGTGTTCCAGGCAGAGTACTTGCAAACTGCATGCAATGACACGAGGGCAGCACAGCGCAGCAGCATTTCCACCAGTCTTGAGAAGTTCAGGATGGATGCCACAGATTCCTGGAGCTTTATGCCATTTCAACCGGTTCAGCGCAGCCCCACATGTTTCCACATGCGAAGTTGGACCACAGTTGATTGGATCGCAGCGGAGGTTCAGCAACAGGTTCATGTGACATACCCACGTTGACGTCCCACTCGACAGCTGGTGGATCAGCCTGGTACATTAACCGCTCAAACTAACTGGCCCAGTGGGCAGTCACTTCAGACTCGTCCTCTGTTAAGAGCGTACCACCCTCTGCTCTCACTGCAGTGCTCCGAGGGATGGACGCAGTAAGCAGTACACAGTGCTTAGACGATGAACGCAATGCGCGAATTCCCCTGCAAGCGGGACGAGAATCACCTAATCTGTCCACAGGTGATGCTCTACAGTTTATACAAACACTCGTGAGATAAACAAATATAGACGCTTTATACACCCACTCTTGAGGTCAACAAATATAGACACTTTATACAAACACTCTTGAGTTTAACAAATATAGACATAATACACATAATCTTGAGTTATACAAATATAGACACTTGAAACACACACTCTTGAGTTAAACAAATATAGACACTTAATACACACACTCTTGAGTAAAACAAATATAGACACATTATACACAGACTTTTGCGTTCAACAAATATAGACACTTTATTCGCACACCCTTGAGTTAAACAAATATAGACACATTAAACACACTCTTGAGTTAAACAAATATGGACAATTTATACAAACACTCTTGAGTTAAACAAATATAGACACTTTATACACACACTCTTGACGTAAACAAATCGAGACACATTATACACACACTCTTGAAGTTAACACATATAGACAGTTTATACACACATTCATGAGGTAAACAAATAGAGACAGTTGAAACAAACCCTCTTGAGTTAAACAAATGTCGACAGTTTATACATACACTCATGAGATAAACAAATAATGACAGTTTACACAAACCCTCTTGCTTAAAACAAGTATAGACACTTTATACTCACACTCTTGAGGTGAACAAATATAGACACTTTATACACACACTATTGAGGTAAACAAATATAGACACTTTAAACACACACTCTTGAGTGAAACACATACAGACAGCTTATACACACACTCATGAGTTAAACAAATATAGACACTTTATACACACACTCTTGACGTAAACAAATAGAGACACATTATACACACACTCTTGAGGTCAACAAATATCGACACTTAATACAAACACTCTTGAGGTCAACAAATATCGACACTTTAAACACACATTCTTGAGTTAAACAAATATAGACACTTTATACACACACTCTTGACGTAAACAAATAGAGACACATTATACACACACTCTTGAGGTCAACAAATATCGACACTTAATACAAACACTCTTGAGGTCAACAAATATCGACACTTTAAACACACACTCTTGAATTAAACAAATATAGACAATGCAAACACTCTTGAGGTAAACAAATATAGACACATTTTACACACACTCTTGAGGTAAACAAATATAGACACTTTATTCACACACTCTTGAGGGAAACAAATATAAACACTTTATGCAAACACTCGTGAGATAAACAAATATAGACACATTATACACAGACTCTTGAGTTATACAAATATAGACACTTGAAACACACACTCTTGAGTTAAACAAATACAGACACATTATACACACACTCTTGAGTTAAACAAATATTGACACATTATACATACACTCTTGAGTTAAACAAATATAGACCCTTTTCAAACACTCTTGAGTAAAACAAATATAGACACAATAAACACACACTCTTGAGTTAAACAAATTTAGACACTTGATACACGCACTCTTGAGTTAAACAATTAAAGACACTTTATACACACGCTCTTGAGGTAAACAAATATAGACACTTTATGCACATGCTCTTGAAGTAAACAAATATAGACAATTTATGCACACGCTCTTGAAGTAAACAAATATAGACACTTTATACAAACACTGTTGAGGTAAACAAATATAGGGTCCTTAAACACACACTCTTGAGGTAAACAAATATGGGCACTTTATACAAACACTTATGAGGTAAACAAATATAGGCACTTTAAACAAACACTTATGAGGTAAACAAATATAGATACTTCACACAAATAGTCGTGAGGAAAACAAATAGAGATACTTTATAAAAACACTCGTGAGGTAAACAAATATATACACTAAAAACAAACACTCACGAGTCAAACAAATATAGACACTTCAAACACACACTCTTGAGTTAAACAAATATTGACACATTATACATACACTCTTGAGTTAAACAAATATAGACCCTTTTCAAACACTCTTGAGTAAAACAAATATAGACACAATAAACACACACTCTTGAGTTAAACAAATTTCGACACTTTATACACGCACTCTTGAGTTAAACAATTATAGACACTTTATACACACGCTCTTGAGGTAAACAAATATAGACACTTTATGCACATGCTCTTGAAGTAAACAAATATAGACACTTTATGCACATGCTCTTGAAGTAAACAAATATAGACACTTTATGCACACGCTCTTGAAGTAAACAAATATAGACACTTTAAACAAACACTCTTGAGTTAAACAAATATAGACACTTTATACAAACACTCTTGAGGTAAACAAATATAGGGTCCTTCACCACACACTGTTGAGGTAAACAAATATAGATACTTCACACAAATAGTCGTGAGGAAAACAAATAGAGATACTTTATAAAAACACTCGTGAGGTAAACAAATATAGACACTTAAAACAAACACTCACGAGTCAAACACATATAGACACGATATACACACACTCTTGATTTAAACAAATGTAGACACTTTATGCCCACACTCTTGAGGTAAACAAATATCGACACTTTAAACACACACTCTTGAGTTAAACAAATATAGACATATTAAACACACACTCTTGAGTGAAACAAATGCAGAGACTTTATACACACACACTTGAGTTTTACAAATATAGACACTTCAAACAAACACGAATGAGGTAAGCAAATATAAACACTTTATACAAACACTCGTGAGATAAACAAATATAGACACATTATACACACTCTTGAATTAAACAAATATAGACACATTATACACACACTTTTGCGTTCAACAAATATCAACACTTTATTCGCACACCCTTGAGTTAAACAAATATAGACACATTAAACACACTCTTGAGTTAAACAAATATAGACACATTAAACACACACTCTTGAGGTAAACAAATACAGACACTTTATAAAAACACTCGTGAGGTCAGCAAATATAGACACATTCTTCACACACTCTTGAGTTAAACAAATATAGAAACTTTATACAAACAACACCGGGCGTCGTGGCGTGCACCTGTAATCCGGCTACTCGGAGGCTTGGGTTGGAGGATCGCTTGAGGAAGGGCGCTCTGCACTGGGCCACGCTATGAGAGGGTGGAGGCAGCCCGGAATCATGGCGAAACCCAATCCTCATCCCTGTGTCGTATGATGCGACCAGGCTTGCGTCAGGAAGAGCATCCAGTGTAAAACCTGTGCCAAATCAGTATGCGGATGACAGATGATCCACTGTGGCAACCCCAAACGAGAGCAGCCGAAAGACAAACAAAAATACATCATACAAACACTCATGAGGTAAACAAATATAGACACATGATACAAACGCTCGTGAGACAAATAAATATAGACACTTTATACATGCACTCTTGAGTTAAACAAATATAGACACTTTATACAAACAGTCTTGAGGAAAATAAATATCGACACTTTATACAAACACTCTTGAGGAAAACAAATACAGACAATTTATACACACATTCTTGAGTTAAACAAATATAGACATTTCAAACAAACACTTATGAGGTAAACAAATATAGACACTTTATATAAACAGTCTTGAGGTAAACAAATATAGAATCTTTATACACACACTCTTGAGTTATCCAAATAAAGACACATTATACAAACACTCTTGAGTTAAACAAATATGGGCACTATATACAAACACTTATGAGGGAAACAAATATAGATACTTTACACAAATACTCGTGAGGAAAACAAATAGAGATACTTTATAAAAACACTCGTGAGGTAAACAAATATAGACACTTAAAACAAACACTCACGAGTGAAACAAATATCGACACTATATACACACTCTTGATTAAAACAAATATAGACACTTTACACCCACACTCTTGAGGTAAAAAAATATAGACACTTTATACACACACTCTTTATTTAAACAAATATAGACACTTTATATCCACACTCTTGAGTTAAACAAATCTCAACACTTTATACACACACTCTTGAGTTAAACAAATATTGACACATTATACATACACTCTTGAGTTAAACAAATATAGACCCTTTTCAAACACTCTTGAGTAAAACAAATATAGACACAATAAACACACACTCTTGAGTTAAACAAATTTAGACACTTGATACACGCACTCTTGAGTTAAACAATTAAAGACACTTTATACACACGCTCTTGAGGTAAACAAATATAGACACTTTATGCACATGCTCTTGAAGTAAACAAATATAGACAATTTATGCACACGCTCTTGAAGTAAACAAATATAGACACTTTATACAAACACTGTTGAGGTAAACAAATATAGACACTTTATATAAACACTCTTGAGGTAAACAAATATAGACATATTTAACACACACTCTTGAGTGATACAAACACATACAGTTAACACACACACTCGAGAGTTCAACAAATCTTGACAATTTGTACATACACTCTTGAGTTAAATAAATATAGACAGTTTATACATACACTCATGAGATAAACAAATATAGACAGTTTATACAGACACTCTTGAGTTAAACAAATATAGACACTTTTTCCACACACTCTTGAGGTAAACAAATGGACAGTTTATGCAGACATTCATGAGGTAAACAAATGTAGACAGTTGAAACAAACCCTCTTGAGTTAAACAAATATAGACAGTTTATACATACACTCATAAGGTAATCAAATATCGACAGTTTATACAAACACTCTTGAGGTAAACAAATATAGACACTTTAAACACACACTCTTGAGTGAAACAAATACAGACAATTTATACACACACTCTTCAGTTAAACAAATGTAGACACTTCATTCAAACACTTATGAGGGAAACAAATATAGACACTTTATGCACACACTCTTGAGGTAAACAAATATCGACACTTTAAACACACACTCTTGAGTTAAACAAATATAGACATATTAAACACACTCTTGAGTGAAACAAATGCAGACACTTTATACACACACACTTGAGTTTTACAAATATAGACACATTATACACACACTTTTGCATTCAACAAATATAGAGACTTTATTCACACACCCTTGAGTTTAACAAATATAGACACATTAAACACACTCTTGAGTTAAAACAAATATACACATTAAACACACACTCTTGAGGAAAACAAATACAGACACTTTATAAAAACACTCATGAGGTCAGCAAATATAGACACATTCTTCACACACTCTTGAGTTAAACAAATATAGACACATTAAACACACACTCTTGAGGTAAACAAATACAGACACTTTATAAAAACACTCGTGAGGTCAGCAAATATAGACACATTCTTCACACACTCTTGAGTTAAACAAATAAAGAAACTTTATACAAAAAACACTGGGCGTCGTGGCGTGCACCTGTAATCCGGCTACTCGGAGGCTTGGGTTGGAGGTTCACTTGAGGAAGGGAGCTCTGCACTGGGCCACGCTATGAGAGGGTGGAGGGTAGACCGGAATCATGGCGAAACCCAATGCTGATCCCTGTGTCGTATGAGGCGACCAGGCTTGCGTCAGGAAAAGCATCCAGCATAAAACCTGTGCCAAATCAGTATGCAGATCATAACGGATGATCCGCTTTGGCGACCCCAAACGGAAGCAGCCGAAAGACGAACAAAAATACTTTATACAAACACTCATGAGGTAAACAAATATAGACACATGATACAAACGCTCGTGAGATAAACAAATATAGACACATTATACACACACTCTTGAGGTAAACAAATATAGACATTTTATACACACACTCTTGAGGTAAACAAATATAGACACTTTATACATACACTCTTGAGTTAAACAAATATAGACATTTTATACACACACTCTTGAGTTAAACAAATATAGGCTCCTTAAAGACACACTGTTGAGGTAAACAAATATTGGCACTTTATACGAACACTTATGAGGTAAACAAATGTACATACTTTACACAAATACTCGTGAGGAAAACAAATCGAGATACTTTATAAAAACACTCGTGAGGTAAACAAATATAGACACTTAAAACAAACACTCACGAGTTAAACAAATATAGACACTATATACACACACTCTTGATTTAAACAAATATAGACACTTTATACCCACCCTCTTGAGTTAAACAAATCTCGACACTTTATACACACACTCTTGAGTTAAACAAATAGAGACACTTCATACAAACACTTATGAGGTAAACAAATATAGACACTTTATATAAACACTCTTGAGGTAAACAAATATCGACACTTCATCCAAACACTTATGAGGTAAACAAATATCGACAATTTATACAAACACTCTTAAGTTAAACAAATATAGACACTTTATACACACACTCTTGACGTAAACAAAGAGACACATTATACACACACGCTTGAGGTGAACAAATATCGACAATTTATACAAACACTCTTGAGTTAAACAAACATAGACACTTTATACACACACTCTTGAGGTAAACAAATATAGACACTTTATACACGCACTCTTGAAGTAAACAAAAAAGACACTTTATACACACACACACACACACTTGAGATTAATAAATATAGACACTTCATACAAATACTTATGAGGTAAACAAATATGGACACTTTATACCAGGGGTCAGGAACCTTTTTGACTCAGAGAGCCATGAAAGCAAAATATTTGGAAATCTATTTCAGTGAGAGCCATATAATATATTTTAAGACTGAATTCAACTGAATGTGAGTATAATAAGCCTCTGAATTTATTCTTTTAAATTATGTTGTTATAATACTCACCATTAATGGGACTTCTGGTGCTGCATGGATTTGCTGATGGCTTTGTAGTCTGGTTGGTAGTTGGTGAGGTTAAGCTTCATGCAAGCATTGAGGCTTTCATCCATTAGACGTAATAGTAGGTTGGACTTGATGTTTTTAAGACGTAAGAATGACTGCTCACATGCATACGTAGATCCAAACAAGGCCAATACAGCAATACTCACACGCTGCAGTGTGTGGTATGTGACAGGAAGTGCGTTACAAGTTTTGATAATCAGCTGGTCTTTGGGTTGAAGGTTTTTCATTTCTGTCCACATGTGCTTGCTCACCAACTCCGCTTTATGTCGTGCAATTCTTTCCAAATCTTCATTCAGTGACTTGAACTTATTCACCCACATGTCTGAGGCCTTCAGGTTAGCCACTTCTGCTTCAAAATCTCTGACGGAGACACCAGGAATGTAACTCAGGTCGGCTGTATTCAGTGAACACTCGTTTGGAAGGGTGATGAACTTAAAAAGACGAGTGTGCTCACGAAATTCTCCAAGGCGTGCTTTGAATGACTGGAGGAGACTGCATGTGAAGCCAGTTAACTGGTGGAGATCAAAGTTTTGAGTGGGCTCACTTGCTGTGCATGCATCTTTAAATTGTCTCAGTTTTTCAAAATGTAGTAAACGACCTGTTTCAAGATCCATGATAAAGAGCTCCAGCTTGTTTTCAAAAGCAAACACGGCTTGTTGAAGGAATAACACTGTATTTCCAATGCCTTGCATTTTCACGTTGAGCTCGTTCAGATGTTCAGTCATATCCACGAGATAGTAAAACTTGAGGAGCCACTCAGTTTCGGCTAGCTCAGGATGCTCAATCCCTTTCATTTCAAGGAAAATCCGGATTTCATTCAGGCAAGCCGCAAAACGGCTAAGCACCTTCCCTCTTGACAACCAACGCACATTGCTGTGCAAAAGCAGACCGTGATAGTTATTTCCAACTTCATCCAGCAGTGTTTTAAACTGGTGACCATTTAAGGCTCGGGCAACAATAAAGTTGATCACACGAATGACCAGCGACATCACTTCGCCAAGCTGCCCATCACACATCTGAGCACAAAGTGCCTCCTGGTGTAGAATGCAATGGAAACTTAGGATGGGTCTATTTTCATGTTCACGGAGAAGCGCCACAAATCCTTTGTTTTTCCCCACCATACACGGAGCACCATCAGTACACACTGAGATAAATTTATCCATAGGTAGATTTTTTTTCTTGAGCGAACTCCATGAAAGACTTGAATAAATACTCACCTCTTGTGGACCCTTTTATTGGCAGAACAGCAAGACTTTCTTCGCGCAGTGTATCACCAGCAGCATATCTTGCAATCACACTGAACTGCGACAAATTGCTTATGTCTGTTGACTAATCCAAAGCCAGGGAAAAGAACGGCGCTGTATTTATGTCCTTCACTTGCGTTTCCTCCACTTGGTTTGCCATCATGATGGTATGATCATGAACAGCTCTTGCCGACAGAGGCATGTCTTGTATCTGTTTGATTATCTTGTCTTTGTTCGGAAGATCATCAAAAAGTTCATTGGCTACATCCAGCATGAACGTTTTAGCATCCTCGCCATCTGTGAATGGTTTTCCGTTCCTCACTATTGCTAAAGATCCAGCAAAGTGAGCGGAATTATAGTCACCTTGCCGGGTCCATACGTGGAGTTGCTGCTGGCTGGCTTGCACCCTGCTCAGTAGCTCTTGGCACGCTTTCTTTCTGCTGTCTCGCGCAGGGTATTTTGATGCAAAGGTAGCATGGCGTGTGTCGAAGTGCCGCTTTATATTCGACCGTTTCATCGATGCAATTTTGTCATTGCAAATTAGACACACCACAGAACCTGCTCTCTCCACAAAGGCGAATTCTTCGCCCCATTCGTCCTGAAATGTACGATGCTCCTCATCTTTTTTTCTTTTCGCCATCTTCTTCGTCGAAGGGTTAGCTTTGAGCAAGTGAGAGAGAGAGGGAGATGTTGACCCCACTGAGGCTTGGCAAATAGTGAGTCTGGCTGGCCTGCGCATCGGTTTATATACTCAAGAGGTGCGGAGCGGCCGGCCGGCTCTGGGATGCTGTCGCCTCAGAAGTGGCGCGTGATTGGTCGAGATGAATTCCGCTACGCGTGTCGGCGGCAGCAAGTCATTAGAGGAACTGAAATCACAAGTCGCCTCGGCCGCATGACTGGACGAAACGAAAACCACTTCAGCCAATTCGGAGGCGTTTTTTCTTCTCTCCTTCTGCCAAGTTCAGCCCTGCATGTGAATGAAGCACGACACCATTCAAACTATAGGTAAAGCTTCCGCGAGAAATATTGGGTTTTCAAAGTTTCAAGCTCCAATTTTATCTGCGAGCCAGATGCAATCATCAAAAGAGCCACACCTGGCTCGCGAGCAACACGTTCCCGACCCCTGCCTTCGAGGATCAATTGCAACCGAGCATAACTACCCAAGAACGTACCGGCTCGTAAAACAGATCGTTGGGGGATAACGTCCCGGCTCGGCTAGGATACGGACCTTGCTGGACCAATGAAGGAAAAGACGAAAATGAGCTGGGACCATTTCTATACAAGCATTTATTTACACTGAAGTGAGGAACGGCATGTGGCACAGTGAATGGGGTTTATTGTTATGTACAGCAAGGATAGTAAAGAATTTGTGGTGTGTGACCAAAGTCAAGCAATTTACAAAAGCAGACACAGAGCAGACATATCCCATTAGAACTTCCACAATCTTAACTTATGTGATGACAGGCACCATCTGTCTCTGTGTCTCTGTCTGTCTGTCTGTCTGTCTGTCTGTCTGTCTCTCTGTGTGTGCGTGTGTGTGTGTCTCTGTGTGTCTCTGTGTGTCTCTGTGTGTCTCTGTGTGTCTCTGTCTGTCTCTGTGTGTCTCTGTCTGTCTGTCTGTCTCTGTCTGTCTGTCTGTCTCTGTCTGTCTGTCTCTGTCTGTCTGTCTCTGTCTGTCTGTCTGTCTGTCTGTCTCTGTCTGTCTGTCTGTCTCTGTCTGTCTGTCTGTCTCTGTCTCTGTCTGTCTGTCTCTGTCTGTCTGTCTCTGTCTGTCTGTCTCTGTCTGTCTGTCTGTCTCTGTCTGTCTCTGTCTGTCTCTGTCTGTCTCTGTCTGTCTCTGTCTGTCTCTCTCTCTCTCTCTCTCTCCCGCTTGGCACACACGTGCAAACACAAGGGGCTGTTGCTCAGTCTCTGGCGGTACGTGTGGAGCCTGTGTTGCTTTCTCTCTTCTTATCATCTTCTCCTCTCTCTAATGTATTTTTTGGGGGTGTTCCTTGTGTATAAACTGTTATCAATGCTTTATCGATTACTTGAAAATTGAATTGGTTTCTTCTCTTCTTTTTTCCACTCTTGTATATAATCCTTTGCTTTGTTGTATTGAATTTTTACCCTTTATACTTTTTTTGTAATAAAAGTCAAAAGTCTGTCTCTGTCTCTGTCTCTGTCTCTGTCTCTGTCTCTGTCTCTGTCTCTGTCTCTGTCTCTGTCACACACACACACACACACACACGGAAGATTAGACAACCAGAAAGAAAGAGAGCAGATGAGGAATAACGGCCTCACAATACCTGGCACAGTCGGCCGACCAACACAGCCCAGTATGCTTTAGGGGAGGTAGGAGGGAGAAATACTGGTGTCTTAGGTGTAGGAGTGGGAGCTGTAGTGTGGAGCAATATGGGGGGTGCGGTGTCATGTCAGAGGAAACTGTGATTGCGAAACAGTAGGACGCTCCTTTGTACATCCAAAAGGGATGAGATAGAGAGGTGGAAAGAGAGAGAAGAGAGATGTGTGAGGCAAAAGATCCCTTGCCGAGTCACGCATAGGTCTGTGATTATAGAGTGCATCTCCGTGGGACGCTCCACTTGAGTGTTGCCACCTCAAGAGTCGTTGCATTATCTCCTGTTTAGTCACTTTGCCAGGGCTTGTGGAACCGTGTGCTCCGCATTGGTCTCAGGAGAATTTCTGTCACACACCAACCACGAGTGTAGATCCAGCGATGGGCAGTCAGCGAGGAGCAGTGAAGAAGAGGGTGAAGCAGAGAAGCGAAGGAGAGAGCGAGGCAGACAGGCGAAAAAGAGAGGGAAGACGGCTTCACGATCCACCTTTTATAAGCCCCGAGCGAAGGGTGGGGTGACGACCCATAGCGACCCAAATCCCGCTTCTCTATTGGGCCACAGCAGTCCACGCCACACCCTGCCAGGCTCTTGGGGCCAGAAGTGGTCTCATTTGCACATCCGGCGTGACACGGACCTGAGCTCCGTACCAAACTCCCGGACCGCTCTTCCCGCGACCCCCCCCCCCCACCCCTTCACCGCCTATTCTGCTGTGTTCTGGTGACTGGATGAGGGTCGTATCCATCGCACGTGCCCATTCAGGGCACCCCTGGTGAGATGCGGTTGGTGCTGTTAAAATCCGCTGCTTGTCTCCGCATCACGCGGTCCGAGTACCTTGAGCTGTTAACGTCTGCTGCTTGTCCCCGCATCACGTGGTCCGAGTACCTTGAGCCGTGCAGCACGTCTCTGTTTAGTGGTGAATTGTATCGATACAGAGGTACAAGAAGGTGTGGGAATATTTTTCCCATGTGAGGGAGGTGTTGGTGGTCGAGGTTGCGAGTTTTTGGTGAGCGAGGGGTAAGCAAGGTGTGATGCCGTTGGAAATTGGCGCTAAGATTTGAATGAAAGGTCACGCCGGGCAGTGTGTTGTGTTTATAATGGAAGAAGTTTGTTGGTTCCAAGCCACGGGTGGCCGCGCGGGTGTTTGTTATTCATATCCTGTGTGTTTGCTTGCTTGCTTGATTTGATTTGTACTATGGCTAAAAGGAAAGGGTTGGAATGGAAATCAGAATGGAATAAAAGATAGGGATATAATTAGACCTAGCTATAAGACCCATGCAATGCATTTCATCCAGTTAACTCACGAGACATGAGGGGAAGCTCTGACTTCATGAAGACTAACAAAATAACTGCCTGGGGATCACTGTATGTTGGCTGCCATTGCCTTTGAGGCATGTGGTTTTTTTATAACCACAACAATATTATATATATATATATATATATATATATATATATATATATATATATATATATATATATATATATATATATATATATATATACATATATACATACACATAAGTAGACTAGGTGTAAGTCGGCAGCGTGTAACTCGTCACTTCGCCTTAGTCGGCAGCCTCAAAAAGTCCCGAATTTATCTCATGTTAAATCCCTTTGAATAAAGGGTCATCCCTCTGTAAGTCGTCATCTCTAAGTCGTCACTTCGTCTCAGTCGTCAGATGTTGTCCGTTCCCGCATAATGGAAACTCAAGTAAATTATCACTCCTAACTCGTCACATGGAACTGCTGCCTCGTGAGAAGCCTGATTTCATGGAATCGTGATGCTCGCTCATTGGTTTACACCGTCAGTGATAGACTATTTATAACTGCGTACACACGTTGATCGCACTGCAGGCAGGACAATGGCGACTAAGCGTAAGCTTACAACTAAAACCTACCAAGAAAAACACGACATTTTCCAGTTTTGCGAGGCAAACCCACTAATGAAGAAAACAGCCATAGCTGGGAAGTTGGACATCAAACGACAGACATTGAACGATATCTTGAAGAATAAGGGCAAGATATTTGGACAAGTGGAGACGATCACGAGGCCGGTGGTAAGTGTGAAACTCGTGAAATGTGTGTCCTTTGAAGATGTCGATGACGCGCTCATCATCTGGTTTCGGCAAATGTCGGCTCAGCCAAATATTCGGTTGGACGGTGAAATGTTGCTGCTGAAGGCACGTAAATTCGCTGCGGACCTCGGGCATGATGATGCCGAGACCTTGCCGATGCACTGGATAGACAGATTCAAAGTGAGGTGGGGAATCGGCAAGATCAATAGGTGCGGCGAATCAGGCAGCGTGGATTCGCCGATACTGTCTGGATGTGATGCGCCGATACTGTCTTTTGGTGGAGGATTGCCCAGACAACATCATGGAATACAATGACCGGTTTGAGTCCTTTCTCATGCACCAGATGCCCAAGAGTTTGAGGCAGTCAAACATAACGGATTACTTCGCGAAGGAGTAAAGGATCGATCGAGCTTAGTGTTGAAGTCCGATCAAGGTTTTATATTGGCTTGTTTTGGTCATTACCGCACTCACTCACACATAGGCATTGAGTGGTAATCATCACGACGATGACTGTGTGTCATGTAATTTGTCACCATACCATCACCAATGGTATATGAGTTGTCTTACAGTTGTTCATTATCTTTACTTTTGATAAACTGATTCATGAATTCTATCTTTGCTTGATCAATTTCCAACTCACCAATGAACCCTCACCTATGCCCTGAGGATTGTGTTTTCCTTTTGGTACAAAAGGCGGCTCTCACACATATGTGTCCAGGCCATGCGCAACTTCATCCTTCACCCCACAGTCATCATGAATGTTCGCATATTATGCGTAAGTCGTCACATTTCTAAGTCGTCACTTTTTTCTCGGTCCCGATGATGACTTACGACTAGTCTACTGTATATACAAACACATACACACATACACACACACACACACACACACACACACACACACACACACACACACACACACACACACACACACACACACACACACACTCACGGGGTGTGCTAACACATTGTGTAAGCATAATAACCGTGCTACCCCATTGTCTCAGGTCGCTCACTTGCATTTCATTTTTAACCTCCGCCATCTTCGAAGATGGATGGAGGTTACTGTTTTCACCCCTTTCTGTTTGTTTGTGTGTTTGTTTGTGAACAGTATTACGGAAAAACTCCTCGACGAAGGCATTTCGACGAAACTTGGTGGGGGGGGGGTTAGGTATGGTCCAACGATCATGCCATTAAATTTTGGACTTGGTCCCCCCCCCACCAAAAAAAAATTGTTACAGAAATTTTTTTTTTTCATTTCTACATGTTTTGAGTAATTTCCAACCCCCCCCCAAAAAAAAATTGTTACCCCTCCCCCCAAAAAATTGTTAGAGAAAAATTTTTTTTTTGCATTTCTATATGTTTTAAGTGATTTCCAACCCCCCCAAAAAAATTGTTACCCCCCAAAAAGAATTATTTTTGCATTTCTGCATGTTTTAAGTGATTTCCAACACCCCCAAAAAATTACCCCCCAAAAAAATTGTTGGAGAAATTTTTTTTTTTGCATTTGTACATGTTTTAACTGATTTCCAACCCCCACGAAAGAAATTATTACCCCCCCCAAAAGAGGAAAAGTTTTTTGCATTTCTACATGTTTTAAGTGATTTCCAACCCCCCAAAAAATTTTTACCCCAGCCACCAAAAAAAATTGTTCGAGAAAATTTTTTTTTTTTGCATTTCTACATGTTTTTAGTGATTTCCAACCCCCAGAAATTGTTACCCCCCCAAAAAAATTGTTACCCCACCCCCAAAAAAATTGTTAGAGAAAAAATTTTTTTTTTTGCATTTCTACATGTTTTTAGTGATTTCCAACCCCCAAAAAATTGTTACCCCCCAAAAAAAAATTGTTACCCACCCCCACAAAAAAATTGTTGGAGAAAAATTTTTTTTTTGCATTTCTACATGTTTTAAGTGATTTCCAACCCCCCAAAAAAATTGTTACCCCGCAAAAAAAATTGTTACCCCCCCAAAAAATTTGTTGGAGAAAAAAATTTTTTTTGCATTTCTACACGCTTTAAGTGATTTCCAACCCCCCAAAAAAGAATATTTTTTTTTGCATTTCTACATGTTTTAAGTGATTTCCAACCCCCCAAAAAATTGTCACCCCCAAAAAAATTTGTTAGAGAAAATTTTTTTTTGGGCATTTCTACATGTTTTAAGTGATTTTCAACCCCCCAAAGTAATTGTTATCCCCCCCAAAAAAGAGGAATTTTTTTTTGCATTTCTACATGTTTTAAGTGATTTCCAACCCCCCCAAAAAATTGTTACCCCCCCCGAAAAAAATTGTTAGAGAAAATTTTTTTTTTTTGCATTTCTACATGTTTAAAGTGATTTCCAACCCCCAAAAAAATTGTTACCCCCCCCAAAAAATTGAGAAAAAATTTTTTTTTTTTGCATTTCTACGTTTTAAGTGATTGGCAACCTCCCCGAAAAAAAGTTACCCCCCCCCCAAAAAGAGGAATTTTTTTTGTATTTCTACATGTTTTAAATGATTTCCAACCCCCCCCCAAAAAAAATTGTTACCAATTAACCAAGTGAGCTGACATATTTCAATCATCACAAAATATTTTTATTGGTTCTGGGATGTGCACAAGGTTGCCGTTCAGGGAAATGTTTATCTCGGCAATTGGTACGAATGCTCATGGTTTTGAATAAAGTTGTTTCATACGTTGGTAAGACAAGGTGCTTTCCACTTGGTTGTGGTGTGCTGTCTGGAGGGTGGACACTCCCTTTAACCTCAGTGGTGAACAGTATGCAATCTAGCGGCCATGAGTGCTGATGAGGTGCACACTTTAAAAGTATATGTCGTCAGTGAATGAAATGTGTATGCCCACGACTAAAAATAATCGACCATTTTATTTAAACTCCATTTTAATTCAATGTGTGTTCAACGATTATTTTCCGAAACATTGTCAACAAGTCATTATAAACTCGAGTCGCAAGTAAATCGTAAGTCGCAAGTCCACAGACACCAAATCCCAATCTCAAGTCAATTTCATCAAGTCGGAAAATCTTGCGACTTGAGTACAAGTCACCAACTTGTGTCACCATCTCTGCCATTAACCCCTTGGATGCAAGCCCACCTCCTTCCAAATTTCTCGATTTTCCTTCCTGAGAATTTGCTCCTGTATCCTCTTGTCCACCCCAAACATCCTCCCCATACCCCTCATTCTTACCCACATTCTTTCTCCATCTCTGTCTGTTTTGTCCCTCAGCCCTGCTGTTGGTGTTTCCACACTCTATTTCTCTGCTGCTCCTTTTGTTATGTTGTTTTTTTATGTTGTTTTAAATTTTGTTTTCAAAGTAACATCCGAAAAAGTCTGATCCCGAAAAAGAATCCTCCCTTGAAAAATCATACACAAAATAAGCCCACCATAAAAGAGCTTGCTAATACTAAAAAAAAAAAAAAAAAAAAAAAACCTTTTCTAAAAATAATCTATCCTAAATAACACTCCACCAAAAAAATCCTATTTTGAAAAAAGAATCTGTACTCATAAAACCACCGTCATATATCGTGCTCGGAACATTCCGTTTCAAAGGTCCTGTTTCAGGAAATAAAACAGAGCATAAGATAATTCTCAAGCAATCCCAAAATAAACATATCGTTTTCAAAAAGTCTGATCCTAATGATAATATAGAACATGAGGAATATTTCTGTTCCTATAAATTTTAACGCACGAGGGCGCACCAGCTCTGTCTTCAGGTCACATCACTGTTGCTTTGGAATGAGGTTCTGGTTCTCACACTAAGATCCCATTTGGCATTTGTTCTCTCTGCTGTTCGTTTCACTGCTTTCTGTAACTCAAGTTTTGTGAATGTAAAACGTGCATGGAGAATGTGTTAGGTTAAACAAAATAACACCCCCAGATAATTCACAGGGCAACTCAAAGGTTGACAAGATGACTCCTTTGAGATATTTCATTTTTCATTCCAAAGGAAGAGATCTAACTACGAAATTTCATCCTGGTGCTTTGCAGTCACAATCCTTTCGGAGAGCATGTTGAGTCGACTGTCCTGTCTGTTCGCATTCACTTGTGAGCATTAAAATTTTCACAATGCCTTTTGAAAATAGCATGTCGTTGTGTGCCCTGGCTAATTGGCTAAGTTCTAAATTCTTTCCATATAAGACGAGAGGTTTTGGGAAACATCCTCAAAAAGATATTGCATAAATTCTCATGAGACAATCCAATTTGATGTTTTGTAAGGCCAATAAATGATTCATTACAACTCAAAAAATGCATTTCATTTCCAAGTTGTCAAACATTTTTTCTGATATAAATTGCACTTTTGTAAATTGTTTCAAAGTATTTCTATGACTCTCTTATGGAAATCGTAAAACTATTGATTCTGGCCATGCTTCCTGTAAGAATCTTCCAGACAGTAAGTTTGTGGTGAGAAGTTACCAGAAGGATGAATTATAGGGTCAGCTTTAAGGGAAAAATCAAGGATGATGTTAGTGCAAAGTTGGGTAAGATGGCCCTGGCAGGAAAACTGAGGCAAGGTTCCACAATTTCACAAGGCAAGCAAAACCAGGTCAGTATATAAACACAAGAATGACTGATGCAACTCAAATCACTAAGCAACAGCCGATAACAAAAGATTACGAACATGTTACGTACATTATCACTCCAGCTTTACAAAAACCGCTCAAGGTCCCAGATGACCTGGAACATTATGGCTTTGTCTTAGATGAACATGGACGTAAAAATGCGTCATTTAAAGGTGAACGGAACGGAAAACAAAGAACGATTCATGTGTGAGTCAGGAATAGAGACCGAGGAGCATCGAGAATGGGGACCGATATGTCAGTAATGGGAACCGAGTGGCGTCAGGAATGCAAATCAAGAGGCATTGAGAATGGGGACCGAAGGGGCTCTGGAATTGGCGCGTTGAGATGAGAGCAAAGGAGGTTGTTAAAAATCTTTCCCCTTTCCTGAATTGCCATATAAATAACACCCACCCTCCACTGTTTCGGAATGGGGCGTATTTGCGAGAACAAAGAATGTGATATGGGGTGGGTGGGGTGATGGGGATTAAGGGATGGAAGGAGGAGTGATGCCCCAGTCCCTCTGTTCAAAAGTCGACTTTTCGACTCTAAGAGCTGCACAACTGAAACATATGCCTAGTGCTGTTCCATGGTGACCTTATTGCTGCGTCTATCTTAAGAGAGACAACATGTTACGGCTTGTCGACATTTCGTTGCAATTGAATGCAGCAGTACGAAGACACAACTAAATTCTTTCCTGTTCTGTCCAAGCTGTATTTTCCGCTTTTTCCTTGAGGAGGGCTCAACTCAAAACCAGGGAGAACACACTCTTGCAGTGGAGTTGATTGATCCAGTCCTCGTGGATTTCAGCGCACCATGTACTCTGGTAATGATGTGCAACTTCACATAACCTCATTCTGATTTGTATTCCAGCTCTTTATGCAGTGAAGATTGTGCGATGCCAGGCTTAACCGTGGGAATCTCTGCCACACGAAGACCTCCCAGTCATGGCGAAGGGATCTTGCAGGATCTGGACTCAGATCTTCAGCTGGGGTATTTCTTCTCATCGGATCTGGATTCAGGCTTATGTGGAGAGGACATCTGGGAAAAGTTTGAGCTGCTTCCCACCCCACCGAGCTCACCCGAGGATGTTAGCTTACCAGAGATGCAGGGTACGATGCTCGAACTTACATTGCATGGAAACCAGCATGAGGAGTCGTACGAGGGACTATGGGGGATGTGGTCTGCAGCACGAACCCATTGGGAGCATGAGGAGATGGAGCTACCAGTCGTGCTGCGGGACTGCATGTGGAGCGGCTGTTCATGCGAGACGCGTTCGGTGACCGAGCGCTGTGCGTCTTTCATGGGGAAAGGTTGGGTCCCACATGCCCCATGTATACCTCCAGTGGAACAAATGGCATGTACCCGAAGACCAGCGACTACTTTGACCCCACTTCAGACTGTGAGCGATATTGGGATCGCAAAGCTAGACAGTCCATGGTCCACGTCAGAAGGTGAATTCTCTTTGACTGATGCCGGTATGTTCTGATGGGTAAGATAGTCTTCTTAGCTCTGGCCAATCGGTGAGCCTCACTGTCAAGCAAGTGTCCTCATTCCTTTCCGTTCTTCCTAATTTTATAATCAAGTAAATAAATAAATAAATAGATTTGTAACATGTGGACTCCATAGCTAAATCAAAGAATCAAAATAACTTACTAACCGTCTTTTTGCATTTTTGTTTTTAGTTGTTTCAAACTCTTGGTTCAATCGCTGAAAGAAAAAGTTCTGACTGCAAATGATACTGCATGTGGACATAGACAGGATGGGGCATCATACACTGACTGTCCATTAAATGGGAAATTAATCCTGATGAAAGGTTGAGATTTCTTAGTTGAAACAAAGAGGCTGTAATGAGTAATACCTTGGAGAGTGCAGCTCATGAGTTTTCTGTGGTGGTCAGATTTTATTTTCCATCAGAATGTAGCAATATTAACACCAATAAGGTGTCGCTATGTTGCTTGAAGGTGCAGGGTCACTTAATTTTATACCAAGGTTGATCGCCTCCTTCTGTGAGAGAGATGCCTCACACCATCCATCGTTTTAAAGGAAAACCATCATAGCTGGGAACAAATGGTCATGTGACATCTTGAAGCTATGATGTCATTTTAGAGGATTTGAGGTTCTTATGCTGTGCCTTGTCCTGCAGGTGAGACTGGAGAAGACACGGATGGGGATTCAGATAAAAACGACACAGAAGATGATTATGATGATTGTGAAGATGACGATGATGATACTGAAGATGATGATGATGATGAGACTGATGATGGTACTGAAGATGATAATGAGGAGATAGATGTGGTGACAGTGCGGACACGACGTTTGGCACGGCCTCCGCGTTCACTCCATGTGTTACGTGCTGGACCCGTACATCTACTGCACAGTTATGCAGCTCCCGCGAGGAGATGTCTGTCTCCACATACTGATACCAGGTGTGAGCTTTCGATGGATGCAGACTCATGGGACCCACGGGACTCTGGACGACGAAGAGCACACAACGTTCTGGAGCGGCGAAGACGTCACGATCTCAAGAGGAGCTTTGCGGCCCTGCGGGAGAGCGTACCAGAGTTGGATGAGCGAGCTGCCAGGGCGACCATCCTCCAGAGAGCAACCGAGCTCGCACGCTCATTAGCCATGCGGGAACAACACCTCACGAGCGAGAAAGAGCGGGTGAGGGTGGAACGTGTGGGACTCACTCGGCGCCTTGAACGGCTCTTGCAGCATCCAAGGGAGTGATTGCTTGGCCGTATGTGCCAAAATACTACAATGGCAGCATCTACACCAATTGGCTTGAATTTTCACAGAAATGAGTATCCAGGAAGAAATGGAGATAGAGGGGCACAGGAGTGTAAGCATAATGGAAGGTAGACCAGAATTGATTTGGGTTATTTGTTGTGAGTAGTGTGTTCAACGTTGCACTCTCTTGATATCTTGAGCTTTAGATTCTCTGAGTTGTAAATGTAGGTGTTGTCAAGCATCGACACGTCGTCGTGCATGTCAATGCAACCGTTATTACACAACTGCCCCCTCCCTTTAAACGATAATAGAAAAAAAAGATCCCCATATGTTGTAATTGTTGAGGTCGCTTTCTCCCCTGCCTTCCGGCTCCCCACACTGTTCGCCTCCACCCTCCTCATTGAGTGCATGTCACGGAATAGGTTTGTGGTGTGGGTGGGCTTAGTGTCATGGAGGGTGAAGAGACTCCTTCATTTTGGTTGTGATGGGGGGGGTGGGGGTGGTGATGTGGGGGTTGGGGTGGAAATGGCACAGGCATGTGAAGTTCCAAATGGCCTCCAAATGTGTGATATTTTCCTTGCATTTCCCGATAATGGATAATTCTACTTTTGTTCTATTCCACACAATTCCTACCTCAATATGTTCAGTCATGTATATGCACTGTACATATGTAAGACGTAAAACGTTCTCAGAATGACATACACGAGTCCAACAAATGCCACCTTGTTATTTTCCAATATAAACTATGTATGTGTATATATCTTGGCAATGGTTATACTGGATGGTTTGCCATTGCCTTCCGAGCAGTAGTCTGGGCAGGAATTTATAATTTGCTCGGGGTACCGATAATATCTCGCCTACTCTTCGCTAAATACACCATGAGATCTTCAACGTTCACCAACTAATGCGAGCAGATGGGATGACTAGTTTCATGTCCACTCAAGGGATGGCACGCACACAACTCAAAATGAAGTCAAAACCATCCCCCCCCCCCTATACTCCCTCTTCCCACAACACTTTACCCCACCAGGGGGGTTTGACAGTGTACTCCAGATGTAGTGTACACGCCATTGAGTTGCTCAAATTGGGACATTTCCAACTCGGCTCAAACTGTCATTCTGGTGCTTTACAGACAGGTTGGTGCGACAATGGTTGAACAGTCCTTCGGAGAGGACATAAAACCAGTTGGCCCTTCCACATGCATTCGCTTGCAGAAGTTAAAGATCGCATGGTACCTTTTTAAAAGAGAAAGCCATTGTGTACCAGTAACCTGGCAACAATATTTTTTTTTGCATACCATGTCGAGGCTCGTGTAAGAGCGAATACACAGAACATATAACAAGGCAGGAGACAAGAGGGATGGGAAAGGGAAGCACAAAATATTGGGGAAAAGAGACAATAGGAGATCTGTGGAAGGGAGAGGGATGGGGTGCGGTACATGGGGTAAGCAAGATGGTAAAAACAGGGACTTTCAGGAAGGAAAACAGGGAATTTGAAGGAGATGGGTTTGGGGTGGATTAACGTGGGTGGAAAGATCAGAATTTTGGATGGGGAAAGATACGAGATGGTGGTGAACAGCTGTTTTGAAGACCTGGAGGGAAGAGTGGAATTGAAGAGAGTGTGGGAGTTTATTCCAGAGGTGGAAAAAAAAGAGGAATATGGCAGACTAGTATCAGAGAGTGGGACTCGAAGTTTAAGGAAACTGGAAGTTGTCAGAAACAGAAAAGTACCGGTCGACCAAGCATAAGTGCAGCAGAGTGAAGATGAGCAGCGATTCTGGATTTTAGCAATTTCACGAGAAGGGAGTTTTTAGTGGACCTTGAGCGGTCTGAGGAAATATATGGGAGACAGATGACAGATAGAGCAGGGGGGCAAGTCCAGAGAGGAGATGGTAGAAGACAGAAAGACCACCAACCTGCCTCTGGAGAGAGAGAGTGAAAGACCCAAAGTCTCAGCTTCATCATGGGAGATACCAATGATCCCAAAATCTTTGGTTTCCACAGTG
>NC_140964.1:74015513-74018013 GCF_056783735.1 Eptatretus burgeri
GAGGGGGGGGATAGAGAGAGGGGGGGGATAGAGAGAGAGGGGGGATAGAGAGAGGGGGATAGAGAGAGAGGGGATAGAGAGAGAGGGGGATAGAGAGAGAGGGGGGATAGAGAGAGAGAGGGGGGATAGAGAGAGAGGGGGGATAGAGAGAGAGGGGGGATAGAGAGAGAGGGGATAGAGAGAGAGGGGGGATAGAGAGAGAGGGGGATAGAGAGAGGGGGATAGAGAGAGGGGGGATAGAGAGAGAGGGGGATAGAGAGAGAGGGGGATAGAGAGAGAGGGGGATAGAGAGAGAGGGGGATAGAGAGAGAGGGGGGATAGAGAGAGAGGGGGATAGAGAGAGAGGGGGGATAGAGAGAGAGGGGGGGATAGAGAGAGAGGGGATAGAGAGAGGGGGGGGGATAGAGAGAGAGGGGGATAGAGAGAGAGGGGGGATAGAGAGAGAGGGGGGGATAGAGAGAGAGGGGGGATAGAGAGAGAGGGGGGATAGAGAGAGAGGGGGGATAGAGAGAGAGGGGGGGATAGAGAGAGAGGGGGGGGGATAGAGAGAGAGGGGGATAGAGAGAGGGGGGATAGAGAGAGAGGGGGGATAGAGAGAGAGGGGGGGATAGAGAGAGAGGGGGGGATAGAGAGGGGGATAGAGAGGGGGGATAGAGAGAGAGGGGGGATAGAGAGAGAGGGGAGAGAGAGAGATAGAGAGAATAGAGATAGAGAGAGAGGGGGGATAGAGAGAGAGGGGGGATAGAGAGAGAGGGGGGGATAGAGAGAGAGGGGGGGATAGAGAGAGAGGGGGGATAGAGAGAGAGAGGGGGATAGAGAGAGAGGGGGATAGAGAGAGAGGGGGGGATAGAGAGAGAGGGGGATAGAGAGAGAGGGGGGGGATAGAGAGAGAGGGGGGATAGAGAGAGAGGGGGGGATAGAGAGAGAGGGGGGGATAGAGAGAGGGGGGATAGAGAGAGAGGGGGGGGATAGAGAGAGAGGGGGGGATAGAGAGAGAGGGGGGATAGAGAGAGGGGGGATAGAGAGAGAGGGGGATAGAGAGAGGGGGGGGGATAGAGAGAGAGGGGGGATAGAGAGAGAGGGGGGATAGAGAGAGAGGGGGGATAGAGAGAGAGGGGGGATAGAGAGAGAGGGGGGATAGAGAGAGAGGGGGGATAGAGAGAGAGGGGGAGAGAGAGAGAGAGGGGGGGATAGAGAGAGAGAGAGAGAGAGAGAGAGAGAGGGGGGATAGAGAGAGAGAGAGAGAGAGAGAGGGGGGGGATAGAGAGAGAGAGATAGAGATAGAGATAGAGATAGAGATAGAGATAGAGATAGAGATAGAGATAGAGATAGAGATAGAGATAGAGATAGAGATAGAGATAGAGATAGAGATAGAGATAGAGATAGAGATAGAGATAGAGATAGAGATAGAGATAGAGATAGAGATAGAGATAGAGATAGAGATAGAGATAGAGATAGAGATAGAGATAGAGATAGAGATAGAGATAGAGATAGAGATAGAGATAGAGATAGAGATAGAGATAGAGATAGAGATAGAGATAGAGATAGAGATAGAGATAGAGATAGAGATAGAGATAGAGATAGAGATAGAGATAGAGATAGAGATAGAGATAGAGAGATAGAGAGAGAGAGAGAGAGAGAGAGAGAGAGAGAGAGAGAGAGAGAGAGAGAGAGAGAGAGAGAGATAGACTTTGACTTTTATTATAAAAGTATAAAACATTTCACAAGGCAAATTTAAACAAAGAAAGAAATCTTGAGGCACCATTTGCCTGAGGTTCATAAAAGCATCAACACATGAGAATCAAAGTGCCATTCTTGAAGTACAGGTGCTCCAGCAGAGTCAGAACAAACAATGAAAGTTCAAGAGTGAATAATATTGTTACAACTCACAAAAAATGTGAACTTCATTCTCAACACATTTACACAAGACACCACCACTGCGCCATGAGTCTTCAAACACAGGAACACTACCCATGTTTACATGATAAGCATGTTCTAGTTTTATACGAGCAGACACCATGCCTTTGAAACAAAAAAGTGCATTTCCATTTTTTTTATTTACCAATCTGGCTTTCCTGGTCTTATAAATTGCAAGCTTAGCAATTCCAAGCAAAAACACAGATTTGTTTCCTGTGTTGAGAGCAAGCCCATAAATAAGGATTGGAAAGGAAAAAAACAATTTTAAATTTACAAAAAATCCGACTCAGGTACAGAAACAGAGGTGTACAGAAACAGAAACGACTCTTGCACTCAATGAACGCATTATTCAAATTTTCGATACTCATACAGAAAGGGCATGAATTAGACACAGAGGGGTTAAATTTCTGTAGGAGAACCTGTGTGGCCAGGGCTTTATGGACCAGTCTCCAATCTAAGTCTCCCGTGCGACTAACTGTCAGAAATTTGTTCATCACCTTCCAATTGGGAGTCTGCTTTCAAGCAGGGTCTCCATTAGAGCAGGACCCAAAATGTTCCAAAAAGCTTTGTAGAATTCAGCAGG
>NC_140964.1:74053013-74098013 GCF_056783735.1 Eptatretus burgeri
ATGACTTTAAGAAGATGGCAAGACTGAGTCAATCGGCCAATTGTAGATTTTGCAAAGTAGAAACAGAAAGAACGAGACACCACCTTTAGGAATATAAAAAAAAATTGATGTCAGAACAACTGTCTAAACAAAGGCACAATAAGGTTTGCAAAGTAATCCACTGGCACATCTGCAAAAATTTCAATATCCCAGTCCAAGAAAACTCATGGAAACATGAAGCAAAAGTAACAATTGAAAACAAGGAAATAACGCTCATCTATGACCTGATGATCCCATCGAGCGTGAACATTGAAAACAAAGCATTGTGGCTGGGTATAGTACTTAGGTACAAAAACCAACAAAAAGCCTTGCTAATTTACATATCAGTACCCAGCGATTTTGGCCTAAACAACACAGAAATAAAGAAAATGATGAAATACCACAACCTCAAAAATGAAGTGAAAAGATCTTGGAAGCTGAAAAATACCGAAATTGTACCAGTGATAATTGGGGCAATGGCAAAGATAAAGAAGAACCTTACGGAGATCTTACAAACCATCCCTGGAAATATTACTCCAAACGAAGTACTGTTTGAAGCTGTCCGGTGCTTGGTGACGATTGTGAAAAAAGTCCTTAGATCTTAATGTTCAAAAAACATAAAACCAGAGGCATTGACAGAGGGCCTAAAGCGTTGTAAAAATTGTATTCACAGAGTGATAATGTCGATTTTCCATGGGATGCTGATCTGGAATTTCACAAAACAAAGGTGATAATTTCCAGCTCAGTGGACCTCATTGCAGGATGAGGCAGAAGGGTGGATATTACAGCAGTGGGGGTTTAGCTTTGTTTGGTATTTTATTCCTACAAAACGGCTTAATTTTTCCAGAATACTACCGAGCTATTTTATCCTCCAAATCATTACAATCCTGGTGTGGCAAATAAATTAAAGTTTTTGAAAGGATAGTGCTTGGGTTTGTGAAGCGGCTCTGGGATAGGATTTGAGTGTGGGAGATTGTGTTGAAGAGACGTGACAGCTGGTGTGTCGGAATGCGAGGGGAATGCTTTAATCTTGCTCTCTGACCTGCAATTGGAACAGGGTGGGGTGGAGTACGGGCTCACACTAAAGGGAAAAGGGCTCAGAAAGGCTATGGAGTGGGTGGCGGTGGTTTTACGTTGGGGGGAACACGGTCATGGGGAAGGTTCTGGGCTTTTAAAGCTGAAAAGCTGAATGATGAAAGGGTCAATGGGATGCCTTCCCTCACACAGTCACACTCACAGCCAAGCTAAGGAAGCACAAGTATGGAGCACTTACAACAAATATTACAAAAGCAAATTTCATCACCGTTTCAGAAAATCTAGTGCAGTACATATTCAACTGTCACTGCAAAGACTTGTCACCCTGGTCACTCATAAATCACATTGTGGACCCAGGCAAAAAGCATGAAAATCCACTCATTGTCTCATCATTGGTCATACACTAGTTTTAATACGTCATTGGATTTTAAACAATTTGATCTTCCTTTAACCTTCATGTGTCATGATATAATTAATCCAGAGAATTATGAAGTATGTGAATTAACTTCTACATTAAACATTAATTTGGGGAACAGTGTTTCTGTGAACGATCAAACAACTGCAGAAAAAAAAAAAGAGAAAAGTAAGCAAATTAATTAGGGACCAAAGATTGACGAACATTTGGTTAAATGCTGAACAACAATAAGGACAAACATTCCCATCAACATGTAACCAGATACAAACAACAGACAAACAAACAAACAACTGGAGTATGCCAAAGGAACCTACAGATTGGAAGCCACAGTTTCATGAAGCAACACCTGCTCCACAGCCCACAGGTTTTTGCTGGATCAACCACAACATCAACACTTCGGTTGGTTTTTAAATCACCATTTAAAAGTGTTGCTTCTGATGATTAGTTGTGCATTTTAGAGTTTTTGAAAAGGAAACAAATAAGAACAATATGCGACCGTACGAAAAGCTTATGCACGTATGGCAACTGAGGAACAAGCGTTCCTTTTTACAGGCAAGAATGCACATTACCCACCCTCAATAAATCCTTCCCTCCCCATCTTTTTCTTCTTTCTTTCTCCATCCTTCTTTCTCCCCCTCCTTCCTGCATAAACGTTTCCTTCCAAATTAGCTCATAACTATTCAATGGCTAGTTTGTTGGAATTAAATATCCCACAGCGTCCTTCATGAAAAGTAGGCAAGCCATCACCACCCCCCTGAACAATTTACAAATCCCTGCCTCAGTCAAGTATCCTGCATCTGAGTGATGACCCGTTTAAGATTCTAACCTCGAGCCAATGAAACC
The DNA here is from genome assembly GCF_056783735.1 of Eptatretus burgeri. Classification (NCBI taxonomy): domain Eukaryota; kingdom Metazoa; phylum Chordata; class Myxini; order Myxiniformes; family Myxinidae; genus Eptatretus; species Eptatretus burgeri. Next base: position 74,055,325 of record NC_140964.1, read on the forward strand.
GCTTCGGTAGAACCGAGTGCCACGTTGCTATCAGTAAAAGTAGTTCAATGTTTCCTTTGTTTTACACAGAACGGAGCCCGTAGAGTGACAGATGACCACAGCAGCTGTTCTCATGCCCTCTAGGTCAAAGGGCCTGAGCTCTTTACAAAGACAGGGATTTAGCAATGCAGAATGGAGGATCTTTGGCTTGGAATACATATGAATCACGAGTTAAACCACACAGTTTTATTTCAGAATGTTGTTGGATGAAAAGGCCTTAAATAATGCAATTGGAAGAAAGAGAACAGTGGCGAAAGTGAAAAGTAGATGGAAGCAAGGAAGACCTCAAGCTCTAGTGAGTGCGATTTAATTTGGCTGCATATTAGATAAAACAATATATTGCAATAACAAACAAAAATTTGGTAAATACAATATAACCAAGAATAGAAAGTGTTCCTTTTACAAAAAATACAAGCAGAGATTGAACAGTGCAGACCAGAAGAATTTGCCAACGAGATAGAGGAGGTGAGATAGATCATTCAGGAAAACACCATGACTACCAGATAGGAAACAACAAAGTGGCTTCAAAGGAGAACAAATCAAGCACTCAGAAATATGAAACCAAGAGCATCCCCCTTAAAATAAATCAACACTGTGCACTTTGCTGCAGCACTGCACATTCAAGAGAAAGTGATGGTCAAACAAAACACCAGGAAAAAAAAGGCCAGGCCCTCCAACAGAAGTCAAACACTGCCATGTAAACAGACTCGAAAGGTAAAGAGAACAATTGAGAAAGGAAACAGGGCAAATATAGTTGAACAAATCAGGTAGGGAAATCAGAGTTCAAAAGAAAAAATAATCAAAAAATAAAAGACAAATATAAAATCTGAGAGATAGACCAAAATCAGTTGGCACTGAAAACAAACTCGAGGTATACTGGAGAGGAGGGGGAGGGGTCGATGAAGCAAACAACAGAAGATAAGAAAACTAAAAAGCATCTGGAAATGCAAAGCCCATTTGTATTTGGACTTCTTCTTCTGTGTACACTAAACGGTACCTTTGACCTTTTGACCAAGTTATTGATTTGTCTTCTCCATATTCTCATAATAAAGCTTTATTGAAAATTTGATGACAAAATATCAAATGGTAAAAAAGTTACAGCCTGGACAAACACACAGGCAGACGGACAATAATACACAGACACACAGAAGTGATTGCAAAACCCCGTCTTCCAGTGCGCAGGGGACGAGCGAACTAGTTGTTTGAAAGTAAACCGAAAAGATTTTACATGGGGAAAAAAGAATCCAAATCTGTCAAATCCCCCAGAATAAGACCAACGAGAAAATTTCGAGAAAGGAATTTGTGACGACCGTAGATAACAGGACAGCAATATGAAATGTATTGAAAGCTTGAAAAATAAAATAAAAACAACAAATACAGAAAATGTCTCGAGTGATAGTTAATGAAGAAAAAATAAAATAATAATCAGAAAAAAAATCAGAAAATGTCTAATTTTAAAAGCCTTGGGCTGGATGGGATACACAATTTCTGGCCAAAGGTTCGAATGAACTCTTCCTATGGACTATGCTCAACAAGGCTGCCATTTAAAACTGCACAAAAGGCATTCAGTAGCATCAACACCCATGGATCATACAATGCATGGAACTGTACGAAATTGACCCCAAAATTACCCAAATTAAATATGCAATGGAACTATGGAGCACAATGTTGATTCGATGTACATACATCGCTGAAAGAATAACTCAAATCCCAGATATCTAAATATGTTGACGTCTCCTCCAGGGAGATGGTCTCTCCCCCCCCCCCCCCCCCGCCCCAATCATATTCTGCTTAACTCTGGATCCTACAAACGAGATGATTAATGATGAATGACGTGAATGCAATCTAACCTCAAATAGGAAATAATCCAAAGGACTAAACATCACACCCCTCCTACACAAGGCTACACAAGGACAACCAAGCTATTTGCATTCATCATACAATGTCTGAAGCTGCAGCAACATTACCTAAATGGAATAATCTTATGATGAGAATGGAGACATTGAATATTAATGGAACCTTGTCCTGCATTATGGATGATGTGGATCCATGCCAGCTAGCACACCAATGTTGGCCCAACATTGGCAAAGGTTGGAATGGTCTCAAGAGAATTTCCAATGTCAGTCGAACTTCGGTAAAAGCGACGTCTTTTTACCAATGTTAGTCCAGAGTCAGCCCAATGGCAGCCACATGGTGAAAAGAGTTGGGACAATGGCTAATCGAGAAACTTAAGTTGGGCCAATGTCAATGCTAATGTTGGGCCAAAGTTAACCCAAGTGTCAGTGTGATAGCTGGCATAATCCAGGAAAAGGTTCCTATTTCCATTCCCCCAAATTTCCATCCAACTTTATAAGGGGTCTCTAAGCATCTAAGGCTCTGAAAGAACTTCAGGAAAGGAAGACTCCTGGGCCCAATTTAATGATTGCCAAAATAATAAAATTTGGTGGCGATGTCTTGTTGGAGAATTTGCTGTTCCTTTTCTGTGTACTCTGATAGAAGGGTGAGAGGTTCCCCATGATTTGAAGGATGACTCCATTGTACAGCTGCACAAGGAGAAAAGGTAACCACATTTAGATAATCATCATGACATCTCCCTGCTCTCCATCATTGGAACGTTCCATGCAAGTGCAATCCCCAATTGACTCACAACCCATATTATTGACGAGCAAAGGTACCCAGCACATTGAGAGCGATCTGCAGGACTGTGTTAACCATTTCATCTTCTTCTTTCACTTGGAATGTGTAAGCATTAAACGATGAACTATGTTGTTCCTAGCCAGTCCTTGGTCTGGGTAGTTATTTGAAAGAGAGAATTTCTTTTTTGTATACCTTATCGAGGCCCGTGTGAGAGCTAACACACAACACACAGCAAGGGGGGGCATGAGACAACAGTGGTGGGAGTGGGAAGGACAAAACAGTGGGGAACAGAGACAGGAGATCTGTGGAAGGGAGAGGGATGGGGAATTACAGTTACCATCAAGATGGTATATGGGGAAACACCTTTTGCAGCAATGACTGTTGTGAGTCCTTTTGGGTATGTTTCTTCCTGCTTTGCACAGTGAGATGGTGAAATCTTTGCCCATTCTTCACTTGAAAATTGCTCTAGTTCTGCCAAGTTTGATGGAGATCGTTAATGGACTGCAATCCGCAAGTCTCGCCATAAATGTTCAATGAAGTTCAAGTGAGGACTTTGACTGAGCCACTCAAGAACATTTCTTTTAGTATTATTCAGCTACTCCAGTGTGGCTTTACCTTTGTGCTTCGGATCATTGTCCTGCTGAAAGGTTAATCTCCAACCCAGTTTCAGATGCATGGCTGACTCAAGCAAGTTTTCATCAAAGATCCTGCACTTTGCACCGTTCATTGTCTTTTCTATCTAAACAAGCTTGCCAGTCCTTGCTGATGAAAAACAGCCCCGTAACATGATGCTGCCACCAACATGCTTAACAGTAGGGATGGTGTTGACTGGGTGATGTGTAGTGTTACGCTTGCGCCAGACGTAACGCTTTGAATTTAGACCAAAAAGTTCAATTTCTGTCTCGCCTGACCACAAAACATTTCTTCACATGCCTGCAGTATCATTAAGATGCATTTTCTCAAACTCCATATGAGCTTTTAGATGCATCTTTTTCAGTAATGGTTTCTTTCTTGCCACCTGTCCAGAGGCCAGCATTGTGAAGGGAACGGGATATTGTTGATTGATGAACACTGACCCCCATCTCACACATGGAGCCTTGCAGATCTTTCAAAGTCATTGTTGGATTTACAGTGACATCCCGAACCAGTTTCCTGCTTGCCCGGCTGCTGAGTATGGATGGGCAACCTGATCTGGGTAGAGTCTGGGTAGTATGATACGTCTTCCGCTTCTTAATGATGGATTTCACCGTCCTCAAAAGGATATCAAAAGGATAGTTTCAAATCTTCTCATAACCCTCTCCTGAATGGTGCTTCTCCACCACTTTATGTTTGTCTTCTGTGGAAAGCTCCTTGGCCTTCATATTTGCCTTGTTGGTTGACCAAGTGAGATGCACTTTAAAAACTCCCCAGCTAAGTGGGGGAGCTTAATTTTTAAGTTAAACCACTCATAATATACAGATAAAACCTATTACACTTATTCTGTAACTTTTCAAACAAATAATTTTCTCCTGAAGTGATTTAGAGTTAATTAGGCAAAGGGTTTGAATACTTTATGCAAGTGAGAATCATCTGATTTTCTCTGTTAATCGCACTTATTCATATTTTATCTGCATTTAGCTCTATCACTTTGGAGTAGTTTGTTGGAGACTATATGTATTAAGTTTGATTTGAAAGCATCATGAAATAAGTTGAAATGGCATTAAATGTGAAAACTTTGGAGGTGAGGGTGAATACTTTTGTACACCACTGGAGTTGACAGATATATTTAATTGGGTAGCACCCTCTCTATACATCTGGAATTGTGGATGACAAGATCTTTCTCTGCAATTCTAAGGCAAGCAGATCAATTGGTCACCCACAAGTGTGTGGAATGAAAATTGCCTCAATGTCCACACAAATACTGCTGTCTGCAGAGACACTGTTCTTCCTGCACTCAACACCAATTGGCAAGACTGATAACCTAACACTGAGGTCCTGTAACATAAAGTAAGCTGTCTAGTATTTAGATTCTGTTGTCTATAGGTTATCTATCTTGGACTGGCCATGTAGTGCAATCACATGATGTAAGACTCCTGAAGCAAGAGTTCCACATCCAGCTGGCTTCAGCAAAAACAACAATCAGGGCAGTACAAGCATTACACAAGCGTCTTCTCAAACCTTCCTTCATCACTTGCATTCAACATTAACATCTGGGAAACAGTAACCTGAGATTGTGGCACCTGGAGGATAATGTGGAACAAGGAAGTACAGAGATTAAAACAAGCACAAATTCAATGCTGTAGGGAAAAAGAGAGACAAGGAAGGAAAGACCTCCCAACCCTGCTCAGGCATTTTTATGCACAACTGCAGTCGAGCTTGCATATCTCCCAAAGTATCTGATCTCGTGCATGTGTCGGACGGCATACAATGTGTACGAGTTCAGATATAGGTTGTCGGTCAACATATAAATCACTATTTCCAGCAAAGTATACAAATAGTGCAACTGGAATGGTCATGGGAAGGAGTTGAGTACAATCTGATAGGCACATAAACAACTGATAGGTGGGGTTTTAAAGATTATTTTAGACATGACAAGCTTCTCCATATTCTTTATTAGATGAAGGCAGATCGTTACAGTGTACAGGTGTGCACCATATAATATTCAGACATTTATACAGTGCTACATTGAATCATACCATGTGACATATGCACTGATTTACATGGCACTAGAGAACACCATTTGAAATTCACACCTTTATGTTGCAACACTCCATCATGGTCGCAATTCAAACATCGACGCAAAAGCTGAATTCGAGTGGAGATGTGAACGTTGCTGCCCTTGACATCAAGCCACAATTCGAATGAGGCTGCCACCAGGGAGCGCTGATAATGTTAAGATAAATGGGAAACAAAGGAACATATATTGTGGATATGATGGTGTATCAGGCATCCCATTAGTTGTCGGTTTAAATCTTACAGAAGGTCAAAGATTTGGATTTTAAGCTTCTGGAACCTGAGTTAGTCACAAGTGAGTCGCCACTGAAATATTGAGAAATCCCCTGTTGCTTCAATGAGTTCAAGGCAGAAAGTGATCCATTTTCTCTGTATGCGAACAAGACTTTAGTCCAACCATTTGTAGATGCTTTATCAACGATATTTCCTTTATCTTAAATTATGTCAGGTGTGGGAGCATTCTACAAGAGGCCAGAATTATGGACTTGGAAACATGGCTAATTCATTGTGAAAATCATGCTCATGGAATGTGGGTGTAAACTGCCGAAGCAAACATGCAGAATTGTTTGGAATCATCTTTTCATTCCTAAGGGATGTAGTTTGCCCGGTAAAGTTTTGGAAAATCAGGAGTCATTTCCTGGCCTGGCCTGGCATCTTTGATCGGATCAGCGGTGGCTATGAGGTTGAGAAAATGGGGAAGAGTCAGCTTGGTCTTTCCCTGATATGCCTCTCAGTCTCTACAGGATGGCATTACTGTGAACACAGCACTGCAGAGGTGGTTTATTATTTACCCAACATGAGAAGAATTTAGCCTTTATCTTGTGAGAAAGGCACAGACACATCACAGCAGAAAGGAAGTAATTCCCAAGTTACTTAAAAAGGTGTTGTAGGGAGTAGTCTCCTCCTTTGTTACCCTGCGCACGCAATGCGAAAAGCAGGGTGAAGCAATTATACTTTGTCTCTTGTTTAGCAGTGCTTTGTCTCTGAATTCGTCCCGATCGCACATGCGCAGAGAGAAGTGGGATAAAAAAAATTTTTACTCTGTCTGTGTGTTTGTCTGTCTGGCAGTCAAACAAAATTGAAAATCATTCCAGACAGTTAGTTTGCTGTTTTTAAGGTTGTCATACAACAGGCACGAATAACTAATGTAACATATTAGATAGGGTGGTGTAATAGACACTGCGCTAACGGCAGTAAAATGGTGATTAACGGTGGTAAAACTGCGATAAATTCCAGAATTAATAATTAAGATTACTTTTACAATCTTTATTATCCGCCGCCAACCAACAAAGTTGGCGGGGGATATAGAAATGGGTTCCATCCGTCCGTCCGTCCGTCCGTCACGTTTCGTTTCCGGAGCTTAACTACAAATCCCCTCAAGATATATTTACGAAATTTGGTACACATATCAAGCAAGTGGTGATATGTGTACAAACTATATATAAAATGACGCACAAGTACCGTTAATGTGAAATTCAACATTAAAAAGATGAAGGAAAATAGCGACTGCTGGAGCGACTGAAGTTGAGTGTTGCCAGAAACAACGATTTATCTATATTTTTTCTGAAATTGAAATGAAAGTAATTGAGAAGGCACTTTCTTCCACATTAAGTGTACTTGTGTGTCATTATATGTATAGTTTGTACATTTTCTGTCAATGTAAGTCTGATTTTGAATAAAAAAATGCTAATTAAAAAAACAAAAATTTTGATTATTTTTTTCCTTAAATTTGAGATAGCATAAAAACTTGACCTGATTGAGCGAAATTAGATACATTTCTGAATTCAGCATGCAAAAAACATATCGGAGCCGTTGAGAAAACCTCGACCTCTGAAAAAAAAAATTCAAATGCAGCCCAGTGAATTGATTGAGGTTAACTTCTGTTTCCAGAGCATAGTTGCAAAACTATTAACTATTTCTTTATGAAATTTGGTTCACACATCAAGAATAAATTAAACTGGTGCCTTTTGCTACTTGTTATCCCCCACCAACCAACAAAGTTGGTGGGGGATGTAAAAATGGGTCCGTCCGTCCGTCCGTACGTCCGTCCGTCACATTTCGTTTCCGGAGCTGAACTACAAATCCCCTCAAGATATATTTACGAAATTTGTTACACATATAAAGCAAGTGGTGAACTGGTGCCTTTTGATACTTAGAGATTTTCCCCCAAAAAATTTCTGTCACTTTCCATGGAAACAAGTTGGGTATTAAGAAATAATTGATTGAGGTTAACCTTTGTTTCCAGAGCATAGTTGCAAAACTATTAACTATTTCTTTATGAAATTTGGTACACACATCAAGAATAAATTGAACTGGTTTCATTCAAATTGAATGACACACCTGAACACTGTAAAACACAAATCGCTTTCTTTGCACTTTCCAAACCCTTCTGTTTAGCAACACTTGGACATGTTAAATAGGGTGGTGTATCAGGATGATAGGCTGCTAAACTGCTGGAATTTTTTTAAACAATATTTAATATCATTATGTTATTATCCCCCACCAACCAACGAAGTTGGCGGGGGATATAGAAATGGGTTCCGTCCGTACGTCACATTTCGTTTCCGGAGCTTAACTATAAATCCCCTCAAGATATCTTTACGAAATTTGGTACACATATCAAGCAAGTGGTGAACTTGTGCCTTATGATGTTTACAGATTTAAAAAAATATATTTTACTATGGCGGGGGATATCGAAGACTTTGTCTTCAACGGATGCTAGTTGAAATTGAAGTATATACTAAAGCAGTGTGGGGTAACATGTTCATGAACTCTAGTTTTGTTTGTTTTTCCTCTTCCATCATAGTTAACTGGAGGCTAAATTAACCCAGACGAACCATTGATTGCTGTTATTGCCCAAAACGAATACGTGAATGTTATGTAGTAATTGTGGTTCAGCATACGAAAGTAACGTGACTCATGTACAAGGAGCTGTGTGTGTGATTGGTGATTGTATGAATGACCATTGTAATTGAAGTAGTGAGAATAAATCGTCTGGGTTTTCATACGTTGTTTGTCCGGTTTGATTCCACCAGTCTCTTATACGTTGATATAATATATTTTTTCAGGAAGTAATCAAGTTGTGGGTTAAAACTGCTCAGCTTCCATGTAACGAGCTTACAGTGAAATTGGCTTTCAGCCGAATGTCTTCAGGATAGTCCAAAAAGCTTCAGGAGGCAGTTGAAGACCATTAACAAGACTGATGTACCACTGCTGCTCCGGAGAGATTCAAATTGTATATTATTTCTAAAGTGACATTTTTCAAAGCAAAAAAATAAAAATTTCCAAAAAATAGAACGAAGTGGTATTTCCAGCACTCCAAAGGAAAGCATTATCCTCGAGGGTCTCAGAAATTATCACTCTGGAAAGGACCCCTGATTTCCCAAAACTTTACCAGGTAAACTTCATCCCCACAAGCATGAAAAATGATGCCAAACAATCCTCCATGTTTATCATTTTGCTCAACACCAGTTATGATGATAACGGCCCAATACTGAAAATATTTATGACAAAACATTATTGGAAAACACCGTGTGATGTGTACACCACACTGTACTGGTACATGCATTATGTGCAAATCTGATTCCTGATGATCCAAGCATCCCAGCATTGTGCTTCAAAAGGAGGTCACATCGTACCAAAAGATAATATTGAGGGAAGGACATCATACATCGTCTATTTTTCTTTGATTCAGTTGCAGATTTCTGATGTACCATGTTTACTCATCTCTTGACTCTCGAAGCAATTGCAAACCGATTTTTGTTTTTGGATAGTCCCTTGAAGTCTCATCAAGTGCTTCACAGCTGTGATAGTGAAGTACAACAAAAGATGGGAGGAAGTCCATAATCAGTCAGGAACTGTCAAAAAACGAATAAATTCTTTCCTACATTCAAAACATTAATTTTAGCTCAGGTAATAACGTTATGGGGTTGGCAGGATGGCTTAACCTCCAAGCTGTCTAGCCTGAGTTTGAATCTCAACCCAGTGATAAACCGTCATCCCAGTGTTTCACAAGCAGGGCGATTCATCAATGTGTGTGTGCCGTTCCTCGGATGGATATGAAACTGGACGTCCTGTCTGCCAGAATTAATTGGCAGAGATTAAATATCCCATGGTGCCCTTCACGAAGAGAAGGCGAGCTATCGACGGCACCATGAACAAATTTTAAAAATTCCTGCCCTCACCACGGCTGGGAGGAAAATGGCAAATCAGCCAGTATAACCCTTGCAAAAAAACTGCTTTGGCAGCCTCGACACTGCAACAGAGTATGAGACATCAAAGAATACTGCACTGGTATGAGAAGGCTACACGATATGAACAAGCTTGAGCATTTCACAATGCAGAGCCTTGCTGGGTATATAGATTGCAATAGATCTGAGAATGAACAATCAAATTAAAGTAGATCTGCATGCAGACACTCACTTATACAATAGCCTCTCCTACCATTTAGGGATTGGGTGAAGTTATTAATTATTCTTATCATTCTCAGAGATTTTGATTTCATTATAAAAGAGGAGGCAGGGCTGGGTGATTTGCTCAACGAATGTTCATGGCACCGGCAACACAAGACAATGTAGGCAACCAAAGTTTTTTGATATAAGTTTAAAGATTGTTTTACAGTACTAGGTCAGGAAGTCTGAGAAGACTCATAATCGAGTTCTTCCACCCCAATGTGGGATAGACTTTTGTCGTGTGTAGACGCCTTGTCAATGGCCACCCAAGCCTTGTCCGCAGCCTCACAAACTTTTGTCTGCTGCCGTACAGCCCTTGTCCACGGCTGCCAAAACCTTGTACTTGGCCGTTCATTCCTTGTCCGCAGCCACCCACACCTTGTCCGTAGCCTCACAAACTTTATATGTTGCCACCCACCCCTTGTCCACGACTGCCAAAACCTTATCCGCGGACACCCCTCGGTTTGTATTTCTACAACCACCAAGGACGCATCGACTTGACATATTTGTAGAAATTCGAAAATCATTTGCTGTTTGAGTTCAATCGGACTGCAATGTCACCTTAAGTGGTGCTCACATTCATGGTGAGATCGAGATGTCATAACTAATCATTAATAAAAAGAAGATTTCGTGTTTTGATTGCAAATTTACCCACTTTAAAATTCGGAAATTGGAAAAAAGACATCTTTATTTTGTGGGGTTCAAGGGATAGATTTGTGCTGAGGTTGTCTGAGCATTTGGGTTCCCCTTTAAGGAGCGAGTGTTTCTTGCTGGTTGTAGTAGGTCGGCACCACAGCATATTTCAGTCAAAGTAGATCATAGTACCGGGAGTCCTCGCTTCGGAGTGTGATGCGAAAAAGTGTAAATCGAAAACGTTTTCCCATTGGCATAATGTTAAAAACTGAAGATGTGTTCCAAGGCTGTCATTTTCGGTCATCCTCGGCGAACGAAAGCGAATATTATACTCAAAACAGAACTACATAAATTCATACAGAACATAAATATATGTATGAAGAATTAAAAAGCAGGTTTTGGGTCGCTGATGACTTCGTGTGATTCGAAGGTTATAATCACATTAATAATCGTTGGGCAATTATTTTCTTACATTTGAAACTCAAAATATGCTAAAATTAACTTTTAAGTCAAAACTTTTGTCAGTGATCGAAAAACCGACCGGAATTTACCGAAGATGCTATGACGTCACGTTCTCCGAAAGCTTCGTGAACATTCGCAAACAGCGTGTGAACAATGGCGAGATGCGAATCAGAGAGTGATTTCAGCGGCGATGAAATTGAGTGTTTTCATTCCGATATTGCCAAGGACGAGTCATAAGATGATGGGAATTTATACTATGGAGTTTCTGGCCCTGAGCCATATAAATTTGAGCCACTTGCAAGTGCCAGAAAACGGCCTATTTCGTGTACAAGTGGCAGGACTGACGGCCCGGAAGTTCACACCCACAGACTCCACCAGACAGATTGGTTCGTATATTTTCATTTTCTTGTTCAATGCATAAAATAATGTAAAGTTTGATTCGTCTGTGACTTGATATAATAATTTTAACCCTCTAGTCACTCAAGAGTCAGAAATGGAGAGAGAGAGAGGGAGAGAGAGGGGGAGAGAGAGAGGGGGAGAGAGAGAGGGGGAGAGGGAGGGGGAGAGAGAGGGGGGAGAGAGAGAGGTGGAGAGAGAGGGGGAGAGAGAGAGGGGGAGAGAGAGGGGGAGAGAGAGAGGGGGAGAGAGAGGGGGAGAGAGAGGAGAGAGATGGGGGAAAAGAGAGGAGGGAGGGAGAGGGGAGAGAGAGGGGGAAGAGAGAGAGGAGAGAGAGAGAGAGAGAGAGGGGGGAAAGAGAGGGGTGAGAAAGAGAAGGGGGAGAGAGAGATAGGGACTAGAGAGATAGGGACGAGAGAGAGAGGGGGGGAGAGAGAGGGGGAAAGAAAGAGGATGGAAAGAGAGAGGGAGAGAGAGAGGGAGGGAGAGAGAGGGGGAGAGAGAATGGGGAGGGAGAGAGGGGAGAGAGAGAGAGAGGGGGAAGAGAGAAAGGGGGTGGAAAGAGAGAGAGGGAGAGAGAGAGAGGGGGAGAGAGAGAGAGGGGGAGAGAGAGAGTGAGGGGAGAGAGAGAGAGGGGGAGAGAGAGTGAGGGGAGAGAGAGAGGGGGGAGAGAGAGGGAGGGGGATGAGAGAGAGGGGGAGAGAGAGAGAGGGGGGGAAGAGAGAGAGGGGGAGAGAGAGAGAGGGGAGTGGGGTAGGAGGAGGGGGAGAGAGAGAGAGGGGAGGAAGAGAGGGAGAGGAGGGAGATAGCAACGGAGATAGAGAGAGATATATAGAAAGAGAGATAGAGAGACAGAGAGACAGAGAGACAGAGAGACAGAGAGACAGAGAGACAGAGAGACAGAGAGACAGAGAGACAGAGAGACAGAGAGAGAGAGAGAGAGAGAGAGAGAGAGAGAGAGAGAGAGAGAGAGAGAGAGAGAGAGAGAGAGAGAGAGAGAGAGAGAGAGAGAGAGAGAGACTACAATCTTGTACTGGAGTGTAGCATTCTGGATCAGGATAATGCAAGAAAAGTCATCAAAAAACAAAACCAAGACAAGACATGACAACATAACCCACCAAAACAGTCATTGTCCCTTTGTGCCCATAACCACAACATAAACATCAACACACACCAATTCTGTTGTCTGGTTTTCCAGCCACAAAATCAAAAGTTTTTCCATCTCAGCGATCACTCCACTCCTTTTCTTGGAAATTACCTTCGACTTCATCAACGCAGATCCCTTCACGTGTTGGAGAATACTCACCTTGTGCTCGAGTATCATCCCGATTGTGGACCAGTTAAGTAAAAGGATTGCGAGCGTCCAACTTGCGAAGGAATTTCCCCTCTCTCAGACAGTCTTATAATGTCTAACTTAATTTTAAACTTAAGCAGCTTATGTTTCTTCAATGTAAGAGCATCACATGTTCGTATTAATGGTGTCTTACGCTTCCTCTGACATTCCGAAGATCATAAAAAGGTGAGCAGAGAGGTTATGGCAGAGTTTATTTCAGAGGAGAAGTTTAAAAAAAAAAAAGTTTTCGCCCCCATAAAAAAGTGTTAACACAAAAATGACGACGTGCTCACCAAAAACTGGTGTAACTTCTTTAAAAGTGTGAATGTAAAAAAGCTCTGGTCGATTGGGCGTATAAAGAGGACTCGCTGTAATTCACCGCAGCAGATTTCAGTCGATCACCGACTACAATGATCGTGACACTAATATCGAAAATCTCGCTCCGTGGCGACTGGGCCCCCGGTCCATCGGGACGGGTTGCGGCGGAGTATTACTATCGGGATGAGCGAACCTGGAACTTCATTTTGGGGAGCTAAATCCCATCTGTCTCTCCATTAACATTAAAATATATGCATTACCTCCACCACCGAAGGTGAAGGGGGTTATGTTTTCACCACATTCTGTCTGTTTGTGTACAGGATAAAGTTGTGGACACATCCGGATGAAATTTTGTGGTCAGGTTCGGTGTGTGACAAGGACGAACTGATTAGATTTTGGTGAAGATCCAGATCCGGATCTGACTACTAGAATTTTTTTAGGGATTCTTCACCATTGACAGATCGGGCCAAAAACGAAATATAGCACGATGTCGCAAAAAGTTTGCACGGATTCGGATGAAACTTGGTGGACACAGTGTGTGTGTGTGTGTGTGTGTGTGTGTGTGTGTGTGTGTGTGTGTGTGTGTGTGTGTGTGTGTGTGTGTGTGTGTGTGTGTGTGTGTGTGTGTGTGTGTGTGTGTGTGTGTGTGTGTGTGTGTGTGTGTGTGTGTGCGTGTGTGTGTGTGTGTGTGTGTGTGTGTGACAAGGAAGAATTGATTCAATTTTGGTGAAGATCCAGATCCGGATAAGATAATTTTTTAAGTGATTCTTCACCATTGAGAGATAGGGCGACACTGATATTTAGCACGATATCTTAAAAAGTGTGGATGGATTCAGATGAAACTTGGTGGGCAGGTTGGGTCTGCCACATGGAAGAATTAATTCGATTTTGGTGAAGATCCAGAACCGGAACGTACTACTATAATTTTTAAAAGAGATTCTTCACCATTGAGAGATTGGGCGAAAAATGATATTGTTGTGGTTACCAGATTCGCAAACCACCATTCAGGTCCCTTAGGTGAGGTATCTCGGTAAGTGCATGTGTAGTTAGGCCCAAACCCGTTGTCTAGTGGGAATACATGTCATTTATACGTGCTGCGACTCTTCAGGATAGCCGTTTTTCTTTTACTATCTTTATTTTGGACCAACCGCCATGATCACAACCACAACATCAACCACCAACCACAACGCCGCTTCACCACAACCGCCATGACCTTTACCGTCGCAACTCGCCACCATCGCATCACCGTCATCTCGCGCCACTCATGGGCACCGATGCTGGACTCGTGTAGGGCGCACGTTGAACAGCGTGTACAAAATCACGGATTTTGTGCTTCAAAAACGGATCCAAAACGACACACGCCCACTTTTTGCCGTCCAATCGGTGAGCGAGGGGCGAATTGGCCCCGCCCCCAGGGCGATCGATATATGCAAATTTGTGGATCAAAAAGCCTTCACGCCCACTTTTTCTCGGGCCAATGGGGAGCGAGGTGAAAGGTCAAAGGGAGGGGGTCAAAGGTGAAGTTCCGGGGGGATAAAAGGACGGTGTTCGTCAGTCAAAGGAGTAGTAAAAGTCGGAGCGAAAGAGTCAGCAGAACGAGAACGAGTAGTAAAGGTCGGAACGAGGCGAAGGAGTCGGAACAGAGAGTCAAGACTTCGCGGGCGGTGGAGCTGCTCGTCGTGTGCAGTGAAGTCGGAACGGAGGGGACGGAGCTGTGGAGAGGCGGCGAGGGCGGATGAGGGGGTGCTCGCGTCGTGCAAGGAGCTGTGCACCCCTGGGAGGCCGGCAGCGCGACCTGGCCGAGGTGGAGACGCTCGTCGCACATAATAAAGATCCTCTATACCCCGAGCATCAGCAACCCCCCCTCCTGTTTCCCCCCGCGCTGAGATAGTGCGACCAAGGGGGCCCCGTTCCCACCCCCAGCCAGGCACTGTCCACGAGGCCCGCGGGTTGCGGGGCCATCGCCGCTCCGCGTCTCATCACCAGACGGGTAGGCCCGACCAGGTCTCGGCCCCAGGCCTACCTCATTCTTAAGGGTATTTCTTTTCCTTGGTTTTGGGTATGTGTTGTCGGCGCCGTCTGTGAAGTAGAATTGTATAAGTGTTGCCGTGTGCTCGGTAGTCGGTATTAGCTCTGCACTGTGTTTTCACTTTTATGTTTGCTTTTTGTGTAAATGGAATTGTGTTTTCTTTTTGTGTGCATTTGGTGGAATTGTATTTGTGTGCTTCCCGTGTGCCGAGAATAAATGTGCTTTATTGTTGAACTGTCTCCCGCTTCGCTTCGTCTTTTTCCCCATTGAACCCCCATCTTGCTTCACGTAAAGGGTTGGTAGTGGGCTGAATACGCCCGATAATTAATCGAACCGTCGAGGTCGACGATAACACCGCTCGGTTATTCTGATAGTACGGAACGGGTCGCTCAAGTGGCCCGTGTCCGAAGTCGACCTGCGGCGAGGTGCGATCACCCGGTCTACCCTCCGCGTGGGTACTTAGGTAGTTCGAATTTGGCGAGCAACCCTATCCCACGCGGGGGCTGATTGGCTCGATCGCGGTGAGACCGAAAGGTCCACCCGTGACTGGTTCCCGGCGTTAGTCCGAGAGGGTCACGACTGGATTGTCCGTCCGGTGGGCGACGTGCCGCGATTCGAGTTACGTGGCCGTCGCACGCCGGCGGGCGCGAAGACGGCAACACTGGTGTCAGGAGTGGGATTCGAACCCATCGCCCTCCTCTCGGCACTGGTATCGGAGAACAGGAAAACGGGCTCTCCTGTCTCCAGCGAAATTCACGGGAATCGGTCCAGGGGTGAGAGAAGCGACCCCCGATTCCCTCCAAATTACGAGCGAGCAAATTAACCCTTCACGAGAAGCAAGATGGCGTCTCAAGGCGAGCGGGAGCCGGGGGTATTAGAAATGTATATGTGTAATAATGTAGAGTCCATGGTCCAGGATGGAATCCCCGAGCAGGAAATGTTGATTGTGCAGGAACACGGACTCGCCCAACTAAACCCAGAGCCCGAAATGGGTGCGGCAGCGGCCGCAGTGTATGACACCTCCCCCCCCCTCTCCACCAAAACCCTTGCTGAAACGGCTCAGCTGAGTGCACCCGACGTGGCCCAGCTATGCGCCATGCTGGCGGCAATGACAAATGAAATAAAAAACGAAATGAAAGACATGAACAAGCAAATGAATGAAGTGAAAACGACGATGGATGCGAATACACAACAAATAAACGAAAAGATGGATACAAAAATGAACGGAATGGAAACAAACATGAAAGAGCTGCGGGGTGAGACGCAGAACATGGGCCAATGCCTGCAGGCGGGCATGAAGGCAGTGAGCAGGGAGCTTAAAATGGCGACTCCACGTGTGGGAGCAAACGAGCTGGGTGGGGGTGCAACGGCTGACAGGCCCGCGGTGGAGGCGGGTGAAAAAATAATTCGTGGAACGTGTTGGGCGAGGGTCGTGACGATGACCGAAAGGGAAAAATTAAATGGGGAGACCAAAACGTGTGAGACGAGACACGAGGTGACGACAACAGAAATAATGGGTGAGACAAGGGAGGTAAAGGGTGAAGAGTTGGCAGAGACACGGGAGACAGAAAAAATAGAGGGAAGACTACACGATGAAGACGGGGTAAGTGACGCGCACGCACACACGGAGGTAGTGGAGGACAATGGGGGTGAGCTCGCGGAGCGTGTAGGGACCCGGTGCGAGCAGCGGGATGGCCTCCTCCAGGAACGAGGGGAGGGAGTATGCCCCCTTAAGGCGAGTCACGACCAGGTGAGTTCGGTCGTGCTTTGCGAGGTTGAGGGGACGAGTGCTGTGGACGGGTGCACGGAGAGCTTGGGGGGTGTAGAGGCCCCGGAGACCCTTGTGGGGACACGAATCCCCAGTGTGGTTGTCCCGGTGTGTGTGGTGCAGGGTGTGAGTGCGTCCCCGTGTGTGG
The DNA here is from genome assembly GCF_056783735.1 of Eptatretus burgeri. NCBI lineage: Eukaryota > Metazoa > Chordata > Myxini > Myxiniformes > Myxinidae > Eptatretus > Eptatretus burgeri. The sequence goes on from NC_140964.1 coordinate 74,072,251, forward strand.
CAGCGACCCCGTGTGTGAGTGGTGTGGTGGCGATGGTGCTGGAGTGCGTGCTTCCCAGCACGCCGTGTTTGGATGAGGCACCGTGTGTGGATGAGGAACCGTGTGTGGAAGAGGCCGTGTGTGTGAGTGAAACGGCCAGTATGAGTGAGGAACCGCGGGTGAGTGTCCCCGCGTGTATGAGTGAGGGACGTTGTGTGGAAGAGACCGCGTGTGTGAGTGTCGCCGTGTGTATGAGTGAGGTACCGCGGGTGAGTGCCCCCGCGTGTATGAGTGAGGCACGGTGTGTGGATGAGGCACAGCGGTTGAGTGCCCTCGCGTGTGTGGGTGAGGCACCGCGGGTGAGTGCCCCCGCGCGAGTGAATAGAGCACCACGTGTGAGTAGTATGGTTTGTGTGAGTAGTGAGGCACGCGTGAGTGAACGGCCGTGTGCAAGGTCGCTGTGTGCCAGGGAGACCGTGTGTGTGAGAGAGCGGTATGAGAGGGAGATGTCGGTTGGCATGCGGGAGCACGCAGCCGCGTCTCCCCGTGTGAATGTGATGGAGTGGACTGTGTGCGTCGTGACACGCAGGTATGCGTGTGTGGAATGGCGACGGAGACGGCGACAGAGGAGAGAAAGCCGAGTAGCGGCTGTGGTTGTTTCGAGGACCGTGCCGGGTTCACCCAGCAGTGAGCACGCGGTTCGTGCTGTGCAACGCACGAGACCACCACGTGCTCGCTTGCGAGAGTGAAGTCCCGGTCCGGAAACGCACGCGGTGGATTTGCCGATCCCGCGGACGGACAAAGTTTAGGCAGGTAAATGGATTTGGACCGGACGGGTTCTCCACGCGATTGTGTGTAAAGCTCCAACGGGCAAAGCACATGTGTTCGCGTGGGGAACCCCTCGAGACGTGTGGCTTGTGTTTTTTTTTATGCGCACGGTGACGTCATGGCTGCACGTGGGGTTGGAATCCGGCAGGAGGGGTATCTCTGCCGGATGGTCCCGTCCAAGGAGGGACGAGGAACACGTGCAGCTGCATGACGTCACGGGCAGGTGCAAAGTGCGCGAGCTCTGAGTTGCCGCGCAGGTGCTGCGCATGGAAAAAAAGAAAAAAAAAAGCAAGCCTCACTTTCGGGTGTACAGGATTCCTGGGCAAGGGGTGAAAGACCCCCTTACCTGGGCACAGGATGAAAACTAGTTAGGGGGAAGGGTTAGCTTAGCGAGACCGACTTCATGGGGCAGGGGTAAGTCCTCATGGAGTCCGTGGAATGGATTAGTTAGAGGGATTGTAGCCAGATTTAGGTTGGGAAATAAAATGATTTATTTGGAGACTGTGACAGACTTGTGAATGTGTAGTGGGGACGTAGCTTAGCAACGTAGTGTTAAAAGGAACGTGCTGTAGTTTAAGGGACGACGTGGGAGCACGAGTTAGTTAGGGGATGTAGTTAGAAGGATGGCAGAGTTCAGCGGTGTGTGTGTTGGTGAGTTGTGAGGTGGAAGCATGTGCTTGGTGAGTGAGTGAGGCCAGCGGGTCTGTGTGTATGGAGCGAATGGGGAATGCATGGTGCGATGAGTGATTGGGGGGAGGAGTGACTCCCGCCCAAGGGACCACGGGGTCAGAGTAAAGTGAGTTAGCTGGGTTAGTCAAATTGAAAAATGGAGGTCGTTTTGTTGTTGGTGGGAAAGTAGGCTCGAGACCCATTTGGAGGGGTGCAGGAGCCCTGTTGACGGGCTTGGGAGCGTGGCTGCGAAAGGTGAGTATCGCTGAGTGGGTACCCCGGGCACCAGGCTAGTCGGCCGCGGTAGGCCAAGGGCCCATGGGGGGCCGGGATAGAGTAGTGGGCACGGGTGCGCCTGCTTGGTGCGGGGGCCCGGGGCGCCATTAGCCGCGTGGGCAGTGCAGTGGGCACGGGTGACCCTCGGAAAGGGGCCCGGGAGGCCGGCCTGCCACGTGTGCGTTTCAGGGGAGGTGCCATGGGGGCACTCCCCGGTGTTAGGGAGCTGGTAGGCTCGGAGGCAGTGTAGTGCCGGGGGTGCCATAGCGGGAGATTCGGCAGAGGGTCGTGCCTGCCAAAGGGAGCCACGTGTCCCAGCCAGGAGACCGTGTGAGGGCACGGAGAGAAAATTGGGGGGTGAGGCCCGAAATTGTGAGGACACCAACACAGGCGACGGGAATCTGGGTTGATAGAACCAATAGTTTAAGCGAGAGGCGCTTGTTGAAAGCCCCGGGGTAGTTTAACAGTTAAATGGTTAGGGTAGATTAGGAGATGTACCCCTCCGCACCATCCATCCCCTCGCTCTCGTTGTGGGCCGCTGGACCCACTTTGGGTTAGATCGCCGAACTCTGGGGAGGCCATTCTGAGGCTTCGTTGGGCCTCGACACAGGACGCTAGCTCTCCCTTATTCCCCTCCGGGAAGGGAACGTAGGGGTTGGGAGTAGGCTAGGTGACAGGATAGGTTAGCCGAACAAGGACGATAAAGGGGGTGAGGGGACGATTTATAGTGGGTAAGTAAAAATAAAAACAACAAAAAAAATAAGTTGGGGCTAAATTGGGGTTTGACAAATTAAGGGAGTGGGTATGTACAGTGACAGGCAAAGGCGATAGGTTGGGAGGGAGACAGGTAGGTAGGTCCGAGCCCGCCCTCCAAGTGGCCAGCACCACCGCACTCCCTCCATCAACCTCCACTGAACGGCAAGAGCTGGCCAACTTCATCGGCTGGCCGTGTTTTGCTTCAAGGCGGAGGCCGGCCAACTTCATCGGCAGCTGTTGTTTTGCTGCAAGGCCTGTGCCATCGGCTGGCCGTGTTTGCTTCAAGGCCTGTGCCGGCCAGTTCATCTGCTGGCTGTGTTACTTCAAGGCCTGTGCCGGCCAGTTCATCTGCCGGCTGTGTTTGCCTGCAGCGGCCTTCTTCTGCGGGCTGTGTTTGCCTGCTGCCTTTGCCATGCCATGCCCACTGCCCCTGTTAACCAGCCCCGTTCAATTTTTGCTTTGCCCCCCCTGTTCATTTCCATGTGCGCCAGGATCAAGGCAACAGTTTGCAAGCTGCGAGAACTGCCCTGTTGGCAGCTACAACACGGGCCTGCAGTGGCGGCCCGTGCACCGTGTTTGCGCCCATCCATTCATGCATCCATTCGTTGTGCTCATTGCGTGTGCCGCTTGAGCTGGCACGGAGACTACGTTTGTGCAGCCCATGCACCGTTGTGGTTCACTGCGTTCAGTTCAAAAGGGAAGGCCTTGGACTGCGTGTGAGCAGCCAGCCACGTTCCCTGTCACCTGCATTGTTTGAGTCAGAGACTGCATGTGGGCAGCCTGGCTCCCTGCGAACTGCTTTCTTTTTGCAGAGTTCGATGATCCTGGGCCATGGTTTAGTGTAAAATTTGTAAGTTAAGGTTAAGATGTACTGTAAATATGAGTGCGCCCCCGGCATGTTTGTCTTAGCGCCGGCAATTTTATTTAAGTCGTCCGTGTGAGTGAGTTTGTTTAGGTAGTTACGCAGCCCTCAGGTTATTTATTTTGGGGACACGAATACCATGAATGTCGCACTCAGGGATCCGGAGGTAAAATGTACTAGGGGAAAACTACACATGATGGCACACGAAAATTTGACGACTCGGGACGAGTCTGTAAAAAGGGAAGGGGGTAGTGTTGTGGTTACCAGATTCGCAAACCACCATTCAGGTCCCTTAGGTGAGGTATCTCGGTAAGTGCATGTGTAGTTAGGCCCAAACCCGTTGTCTAGTGGGAATACATGTCATTTATACGTGCTGCGACTCTTCAGGATAGCCGTTTTTCTTTTACTATCTTTATTTTGGACCAACCGCCATGATCACAACCACAACATCAACCACCAACCACAACGCCGCTTCACCACAACCGCCATGACCTTTACCGTCGCAACTCGCCACCATCGCATCACCGTCATCTCGCGCCACTCATGGGCACCGATGCTGGACTCGTGTAGGGCGCACGTTGAACAGCGTGTACAAAATCACGGATTTTGTGCTTCAAAAACGGATCCAAAACGACACACGCCCACTTTTTGCCGTCCAATCGGTGAGCGAGGGGCGAATTGGCCCCGCCCCCAGGGCGATCGATATATGCAAATTTGTGGATCAAAAAGCCTTCACGCCCACTTTTTCTCGGGCCAATGGGGAGCGAGGTGAAAGGTCAAAGGGAGGGGGTCAAAGGTGAAGTTCCGGGGGGATAAAAGGACGGTGTTCGTCAGTCAAAGGAGTAGTAAAAGTCGGAGCGAAAGAGTCAGCAGAACGAGAACGAGTAGTAAAGGTCGGAACGAGGCGAAGGAGTCGGAACAGAGAGTCAAGACTTCGCGGGCGGTGGAGCTGCTCGTCGTGTGCAGTGAAGTCGGAACGGAGGGGACGGAGCTGTGGAGAGGCGGCGAGGGCGGACGAGGGGGTGCTCGCGTCGTGCAAGGAGCTGTGCACCCCTGGGAGGCCGGCAGCGCGACCTGGCCGAGGTGGAGACGCTCGTCGCACATAATAAAGATCCTCTATACCCCGAGCATCAGCAACCCCCCTCCTGTTTCCCCCCGCGCTGAGATAGTGCGACCAAGGGGGCCCCGTTCCCACCCCCAGCCAGGCACTGTCCACGAGGCCCGCGGGTTGCGGGGCCATCGCCGCTCCGCGTCTCATCACCAGACGGGTAGGCCCGACCAGGTCTCGGCCCCAGGCCTACCTCATTCTTAAGGGTATTTCTTTTCCTTGGTTTTGGGTATGTGTTGTCGGCGCCGTCTGTGAAGTAGAATTGTATAAGTGTTGCCGTGTGCTCGGTAGTCGGTATTAGCTCTGCACTGTGTTTTCACTTTTATGTTTGCTTTTTGTGTAAATGGAATTGTGTTTTCTTTTTTGTGTGCATTTGGTGGAATTGTATTTGTGTGCTTCCCGTGTGCCGAGAATAAATGTGCTTTATTGTTGAACTGTCTCCCGCTTCGCTTCGTCTTTTTCCCCATTGAACCCCCATCTTGCTTCACGTAAAGGGTTGGTAGTGGGCTGAATACGCCCGATAATTAATCGAACCGTCGAGGTCGACGATAACACCGCTCGGTTATTCTGATAGTACGGAACGGGTCGCTCAAGTGGCCCGTGTCCGAAGTCGACCTGCGGCGAGGTGCGATCGCCCGGTCTACCCTCCGCGTGGGTACTTAGGTAGTTCGAATTTGGCGAGCAACCCTATCCCACGCGGGGGCTGATTGGCTCGATCGCGGTGAGACCGAAAGGTCCACCCGTGACTGGTTCCCGGCGTTAGTCCGAGAGGGTCACGACTGGATTGTCCGTCCGGTGGGCGACGTGCCGCGATTCGAGTTACGTGGCCGTCGCACGCCGGCGGGCGCGAAGACCGCAACAATATATAGCACAATATCTCAAAAAGTTTTATACGGATTCAGACAAATCTCGGTGGACAGGTGGGGTGTGTCGAAAGGATGAATTCATTTGATTTTGATGAACATCTGAATCCGGATCTGGATATAAGAATTATTTAATTTTCAAAATGATTAATTATAATTAATCTCCTAATTAATTATAATTAATCTCTGGTTTTCCAAGAATAATTATTCACCATTGAGAGATAGGGCCAAAAATGATATAGTACTGTATCGCATGATACTTCAAAAATGCATTGGGCCCGATATGTTCTCGTGGATCAGGCATTACGTAGCGGAGGTATGCGCTCTACCGAGTGCCCTTCTAGTTATTTATGTTAAAAGCTCTAGTCACGGACAATGAGTCCTCATCGAGGTCAGGCCTTAAATAAAAGAACTGTGTTGATAGAAAAGTGAAGAAAGATGGAATAGTCTAACTTTTTGAGGAAGTATAAAAAATTTGCTTTTTGAAAAGGGGAAGGTCAAAAGTGTTAGGAAAGGCATGAGAAGGTAAAGAGTTTCAGAGGCAATGGCCACACAATAATCATGTGATGCAGTGGCTTGTCGAGTATTTTGTGGTCTCGCTTATGGCTGAGGTACACAAGCAGGAAGTTCTCGAGAACAGAAACCAAAGTAAAACCAAGAAACCAGAAACCAAACCAAAAAAAACAGAAACCGAAAAACATTTGACTGTTATTCTCAGAAACCAATGATGCAATTTTCATGATATCTGGCAAGTAGTTTTTCTAGATTATTTTGGAGAAATATCCAATTCACATCTTATATGTGTTACCCTGGGGGTCAAAAGTACCAAGTAAATCTTCTCAACTCATAATCACCATCATCATCATCGTCATCATTATTATCAATGTATCAGATAATGAACACTGGTTCTGCCAAAGCACTCTCTTGTCAAAGGTGGTTTGGTTATGTGGTCAAACCGAGTGGTTTGGTTATGTCAGGCGGTTTCATTGATCCAGCTGGGTGATTTCATTTGTCATGTCGGGTGGGTGGCTGTTTATGCGTTTAATTGGTCATTGGCGATGCCGGGTAGTTTAATTATGCTGAGTAGTTTACTCGATTATGCTGGGTGGCTTAATGGATTATGCCTGGTGGTTGAATTGGTTATGAGAGGTGATTTGGTTCGGATGGGTGTTCTTTTTTTTTGGAAATGAGATTGAGGCTCATGGAAGAACTTGAACACAGAACAGATTATAACATAATAGAACAAAAGTAACATAGTGGAGGGGGCGAGGTGTGGGGGGGGGGGGAGGAGACACCACCCGAAAGGTAGAGAGGCACAACAGAGGGACACTTGGCAGACTAATACATGAGTTGAGGGGGGTAGAATACACTTATACATGAGGGGGAGAATGAGATCAAAGGAATGGCAAGGACACAAGGAGTGAACTAATTGGATTCAAGTTCAAACACAGCTTGAAAGGGAAGGGAAAAAACTGGCGATGAAACACAAATGGAACAAAATAACGAAAAAGAGGGTAAGGGAGAGGAGAAATACAATAACTTGGAAAGGAAAAGGTGGGCTTGGGAAAGCTTATTGAGGATACAAAAGATCATGGGTATAGTTGCAGGATGGCCAGAGGCAGTGGTGAGCAGCCATTTTGAAGCCCTAGAATAAAGAAGGTGAATAAATAGACTGGGGAAGTTTATTCCACATGCGAGAGAAGAGAGGAACAAATGAGTGGAGGTGAGCAATGAGTCTGGATTTTGGGAGTTTCACCAAAAGTGGATTACCAACAGACCATGTGCACCTTGCAGAAACTTGGGGGTGGAGGGGAGGGGTGAACAGTTCAAGGAAAGGGCAAATGGAGCAAGACCAGAAAAGACGATGGAGAAGACAGAGAGGCCACCGACCGATCTACAATGCAATATTAATAGGACCAGAGACTCAGCTTCTTCGCAAGAAATTCCATTGATTTTGAAGGCCTTCATTTCCACCGCATCAACATGTGGAAGGTGGTCATCAGGGGAGTCAACCCAGGAGAGAACAGTACTCCATCAAGCAGTTGATGAAGGTTTGGTTATGTTGGCTGGTTTTCCATTGTCTTCTCACCAGTCAGTCCAGGTCGGAATTTATAAGTTGTTCAGGGTGCTCGTGATAATTTACCTTCTCTTCACAAAAGCCACCATGGAATCGATAACATCCACCAATACCCACTGCTGGCAGGTGGTTCCTTTGGCTTTACGTCAATCCAAGGGACAGCACACACACTGGTAGTTATCCTTGACTGCAAAACACCAGGATGAAAGTTTATAGCTGGGCCAAGATTCAAAACTAGGATAGATGTCTCAAAGGCAAGTACACATACATCTGAGCTATCCTGCCAGCCCATTTGAATACCAAGTATTGTACATTGTAGAAATATAAATCTGGGATAAACTTTCTTTCTCAACCACGTTGAAGACTCATCAATCCAGTGCCCCAAACCTCATTTAAAATGCGCAGTTCGGATGGCCAGGCCGAAGTGAGTTAAGAACAGGTAGAGATTTTTTTACAGACAAGTATAGGGCGTATCGTTTTTCTTTTATCATGCGCTTACAATTAAAAGTACGAGAAAACAAAAAGTTACCAAAACACGTACTTACCAAAGAGATAATTCAACCCTCCAAACGGCCACCTTTGGTCGATCTCGTCCTGTGGCACTCAGCACAAATCCTTCGTCTGTGTGACAGAGACACTTTACAGTGCCAGGTTCTGCCAATAGCATGCGGCGCACAATCAGCAAATCAGTGTCCAGCACGAATAGGTGAGAGAACGTCGCTCCTCCGGCTTTGACACCAACCCACAACTGGGAACAAATATGGAGAAAACGCCAGAGTGAGAAAACATCTGCACAACAAGATAATGAGCAATCAATCAAATGCAGTCTTCAACTCATATACTGCCCTGAGCTGCAATGGCTCATCACATGCATTTTGAAGTGTCTACATTATTGTTCTAATAGAAGACGAAGCAGAGGGCCAGAGCATGCATTGCTGGTTTAGGTGGGCAGTCATACTGTGTAACAATATTCTGTCGGTTTTCCACTTAAAATATTACACTTTTTTATTGTCATGAACAAACTTTCGTACATCATGGGTGGTGAATATGGTGGTCAAGTTTCATCGGAATTGTGTGTGTAGTTTTCAAGAAGAAAGCAAATACTTATTTTGAGGGGCAACCCCCATTAAATCCCCTTAGACAGACTTTTCTAATGTCATGAACAAACTTTGGTACGTCATGGGTGATGAAGGTCGTCGTGAAGTTTCATCGAATTGTGTGTGTGTCGTTTAAGAAGAAAGAAAATACCTATTTGGGGAGGTAACCCCCTCCACCCCCCTCCCCCTCCTGTAAACTCCCTCTGTAGACTCCTTCAGACCCCGTTTTTTCTGCCATCACAAGGGATGAAGGTGAGAGTCACATTTAATTGAAATCATATGTGTCGTTTCTGAGAAGAAGTTGCAAGTATTTGTGGACGGACGGACGGACGAGGGGCCATCCCATAAGATCCCCTGAACTACTTTACAGGTGAGCTAAAAACCATCCCTGGTAATATTATAACAAACTAACTGCAGTTGGAAGCTGTCCGGGGCACAGTAACGATCCTGAAGAGAGCCCTCGACCCTAAACTTTGAGAACAGAAAACTTCACAGTTTGGTCCATGAATCGTGATCCCTTACTGAAACGAAGGTGGATGCTTTGAGCCCACCCTGGGAGGACTTCATTTTACATTCTGGAACCCGCATATGTATATACCAACACACACACACACACACACACACACACACACACACACACACACACACACACACACACACACACACACACACACACACACACACACACACACACACACACACACACACACACACACACACACACGGCCTATGTCGGCAATTTTTCGGGAATCGGCAGGTTGGAGTCAGTGTGATTACAGACTACAGTACGTACTGCACACAACCCAGAAACCTTGAGTAGCTTTCAATGAAAAACAACATTACATTTATACAGACGTTTCAGGGAGATGTTCACAAACATTATTCTTGAAAAACAGCTTTGTGTGATGGGTGGAAAAAAATGGGCTCGGTATTAAATTTAGAAAACACGTTAATACGGCAAATGGCTCAGAAATCGGATGTTATCAAATATATTTTGCTATGAAATTCACAAAGAGAAACACAAAACCTTTGTAAAGCAAATCCGATAACCAAATGCTTTACAAACAGGCCTGCGGACAAAGGGAAACCTGATAGAACCTCCATAAGATGTGGGATGAAACTTTTCCACCAGGGCACCCGTAACACTCATGGCATGTCCACACACCCACGGAGAATCCGTACAGATCCAAATCTACCCATATGTACCACGTCCGTGTGTGCTGTACACATACCTCTACTTTGCAGTAATTGTCGACTATAAATCCCCATCAGGACACGAACTGCACTGTACAGCTCAGTAAGTGGCTTAAGCACTCCAACGGAACAACTGGCTTAGCAAGTGATTACCAATTGCCGTCGATACAACTATGCCAACGGAAACGCCCGTGCAATGTCCGAATTGGGCAAATCAACACTTTGTTGAGCGAATCAGAACTACTGATACTTTCAAATCTGTAACTTATATCCAGGCCAAAAAACATGGCGGCTTCAGACCCCAGTGAGGTTACCCAGGAAACGCCTTAAGACCCCAAGCAACGAGGTGGCCGAGGATCGCCTGATGAAGGATATAATTTAATAATGCCGTGAGTTATCATCAAAGGGGTGTTTTAATTAACCTAAACACCCAATTTTCACTCTCGCAATTCCTTGGAGTTTTCTTAGGATGCATGCAAAGGTTCAGGCTGCTAGGTTTTATAGTTTTGGAGTTATGGAGGGGACAGACAGACAGACAGACAGACACACACACACACACACACACACACACACACACACACACACACACACACACACACACACACACACACACACACACCCTTTTATTAGTACAGTTCTATCTTAACATTTTGTAATGTTAAGAAATCGCCCAAAACGGAAACAGCAAACTGCGGATGGAATTGCTGAAAAAAGGACCCCTGTAGACTGTGCCGTCATTGATTGCAAAAGCAGGTTTTGAAGCACGGTGTTTCACTCAATTAAGTTACACTTTCTGCACATTCCAAAATCTTTTCTTCACTCAATATAAAAGTCCAAACAGCATAAAAAGCTACGTTTCATGCTTTGCTTAAATAAATACACTAAGTTATAAAAAATCGCGAATTTGATAAAAATTTTCTGATTTCACTCCAGATTTCGACACTTATTTTGTCCACCAGATCTGACTCTCAAATCTGACATAATATTTTGATTATATACTTTAATTAGTCCGTGAGAATAGATCGTGTTTCCAAATTGAGCATGCTTAAATAGGCCAAACAAAACGACAGCTGATAGACTCCAGCAACCACAGAAGGCTGACCAAGATGACGTGCCACCATCTTGATAAGGCTTATTTTGTTAGTTTTTTTTTGTGATGAGCACCCCCCTAAGTTATCTTCAAAAGGGCTGTTTTAATTAACCCAAACACCCAATTTTCACTCCAGCAATTCCTTGGAGTTTTCTTAGTATGCATGCAAAGTTTCTGGCTGCTAGGTTTTATAGTTTTGGAGTTATGGAGGAGACACACTGACACACACACACACACACACACACACACACACACACACACACACACACACACACACACACACACACACACACAATGACACACACATTGCCTTTTATTCATATAGATATGAAATATGGGAGCAAAAATAAAATAAAATAAAACAAAAAAGATCCTTTTATAAGGAAAACAGAACGATGGAAAAAAGCAAAAAGAAACAAACTCAAAACTATCATATTCGCGCAACATGTGAATGAGCCAACAATAAAAACATGAATGAGGACAGGGATTTCAAAAAAAACCAAAAATAACCCAAGGGATGGTAGGCAAAGTGTAATGTGGGATGGAGCTCAAAGCAGCGTCTGATGAACATCGACGTGATCGTGGAAACTGACCACGTAAGAATAACTCTAAAGGAAAGGTTGTTGGTGCTGATCTGTTAATGACGCTATGTTTTAATAACATGTGTTTGGATATTTCACGTACAATTTGACGATGTTTGTTCCTGCAGACTTTACAAAGTAGATGCGAGGTAGACCCTTTACCGATAGACTGTCATCGATAGACACTATGTGGAGTGAAAATGAAACTTTTACAAATTATGCCAACAAACTAAAATGCTGAACCATCATTTGAAATCTTGGAAATTACCTTTCTCGTGTTTTACATTATCACTTTGGTGGTGTACACTGTTCTTCACAACAAAGCTACCAAAACGAAACGAAGCACACCAACCTGCCCAGCATGGCTTAACATGCAGCTGACTCCAGGAGCTTGTGAGAGGCAAATGGTCTTTGGTGGAGATTCTGGGCAGAGTGTGTTCCATACCATGATCTCTGCCCGATTTCGACAAGCAGCCAAGAGCTGGTTTTTCTTTCGGGTAAGGGTGATGTGAGGCCAAACAATACATTTCTGGCATTACAAATAACAAAAATAACAAGAGCAACAATTACTTTGCAATACATGTCCCCTACCAGTCCCAGTCCATCCATTGGGACCATACTCTGTACAAAGCATCAGTGCTGCTGAAGCAGTCTCCTGGGCTATTGGGCACAATCCTGGATGGGTCGCCACTCCAACACAGGATACTCAAATGGCTCAATCATCCCAGCAAGTTGGTACTCATTTTGCCGACCTCAGAAGGATAACAGGCTGAGTCAACCCCACCTGGTATTAATTCAAAGTCAAAGCAGGATTTGAACTCAGGACCTGAGGATCCCAAGCCCACCACCCTGAAACATTAAGACAACACCAAGCATAGTCCCAGTGAATGTTCAGGAGATAAAAATTTGTTTGCGGTTAACACATGCTCGAGCCAATACCGGAACCAAAATGAAGAAGAAGAAACTCTCTGAAAGAAACTCTGAAACTCGAACTTGTTCTCTAACACATAATGAAGCCACGTACCAAGTTTCAGTTGGATATGTTAAAGGGTCTGGGGAGAAAGTCTGAAAAACCAAAGATAGTATTTGTGATTTTAAAATCTCTTGCAAGATCATCAACTATGTCTGGATAACAAATGGGCAATAATGCTATCATCTGAGTGACTCTGTTACAACTTAAAATTTTTGAAAAATTATTTTGATAACACTTTAAAATGTGCAAAAATATTTGGCAAAAGTTTTGCACCAATAGTATAATACTATACAACCAAGTAGGAAAGTAGTGGAAGCCACTCATTCATTCCTCTTTTTTTCCCGCCAATGGAACCAACTTCCTCAGTCTTTTCAATCTCATTCCTTCTTCCAGGACTTCAACACAGATGTTCACCACCATCTCAGGTCATGCCCATCCACAAGCATGATATGTTGTACTCCATTAACCCTCCCCAAGCCAACATCTTTACGAATTTCCATTTTTTCCTTCCACTTCTGGAATTGAGAGTTTGTGGCTGTATCCATCTTGTTCATCTCATGTGTTCTCCCGTTGCTTTAATCCTTATTTCTCAAAATCGACATAGATTTTGTCCATCAACTTTGCTATTGGTGTGTTCTCCATCAGCCCTTCTTTCAAAAGTTATTTTTGTTCTGCTGCATCATCCGTTCTGTTGAAGCAATTCCATGATCCTCGACACTTAACACAAAACAGGGGAATAAGTCGCTCCTTAGATCACATTGGATGAATCAGTCTTGCAGCAAGTGGTTTGTTTTACATGTCATCATCAATGTTCAAATGATTTACACCAGTCAGATGTGGATGTCCTTGACAGGTAATCATCACCAAACCATGCCATCAAATGTCTAAATTACAACTGGCTCAATGTTTTATTGGACCATAAATTTCATTATTATTTAATATTCAGCTGCTATTATTCACCAACTGTCCGGCATCCTGCTCTGCTTGTTAATCTCTCTGCCTGCAACATACAAGGCCACCTTAATACCTGGCTTTCTGACTTCCTCCACTCACACAGAGAATGGATTGCTATTACTGTCTTCTACTCTCCCAATGGAAGCTGGAGTGCCCTGACACAATCTTGTGGCCAGTCTTGTTCAATATCTGCAGCAACGACATCTACAATAAATAATAAAAATGACCGTTTTTACAGCCATTTTTCCCTGCTGTGCAGGGGTTTGGCTTTTTCTTGAGGCAATGTTTTATGGCCGGATGCCCTTCCTGACGCCAAACCTGGTCGCCTCTTACGACACACAGGGATATGGTACACCTATTCTAACCGGGGCATACACTGGGACCAGTATACTGGCACTCATTTCGCCGACCTCGGAAGGATGACAGGCTGAGTCAACCCCCTGGTGTTAATTCAGCAGCCAACGGGGCTTGAACTCAGGACCCTTGGATCCCAAGCCACCACCCTAACCACTAAGAAAACACCAGGCTTCAACGACATCTACAATGCTCTGGAAAATCCTTTCTACCTTTTTGCAGATTGATCCACATTTTGTACAGTCCTCCATCCTCACCGACATAAAGACAGCAACGACATCACTCTCCTCCTGATCTTAAATTTATTAATGGAACATGTCCTTCAATTTTGGAGAATCTCGCAGCCTGACCGTATCACATTGGAACGATTATCAAACTAACCCACCTATCTATTTCCATCATCAGCCACTGAAAGAAGTTCATCGTCTGAAAATTCTCAGCCTCAACATCAGTAATGACCTCTTCTAGGCTGACCACGCAGCAAAACTGGCTCCAAAGCTAGCCACAGACTGGGCATCCTCCATCATTCCAGGCCTTAACTTGAAAAAACAGAACTACTCAGTCTATAAAGGCCTTTATCCATACATCAATGGAGTACTCTTCTCCCCTTTGGATTGGCACCCCAGCATCATACCTGTCTCTCCTGGATTATGTGGAATCTAAAACTTAACCTTATTCGTATATTCAGGGATGAGGCTGAAGGTGAAGCACAGGTCTGTTGCTCTCACATCACTGTCAGGTCAGTGGTCGCTCCTTTGATTCGCCTTTCTCTGCTCACTCAGCCCTCCCCAACAACTACAGGGTGTACATGATCTCCTTTGATTCACCTCGCTCTGCTCACTCAGTCCATTAACCCTCCCCAACAACTACAGGGTGTACATGATCTCCTTTGATTCACCTCCCTCTGCTCACTCAACTCATAAACCCTCCCCAACAATTACAAGGTGTACATGATCTTCGATAAACCACCTCCTGGTTAGATTTCCAAAATCCAGGCGTATTTCACAATGCCACACTTTTCTCCGATTTATACAGCTGCCTTCCAGAGGCTGTTCAACAATTCTTCTTTCCAGGACTTCAAGCAGGTGGTGCACCACCAACTCATGTCATTCCCCCATCCTTACCCATGATCTTTAATACCACCATTAATACTTTCTCATATAATCCTCTTACATGCATGTTGCAGTCTTTCTCCACTCTTTCTTTCTTCTTCTTCTTCTTCATCAATTCCTTTGCTTGTGTCCAAGAGTAGCCCTCTGACCCTCTCCAGCTGCATGAAGATTCATGCATTCTTTCAATAACCAACTCCAGGTGATATTCCCAAAATGCAGGCTTCCTGAACACCTCCACTCTTTTATTTCTATTCTCACATTTGTGCTGTGGATTTTTAAGATTTCAGGATGAAAGGCAGTTAAACCCTGTTTTCGTCCCTCCATCACTTCAAATCAGGCAATGCACTCGCATATTATCTCCCATTCCTACCTGGAACTTTTATACTGACATTAACCCTAACTCACTCAACCCTCTTACTTGCAGGTTTTCAATTCCTTCATCTCTCTCTTCTTCCAATTCACTCATTCCACTGCTTGTCAAGTTCAAATGTTACCCCTACTGCCTCATTGTCAGTTTGTTAACTTCATCCCCTCGTTAATCTCACTCTACCAGACTTAGTGGCATTAAGGTTAGAGCTTCCTCTCTGAGTCTGGGAGGTCAGTGGTTCAAACCCCGGCTGAGTCATACCGAAGACATTTTTAAAATGGCATATGTTGCTTCCTTCCTTGACGTGCAGAGTTTAAAAGTGGAGAGCAAGGACAAACAATGCTGGGAAGACAATGGCAACCCACACAGTATAAACCTTGCCAAAAAATTGTTCTGCAAAGAGTACAGTACATCAAATCAAATTAAAATATCACTCTTCATTGAACATTGATATTGTCTCGAAAAGAAAAATTCCAACCACTTTGTTATCTCCCTTGTCACCATCTTGAGTTTCAGCTCATGCAATGAAACGGCAAACACCTGGTTACGGGTATTTTTGCCAGACATGCTGGAATCATTTCAGGATTGGGTGGTTGGACAAAATAGCCTTTTGAGATACATATATATATATATATATATATATATATATATATATATATATATATATATATATATATATATGCATATATGCATATATATGCATATATGCATATATATATATATGCATATATGCATATATATATATATGCATATATGCATATATATATATATGCATATATGCATATATATATATATATGCATATATGCATATATATATATATATATAAATATATATATGCATATATATATATATATATATATATATATATATATATATATATATATATATATATATATATATATATATGTATATATATATATGTATATATATATATATATATATATATATATATGTATATATGCATATATATATATATATATATATATGCATATATGCATATATATATATATATATATATATATATATATATATATATATATATATATATATATATATATATATATATATATATATATATATATATATATATATATATATATATATATATATATATATATGTATATATATATATATGTATATATATATATATATATATATATATATATATATATATATATATATATATATATATATATATATATATATATATATATATATATATATATATATATATATATATATATATATATATATATATATATATATATATATATATATATATATATATATATATATATATATATATATATATATATATATATATATATATATATATATATATATATATATATATATATATATATATATATATATATATATATATATATATATATATATATATATATATATATATATATATATATATATATATATATATATATATATATATATATATATATATATATATATATATATATATATATATATATATATATATATGCATATATATATGTATATATATATATATATATATATATGTATATATATATATATATATATATATATATATATATATATATATATATATATATATATATATGCATATATATATACATATATATGCATATATATATATATACATATATATGCATATATATGCATATATATATATATATATGCATATATATATATACATATATGCATATATATGCATATATATATATGCATATATATATATATACATATATGCATATATATATATATATATGCATATATATATATATACATATATGCATATATATATATATGCATATATATATATATACATATATGCATATATATATATATATATATATATATATATATATATATATATATATATATATATATATATATATATATATATATATATACACATATATATATATACATATATATATATGCATATATATATACATATATGCATATATATATATATATATATATATATATATATATACATATATATATATATGCATATATATATACATATATATATATACATATATATATATATATATATGCATATATATACATATATATATATATATATATATATATACACATATATATATGCATATATATACATATATACATATATATATATACATATATATATATATGCATATATATACATATATATATATATATATATACATATATATATATATATATATATATATATATGTATATATATATATATATATATTGTTGTGGTTACCAAATTCGCAACCATTCAGGTCCCTTAGGTGAGGTATCTCGGCAAGTATATGTGTAGTTAGGCCCAAACCCGTTGTCTAGTGGGAATACATGTCATTTATGCGTGCTGCGACTCTTCAGGATAGCCGTTTTTCTTTTACTATCTTTATTTTGGACCAACCGCCATGATCACAACCACAACATCAACCACCAACCACAACGCCGCTTCACCACAACCGCCACGACCTTCCCGTCAAACCTCGCAACCGTAGCATCGCCACCGTTCTTGCCCCGCTGTGGGTACCGGTGTTGGACTCGTGCAGAGCGCGCGTCGAACAGCGTGTACAAAATCACGGATTTTGTGCTTCAAAAACGGATCAAAAACGACACACGCCCACTTTTTGCCGTCCAATCGGTGAGCGAGGGGCGATTTGGCCCCGCCTCCAGGACGATCGATATATGCAAATTTGTGGATCAAAAAGCCTTCACGCCCACTTTTTCTCGGGCCAATGGGGAGCGAGGTGAAAGGTCAAAGGGAGGGGGTCAAAGGCGAAGCTACGGGGGGATAAAAGGACCGTGTTCGTCAGTCAGGAAGAGAGTCCAAAGAAGAGAGGAGAGTCGGAGAGTGGAACGAGAAGAAGTGAAAGAAGAGTCCAGTGTGGAGAGTCGGAAGCAGAGGGTCAAGACTTCGCGGGCGGTGGAGCTGCTCGTCGTGTGCGTTGGAGTCGGAACGGAGGGGACGAGCTGTGGAAAGGCGGCGACACCAGACGAGGGGGTGCTCGCGTCGTGCAGGGAGCTGCACCCGAGGGAGGCCGACAGCGCGACCTGGCCGAGGTGGAGACGCACACCAGGGATAATAAAGATCCTCTATACCCCGAGCATCAGCAACCCCCTCCTGTTTCCCCCCGCGCTGAGATAGTGCGACCAAGGGGGCCCCTTTCCCACCCCCTGCCAGACACTGTCCGCGAGGTCCGCGGAGTTGGGGCGCCATCGCCGCTCCGCGTCTCATCACCAGACGGGTAGGCCCGACCCGGTCTCGGCCTCAGGCCCGCCTCATCTTTGAGGGTATTCTTTTCCTTGGTTTTGGGTATGTGTTGTCGGCGCCGTCTGTGAGGTAGAATTGTATAAGTGTTGCCGTGTGCTCGGTAGTCGGTATTAGCTCTGCATTGTTTTCGCTTTTATATTTGCTTTTTGTGTAAATGGAATTGTGTTTTTTCTGTGTGCTTTTGGTGGAATTGAATATGTGTGCTTTCCGTTCGTCGCGAATAAATGTGCTTTATTGTTGAACTGTTTCCCGCTTCGCTTCGTCATTTCTCCCATTGAACCCTCATCTTGCTTCACGTAAAGGGTTGGTAGTGGGCTGAATACGCCCGATAATTAATCTAACCGTCGAGGTCGACGATAACACCGCTCGGTTATTCTGATAGTAAGGAACGGGTCGCTTAAGTGGCCCGTGTCCGAAGTCGACCTGCGGCGAGGTGCGATCGCCCGGTCTACCCTCCGCGTGGGTACTTAGGTAGGTCGAATTTGGCGAGCAACCCTATCCCACGCGGGGGCTGATTGGCTCGATCGCGGTGAGACCGAAAGGTCCACCCGTGACTGGTTCCCGGCGTTAGTCCGAGAGGGTCACGACTGGATTGTCCGTCCGGTGGGCGACGTGCCGCGATTCGAGTTACGTGGCCGTCAGCACGCCGGCGGGCGCGAAATCCGCAACAATATATATATACACATATATACATATATATATATATATATATATATATATATATATATATATATATATATATATATATACATATATACATACACTCCACTGGTCAAAAGTTTTAGAACACACCCAATTTTCCAGTTTTTACTGAAATTTAAGCACAGAACAAATAAACAATTGCAGATAAAAAAATAAATAATGGAATCGTTTTGTTGAACAAAATTTAATCTAAATTTTTGACTCACCAAAGTAGCCACCTTTTGCAGATATAACAGCCGGAGATACTCGTGGCATTCTTTCTCCAATGGAAATCAAATATTGTTCGGAAAGTTCTTACCAATACTGTTGCAGAAGTTCCCACAAATGTGTTGCACTTGTACGTTGCTTTGCTTTCACCCTTCTCTCCAGTTCATCCCAAACAGCTCGATGGGGTTTAAGTCTGGAGACTGTGTTGGCCATTCCATGATTTGAAGCCTACCGTCTTGCTCTTTTCTTCTAAGGTAGTTATATATGTATATATAATATAATCTTCTTCTTTCGGCTGCTCCCGTTAGGGGTCGCCACAGCGGATCATCCATATGATCCGCATATTGATTTGGCACATTTTTTACACCGGATGCCCTTCCTGACGCAACCCTGGTCGCCTCTTGCGACACAGGGATCTGGTACACCTATTTTTAAGCGGGGTATACACCGGCCCAGTACACTGGTACTCATTTCGCCGACCTCAGAAGGATGACAGGCTGAGTCAACCCCCTGGTGTATTAATTCAGTGGCTCAACGGGGCTTGAACTCACGACCTTTTGGATCCCAGGCCGCTGCCCTAACCACTGCGCCAACACCAGGCTCCATATATATATATATATATATATATATATATATATATATATATATATATATATATATATATATATATATATATATATATATATATATATATATATATATATATATATATATATATATATATATATTGTTACGGCTGTGGAAATCAGCAAACCACCATTCAAATCCCGTAGGTGAGGTATCTCTTAATTACATGTGTAGTTAGCCCGAAACCCGTTGTTTCGAGGAAATTAATGTGATTCATTCGGGCTGCGACATTTTGAGTCAGTCGTTTTTCTTTTTCTATCTTTTATTTCAAACAAAAACCAACAAGGACGCTTGGTGGGCTTTTCCCGCCTGTTTTTCGCGCCATTCTTCTCCGCGCTTGGTGTGAGGGAGGAGAAGCGGGGTGGGGCAGCTGGCGCCCAATTGGTGGATGCGCGGTGTGACGCGGCCAGGGAGGAGGAACGCCCCTCTTCGAGACCTTTCTCGAAGCGCCTTGAAGGGGGGTGGAGCAAAGAACGGGTCGGAGCAACAGGGCGGAGCTCCAGGATATAAAAAGTCGGACACGGGCGGAGCGGTTTTGTGATTGCTCTTGCCCTCTTCCTGTCTTCCGGCTCGCTCGTCCTCTTCTCTTGCTGGTGGCCACTGGCCTGGTCTGCTGTGGAGCGGTTCCAAGACCCCGCTGGTGGGAAGGAGCGTCCGCCATTCCCCCCTCCCGAGCTCGGGCATCCACGTTTCCCCCCCTTCTATCCGTGCTGGGATAGCGCCGAAAACTCCGTCCGTGGCTTCGAGCAGCCAACACGTGCCGGCACAATGCACGCCGGAGAGGCCTCGCCTACCACGCTAGGGCACGGAGTCGCGGCCAGGCGGGACCACGTCGAAGGATGTCGGAGAGGAACTCGACGGCCCAAAAGGGAAGTCACCTTTTTCTTTTCGGGGTTTTTTGTATGGATCTTGCGGCGCCGTGTCTTGTAAAGTAAAACTGTGTAAGTGTTGCCGTGTGTTCGCGTATTCGGTCGTAGCTCTGCATTGTTGTTTTTGTTTTAAATTGAGATATGTGCATTCTGACTGTTTGGCTGTATATGTGTGCTCTCCGTGTGTCGTGTAAATAAAGTGCATTATGTTGAATTGTTCCCCGTTTCGCTGCGTCCTTTCCTTCGTTTGAATGTCCATCTTGCTCCACGTAAAGGGTTCGTAGTGGGCTTAATCCGCCCCATAATTAATCGGAACCGTCGAGGCCGACGATAACACCGCTCGGTTATCCCGATAGCACGGAACGGACTGCTAAAGCGGTTCGTGTCCGGAGTTGGCCTGCGGCGAGGTACGATCGCCCGGTCTACCATCCGCGTGGGTACTTAGGTAGGTCGAGTTTGGCGAACAACCCTATCCTACGCAGGTGGCCGATTGGCACGATTGTGGTGAGGTCGAAAGGCCCACCCGTGACTGGCTCCGGGCGATAGTTCCCGGAGGGTCACGACAGAATTGTCCATCCGGTGGGCGAGTGGGCCGCGATTCGAGTCGAGCGGCCGATCGCACGCCGGCGGGCGCGAATTCGCAACACTGGTGTCGGAGAGCGGGAAACAAACCCTCCCGTCTCCAGCTAAATTCACGGGGAATCGGTCCAGGGGTGAGAGGAGCGACCCCCGATTCCCTCCAAATTAGGAGCGATTTAAATTAACCCCTTACGAGAAATAAGATGGAGTCTCAAGGCGAGCGGGTGCCGGGGGTATTAGAAATGTATATGTGGAGTAATGTAGGATCCATGGCCCAGGATGGAAGCCCCGAGCAGGAAATGCTTAATGTGCAGGAACAATTTTCCCCCCAATCGAACCCAGAGCCCGAGATGGGCGCGGCAGCGGCCGCGCTGTATGACACCTCCCCTCCCCTCCTCTGAAACCCTCCCCCGATTCCTGCCGAAACGGCTCACCCAAGCGCACCCGACATGGCCCAGCTATTCGCCATGCTGGCGGGAATAAATAATAAAATGAATGACATGGAAACGAATACGCAAATTCTGCGGGGTGAGATGCAGCGAATAGACCGTGGCCTTCAGGCAGGCATAATGGCAATGGCGAGGAGCGAAACGCGGGCAGTGGAGCTCAAAATGGCGACGCCACGTGCTGGAACGAACGAGCTCGGAGGGAGTGCAACGGCTGTCAGGCCCGCGGTGATGGCGGGAACAAAAAAAATAATTCGGGGGACGTGTTGGACGAGAAGTGTAAAGGTGACGGGGAGAGCACAGTGACGGTGACGGTGACACAGAGGGAAAAATTAAATGGGGGTGACCGAAACGTGTGAGACGAGACACGAGGTGACGACAAAGGAAATAAAAATCGTGGAGATAAAGGGTGAAGAGGTGACCGAGTTGGCAGAGACACGGGAGATAGAGGGTGAATTGGATGGGGTTAGTGACGAACACACACACACAGAGGTAGTGAAGGATAATGGGGGTGAGCTCGCAGAACGTGTAGGGACCCGTTGCGAGCAGTTGGATAGCCTCCTTCGGGAACGGAGGGAGCCGCTATGCTCCCTTGAAGCGAGTCACGACCAGGTGGGTTCGGTCGTGCTTCGCGGAGTTGAGGGGACGGGTGCTGTGGACAGGTGCACGGAGAGCTTGGGGGGTATAGAGGCCCTGGAAACCCCTGGGGTGGCACAAAATCCCCAGTGTGGTTGTCCCGGTGTGTGTGGTGCAAGGTGTGAGTTCGCCCCCGTGTGTGGAAGCGACCCCGTGTGTGAGTGGTGTGGTGGCGAGTGTGCCGGAGTGCGTGCTTCCCAGCACACCGTGTGGGAGTGAGGCACGGTGTGTGAGTGAGACACCGCGGGTGAGTGCCCCCGCGTGTATGAGTGAGGCACGGTATGTGAGTACGGCACGGTATGTGAGTACGGCACGGTGCGTGAGTGAGCGGCCGAGTGTGAGGGAGACAGCGTGTGCAAGGTCGCTGTGTGTAAGGGAGATGTCGGTCGGCATGCGGGAGCACGCAGCCGCGTCTCCCGGTGTGAATGTGATGGAGTGGTGTGTGAGCGTCGTAACACGCAGGTGTGCGTGGTTTGAATGGCGACGGAGACGGCGACAGAGACAAAGGCCGAATAGCGGCTGTAGTTATTGTGGGGACCGTGCCGGGTTCACCCGGCAGCGAGCGCGAGGTTCGGGCCGTGCAACGCACGAGGCCGCCACGTGCTCACTTGCGGGAGTGAAGCCCAGTGGGGAAACGCCCGCGGTAGATGTTGCCGATCCCGCGGACGGACAAAGTTTCGGCAGGATTTCGGATTTGGCCGAATGGGTTCTCCACGTGGGCGGATGTGTTGAGCTCCAACGGGCAGAGCACATGTGTTCGCATGAGGAACCCCTCGAGACGTGGGGCTTGTGTTTTTTTTTATGCGCCGGGTGACGTCATGGCTGCGTGTGGTTGGAATTCGGCAGGAGGGTGAATCCCTGCCGGATGGTACCGTCCAAGAGGGACGAGGGACGCGAACAGCTGCCATGACGTCACGCCACAGGTGCGCGGCTGTGAATTGCCGCGCTGGTGCGCAGGTTGTGAGTTTCTGCGCTGGTGATGCGCAATAAAAAAAGGCAAGCCTCACTTTCGGGTGAACAGGATTCCCGGGCAAGGGGTGGAAGACCCCCTGGCCAGGGCACAGGATGACACTAGCTGGGGGAAGGGTAAGCTTAGCTCGAGCGGCTCCATGGGGCAGGGGTAAGTCCTCATGGGGCCTGTGGAATGGATTAGGTGGAGGGATTTAGATGAGATTTAGGTTGGGAAATAAAATGATTTTTTTTGGAGACAGTGACAGACTTTGGATGTGTAGAGGGGACTAGTTTAGCTACGTAGTGTTAAATGGAATGTGCTATAGTGTAAGGGACGACGAGGGAGCACGAGTAAGTTAGGGGATGTTGTTAGAAGGATGGCAGAGTTCAGCGGTGTGTGTGTTGTAGAGTTGGTGAATGGAGTGGAAACGTGTGCTTGGTGAGTGAGAGGCCAGCGGGTCTGTGTGAGTGAGGCCAGCGGGTCTGTGTGAGTGGAGCGAATGGGCAATGC
The DNA here is from genome assembly GCF_056783735.1 of Eptatretus burgeri. Classification (NCBI taxonomy): domain Eukaryota; kingdom Metazoa; phylum Chordata; class Myxini; order Myxiniformes; family Myxinidae; genus Eptatretus; species Eptatretus burgeri. The sequence goes on from NC_140964.1 coordinate 74,096,203, forward strand.
ATGGTGCGATGAGTGATTGGGGGGAGGAGTGACTCCCGCCCAAGGGACCCCCGGGGTCAGTGTAGAGTGAGTTAGCTGGGTTAGTCAAATTGACAAAATGGAAGTCGTTTTGCTGTTGGTTGAAAGTAGGCTCGAAACCCGTTTGGAGGGGTGCAGGAGCCCGGCTGACGGGAGCGTGGCTGCGAAAGGTGAGTATCGCTGAGTGGGTACCCCAGGCACCAGGCTCGTCGGCCGTAGTAGGCCAAGGGCCCATGGGGGGGCCACGATAGCGTAGTGGGCATGGGCGCGCCCGCACGATGAAGAGGCCCGGGGCGCCGTTAGCCGCGTGGGCAGTGTTGTGGGCACGGGTGACTCTCGGAAAGGGGCCCGGGAAGCCAGCCGGCTATGTGAGCGTTTCAGGGGAGTCGCCAGGGAGGGCACTCCCCGGTGTTTAGGGAGCTGGTAGGCTCGGAGGCAGTGTAGTGCCCGGGGGTGCTATCGTAGGGGAATCGGCAGAGGGTAGTGCCTGCCAAGGGAGCCACACTGCCCAGCCACAAAATTGTGCGGGGGCACGAGTGTAAGGAGAGACAGGAGGGGAAGCAGGGGATGAAAAATCCTCGTGTTCCTGGATAAGCGACCTTCCTGGATAAGCGACCTTCCTGGATAAGCGAACTTCCTGGATAAGTGAACTTCCTGGATAAGCGAACTTCCTGGATAAGCGACCTTCCTGGATAAGAGACCCTCCGCATGATCGAGAGCTTGAGAGGCACAATAAAAATTGGAGGGCGAGGCCCGAAATTGCGAGGACACCAACACAGGCGATGGGAATCTGGGTTGTTAGAACCAATAGTTTAACCGAGAGGCGCTTGTTGAAAGCCCCGGGGTAGTTTAAAGGTTAATGGTTAGGGTGGATGAGGAAGTGTACCCCTCCGCACCATCCATCCCCTCACTCTCGTTGTGGGCCACTGGACCCACTTTGGGTCAGATCGCTGAAGTCTGGGGAGGCCATCCTGAGGCTTCGTTGTGCCTCGACACAGGACGCGAGCTCTCCCTCATTCCCCTCCGGGAAGGGAACGTAGGGGTTGGGAGTAGGCTAGGGGACGATAGGTTAGCCGAACAAGGACAGTAAAGGGGGTTAGGGGACGATTTATAGTGGGGAAGTAAAAAATAAAAAAAATAAAAGGGGGGCTAAATTGGGTTTGACAAATTAAGGGAGTGGGTATAAACAGTGACAGGCAAAGGCGATAGGTTGGGAGGGAGACAGGTTGGTAGGTCCGAGCCCACCTTTTGAGTGGCCAGTGCCACCACACTCCCTCCACCAACCTCCATTGAAAGGCAAAGGCTGGCCAACTTCATCGGCTGGCTGTTTCACTGCAAGGCCTGTGCCAGCCCACTTCGTCGGCTGGCTTTTTGCTGCAAGGCCTGTGCCGGTCGGATTGTCCGACGGCTGTATTACTTCAAGGACTGTGCCGGTCAGCTCCACTGCTGGCTGTCTTTGCTTCAAGGCCTGTGCCGGCCAGATCATCTGCCGGCTGTTCGCTACAGTGGCCTTGTCATGCCATGCCTTGCATGCCTGCTGCTTTTGCCATGCCATGCCCACTGCCCACATCATCAGTTTGCCCCCATTCAATTTTGCTTTACCCCCCCCCCCTTGTTCATTGCCATGTGCGCCAGGATCATCAAGCTGCAAGAACTGCCCTGCTGGCAGCTACAACACGGGCCTGCACCAGCAGCCCGTGCACCGTGTTGTATCCATCCATCCATCTGCACCACGGGCCTGCATTGAGCAGCCCGTGCACCGTTTTGTTGCTTGCGTCAGTGCCCATTCAGTG
>NC_140964.1:74105513-74115513 GCF_056783735.1 Eptatretus burgeri
GAGGGCAGCACAAGGAGAGAGAGAGAGAGAGAGAATGAGAGAGAGAGAATGAGAGAGAGAGAATGAGAGAGAGAGAATGAGAGAGAGAGAATGAGAGAGAGAGAATGAGAGAGAGAGAATGAGAGAGAGAGAATGAGAGAGAGAGAATGAGAGAGAGAGAATGAGAGAGAGAGAATGAGAGAATGAGAGAATGAGAGAATGAGAGAATGAGAGAATGAGAGAATGAGAGAATGAGAGAATGAGAGAATGAGAGAATGAGAGAATGAGAGAATGAGAGAATGAGAGAATGAGAGAATGAGAGAATGAGAGAATGAGAGAATGAGAGAATGAGAGAATGAGAGAATGAGAGAATGAGAGAATGAGAGAATGAGAGAATGAGAGAATGAGAGAATGAGAGAATGAGAGAATGAGAGAATGAGAGAATGAGAGAATGAGAGAATGAGAGAATGAGAGAATGAGAGAATGAGAGAATGAGAGAATGAGAGAATGAGAGAATGAGAGAAAGAGAGAAAGAGAGAAAGAGAGAAAGAGAGAAAGAGAGAAAGAGAGAAAGAGAGAAAGAGAGAAAGAGAGAAAGAGAGAAAGAGAGAAAGAGAGAAAGAGAGAAAGAGAGAAAGAGAGAAAGAGAGAAAGAGAGAAAGAGAGAAAGAGAGAAAGAGAGAAAGAGAGAAAGAGAGAAAGAGAGAAAGAGAGAAAGAGAGAAAGAGAGAAAGAGAGAAAGAGAGAAAGAGAGAAAGAGAGAAAGAGAGAAAGAGAGAAAGAGAGAAAGAGAGAAAGAGAGAAAGAGAGAAAGAGAGAAAGAGAGAGAGAGAGAGAGAGAGAGAGAGAGAGAGAGAGAGAGAGAGAGAGAGAGAGAGAGAGAGAGAGAGAGAGAGAGAGAGAGAGAGAGAGAGAGAGAGAGAGAATGGAAGTGAGTGATCATCCCTTTGAGGTTAGAAAATTATCTGCAGGTCATGACCCAAACTGAGCAGCAAACAATATGTATTCCTGGATGTGCTTTTGTTTGATTCCACATCAACACGAGAAAAAAAAAAAAACCAGACACTGAATGGTGCAGGACTCACAGCACCACAGCAGGTGTTCATTCAACCGCATGCTGGTTAGGGTGTGGCAGTCAGGAATTTGGAATTGTGTCAGCGGTTCGAGCTTTTCCAGGTCCCATCGGAAAATCTGTCCGTTCATACTACATGAGATCACCATCCTAGCAAACACAAACGCACCAATTTTGCCGTGAATATTCTTCCCCATTAACTACCAGTAGCTCAGTCAATGCTGCTCCAACAGCCCATGCGTAAGCTCGATGGATGATGACGCACACCTTGGAAACAAATCTGACATGAGCTCCAGGCCTGTGACTTCTCCACTGTGCCCAGTGAGCATTTTGTTGCAGACGAAGTTCGCGGTGTCCACGATGTAAATATTGCAGTCCGAGGAGCCAGCCCACATCTGTTTGTTTCCCACTGTGAGCAAGCAATTCTGTGGACAAGTTTATTACCAGTGCTGCACCCATCATTAAGTATGGATCAGTTTGACAATGAAATTGCACTTTCACGCATTTTTTTTATTTTTTTACAAAATATACACAAATCGACTTGGGGAGAAGCTTCAAATGTGACAATGAGAAAATGAAAATGCTAGTGTCACAATTTGCAGAGCAAAATAAATACATAAATAAAAGTTGAAAATAAAAAGGCAACAAAATAATCACTGAGAGAAGGAAACATACTTCATACTTATGGAATAGAGAAGAGAATATGTGATGTTAAGAAGTCATAAACAAAGATTCATCAAAGATAACATCCAATGATCAGTGCTTTGGACTCGGACTCTAAAAGCGTTAAATGAGCAGAACTCCAATCCAAAGATGAAAACAAGTGCCTTGTAAACAATAGCAAGATGATAAAAATGAAAGATATTGAGGCTTCGAAAAACACTGATTGATCAACTTTCACAAGTGGCCAATTTGGGGAAATTAAAATCAAAAGAACTATAAATGATGACATCAAGTTATTTGAGAGAACTTCAGCCAAAGTCTGACCACAGTAGAGTTATACAATCTGGCCTTACTCATCCTGCCATCTCCTACCTTTACATTACCGAAACCACCCCAAGTCACATACGTTCCTCGAGTAAACCCTCACCTGGTCACCCTCCCAAAGTCCAGACTGGTTAACCACCTGCAGTCATTCCTCCCCATATTGTCCAGATTGTGGAATCATCTCCCTGCATCCGTTTTGGCATCCTCAATTCAGTCTTTCAAATGCGCTGCACATCACCACCTTGTACGCTCATACATACACAACCATAATCTCTTTGACACACACTGATTCTTTCCCATTCTGTTTCTCCTGGCTGGACCATCATTATCAATTTTGTGTTATTCCTCCCTTCCTCCTTGGGTATATCCACCCCACGCCTCCACTCAAATCCCACAGCCTTTGGTAGTTTGCAAACCTGCTGCCCTTTGTCATTGACCTCAATAGCCCATGAGTCGAGACCCTTGCATATAAAAAAAAAACACACACAAACAAAAAAACACACACTTTTACATGAACCGACAAAGACGTGAGGATAAAAAAGATAAACCAACCGAATATTGGCTCACAGAATTACAGACTGTTTATTTTAGCTCAACCCAAACAATAAACAGCAAGTGCAAAGAGAATGGCTGTGTTTTCAAGGACAATCAAACATCCAGCTCCTGACAACTACCAACAGGAAATAAATTGCAGCAAGTGATGGTTGTTAGGTTTTCCCAAATGTTCATTATCTATCCCAGGAAGTGCCATTTCTCATCATCATTTTCATACCACTCTCCGATTGCCAGCCTGTACACATAGTTTCTCATTGCTCCAGCTCTGTGTGTTGTAGGCTACCAGTCGGCCCCAACTCAATGCGCACCACAGCCGTCCAGAACGACTGGTATTTTTTCTCAGGCTACAAGTGGCCCCAATCGGCTCCTCATCTGCAAAATAAAAAGGGATAAACACAGATAACGATTCCTAAATGCATGCACCATCAAAAATTCTCCATTGTCAATCAATAACTTGAGTTAGACCACACACTATTTCTCATGGATGCATCTTTCTGTAAGATCATCTTACTGGTCTTACCGGAAATGTAAATCATGGCATCCACAGAGTGCATTCCTTCAAGGCCAGAAGCTGGGCTCAATTGGTGGTATAAGGACTTATATGTGGACATTGAGACTGCAACTGGACCTACAGGACACAAAAGGGTTTTTATGGTTTGTTTAGAGCTCCCAAAAATTGGCTATCTCTCCAAAAAAAAAAAAAAGTATTTGCCTTGAGTGCAAGCTTGCACTCAAAGCAAGTGTGCACTCATGCTATAAAGATTAGGGAGGCATGATAATACATGAAAGTCTTATACAGGTAAAATATTGTTACGAATTTCCGCCCGCCGGCATGCGAACAGCCGCTTTAGCCAATGGCGGCCGTCTCACCCACCGGACGGACAATTCAGTCGCGACTTTCCGGAACAACGTTGAAAACCAGTCACGGATGTGCTCTAAGCGCACACCACGGCCGAGTCAACACTCCACCCGCACGCGACACGGTCAATCTCCGAATTATCGATATACCTAAGTATTCGCGTGGGCAGACTACCGAAAGACCGTACCTCAATGAAGGCCTGCTTGGACACGAACCGCTTAAGCGGTTCGTTCCGTTCTGGAATAACCGAGCGGTGTATTATCGCCAGGCCTCGTTGGACCCAATTCCTTTTTCGGCGATTAAAAAGCCTGCTATTATTCCGAGAGCAATACGGCGGTTCAATGGGGAAAGAGGACACGACGAACGGGTTAACATTCACACAAGGACATTTATTTATAAAACAACACGTACAGTAATGCAATGAAATTGGCGGGAAGGGACAAGACATGAACAAGGCAAAGCACTACAACCGTCTATTATTATTATTTACAAGCACTTACACAGTTCTACTTGCGGGACATGGCGCCACAACATTCACACAAATAAACGACCAACGAGAGGCTGACAGACTCCACTGCACTCCCAGACCGCAACTCCCAGACTGTAGCTCGACTCCGCTCCCAGACCTCCACAACTCCACACTCCTCCACACTTCACTCTCTCCCACTCACTCCAAGACAAGACTTCGGCGTCTCAACGCGCCCTTTTTATCTCGGTGGGGAATCGCCCCTCCCTTCGCGGTGCGCAGGGGAGGAAGATTCCCGGAGAGGAGTCGGGTTTTCATGCGTTTCGTAACCGTTACTTCTGTTTACCAGTTCTGAGGGGAAATTCCAAGAAGTGTGTTATTGGAGCTTCTTCTTGTTCTCCATGGCGTAGATGTGATTCGCTGCGACGAGGTTGGTGGTGTGGTTGTTTGTTGTGGTGGCGTGGCCAGTGGTTGGCGTTGTGGTTGAGATGGTGGTCTGGTGATTGACGGGGTGGAGAAGGTGGTGAGGCGATGTTGGCGGTTGTGGGTATAGAGGTGAGGATGGCGTGGTTTGTTGAGGTGTGGGTATGGTTGTGGAAAGGTGGTTGGTCTGAAGCAGTTGTTGAGAGCAATGTTGGTGGTGGTGGTGGTTTGTGGTTGTTGAAAAATAATGATCGTAAAATAATAAAGGCTAACTCAAAGATCACAGCCCGGGTGACACAAATAATACCCATTAAACAATGGTGGGGAAATCTATCTGAACATACACTTAGCGATATAACTTATCTTGCGGATATCCTTTATGGTGCTCTGCGAATTTCCACAGCCGTAACAATAAATAGGTAAAACTATTTGGCAAATTTTAACAATTGAGATTACATTGGTGGATTGAATGAGTTTAGATGCAGTTGAGGTCACAAATCTACTGATGTCGACCTACAGGTGATGTTCTGGACCAACCACTTGGAGAGGTTCTGAGCATCTGAATTCTGAAGGGAGAGGTTCAGAGTTCTGAACCACTTGGAAAGGTTCTGAGTTCTGAACTGCTTGGGGAGGTTCTGAGTGCTGAACCGCTTGGGGAGGTTCTGAGTTCTGAACTGCTTGGAGAGGTTCTGAGTGCTGAACTGCTTGGGGAGGTTCTGAGTTTTGAACCACTTGGAGAGGTTCTAAACGCTGAACCGCTTGGAGAGGTTGTGAGTGCTGAACCGCTTGGGGAGGTTCCGAGTTCTGAATCACTTGGAAAGGTTCTGAGTGCTGAACCACTTGGGGAGGTTCTGAGTGCTGAACCGCTTGGAAAGGTTCTGAGTTCTGAACTGCTTGGAGAGGTTCTGAGTGCTGAACCGCTTGGAAAGGTTCTGAGTTCTGAACTGCTTGGAGAGGTTCTGAGTGCTGAACCGCTTGGGGAGGTTCTAAGTGCTGAATTGCTTGGAGAGGTTCTGAGCATCTGAATTCTGAAAGGAGAGGTTCTGTGTTCTGAAAGGCTCGAAACATCTGTGAATAACGAAGTCCAGCTGATGATCCAGGAAGTCAGAAATTTGGTCACTCCCTTATGAGTTATTCAAGTTACAAGTTGAGGTGTATAACTATTTTAGCCATCCTGTTCATTAAATTGTTCTATTGTGTTGTGTGTCTGTAATTTCCAAATGCGGATTTCATCACCCATGTCTCAAAGTATACAACTTTGTGTGTGCATGTATATATATATATATATATATATATATATATATATATATATATATATATATATATATATATATATATATATATATACATGCATATATGTGTGTGTATGTGTGAAAGTTGCTATTGTTGGCTGCCATCTCCACACATGGATGGGTTTCGAGGGATGGAACGGAGACCCACCAGGTCTCAAAGTATCCACGTGTGTGGATCTGCTGATGTAGGTAAGCTGCTGATGTGGATCCGTGACCAAGGTTGTGGATCTGTCTTTTGGAGAGGTTCTGGGCTGAAAGGATCGAAACCTTGAGGAAGAACGGTACCCAGCTGATGATCCATACGGTCGGGAAAGTGAGTGTGTGTGTGTGTGTGTGTGTGTGTGTGTGTGTGTGTGTGTGTGTGTGTGTGTGTGTGTGTGTGTGTGTGTGTGTGTGTGTGTGTGTGTGTGTGTGTGTGTGTGTGTGTGTGTGTGTGTGTGTGTGTGTGTGTGTAGTTGGTTCACTTATTTATGTGCACCATGTCTCCTTTCATCATCCCCCCATGTGTCTTTCCCACTTCCCTCCCTTTATATATCTCCCAACTCCCCCACCCCAGAAAACCTTAAATGGAAGTCTGTTTTATGAGTTACCGTCTTGCACTTACAGCACATGGTTTGTTGTTTGTTTTTAGCCAAGTGACGTTTGTGTGCTGTTCTCCGCAATCAAGTCAATGCAGTCTTAATGGGAAGAACTGCTGTTTCCTGCACAGTTGCATTTCAAGCTTCAAGCTTTTATGCAATAATATTATCACCCAACCATGTTCATATGTTGTTTGCACTTTGGACGATGAACAGGATTAGAATGTTACTCTACATGTTAATGTGATAGAATATGAGGGACCATCTATTTATTATAGACTTTAAAAATTGCAGAATTTTCAAATCCTCTGCCTCACTGGTATTCCTCACACATACCCCTTCATATGCTCTCCCCTTTCTCCCATATCACCCCCCCCCCCCAAGATGACTTCCAAAGCCAGCCACTGATTGGGCATGCTCCCTCATGCAAGGTTTTTCCTTGGCCAATCTGAAGTTTTAACAACCTACGTGCAAGGCCTTCTTTCAGAGCTTGATGGTGTACTGCCCTCCCCTTTGTGCTGGCACCCCTGCCTTCAACCTTGCCCTTCTTGATGCCGTTGAAAGCAAGGCCCTCAAAATCATTGGAATCCCCCACAATGATGCTGAGTCTCTGGGCCAATCACTTTCACATCACAGACAGGTCACTGTTCTCTCTGTCCTTTACTGCCTCATTCTGGGTCTTGCACCCTCTGTCCTCGCTTGGCTCTGTCCCGCCCTGATTTGCGCAGGGCAAACAGTGTGCAAGAGAAACCTCTTCTTGTTAAACTCCAAAAATCCAGGCTCACTGCTCACCTGCACTCAGTTGGTGCATTTTTCTGTGGAACCAACTTCCCAAGTTTGTTCAGTCCCATTCTTCCCTCCAGAACATCAAGACAGCTGTTCACCACTACCTCAGGTCATCCCCCATCCACACTCTTGACCTCTTCCATCCCAAATGATCCCATTCCCAAGAACTCCCGTTTTCTAGGTTATTGTGATTCTCACCACCCATCCTCCGTCCCTCACCTCTTTTAGTTTGTCAGCCTGTTGGTTGGTTTGTTCCTTTTCTGTTTCATCTGCACTTTCCCCTTCCTGTCATTGCTGTGTTACAGCTTGTGTGCAACTTGCTCACCCAAGTTTGTCCTTCTCCCCTGCCCTTGATCTCACTCTCATTTGCACTCTGCTGTTGGTGTTTCCCCCTTTCTATTTTGTTCCATTGCATTCGCTGCTCTTGCTCTCCCACGAGCCTAGAGCATATATACAAAACAAAAACTCCTTTGTCTTCTCTCACCCCTCACTCACTTTTTTAATGTCTCTCAGTGCATCATTCACAGCACCCCACCACCCATCGCCAGCTGTCGTGTACAGCTTGTGGCTGCTGGTTGCATCATTACATCCCTGCAGGAACCAGTGCGACCAAACTTTGCATGGCCTCCTCTTTCATCTAGAGGGAGGTCAAAGGCTATGTTTGAATAACAAAAAATTGACCCCAAATAAAACCAGATAATTGACCTTCAGACCTGGATTGAGTCTTGTGCTCACACACTGCCTGCATTATTTTTATTGGGAGCGATCGAGTAATATGTATTGTGAAGATTGTATGTTGAGGTTGTCGTGATTTGTTGTCAGCCACACAAATTTAATTATTATTGTGCTTACACATGCATCTGTTATTAAAAACACTGCTTTACACAGGTTTACAATAACACTGCCATGTTCAGGCCTTGAGTATGTTGCTTACACACAGCCTGGGTTTTACCCAAGAATGATTGAGTCATATATTTTGTGAAGATTGCATGTTGAGGTTGTTGTGATTTGTTGTCAACAACACAAATTTAATTATTCGAGTATTTCATTGACAGTCCTTGGGTAATGCTGGGTACTTCAGTTCATTATAGAATAAGCATTATATAATTTTCAGCCAATAGAGTAATGTTCTACACACTGCTTTAACTAAGCCATAAAAAGTTCATTTGATTGTGCTGCATTATCCAAAACTGTAAATGATCATCATCAATAATATGCAAACCTTGTTTCATAGTGCTGGTGAAGTGGGCGAGGGACGCGGCTGCAGCAGTGGCCTTTTTGGCTGGAAGACAATGTGCCACAGCTGCCATTTGCAATATATGACTGATGGCCTGAACCACATAATGGTTGTCCTGCCATAGAAAAATATCACATTCATTCCTTCCCTTTCTTTATCACAAAATTGGTCTCAACAAAAAGGAAATTAATATTTGTGAATTTCTGGCCAGACCTGCAATCCGAATCCATTCCTCAAGTACTCTTGTTTTTTACCTTGAAGGTGTTGGCCATAATCATGCCGGTCCACATTTCCATGACAGTGAAGTACCACAGGTTGCTATCCGCCTTGAGGTTGGCAACAAACTTTGGCTTGTTCCGTGTGGATACACACAACCCACGCATTGGTTTGAGATAACTTTGCACCTGTTCCACTGCCTGTTAATGGGACCGCACAAATTTATTTACCTCATGACCATTACGTTCCAAAATGGTCGCATGAAATCTACCAATAACATTATGATACAATCACCCATAAGCTAAAAAATGAATTCAACAAAAACATTCACACCGAGATATTTCATGAATAATATTACAGAAAGTTTATATTGTGGAAAAGATCTTTCCACCTCCTGGAATAATCCTGTTCAATTTTGCTAAAAGCCCCATTCTGTGACAAATGATCGGGCAATCTAGCAACAGAAATATTGCAGCTGCTTCACTCTCGTCAGCTTTTAATAATATTGGAATCTGGTCTGCCATCTCAAGTATGTCTTTCAAGCCAGGTAAATCTCATATTGTTCGACATTTTTCTCCAGGAAAGCCTGGAAAACCATATCTTCTTTTGCAAATGGCCCCTCAACTAAGTGGAGTTTCCAAAACTTCAAAGTATTAACATCAGTCATGATTAATCTTGGAAAGTTCAAGTTTCAAATTTGGCCTTGGAAGACATACAAGGACTTGTTATTTTATTCCAAGGCAGGTCCTTCCTTGGCATTACTCATCTCCTCAGAACCAATAAAGCAATTACTTGCAGCATTATGGAGTACTGCTGACATTGTGTGTTGGTGCTCTGACATCCCACCTGTAACTGGTGAATTAAGTGGCATCCAAGGTGTTCAACACTATTTGGATGTTGAACACCAAGGAGATTGGGACCATACTCTCTGCAGAGCGTTGGTGCTGCTTAACCGGTCTCCTTGGCTATTGGGCGCAATCCTGGATGGGGCGCCACCCCGACACAGTGTACCAGCATGCTGGCACTCATTTTGCCAACCTCGGACGGATGACAGGCCAAGTTAACCCCACCTGGTATTAATTCAACAGCTGAGCGGGATTTGAACTCAGGACCCTAGGATCCAAAGCCCACCACTCTAACCATTAAGCAAACACCAGGCATATCACACCGATGGCTGACCTCTTTCTGAGCACAGACAGATTGGTGGCATTTCAGACTTTTACCAGGTGTCATCCGGTCTTACATCTCCCTTGACATCCTCGATACTGAACTATAGCATTATCAGAATTCATGCATAAAAGACAAACTATCACCATCTTGGCCTCCCTATAAATGGAAGCTAACCCGTTACATTTACTCATTTCTTCCTGTTTTCTTATGCACGCAGAATTATCTCACTGTGTCGGTCTAATGTCACTCTTCCTTGCAGTCATGCTTCAGGCAACAGTCCACTGCCAGGTCACATCCTCTTGTATTTCCACTCATAATTTCTGTCCATTAACCCACCTATTTGTTCACAGAGTTTTTTGTTTCATGTTATGTTCTCAGGG
>NC_140964.1:74120513-74220513 GCF_056783735.1 Eptatretus burgeri
AAGAAAAATGTGTCTAAAACGTTGGGGCACGTCAAATACGGTATGAGTAAGTTTGGTATACGTGAGTACAACGCTAAAGTACGCTATCATACGTCGTAGTAAGTAGAGTACGTCAAGAAATTTTAAACATGTTCAAAATTTTACGACGTACTCGGCGTATGACACACGTTCCGCATGCGATGGGGATAGGTTGTACACACGATATGTGGACGCTTACACACGTCCACAAAGGCTACTTATAAGCTACTCATAAGTCGAAACACGTCGCGGTAATGTCTTTTTTACGCGAAACTTATTTCTAACTTATGTTTGACGTGCTTTGAACCAATTCTGTACGTAGTCCCAACACACATCGACGTATGTAGACGTATTCCAATGACGTCTTCCGGTCGACAAAAAAATAAATGAACGTGTTTCTAGGTTACAACTGCCATATAAAGACGTGTTCCCAGCGATTTTGGGAATTGGTATATAAAAATGCTGCTCATAAAAGGGGAACCCAACAGCGTTTTCGAGTCCTGTTTGAGTCGATGTTCATGTCAGTAGTAACAGTATCAGTATTAATATTAGTAGTAGTTTGTTCATGTTGGCAGTAGTAGGTGAGTGTGAGGAGGAGGGTGTGGGTTATGATGGATCGTCCTTGCGTTTAACGATTTAACGATTTAAATGATAAACTCAACGATTTAAATGGCTGCATCTCCACTATTGAAAGTAGACGCTTGCGCTCAACAATTGGATTTTTTTTACACTCAACGACTTTTAAACGGTACCACTCAGCTATTTTCATTGTTTACAATGAACAATTTAAATTGCTGTCACTCGCCTTTGTTTTTTGACGCTGGCGCTCGGAAATTTTAATCGTTTCTATTGAACGTGCTAAATCGCTCAAACCCCACTATTGAAAGTAGACGCTTGCGCTCAACAATTGGATTTTTTTTACACTCAACGACTTTTAAACGGTACCACTCAGCCATTTTCATTGTTTACAATGAACGATTTAAATTGCTGTCACTCGCCTTTGTTTTTTGACACTGGGGTTTGGAAATTTGAAGCGTTTCTTCTGAACGTGTTAAAACGCTCAAACTCGACTATTTTAAATAGACGCTGCTGATGGACAATTGGAATCATAGCCAAGCTTGACATCGAAGTGTGAACATCCTCGTCATGCCGAAGAAAAGTTTGAAGAATGCTGCAAATAAGTGTCCTGGCCGTGGCCGTGGACGCTGACGCAAGGACGATCCATTATACCGACGTCTTTCAGCCTATGAGTAACTTAAAAGTAACGTCTGTCGATGTGTGGCAACGAACGCGTAACGTGCCAACAACACGTTAATCATAGGTTAGAAATAAGTTTCGGGTACGCTAAGCATTACCTCGGCATGTCTCAACTTATGATTCACTTACAAGTAGCATGTGTTGACGTCTGTCAACGATCGCAGACCGTGCATACAACTTGTGGCCAGCGTAGCGGAACGTGTGAGTCATACGCCGGCATACGTCGTGAAATTTCAAGCATGAAAAAATTTGAGGACAACCAAAAAGTACAACGTTTAAAGCCAGCGTACAACAACATATGGCAGTGTTTTTCAGCGTGCTCTCAATGTTATCAAAACTTACCCATAACGTATTCAACGTGTGCCAGCGTTTTAGAAAAAAAATTCAAAAATCGGCATACGTTGGCTAAAACGTCAAGGTGTGACCGGGCCTTTATATCCTGAAAACTGCAACTTTGCCCTTTAGTTACAATATATTGTGGCGTCGACGGCTCAACTAACGTCGAGCTCGTTGTGGCAGGAGGTGAAAGTCCAACGACGTCCAAAGCGGCTCAACTCCTGAGGAGACGTTCCAAATTAATGGCGGACAATACGCACGTGGGTCATGAGGAGAGATATACGAAAACCTTAAAACATTTTAAAACAATGGGTTTATTTCCAGAACCACAATAAAAAGAACCAGGGATGATGTAATCGTGACAGAGGAGATGACGGCAGGCCGGTACTGCGAAGAAAAGGGTCACCAAATCGATAATAAATAATTATGTACAATGAGGTCAAAAAAACCTGAAGAACTATGTGCCACACACCAGACTCAGTCACTGACCGGAAGGGGACAAAACCAGGGGACTCAGCTCTGGTGGCAGCGGGGACGAGCAGGCAATGAGGAGAGACTTGGAGGACAATGACGAGGCGAGCACACGATGGGCAGGACGATGGTGGGGGACGATGAGGTGATGAGTGGGACGATGAACAAGCTCCAGGCGATGAACACAGGCAAAGGTAGGCAGGTAGGATGACCTCCTCAAAACTCTTTTTCCCATCATGTTCCCCATTCTCAAACCTCGATCACCTCACAGAGTCTCCTCAGGCTCGCACACACCAACAACCAGCCGCGTTACGCTCAGACCTCCAACTCTCTCACCATCTACCCGATTAGGCTCCTCCCTCTCCTCTCCATTGGCAATGCTCTGCCCTCTTGGGAGGCATCTATAACTCTGCCCCTGTCTTTTGCCAAGTCTACCGGTGCCCCCAGTAGAGGTGTACATAGAGGTTATACAATTCCCTTTACCATAATCCCTAACTAATTATTACCATGCACCACCCCCTCTGTGGCGCACATGCAAACAAGACTATTCTCAAGCTAACCTTTCCCTACGTATACATTGAGATGGCCAACGAACCGTACACGGACCATGCTGCTATATCTAAACACACAGACACACACACACACACACACACACACACACACACACACACACACACACACACACACACACACACACACACATAACAATATATTGATAAGATTGGATAAGATAAGAAAAAAAAAAGTATTTTCTGAAAAAATACCTATAACTTTAGTTTCTTCATGTAAATTATGGTATGCTGAGAATGGTCCTGTCGCTACTCACACTTGGAATGCATACACCTTGAATAAAGATCATCAGAATGCAATACACAAAAATCAAAAAACCTTCAAAATAATAAAACTGGACAACAAACAGAAATAATGGGATGTGGAAACAGGTGAAGTGAACGATACCTTTAGCAAGAATTTTGAAGAGTCGATGGCAATCACCACCGTTGGTGATTATCCCAACCTGCTGCATACTCTTGCTGAATGCCTCACTATCTAATGGCTGCGATGGAAATGAGAAGCTCTTGAAGGAATCAACTTCCGGCGTGGGAGGCAATGGTTCCAAGCCAAATGGACCTACATCACTCATTAGCCAGCTATGAGCAATGAGTAAACACAACGGCAACATTTTTCACAATATATCACAATTCAAAAGACAATACAATGCAATTTAGTTAGGAGCCCACCGTTTTTAAACTTCCTACACAAAGGTTAAAATGGAGTTGACTCGAGGAAAAAGAACCTTAGATCTTCTTCACTGTCTCATGTTCAGCAACATGATTTCCTCATTTGTCATCCAGACACTTTGCTTTTTATATTATCTCCCTTGTAAAAAAATTTCCACACCACAAGTCTCATCGATTCCTTTCTCCACATTCTTTCAATAAAGCAGTCCATCATCACATTTGTTGAAAGCTTCATAATAGTTTGATTGGAAAATTTGATGCATCATATACAGCAAAGTGATACAGTGATTGATGTATAACATGTAAATGACACAGTTTGTTTGTTTTGGAAAGTACTCAGGAGATAGCCAAATGTTAGTTTTTACGAGAAATATAAGAGGAGTTGATAACTGAGAATGAACAAACATTTTCTGTGACAACATGTGGAAAATATTGTTGCGGTTCTCGACACTCCCCCAAGGCAAAGGCACACAACATATTGCAGTCCCGAGACAGTTATTTCATTAGTATCCATTTCAGATAGCCCTTCCCTCATGTCTTGTGGGTATGTGGGTCAAAATGTGTTGCAAGAGCTTTTAGGTCGGTCTAAAGGCCCGGTCACACCTTGACGTTTTAGCCAGCGATGGCAACGTGTTAAAATGTATGTAAAACGCTGGCTTACGTTGAACTTTTGATGTTTTTTTTTAAAGATTCGGACGTATTCATAGCGACTTGGTCTTATGTATAACGCATTGGCAACTACACAGAACGTTTCGTTGTGTTATAGATAACTTATACCAAAGAATGCTGAACCTGTTGTCGGCCTACACAACCGATGCCCAACGATAGTCTAACTCAGGCATAGCGCATTGCACGCATCGCTGACGATGTCGTGACGTAGCCTATTAAAAGGCTGACGCACAACGATTCGAATCATAACTGCCGTAGAAATGGAAGGGTCAAAATTGCGGTCACACCTTGGCGATCTTGCCAGCGTATGCCGACGTAACAAAAAGTGTGTCTAAAACGTTGGGGCACGTCGAATACGGTATGGGTAAGTTTGGTATGCACGAGTAGAACGCTAAATACGCTATCATACGTCGTAGTAAGTAGAGTACGTCAAGGATTTTTGAACATGTTCAAAATTTTACGACATACTCGGCGTATGACACACGTTCGCATGCGATGAGGATAAGTTTTACACACGATATGTGGACGCTTACACACGTCCACAAAGGCTACTTATAAGCTACTCATAAGTCGAAACACGTCGCGGTAATGTCTTTTTTACGCGAAACTTATTTCTAACTTATGTTTGACGTGCTTTGAACCAATTCTTTACGTAGTCCCAACACACATCGACGTATGTAGACGTATTCCAATGACGTCATCAGGTCGACAAAAAAAATAAATTAACGTGTTTCTAGCTTACAACTGCCATATAAAGACGTGTTCCCAGCGGTTTTGGGAATTGGTATATAAAAATGCTGCTCATAAAAGGGGAACCCAACAGTGTTTTCGAGTTCCTTTTTGAGTCGATGTCCATGTCAGCAGTAACAGTATCAGTATTAGTATTAGTATTAGTATTAGTAGTAGTTTGTTCATGTTGGCAGTAGTAGGTGGGTGTGAGGGGGAGGGTGTGGGTTATGATGGATCGTCCTTGCGTCCGCGTGTCCACGGGTAGGTTCATAGGCTGCCACTCAACGATTTAAATGGCTGCATCTCCACTATTGAAAGAAGACGCTTGCGCTCAACAATTGGATTTTTTTTACACTCAACGACTTTTAAACGGTACCACTCAGCTAGTTTCATTGTTTACAATGAACGATTTAAATTGCTGTCACTCGCCTTGGTTTTTTTTTTTTTTTTTTTTGACGCTGGGGTTTGGAAATTTGAAACGTTTCTTCTGAACGTGTTAAAACGCTCAAACTCGACTATTTTAAATAGACGCTGCCGATGGACAATTGGAATCATAGCCAAGCTAGACATCGAAGTGTGAACATCCTCGTCATGCCGAAGAAAAGTTTGAAGAATGCTGCAAATAAGTGTCCTGGCCGTGGCCGTGGATGCTGACGCAAGGACGATCCATTATACCGACGTCTTTCAGCCTATGAGTAACTTAAAAGTAACGTCTGTCGACGTGTGGCAACGATCGCGTAACGTGCCAACAACACGTTAATCATAGGTAGGAAATAAGTTTTGGGTACTCTAAACACTACCTCGGCGTGTCTCAACTTATGATTAACTTACAAGTAGCATGTTTTGACGTCTGTCAACGATCGCAGACCGTGCATACAACTTGTGGCCAGCGTAGCGGAACGTGTGAGTCATACGCCGGCATACGTCGTGAAATTTCAAGCATGAAAAAATTTGAGGACAACCGAAAAGTACAACGTTTAAAGCCAACGTACAACGACGTATGGCAACGTACTACGACGTATGCCAGCGTGCTCTCAATGTTATCAAAACTTACCCATAACGTATTCAACGTGTGCCAGCGTTTTAGAAAAAAAATTCAAAAATCGGCATACGTTGGCTAAAACGTCAAGGTGTGACCGGGCCTTTATAATCGCATTCTTTATTGTTTTATTTTCCTTTACTTCATACACACGGCCCCTCCTTCATGCAAACATGCATACAAGCAGCTCATTAGTATACACGTGCTCTACACACTCACTCTCTTCATCGAGCTCATCTGCCTCTTCATATGACTGGCTCTTCGTCTGGGCCCGCCCCTCTTCTTCTCTTGCCCGCCCACTTCTGCTCGCTCTTGCCTGCCCTGCTAGCATCTGGCCTGCCTACTTTTCTTGTATCTGGTCCACCTTCTGTTTTTGAGGACAGGGAGCAGAATGGAGTCCATGTTGCAGAGCACTGGATGAGCGAAAACCAGACCAGGTACTGCCTTTGCCCATTTGTTTCCAACATTCTTCCCTTTGTTTCTGAAACCCCCTGACACATATTCACACATTTCTCTCCATCTCATCGCACCTCATTTTGCACCTCTTCACTCACATACCATAGACACCCGCATTTTTCTTCCCTCTTGCCCTTCCTAAGTGACTGGGTTGCATTGGTCCGTCGACCGCACCAGGTACAAAGAGGTCATTCACACTTCATACTTTCTCTTATCTTTCTTTGCTTTCTACTTTCCTCGGTGTGTGTGTGTCTGATGGCGCCTGTCATGTTAGCATAATTAAGATTGTAAACGTTTT
This sequence comes from Eptatretus burgeri, assembly GCF_056783735.1. Lineage (NCBI taxonomy): Eukaryota > Metazoa > Chordata > Myxini > Myxiniformes > Myxinidae > Eptatretus > Eptatretus burgeri. The sequence continues at coordinate 74,127,025 of NC_140964.1, forward strand.
ATATTGGTTTAACTCTGCCCTGTGCCTTCTCTTTTGTATAAAACTGTATTTTATTTTACCACACCCCACAAATCCTTGCTTTCCCTGCTGTGCATATTGCTTGTCATAAAACCTTTTATTATTGTTCACAATCCTTTTCCTCACCCTCGCTTTATAAATAAGTTACTTATATTGTAAATGCACCCAACGCGTTCTGTCTTTTCCTCCATTGGTCCAGCATGGTCCGCACGTAGTTTGCCGGGAAGTTCTAACCCACGAATGGGCTCTTATTAGCAGGTGTACACTTGGCTGCAACTGATATGGTAAGTTAACGCAAGTACGTATTGAGTGCACGAGGCCCCCCTTGGTATGGCCATCCACAGGTAAGATATCACATTGAATTGTGTAACCCAGTCAGGATTGGCAGTCCCAATCATCGTTCGTGGTTGTTTAACAACACATCAGCGTGCAGAGTTATCTGTGCCTCGCAGCCTCGGGACCGGGCGTTTGGGAGGGACCCGAGTGCTTCACCTTGTAGCAAGCCTCAAACCGCAGATCCACAACAATATTGGCATTTGAGTCAAGTGACAAAGTTTTAGTGACTTAAACAGACATTTGGAGGGTGATGCAAGTTATGAGGTGACAAGCGAGCCTGGTGTTGGCTCTGTGGTTAGGATGGTGGCTTGGGATCCTAGGGTCCCGAGTTCAAGCCCCGTCGGCCACTGAATTAATACACCAGGGGGGGGTTGACTCAGCCTATCATCCTTCCGAGGTCGGCGAAATGAGTACCAGTTCCAGTGTGTGTACTGGCAGAGGGGCACTGCATCAGCGACACAGTCACGCTTCAAGAAATGATAGCTACCCCGGCAGCTAAGCTGCCATACGACCACCAGGTGACAAGCGAAGGCTGTGAAGCTGACCGGAGTTTGGGATCCTTTCTAATTTGCTCAAGTAGGTCTGAGGGAAGATGTGAGAGGAGCTGACGTGCTTGTTCTGCTGGAAGAACTGACGAGTCTGTTTTGGATATACTGTGGAGGAAGAGATTCAGGGCACCGTATTAAAGGAAGATGAAAAATATAAAATAATACAGTCTTCAAAACATGAAAGGAATGTGAAACTGATTATCACAGACAAATTGTAGTGACTGTTCATTCATTACAATAAACTTTTAGAACAAACATTATATAGCCATATTATACTGAAATACGCAATTTGGTATCTGCCTGTCTGTGAAGGCAGGAGCAATAGTGCTTATGGTGGAAGGGATTAAAAAAAAAAATTTAGCCCATAAGACCAAATCAAAATGATTGCCACTCAGAATTGCAAAAAAACCCCAGAAAAAAAACGGCATCTTTTATCAAAATAGAATGAATGAGAAAAACTTCGAAAGAAATTAAAGGCAAATTACACAGAGATAAAATGGATGTGGGGATGGAAAATGGAAACCTGTGGAAGTCTTCCAAAGCATCATGAAAGGAACCACGAGCAAGCAACAGGCAGCCACGCAGGTAGAGGCAGGCTGCACGTAGACCACAAGCCTGACTCGGAGCACTGTTGAGGGTTTCTGAGAGCGTAGAACTTAATTCATTGACATAGACCTCGAGCTCTTCAACTGCAAAAGGGTTCTTGGGTAATTGAGGCAAGCAAATGGTATGGACAGATGGGTCTAAACCCTTGGAATCTGGAAAAGACAAAAAAGTGAAAGTAAATGAGCTAACATCTCTACGGAGTGAACTATGGAGATTTCTCTTTCTAACTCACCATGCGAGCACCCAACATCTCCCCAATGTCTGTAGGTGTCAACCAACCTTACCCATTCATGATGCATTTCTCAGCCTGGTGACACAACAATGCAGGTATACAAAGGTGTACAGTATCAATATTTTTTTTCCTCAAAATCTACCCTGAAATAAATACAAATCGACTTTCTGACAGGCTAATTGAAAATAGCTCAGCAAGTGGAAGATTTCACACTTGCAGTTGAATTTTTCTTCAATTGTTCATGAAAGGTCATGCATGCAACTTCCTCTTAGTCGAAGGGAAGAGTGTAACCTTTTGCGAGTCATTGTTCGGTTTTGTTTAATACATTTTGACCCTATTGCAAGCAGATCAGGCTTGCCTAGTTATCCTGGCATAGCATTGTAGCATATTGGGTTTTATGCATTTCAACCTTCTAGAAAGACCATTACTATTTGAAGAAGCAAAGGTCTTCCATTTGAAAGTATCCCATTAGAATATGAACAGACGACGAACTTTAACCTGAGATGCTTCACAAGCAGTCTGATGCATCTGTCCTCTTTTCAGAGCATTCGATTGTGAACTTTAATGGTCCCTTCATACCTTTCATAAATGTCCTGATAAACTGGCTAAAATGCTAAATTTCTCCCATAATCTAAGGGGGGCACTGCATCAGGAACATTGTCATACCCCAGGAATGATGCAACAAATCACAAGTAAATGTATGATAGAAAAGACAAATATCTATTTGGGGCCGAACTATGTACTCTCAAACTGAAGGCTCAATTTGCATTAGTCATGTGGGTTATCTCAAGTCCGTATATTAACACCAGTCCTGGATGACACTTGACTGGCTTCATCAGCAGAACAAAATTATAAGTTACCTGGGTATCCTCCATCATGCAAAGTCTTGCTTTGTCACACCTGAACTTTTAACCACTTACAAGGCCTATGTATCCTCAGCTTGATTGAGTTCTGCTTTCCCCTCTGGGCTGGCTCCCCTGCCTCACACCTTGCTCAGCTTTACCGCAAAACAAGGAATTCAAAATCATTGGAATCTCCTGCGATGATGCTGAGTCTCTCGGTCTATCACTTTCACAATGCAGACAGGTTGGTGGTGTCTCTGTCTCTGTCTCCGACTGCCTCCTTTCTAGTCTTGCACCCTCTGCCTTTTCAGTGCTCTGTTACCCCCCCCCCACCCCCAGGTTTCTGTAGGGTGCATGTGGTCTGCCAATAACTCCGTTCTGATAAAACTCGCAAAATACAGAACCACTGCTCACCTACACCTCATTCGCAACCACCTGTGGAACCAACTACACCTCATTCGCAACCAGCTGTCTTATTTTATCCCACCTGTGGAACCAACTTCCTCAATCTCTTCAATCTCATTATTTCCTCCAGGGATTCAAGGCAGCTGTTCACCACCATGTCAGGTCACTCTCCATCCACAACCATGATTTTTTTCTACCCCATCAACCCTCCCCAAGCCCACCTACTTTTAGGTTTCCAGTTTTATTCCACTTCCGTGATTAAGAGTTTGTGGCTGTCCAGATGCATCATGCGAAATTTGGTCCACATCAGTCAGGTAGTTTGTGAGGAGAAGATGTTTTAATCAAATGTTATCGGATGAGTACGTACAGCCGGACAACTGGGAGCCACTATATGAGCTTGTTTCGGAGAAATAACCGAAAAAGCAACAGATGAATTGTACAGAGATGGGGAGGATTACAGATCGGGGAGAAACGTAGCAAGGGAATACAGAGTTTCTGTTATAATAGCTTACATACATAATATGATCTCAACATATGATCTTCGCAATAGGCCTACATATTACTCGATCATGGCACTGTGTAAGCACCATACTCACTCAAGGCCTGAACATGGAAGTGTTGTAATAAACCTGTATAAAGCAAACTTTTTAATAACAAGTGCACGTGTAAACACTACGGTAATTAAATTTGTGTTGCTGACAAATCATTACAACCTTACTTCATCATTTCCTGGAAAATAAAAAAAATAAAAATAAAACAAAACACAAGCAGCAAATTAGAACAAGACCCAATCGAGGCCTGAGAAGGCCAATCATGAGGATTGAATTTTATTTATTTCTCCAATTTTTTTTGTATTCAAACATAGCCCTCGACCTTCCTCTGGATGAAAGAAGAGGCCATGCAAAGTTTGGTTGCACTGGTTCCTGCAGGGTATGAATGCATAACGAACAAACACACAAACAAACATTCTTCTTTATATATTAGCTTCTTACAATTACATGTCCTGTAATGGTCTGCGACGTTTATTGTAAAATAAAACTCTCAAAGATTTACTTCCTTCGTGTATAAGCAGACATTGTACGAGCGGTATAAAGCACTGTAAGAGAGGTGTTTCGTAGATATACGAGCAGTGTATAGGCAGACACCGAACAAGCAGCTTAAAGGCCAACGCTGCACAGGTGGGATACGAGTATAGACCAACAACACACGAATGTGTATAGGCCTATACCGTATGAGTGGTATCTAGGTCGACACCATACGAGCGATGTATCTGTCAACACAATCAATACATTGTACTCAATGTCATCTGCCATCTGCTTCAAAATCAGCAAACATGACCTCCAAGCAATCTACAAGATCTGCAAAGATAATTAAGCAAATAAAACAGACATGTCCTTTGCTATAATATCCAGGCTTGTGTTTTGTTTGACAGTCAGTAGAATATGCATAACAAGAAGGGAAAGACAAAATAATAGCAAATCTCACCATTGGCCCAATCGAGTAGGATTGGAGTTGTGCGTCCTTTGTCAGATTCACCGTCGAGAGAGGTTGGACCGAAAAGTAGACTCCTACTGCTGCTGTGTGGATCAGCAGAGTCCTGGGTCATAAGTTTGGAAAACATCCCATCAGAGTAAGAGTGACGAAAACAGGTGTTATGATGAGGGTCACTTCGAGGGCTGAGTGAATGAGGGCACAAAATGGAATGGGTGAGAACAAGATGAGAATTAGGACACAAAGACAAAGAAAGTTTAATAAGTAAATGGTAAAAAAAAATTGGCTGAATTGAGGAGAAAGCACAGCAGAGGAGGAGGAAGGAAGGTTGTGAGGCAGTTAAAGAGGTGAAGGACAAAAATGGCTCATGGTTATGGCAGGTTGATGTCAGCAAATATATAAAAGCCTTAAAACAGAGGAATAGATGAGATGGACAACATGGTCTGAAAGAACAGCTTCAAAAATGGTGTTTTCTTTTAATAGGTAATGAAGAATGGAATGAGAGCGAAGGAAGGAATGATGGTGTTCGTAAGCTGCCCTACGAAGTCATGAGAACTGTTGATCTTCGGTCTATGCAAGAAAAAGCATCCACTTTCCGCTCCAGTCGGTCTCTCAGAAAGCAGTGGAACATGTCTGTGGTCAGAAGCTGACAAGACGACAAATGCAAATCATCAACAGATGGTCCCAGTGCATGGAGCAAAGTGGACCACCAAATATCATCAACTGCAAGTAAAATGATCCTGAACAATGTAGTACTTTGGGAAAGGCAAGATATATATCGAGAAAATATCATTATGAAGAGAATAAAATGAAAACAGACAAATCATTATTCAAACACACACACACAAAAAAAAAACAATGCCAGAGGTTTGAGAAGCACCTGCGTTGTCATCCTAATTGAACCACATAACTACTTGTCTTTCCTCCAATCAGGCCCAGCACATATAATTATTGGAATCAGATCATTACCTCTGCCATCTAAAGGCCCAGTCACACCTTGACGTTTTAGCCAGCTTATGCCGATTTTTGGAAAATTTGTCTAAAACGCTGGTACACGTCGAATACGTTATGGGTAAGTTTTGATAACATTGAGAGCACGCTGAAAAACACTGCCATACGTCGTTGTACGCTCGCTTTAAACGTTGTACTTTTCGGTTGTCCAAAAACTTTTCCATGCCTGAAATTTTAAGACTTATGCCAGCGTATGACTCACACGTTCCGCATAACGCTGGCCATAAGTTGTAGGCACGTCACGCGATCGTTGACACACGTCGGCACACGTTACTTGTGGGTTACTCACAAGTCGAAACACGTCGAGGTAATCTTTAGCGTACCCGAAACTTATTTCTAACCTATGAGTAACGTGTTGTACTCACGTTACGTGATCGGTGAAACACATCGACACACGTTACTTGTAAGGTGCTTATAAGTCGAAACACATCAAGGTAATGGTTGGCGTCAGTGTTCCAGACTACCTGGTTTTATTATTTTTTTTTCCTTCCTTCCTTCGGTATGATGGTGATTTTGACACTATGATTTCTAGTGCGGTTATAATATAATATAATTAATAGGCTGCCGCTCAACGATTTAAATCATAACCGCACTGTACACTGAACACCGTCATAACGAAGAAAAAAATAACCGGGAGTCTGGAACACTGACGCTAACCATTACCTTGATGTGTTTCGACTTATGAGTACCTTACAAGTAACGTGTGTCGATGTGCGTCACCGATCGCATATCGTGCGTACAACTTATTCCCATCGCATGCGGAGCGTGTGTCATACAGCAAGTACGTCGTAAAATTTTCAACATGTTTAAAATTACAAGACGTACTCCACTTACTACGACGTATGATAGTGTACTTTAGCGTTCTATTCAGGTATACCAAACTTACCCATACCGTATTCGACGTACGCCAGCGTTTTAGACGCATTTTTCAGAGGTCGGCATACGCTGGCAAGATCGCCAAGGTGTGACTGCGATGTTGACACTTCCATTTCTGCGGCGGTTATGATTTGAATCATTGTGTGGCAGCCTTTTAATAGGCAACGTCACGTCATCATCGGCGATGCGTGCAGCGCGCTATGCATAAGTTAGACTATCGTTGGGCATAGGTTGTGAAGGCCGACAACAGGTTCAGCATTCGTTGGTATAAGTTATCTATAACACAACGAAACGTTCAAAGTCCGTTACTAATACGTTGTGCATAAGACCAAGTCGTTATGAATACGTCCAAATCTTTAAAAAAAAAACATCAAAAGTTCAACGTAAGCCAGCGTTTTACATACATTTTAATACGTTGCCATTGCTGGCTAAAACGTCAAGGTGTGACTGGGCCTTAAGGTGGACGGAGGTTATGTTTTTCACCCGTCTGACTGTCTGCTTGTCTGTTTGTGAACAGAATATTTTAAAAAGTTGCAGACAGATTTGGACAAAATTTGGGAGACAGGTTGGGTGTGTGACGATGACAAATCGATTTGATTTTTGTGAAGATCCGAACCCGGATGCGGATACGAGATTAAAAAAAAATTTTTAAGTGATTTTAAAAATTGAGTGATCAGGTGAAACATAATATATCACACAATATCTCAAAAAGTTGTAGATGAGTTGTAACAAAACTAGGTGGATGAGTTGGTAAGAAGACGAGGACAAGCCAATTATATTTTAGTTCAGGTCTGGAAGCAGATGTGGCTTATAAGTGGGATACAAAGCATAAACTGTTCATTGTTCAGCCTGGCAGGTATGTGCTCTGCCGAGTGCCGTTCTAATTCGTCTCTGTACTAAATACCTTTTACACAAGCTGTCAGCATTCACATTCATCCGACGCTCATCTGCTCAATTCTGATTTGGTAATTCATGTCAAAAATGTGTGGATAAGTTAATTTGCAAATCAAAATCAAGTTTCATTGCAGGTATTTTCACCAAGTTGTGTTCGACTGTTCAGAGAGTATTTTTGGGATATGTGTGCGGAAAAGGAAAACTCGTGTGGATGACCACAAGAGCAGGTGGGATTCATCAGAGCCATTAAATTAGTAGTCAGGGAAGTGCAGGGCTGTTCATCACCTTTTTATAGAACTGCAACTCTTGGGGCTGCCTTGTCCTTAAGAACTCATCAGAGTTGAAGACACGATGTTCGTAGTTCAGATGGTCGGTGACATCTCTGCCAAAACAAGACCAAATAATACTTAATTTACATAATCACAACGAGATGATGTTTGCTCGTGAGAATGTGGAGATGAAAATTCAACAGCCATTGAGAACTGCTTGGACAGAAATGATGCAAATAGACAAAAAAAAATTGGTGGTATTTGCAAGTATGAGGTTGACCAAGAAGTCCATGCCCAAACAAAGAAGTAGGAAAATAAAATAATGGTGAGTATCAGATAAAAGGTTTAAAATGCTGAAGAAAACTAAAATATCTGCTTCTTCAGCACCAAACAACTAAACAAATGATCGCCTGGGTCTGGGTGCATTACCCTGGTGGAGGATAGAGAGGGATCTCGACAAACACAACAAGCCACAAAAAAAGATAAATGAGCAACTTCAACATTTTTAACATTGCTCTCAGATGAGGGGTTCACACCCAATACGGCAGATTCTAGATTCTTGCTTCCCATGGTGGTTAGCATACCTCGAGCAATGCCCTGTTGATTGCATTAATTTTTAAGCATAAGTTGTCTCGATCAGTTTTTGTCTTTAGACATCAACAGCAAGACAAAATCAGCTTAATCAGTCAGTCCACGAGGTTTGTCTGTGCTCTATCCTCTAAATGATGAGCATCAAGCAGCGTACCATTTTTGGAATCTTTGGTACGATTCAGCCAGGATCAAAATAAAACTGCCGACCACAATGCCAATGGGTCTGGGAAATGTAAATACACTTCACAATCACAGTAACTTTAATGTTCAACATAAACTGAAAGATGGCTCGCGAGCCTGTTGATAAAATTACAGTGTACAAGTAATGAAAAAAATTTTAACAAGAAAAAGAGCAATCAAAGATTGCAGATCCTCGCCATTGAGCGGTTTCAGAGAAAATGATGGCCAAATTTTTTCATTTAATCCAATATGGCTGCTACACCATGTGACCTATGATTTCAGGGTTAGCAACAAAATATTCTCCATGGGGAGTCCCTCCTATGTTTAAAGTTTCGCATCCATCGGACAAGCAGTTGCAGAGAAAACCATTTTTGGATAAGGATTTCAACTCAACTAATTATGGCTGGAATACCACTTCACCAATCATGTAATCATTATCACCCTATGTACCCCATGGGGAGTTGATGACATATGCCAAGTTCCATTTTTTTTTTTGTTGAGCAATTTTTGAGAAAACGATGTGCAATTTTTTATTTGATCCAATATTGCTGCCATACAATTTACGACGTCAGAGTTTGCAACAAAAGATTCTCCAGAGAGAGACCCTCCAATGTTTAAAGCTTTGCATTGATCAGATAAGCGGTTGCACAGAGAAACATTGGAAAAGTGAAAATATACAGATGCGGACACACACAGACACAGACAGAGAGACACACAGACAGGGGCATTGCAACCGTCTTGTATCTCCTTCGAGATGAGACTGAAAATGCAAAAGGATGTTGGGATGTTACTCCAAAAATTATGCAAACAAGGGAGGGATGGTCACAAGAAAAGATCATTTGAAATCATCCCCACATCTTTCTCTGAATAATAGTTGCCCCAAGAAAAGACTGTGTGTGTGTGTGTGTGTGTGTGTGTGTGTGTGTGTGTGTGTGTGTGTGTGTGTGTGTGTGTGTGTGTGTGTGTGTGTGTGTGTGTGTGTGTGTGTGTGTGTGTGTGTGTGTGTGTGTGTGTGTAGTGATGTGTGTGTGTGTATGTCTTTGATTGTTATCTCCATAATTCGGGTTTCAGAAGGTGGAATGGAGTCCTCACAGGAATCGAAGTATCCTCCTTCATTTCAGTGAAGGATCGCGATGCATGGCTTAAGTTGTGAAGTTGTGTTCTCAGAGTTTTGTTCCGAGGACTCTTTTCAGAATCATCACTGAGCCACGGACAGCTTCCAGCTCTAGTTTGTTTGTGGTAATGTTCCCAGGGATGGCTTGGAGGATCTTTGTGAGGTTCTTCTTTATCATTCCCATTGCTCCAATTATCACTGGTAAAATTTCAGCACTCTTCAGCTTCCAGGATCTTTTCACTTCTTTGAGGTCTTGATATTTGGGCATTTTCTTGATATCTGCATTATTTCGACCAAAATCACTGGGTACTGAAACATCAAATAACTATGCCTTCTTTTCCTTTTTGTATCTGAGTACAATGTCCGGTCGCAGTGCTCAGGTTTCTATGTTCACACTGGGATGGGATCATCAGATCGTACATGAGCATTATGTCCTCGTTTTCAATGATTGCTTTTGGTTTGTATTTCCATGAGTTTTGTGGAACTGGGATATTGAAATTTGTGTAGATGTGCCAGTGGATTACCCAACATACCTTGTTGTGTCTTTGTGTGTACAGCTGTTCTGACATGAGTTTTTTACATTCTGATTGGAAGTGGCTCGTGCTTTCTGTTTCTACCTTGCAAAATCTACACTTGGCCGATTGGCTTAGTCCTGCCATTTTTTTTTATAAAGCCATTCTTGAAGTGTCCTTGTTCCTGGGCATTTATAATGATTCATTCTCTGCTCCAATTGAGCTGACCTCTTCTTATCCATTCCAGTGATCCTTCTTTGTCTATCCCCAATCTGTCCAACTCTTTTGAAAAAAAATTCCCTGTTATTTCATCTTTCTGCCACTTGTCACTATATATCTTTTCGTATTTCATCTTGCATTTTTCTTTTGTCTTTTTTTTGCAATCGTTGGGGCTGTATTTGTTGCTTTTTCGGTTTGTTGCGTGACGACATCTATTCGCATCTGTTTTTGGAATTTTTTTGCATGGCGAGTCAGAGGCAGCTTTTCTGGCTTGTGTTCATGCTTGTGTACAAATTGTATTCGGTAGTCTGTTGAACTTTTCACATACTCTGCTAATCCTACAGTTGATGCTCTATGCACTTTATTGAGTTCCATCAGGCCGTCACCTCCTTCTTTCCTCGGCATGTACATTCTCGGGATGCATTGATTTTCGTAGAACATTATGTGGAGAGTGAGGAGTTGCCTTGTTCTGATATTTAGTTTCCTGATTTCCACTTGTAATCAGTTTACTCTTCTGCAGCTGTATTGGAACACTTGTACGGCGAGTTGGTTTATGGCTTCGATTTTGTTCCTTGGGGAGAGGTATGTTTTCAGGATCAGCTTCGTTCTGCGCAGGTATTCTTTGGTTATTGTTTTGCCCATTTGTTTATGACATATTCGGTGGCCCTTTTCTTCTCCAAGGTATTTGTATGAATCTTCGTTGTCGAAGCTCCTGTATTGTTGTAACCAGTCGATTTTTCATCAAAACTTTGTCTTTTCCAGAGCCAACCGTTATTTAAAGAAAGAAGTAGGGATGGTTTCACATGATCATTCCTTGTGAACATCCCTGCCTTGTTTACCTACTTTTTGGAGTAACATCCCGACATCGTTTCATCCTTTTAAATCTTTACCTCCACCACCAAAGGCAAAGGAGGTTATGTTTTCACCCCTCTCTCTCTGTTTGTTTGTTTGTCTGTCTTTCTGTGTACAGGATATCTCAAAAAAGTTGGAGACAGATTTTGGACGAAACTTGGTGGACACATTGGATGTGTAACAAGGAAGAATTTATTCAATTTTGGTGAAGATCCAAATCCGGATCCAACAATTTTTTCAATGATTCTTCACAATTGAGAGATTGGTCTCAAAAAAATACATATATAATACGATATCTCAAAAAGTTGTGGACGGATTCGGATGAAACTTGGTGGACAGGTTGGGTGTGTGACCAGGATAATTGATTCGATTTTGGTGAAGATCTGAATCCGGATCTGGATACGAGATTTATTTAATTTTTAAGTGATTCTTCACCATTGAGAGATCGGGCCAAAAATGATATAGTACTGTATAGCATGATATTTCAAAAATGTATTGGGCCAAATATGTTCTCGTGGATCAGGAATTATGTGGCGGAGGTATGCGCTCTACTGAGTGCCCTTCCAGTTAAAAAATGCTTGTATGACTTGTTTCTTTACATTTTTAGAAATGTATATGGATGTTCTACTACTTATTTTCAAATATTGTCATACAAACTTTATCGAAGTGCTCACATTGTAATGGTACCGTGCGTACTTCATGGACGATCTAATATTCTAAATAGTACTACTTTATGGAAATATGTGTGGGCTGTTGCTGTCACCGACTTCCTGATAATATTCCACCATTAACCACCCCCATATGTGACTGATTGGCTCTCGGGCAAATCTGGGCAACGGCCCTGCCCCAATCAGGCTACTTGACAGTCGTAGTCCCGCCCACCCCTCTGATCCCTTCCTATTCCATTAAAAGGAATGCAGTTTTGCATACTTTTTGTGGAGTCCTTTCAAGCTATTAAAATTGTGATAGCAAAGGATGCTTCACGAAGTAAAAATCTATCGGATGGTACCAGTCATTGCCACTGAGAGAGGCAGCTCAGAAATACACTGTCTGAAGATGATTATTATTACCATTAATTAGTCGTCGTGGGAAAAATATTTGCCAGTTTTGACCGATCTCAGTTTTTTGCTGTTTTTTTTTTTTTTTTGCCTTTGCCATGGTCTGGAGGACTGAAAAGTTGATCCCTGCTTTTTTTATGGGACCGCCGTCGTATATGAAACACATCAAATCGTGTTTCAAACTGAAGACAATCAGCTGAACAGACAAGGTAGGCTCTCATATGCAGCCGAAGTGACTTTTTAGAGAAGATACTCCAACTTTAGTTTCGTATGTTAGGGGATGGGACCGACATTTTTTCCCACGCCATCCCCATATTGAGAGTGCTGGCGTACTCTGATAGATAATAATGTAAGTAATGTATATTACCATCACATGATAAAAAGTGATGTGTTAATGTCATGCTGACAGCTGCATTTATATTAAAGTAAATAATTTCATCAAACCTGAAAGTGGAAAGGAGGAAGTTGAAGTAGAGCTTTTTCAGGTACTCATTCAGGTGACTTCGTCTCGCGTGGCGCCATTTTCGTTCTGCCACCAGGTTGGTAGGTGTTGGAATCCCCAGTGCAGCAACCTCCTCACTCAAACGCAAGTCTCTGGCACTGTTCAAGAACACATAATTTACTTTTGATAAATTTACCTCACATCAATGCTTCGATAATAAATGGCAATGTATGTCACTCAGTGCATCGACTCCATAACTCCAAGATCATGACATAAAAAAGAAAAATGCAAAATGTTCTTATTTTGTGGGAGGTTTTGGGGATTTTTTTGTAGTATTTTTGTATTTTCTTGGTAACTTTTTTTTGGGGGGGGGGGGGAGTGGGTGAAAGTGGTTCTTGGGTGAGAAACACATCAAGCACATACCACCCCTTGATGAGACACCCACGGACAACACTCCGCACAGATGCACACAATCACCCATCCATACTCAAGCTACCTAAAAGCCCTGCGAACATTCCTACACCTCTCTATCTCCAATACTTGCAGATACTTACCCATCCAATTCAAATTTAAACTTCTCTACTGTTTCTGCTGCCACTAATTTTCCAGGAAGACAATTCCAGGCATTAACTACTCTTTGAGTAAAAGACCCCTGTCTCACTAACGTCTTAACTCTCCGCTTCTTTACTCTGAGACTACGGCCCCTGGTCCTTTCACTAACTATTGTGCTGAATAATTCTTCTGCACTTATTTTGTCTACACTGTTCATTATGTTCAACATATCTATCACATCTCCTCGTAACCACCTCCTGTCTAACGTACTAGAATGTAAGATCGGTCGCTTCGCTGATGGGAATAGTAACTTTTGCATAATTGCTAAAAAAAAATAGTTTTTGTTAATGGCGAAAAAACATGAGGTGGTGGATAGATACCACCTGAGCTCTACACTCAGGGAGCGAGGTAGGGGCGAGTGTTAATGGAATTTTCATCACAGCCATTTTAGACGCTGAATTCCGAATGATATAAAACAACATACAAAGCTTTCATAATTTATCACATACAAACCTTTCATCCACAGCCTGATGGAGTACTACTCTCCCCTCTGGACTGGTGCTCCTGCCTCTCACCTTTCTCGGCTTTCTGCTGTGGAAACCAAGGCATTTATGATCATTGTTATCTCCTGTGATGAAGCTGAGTCTTTGGGTCTCCCACTCTCTCACCGCAGGCAGGTTGTTAGTCCTCTGCTGCCTTCTACTGTCTCCTCTCCAGCCTCGTCCCCCCCCCGCCCCCCACTCTGTGATCTGTCCCCCTCCCCCCATGTTTCCACAGCACACTCAAGGTCCACCAGCAACCCCCTTCTGGTGAAACTACCAAAATCAAGAATTACTGCTCACCTTCATTCTTTCATTCCTCTTTTTCCCCCTCCTCTGGAACAAACTGCCACACTCTCTTCAATTCCACTCTTCCCTCCAGGTCTTCAAAACAGCTGTTCACCACAATCTCATATCTTCCCCCATCCTAATCCTTCATCTTTCCTACCCCCGCAAATCCACCCCAAACCCACCTCCTTCAAATTCCCTGCTTTCCTTCCTAAAAGTCCCTGTAGTGTCCATCTTGTTTACCCTGTGTTCCCCAACCCATCCCTCTCCCTTCCACAGATCCCCTAATGTCTCTGTTCCACACTGTTTTGCATCACCTGCTCCCCTTATTATATGTTCTGTGTGTTAGCTCCTATATGGGCCTAGACAATGTATACAAAAAAAAACCCACATGAAGAAGAAGATCAAAATAAAAAATATATATTCGCACTCCCCCTCCCCATCCTCCTCTCTTCCTTCTTTTGATCAAACTATCTGGGGTACATATTAGGTACGGGCCATGCCAGAAAACGGTCTCCTCATGCGTGTATGTGCAGCACGTTATATGCTGCACGAACGTATATGTATATATGCGTGTATTGCATGCATGCTGCACTGCTGATTATGTCGTGGGAACTGTTATTGCTTGATTAGCGGTATCCACGACAGGACAATTGTTGGCATGCAGACAGGGACGGATGCAGGCAAGCCAAGACCGAGCTTCTTTCATACGATAGATAAAGCCCTATTTACTTCAGCCGCTCCTCATAGCCGAGTCTAGCAAGGCCTGAAATCAATCTCGTAGTTCTGCGCTGAACCCGCTCTATGGTAGGTATGCTCTTCCTGAGCTGTGGTGACCAAAACCACACACAATATTCTGGATGGGGCCTCACTAAATTCCTATAGAGTGTTAAAACCACCTCCTTTGATTTATAACTAGCAGGGTACCCAGCATTGATCGGGAGAAAAATTGAGAAAGGGAGGGGGGTAGGAGAGTTGGGGCGCCAGTGAGGTGGGGACAGGAGAAGCCCCAGTGTGGGGGTGGGGGCAGTGGCTGGACCAGGGAGGCAGGGAGGATGGTGCGGTTGGACCAGATCAACAAGTGTTGAACCCCAGATTCCAGACTACTGAGGGGGTGGTAAACAGGGCTCAAACTCCAGCCATGGAGCCTTTTCCACCCAAACACAAACACCCTGACAGCTTGCAGTCAAAATTAATTGCAAATACAATTGCTCAATACATAAAGGAAACTCTTGAAAAGATCATAACTACAAATGAACATCACTAACCTGAACTTTCATTAAGTCCAGCCATTCTTACCGTAATTCCCTTGATATAATTTGTGCATCATAACTTCGAGTCGTTTCGCTATGAACGCATGAAAACGTAAATAACCCTGTTGTCCAGTTTCACTTGCTGGACAACACAGTACTAGTGTTCGCTCTACCCACTCGTTAAAATGTTCCCTCATATTTACTTTCGGTTAGTGAAGTTCAGGGTAGTTGTTGTGAATTCGCGCCCGCCGGCGTGCGAACGGCCACGTGCCTCGAATCGCGGAACGTCGCCCACCGGACGGACAATTCTGTCGTGACCCTCTTGGACTAACGCCGGGAGCTAGTCACGGGTGGGCCTTTCGGCCTCACCACGATCGTGCCAATCGGCCACCCGCGTGGGATAGGGTTGTTCGCCAAACTCGACCTACCTAAGTACCCACGCGGAGGGTAGACCGGGCGATCGCACCTCGCCGCAGGTCGACTCCGGACACGGGCTGCTTAAGCGATCCGTTCCGTGCTATCGGGATAACCGAGCGGTGTTATCGTCGGCCTCGACGGTTCCGATTAATTATCGGGCGTATTAAGCCCACGACGAACCCGTTACATGAAGCAAGATGAAGATTCAATTAAAGAAAAGTCGAAGCGAAACGGGAAAACAGTTCAACATAATGCACATTTATTAAATGCAACAAAAGAAACAATGACGCAGAGATACTACCGACTAAGACCGACACACGGCAACACTTAACAGTTTTACTTCACCAGACTGGCGCTACACACACACGTTTACACCAAACCCCAAAAGAAAATGGAAGTGCGACTTCCCTGATCGCGTCGAGTTCTCCTTCGGCGACCGCAACTCCGAGCCCCTCCGGCGTGCTCCGCAAGCTCGTGCCGCTCGTGTGGTCCGCTCGACTGTACGGACGGGGTTTCGGGGAAACGGACGGGGTTTGTTCAGCGCTGTTTTCTGCGCTCGCGCACGGGTCAACGAAGCCCCGTTTTCGGCCCCGCCTCCCTTCGAGCTTCTTGGAGAAGCCTCTCAAAGGGGGGCGTGACCTCTCGCTTTCCATCCACCCCGCGCCGTGCGGGGGCCGGGGGAGCCAGTCTTGGCTCAGAGCCAGGGAATTATTCCCCCAAAAAGAGGCACCCACCCTTTCTCACCTTTGACCCCTGCATCCCCCCTCCACACCGAGCACGGAGAACCTCGACGGGAAAAACAGGCGGGAAAACCCCCGAGCAGAGTTGTTGGTTTTTGTTTGTTCCCAGAGATCGTAACCGCACAGGGTCTACTGAATGGCGAGTGGCGAAGATGTGGTAGCGTTGATGGTGGAGGTGGCGTGGTTGTAGTGTGGTTGGCGCTGTGGTGGGGATGGCGTGGTTGTTGAGATGCTGTTTGTTTGAAATAAAAGATAGAACAGAAAAAAATGGCTAACTCAAAGCGTCACAGCCCGGATGGATCACATAAATTCCCTCTATACAACGGGTTTGGGCCTAACTACACATGTACTTACAGAGATATCTCACCTACGGGACCTGAATGGTGGTTTGCGAATTTCCACAACCATAACATTATGTATCAAAATAGCGAATTATTATGAATAAATTACATCAAGGCAATTACAATAAAAAAACTGAACTTACGGGAGGCGAGGATTCGAGTTAGACAGGAGATAATGACGTAAGGCACGATGTAATGTGTGAGTTTAAACCAATGAGAGCCAGAGACATCAACACCATGCCCACGAACTGGCACAATGTAATTATTAATTTAATTTAGCGATATCATCATTATCAATGGTCATAATTTTTAAAAAACCAAGTAGCCTATGTTCAACAGGAGGGCGAGTATGGCCTATGTGGCAATTGGCTCAATAGTTTTGGAGTGGTTGGTGTTATATACAGACAGACAGACAGACAGACAGACAGACAGACAGACAGACAGACAAACAGAGATGACATTTATTTATTAGAAGATTGATCTCCCTACAAATTCAACCGAAAACCCTATTTGCTTTACCAAAAGCTGCCTGGCACTCCAATGCCTGTTTACCTCCCATATCTATTAACACCCCCAGATCTCTCCTGTGTGACACGTCCCAAAATTACCCCTTCCATCCTGTAATCTCTACTTTCATTGTTCTTTCCCATCCCCAACACCTTACACTTGCTCAGGTTAAATTCCATCTGCCAATCTTTTACTCAATCTATACAAGTATCAATACTTTCCTGAATCTGATCACGACACCACCTCTGCTATCCATCTTACCTCCAAGCTTTAGGTTTGAATCTTCATGAAAGGCATCTCCTTGGTCAGCACAATGTCACCTCACTGAGGTCTTCGCCGCCATTTTGATTCAGCCTACTAAAAATGCCTTGCCTTGGAAACACGATCTACTTCCATGGACGACTTAAAGTAGGGGTGGGGAACCTTTTTCCTGTCAAGGGCCATTTCGATTTTTAGAACATCCTTCGAGGGCCATGCAAAATTATTGAACACGTATATCGGACTCACCTAATGCGATGGCTGGAACTGTTTCTCTTTGGCGAGGCATTTGGTGTCAGGTGGTCGTGATGATGATGCTACTCGCAGCTGGTTTTGTAGGTTTGGGTCAGTCAGTCTTGAGCGGAACCGAGTCTTTGCAAGAATCAGTTTTGAAAAGAACTGCTCACAGCTGTAGATCGTCCCAAACAGTGATGCAAACTTCAGTGCATGTCTCCTCAGAATGGGAAAATCCTCAGCACGTACATACAGTTTGTAGAACTCGAGCAAAGGGAGGTTGTTGTACCTCGCTTTGAGCTCGTCATTGCTTTTCAGCTCAATGATTTCGTGTTATAGGTTGTCAGGCACATCAGCTGGTTCCACATTAAATGGCGTGGCAAATATGTTCAGTTCCCTTTGTTTACTTTTCATGTCCTGGAACCTCTCTCCAAATGCCTGGAGGAGTTTTGCACACTCAGCAGCATATTCAGATGTCACAGCAGGCTTTTGTTCTTGCAGAGTGGGAAAGTGGACAGTGTTTCCCCATTCCAGTTGCACTTGCCACAGCTTTAGTTTAGCTTCAAATAATTTCACATTTGATTGCAGAGCTGAGAAGCTGGTTGGGACCTTTGAGCTTGACGTTCAGCTCTGACACGTATTTGGTAATGTCCACCATGAAGCCCAAATCACACAGGCACTTGCTATCACTGAGTTCCATGACAGGTTTCCCCTTCATCTCCATGAACTGTTTCACTTCTTCTCTCGGCGAGTAAAACCGTGTGAGCATATTTCCGCGACTCAGCCACCGCACCTCACAGTGGTAAACCAGATCTCCGTACACTGACTCTAGTTCACTCAGAAGCTCATTGAACTGGTGGCTGTTCAGCCCTTTGCTTTTGATGATGTTTATGGTGGAAACGACAGTTGTCATCACATTTTTCAGCTTCAGGGACTGTGCACACAGATTCTCTTGGTGTATGATACAGTGGCATACAACGAACTCACTTGGATCGAGACTGAGACGACTCATTTCTTTTTTGACCAATGCAGTCAATCCCTGTTGTGCACCAACCATGGCTGGGGCTCCATCCGTGGCCAGGCCACTTAACTTGTCAAACTGCAGTTCGAATTTGTTCATTGCCAAAACAACTTGCTCAAACAAATCCTCACTTTTGGTGGTGCCATGCATGGCTTGCAAAGACAGCAACTCCTCGCTCGTATCAAACTCAGCTGTAATCCCCCACACAAAATGGCTAGTTGGGTGGTGTTTGTTATGTCGGTTGTCTCATCGCAGGCCAGAGAGAAAAACTGGAAATCTCTTGCGGTGTCCTTCAGTGTTTTCTCAATATCTTGTGCCATTTCAGTAATCCGATCTGAGACAGTTCCTCGAGACAAACTGACACTTTGGAACAATTTTACTTTGTCCGGTGCGAGCAGCTCCACAGCGGCAACAAGGCACTCCTTCACAAATTCTCCTTCTGAATGTGGCATCAGCTTCTTAGCGATTAGCTCACTCACCACAAAACTAGCATGCGTAGCGTTGTCTCTGTCAGATTGTGGTCTAATGAAGACTGCTTGTTGAGCACCAAAACTCCGCCGAAGAGCGTGAGCTTTATCCAAGCGCATTTGTCCTTTCAACTCGTCCAGTTTCGCATGTTTCGAGCTGTAATGACGCTCGAGGTTGGACCTTTTCATCACCGAGAGCGCTTCTCGACAAACTAGTCATACTGGCTTGCCTTTTACTTCCACAAAGAAATAATCGTTTGCCCATTTCTCTTGGAAAGTGCGACATTCCGCATCTACCTTTCTTTTCTTGTTAGTCACCATGTTTGCATATACTGAATGAAATGATGACATGAGATGACGCGATCACACATTACGTTACGCACATGCTGCATTCACTGACCCTGAACGTGAAACAGACAGATGACAGCTGTCCGTTTAATTAATTTTTTTAGGAAAAAATAAGCACCGTCTTAAGTTTTTTTTGTGTTGTATTTCTGAGGTTGCTTTTGTTTATTTTTATTAATTGCCTCGCGGGCCGGATCAAACGGTCTCGCGAGCCGTATACGGCCCGGAGGCCGGAGGTTCCCCACCCCTGACTTAAAGTATATAATCAAAAAATGATTTCGGATTTGAGGATCGGATCTCGTGGACTAAATAAGTGTCAAAATCTGGAGTGAAATCTGAAAATATTAAGAAATTACTGATTTACCGATTATTTTAACTAAACATATAAGTGTTATTTATTTAAGGAAGGCTATGCTTGCACCATATCCATATTTACACAAGAATATGTGAAATTGAAAAAGCATTAAGTTTTACTTTTTCTGCTGTGACGATTATATTGAGTGAAGAAAATTAGAAAAGGAATATGCCCAATGTGTAACCTCATTGAGTGCAACAAAAATAATTTTAAAGCAGGTAAAGCAGGTGAGCAGTGAGCATGGTGGCCACATGTCGGATCTCCATGGCGAAATCCCGAGAGTTTGAATAAGCGAACGACGAGTTCAAGAGGGAATTGAAAAAATTTTTCAGTGGCGACAAAGCAATGCATCCCAATTCTACAGCAGGATGGCTGAGAGGTAAAGCACACTAGCTCCAAGCTGTTCAGTTGGGCTCGAATCCCAAACCAGATATAAACTGTCATCCCGGTGTTTCACAGGCAGGGTGATTAATCAATGTGTATGCCGTCCCTCGGATGAACGTTAAAATGTGCATTGCATCCACCAGAATTCGTTGGTGGACATGAAAGATCCCTTCACGGCATCCTTCACAAAGAGTAGGGGAGCTATCCCTGGTGGTATCCAAATTCGAAATTACTGCTCTGACCTTACAGGGGCACTTCATCAGCAGCACTCAGTCAATGATGCTATTTGCAGCCTTGTCCTGCACAGGAAAAATGAAGACGACCAGACCCTAATATGTAGCATTTTATTCTAATAATATTTTAATTCATTTTTAATCATGCAGAAGGAGAGGATATTGCGTTTGGGTTCGTTTGTTTGTTCATTACCATCGCCGAAGGAGAGGACATTGTATTTGACTCCATTTATTTGTCTGTTTGTTTGTCTGCACAGAATTTTCGTGTTTTTCTCGGCAACCGCTTGTCTGATTGAGACGAATTTTTCACCATTCGTGCAACGACTCATGTAAAATGTTTCAATGATAATTATGACGTCATAGGTCCCGTCGTGTGGCAGGCTTATTAGAAAAACAGAAAAATTTTGACCTCTATCTCCGAAACCGCATAAAGGAAAAAATTTAAACTTGGCATTCAGCAAGTACTCCTCATGGGGAATGAGTGATATATTTTTTTTATGACTTCATAGGTGACTTCGTCGGTGAATTCAACCAGACAATTATTTTTATGGACCAAAAGGTCAACATTGGCACAAGGGCTCAACAATTAAGGTGGTCTTTCTAAAAGACATCATAAAAAATTGATAACATCATCGGTCAGGGGATTTGGCAGTCATATTGTTTAACAACACGAAAAAAAACTTAAAAAACCCCCTTCTGAAGTGGCTGAACAGATCAAGGTGAAACTTTACATGTATGAACACCTATCCATGAGAAACAAAAGGTTCACACATTTGACATCATTGGTCACATGATTTGGCAGCCATATTGGATTTACCCAAAACCTATAAAAAAAATCTTCTTCTCCTGAAGGGCTCGACAGATCGAGGGGAAACTTCACAGAAATGTTCCCCAATCCATGGGTGTACAAGTTTTTTCAGGAATAATTGAAAGGACATATGGTTTGGCAGCCATATTGCATTGAAGAAAAACATTAAATAATGTTTTCTCTGGAACTGCTTAATCAATCAACATGAAACTCCACAATTATGATCCAGTAGTGATGGGGAATAAATGTTTTAATTTTCAACTTCACCGGACACATGGTCTGGAAGCCAGAATTATTTAATTTTTTATCTGGGTTCTTTCTGGGTTTTTTTTATTTATATTAATTTATTTATTTATTTTGAATAAGGCTCACTTGGCTGTGGTTGGATGGGTTTGAGGGTAGAGGAGTAGCAGCTGAAATGCAAATCCTATCCAGGTTCTTCCTGATGACTTCATCTTTGCTTTTTACTTGTTTGGGTTCCTCCTGATTACTCCAATGCAGGACTGTACCTATTTGGTCTTCCATTTGATTGGAATTGAATTTATTTTAATCCCATTCTAAATTCAATTGAATACGAATAAAAAAACGTCATGGGTCAAGGTCAGGTGTCCAATCAAAGCGGGGTTGCATCAAAGCGAGACATCTTGGTACCCGATCATCACTGTCAGCAGTTATAAAGTGGCAGTTCAAGTTATGTCTCTTATTAATTACATAACACACCAGTCAAAAACGCCACACAAAACAAGTCCTGATGAGGGGCTGCAATCTCTGATTGCTCTTTTTCTTGTGTTTAATATGAAATAGGCAAAGCCTCGAAACAAATGAAACACGGTGGGTTGGAGAGTTTCTTCTTCATTTTGGTTACAGTATCAGGTCAAGCATGCGTTAAAGCAAACCAATTTTTATCCCCGTATTGCTGTCCTAGTTCTTTATGGGTTTCTGCTCCACAAAAGATATCAGTAAATGAAAATTGCTTTTCCTTTTATTTTGCTAAATAGACCCAAGCACGGTGGGTTAGAGATTTTCTTCTTCATCATTTTGATTCCAGCATCGGCTCAAGTGTGCGTTCAACGCAAACAATTTTTTTTATCTCACGAACATCGATTAGGACTGGAAGGGGACATGTATTGCAAAGCAATTCCCGCTCTTGTTGAATATAGTAAAAGTCATGCTGTTCTTCATCGAATGTCTTATTATTACAGAATTTTTGTTATTAAGAGTATCACGATTAGACACATTGGATGAAAGATAAATAGAGCCTCACCTGAGCAAAAATTCCTGTGCTGCAGCCTCTGGGGGGTACGGCACTGGATCTTCATCAATTGGAGAGGAAACAACACCAGTATCGAGGTCCACAATAACCAAGCCCTTTACCTGGTTAACCAAGGACATGTTAAACCAAAATGAGCATGCAGCGAAGCATCGATCGCAGAGGTTGTAGTATCATTTTACTAATGCAATCGTGATGTGCTAAATATGATGTGATGTGACAAGGGCGAACTAATTAGATTTTGGTGAAGATTCGGATCTGGAAACATCTGCAATAATTTTTTAATTGATTCTTCACCATTGAGAGCTGGGGCCAGAAATAATATATAGCATGATATCTCAAAACGCTGTGGACTGATTTGGACGAAATTAGTGGGCACGTTGGGTGTGTGACAAAATAATTGATTCAATTTTGGTGAAGATCCGAATACGGATCCGGATGCGATAATTCTTTGAAGTGATTCTTCACCATTGAAAGATCGGGCTAAACTAATATGCATCATGATATCTCAAAAAGTTGTGGACGGATTCGGATGAAACTTGGTGGGCAAGTTGGGTGTGTGACCAGGACGAATTGATTCGATTTTAGTGAAGATCAGAATCCCGATCTGGATACGGGAATTATTTAATTTTTATGTGATTCATCACCATTGAGAGATAGGGCCAAAACACGATATAGTACTGTATAGCATGATATTTCAAAAATGTTTTGGGCCCAATATGTTCTCGTGGATCAGGCATTACGTGGTGGAGGTATGTGCTCCACCGAGTGTGCTTCTAGTTTGTACCTGTTTCGGTATTTGATGTGTTAACCTCACCCACTGTCCCCCCCCCCACTTTTTTTTCCATTGCTTCCCAATAACTTCTATCCAAATGTATGCCTTCAGCAATGGATTACTAAAAACGCCAATCTAGCACTGGATACTATCCTGCAGTTTGGATACAGTATCCTTTATGAAGTCAATGCTTATGGAATATCAAGGAACCCTCACCTTGAATATTTCAGGTATGTGGCAGCGCAGGCAGCCCATCAGGAAGACCGTGGGGGCCTCAAGGAAGTCAAGCATACCTTGGGAGAGGAGTGGTACATATGTTTGGCGCCAGATAAGGGGGTGCAGGCTAGCAAGTAGGGCCTCGGCTACAGGAGTGAGCAGGGCACACGTATTGGACAGCAGCACCAGGTGTTGTTCTGTGAGCAAACTCACTATAACCTGTGAGGAAAGGAGGGAAAAGTTGATAATTCAAGAATTCCATCGCACGACATAGCATATTCTGCCACAGGATGTCGGTTTTCCTGAAGCAGTTTTAAGACAAGGAATACACTGCGTGGTTTGCTGTTGCTTGCTCAGCTGAGCATCCATGGGAATTGAGTTCATGCAGGTGTGGGGGAAAATTATAATAATGTATTCTAAATTGTAACAAATGGGGTTTTAGAAATTTAAATTTTATGCTACAAGTCGAATTGGCTGTCCTTTTTAGCCAAGAGTCTTTTCCCCTAAATGTTGATAAAATGTCTTGTTCTGGAGCAGTGCGACCTGGGCTGATAACAGCAAATCTTTGCCTTGAAATGTACGTCATGTACTGCTCACCGAGAAGACACGTGTGCAGTTTGAATTGGCAGCCCCCACCACTCTCCCATGAAAGTATAAAATGCTTTGAAATGTAAAATTGTTTTCGTGCAAGCACGTGAGGATGTATGACATCTCAGTGGCTTGTACTCCTTGGGACTGACCATGTACCAAGTAATAATAAAACTCTCTGATGTAATGTACTTAAGCTGTGGAAAGTGAATTAATTGGGTTGGTTTTATGGTTAACTAAAAAGTAAGATAAATAAAATAGAATAATAATATTGCAACGAATGGGGGTTCTGTTTGTTCATTGTGTGAAGTGCACGAGGGACACATTTAAAACCGAATCGGCTAGACGTTAAGCCCTGCAAGTTAAATAAGATTCCACAATCAACCAGCAAGAATTTCTACAACGATCACTACGAGGTTTAAGGTGAAAAATCCACAACAGTTGGCGCCTAAGACTCGGATTCGAACCGACGTTGGTGCGGTGCTCATGATCGGAGATGCTTAATCTGCCGGAGGCAGTGCCTGGAAGAACGACAAGTGTTTGAGCGAAGGTAAGGGAGAGCGTTCCTCAAGGGTGGGCTGTCTCGGCAGGTAACGCATTTTGAACAAAGAAAAGTTCATTGTCAGATAATTTTATTGATAGAAAGAAGAGGTAGCGGAGAGAGTCCGTTTGAAAGTAAACGATAAGTACTGTAGTTGTTTTAGAAAAGTGCTGGAGAAGAAGATGGAGGAGAGTAATTAAATGAGCATGGCGAAGCGACATGCCACAGACCGCGCAGAGGACGCGTGAGATACATGTTTGCATTGATACTTACCTGATAGGAGAGAGATACTGTGATCATTGAGGCAGTATCCTCAGGGCGAGGCCTACCCATTGCACTTCAGAAGGGAGGTTGACCCTTGCAATTTCCCCAAATGTGGGAAAGTCGACCGTGAAATTTGTAGAATGCAGGAGGCGATTGATCGGCTGGGTGCGTGGCTGGTGATTTGCATTGAGATACACGTGTTGCTGAGTGAGTGAAAAATGAAACTTGTGTGAGTCCAATAGATTTCATTGCAATGAAACGTGCTCTATTGGGATTTTGACGATATTTTTAACAACTAAAGAAACTTCAGGCAGAGTTAAAACAGCTTGGCTGTTCGTGGTTTGGTGTTTATAACGCCAAGGTCACGGTTGTGTGTGTGTGTGAATTCAATTCAATGGGGGTCTGAATTGGAAGCGATTGTGAGCTCGCTGGGGAATTAAAGATTCCTGGACGATGTGATACATGAATGTCTTGTTAGAAATAATAATATTGCAACAAATAAAACGTGAAGAGAAGGACATTCATAAAATAAATTAAATAAGTAAAACCACCTCGGCAAGACAGTCTGAGGACGGACTCATGCTGAGTTAAGCTGTGGTTCTGTTTGGGGTGGCATGTTATGCATTCTTGGTTTTGGTGCTGATAACGCGAATGTCGCGAGTTGTACTGTGCAAGCTGGCCCCCTCCACTGAGTGTGTTTGTCTTAGCTTTAGCTGTGAAATTCGATTCATATGCAGATTCAAGAGGGTGGGGGCTATTATGTCGAAGTGTGCATGCCGTTTGCAATGAAGGGAAAGACGCTTCCGAGGTTCGATTTGATTGTACTTTGAAATGATGTAGAGATGTGATTGATTTGGAGGATATTTGATGGGGTTTTTGCGGGTGTGGAAGCCATGACAGAGTAATGCTAAACTATGGGTTTTGCCTGTCTTGGAGTTTTTTCTTTTTTCTTCCCACCGGATATGGAGAGAACTTCCTGTTCCTTGTTGCTTGGTGTTTGTGGCACACCCTCTCTACTGAATCTGTTTAAAGTGAAGTCCATTTGGGGGAAAAGTGTTAAAGTTTTATTTAAAAAGCCATGGGGATTTTGGATAAATTGAAATAACAATTGTGAATGTTTCGAAGATTCGGGAGGTGAGCTCTCGCTGGCATTGTGATGATTTGTAATTACTCGACCCGGCAGGTTTGAGTGCTGGGCAAGCTGTGTGGACGTGTCAGAAATGTTTCGAAGATTTTGATCTGAGTTGTAACCATTGTACTTAAAGATGTGATTTAAATGTAGAAACGTGATTTTGAATGATTTTTAAAAAAAATGATTTGATGATGTTTAGCACATGAGGCGATTCACAGATATAATAGATGATGCCCTCGGATGGACGTTGAACTCGGCGTATTGTTTTTATTCATCTGTGAATGTTAAAGTTGCCTGAACTAGTGTTGGGAAGGCAATGGCAAACAACCCAGTGTAACCCTTTGATCGATTCAGTCAAGGTAAATTCATAAGATTTGATTGAATAGATGTTGAAGATTTTATTTTTTTGATTTATTGATGTTAAAAGAAAATATTTTATAGGGAAACGTTACTAAGAATCGAATCAAGATAATATAATGGCAGTTGCTCTGGAACTATTTGTGAATGAAACTGTAAATTGTTTAGCAGATATGAATATTAAAATGGAACTGTGCAAAATCGAATTGCTTTGGATTCGGTTCTTGAAAGAAGTAGCTAACTTTCATATTTTTGTATAGATGATGGAATATTTTTGTGAAAAGAATTATTGATCGCAAATTGAAACACGAATAAAGACTGTTTGCTTTTACATGGAAATAGCAAAAGAGATGAATGTTTTGAGTACACATACAACTGAGATTTCTGCATATTTTAGTTGTCATTTAGGGGAATAATAAGGAAAGAGTTAAAATATTGATAATGCAAGTTGAATGCTTTGGAAGAACCTTTGGCATTCTTGTGGAAATACATGAGCCCATGATGTTTACCCATGATGTTTACTCGATGTTAACTTTGGTTTTGTTTGTTTCGGAGTGTTGAGCGCAGTTAAACTATGCAATGTACCATTTCGTCTAAATGAAGCTTGGAAAGTACTTCCACACAAAGATTTGATGATGGGAGAACCCAGATTTGGGTGATTGAGCATTCATCATGTGATCATGAAACTGCCCCTTCCTTGGGAGATAAGATGGAGTAATGTGAAAAAAGAAAGAAAAAAAAACCCACTGAGGAGAAGGTTGAGCAAAGTTTTAACGTTGGCATTGCGTGGTGCCTGCGTGGAGGAATGTTCTCAGCCACACTCTCGATTGCTGCTCTGCAAATACATCGTGAACTTGCTGTGGTTGCTTCAATGCACAACGAAGGCCTGGAGTTCCACATTGCGAGTCCTCTGCAACATGTGTTCAATGGTGCGAGTGGGGGCTCGTGCTGCCACCGCGACTGCATCTAACGTGCACAGCTCGCTTGGTGAAATCAAACCTGATTGCACAAACTGCTGCTGCGAGGCCCCAAGCTCTGTTGGGGCTGGATCTCTGTTCACCTCTCGAGTCCTTTTTGTCTCCTTCAACCCAGTGTCAGGCCCAAGCTCGTACTTGCCAACATCTACCTTCTCCTCAGCTCAAGGAGTGCTTCGACTGTGTTTCCCGTTGGGTGCTGCTAAATGGAAACGCACTCATTTTCTGACATGAGCACTCGCTGCCATTGTTGATTGAACTTGAGTAATGAATATCTTTTCTCCTTCAGGAATGGGATATGGTAATCATGTGTCATATAATTATTCAAATTTTCCTTAAAAGGAAAAAATGGGGGAGTGTGGGGGAAAAATTATATTAATGTATTCAAAACTGTAACAAATGGCATTTTAGAAATTTAAATTTTATGTGATAAGTCGAATTGGCTGTCCTTTTTAGCCAAGAGTCTTTTTCCCTAAATGTTGATAAAATGTCTTGTTCTGGAGCAGTACGACCTGGGCTGATAACAGCAAACCTTTGCCTTTAAATGTACATTGTGTACTTCTCACCGAGAAGACACGTGTGCAGTTTGAATTGGCAGCCCCCACCACTCTCCCATGAAAGTATAAAATGCTTTGAAATGTAAAATTGTTTTTGTGCAAGCACATGAGGATGTATGGCATCTCAGTGGCTTGTACTCCTTGGGACTGACCAAGTACCAAGTAATAATAAAACTCGCTGATGTAATGTACTTTAGCTGTGGAAAGTGAATTAATCGGGTTGGTTTTATGGTTAACTAAAAAGTAATATAAACAAAATAGAATAATAATATTGCAACGAATGGAGGTTCTGTTTGTTCATTGTGTGAAGTGTACGAGGGATACATGTAAAACCGAATGGGCTAGACGTAAAGCCCTGAAAGTTAAATAAGATTCCACAATCAACCAGCAAGAATTTCTACAACGATCACTACAAGGTTTAAGGTGAAAAATCCACAACACAGGCAAGGGCAATTCAATAAGGCCTTACCCATTTCATCTAACACCACATGAGTCGAACAAAAGAATAAAGATTCCACACAGTCTAAAAAGCATTTGTGCCATCATGCTCATGTCAAACATACTCTGATCTATGTTACGTATGTGCAGATGATGACATATTTGAAGGATAACCAACCTTTGTAAAACTTATTCAACTTATTACACCAATGGGTGGTTGCTTCGCAACGAAGCTCAAACGCGCACATTCCCATCTCATATGGCACCTGTTCGCCAAGTTTCATCGAAATCGGTTTGCTGGTTTGTGCTGTGGAGCCTCGCGTTGCAGACACACACACACACACACACACACACACACACACACACACACACACACACACACACACACACACACACGCACGCACACACACACACACGGAAAACCCGACAATAAGGGATATCTAGCGAATCCAATAAAAACATCATGGGTCAGCGACAGGTGTCCCATCAAAGCAGTGTTGCATCAAAGTGAGACGTCTTCGTACCCGGTCATCACTGCCAGCAGTTATAAAATGGCAGTTCTAGTTATGTCTATTATTACCCTCGCCGAAGGATTCGGAGAGAGTGTTGCATTTGGGTCCGTTTGTTTGTCTGTCTGTCTGCTTCTCCGCACAGAATTTTCGTGTTTTTCTCTGCATCCGCTTGTCAGATTGAGGCGTAATTTTCACCAGTGGTGTGACTATTCATATAGAATGTTTTAATGATAATTACGATGTCATAGGTCACATGGTGTGGCAGCCATAGAGAAAAAAACAGAAAAAAATTGGATCTCTGTATCTCTGAAACCACACCAAGGAAAAACTTGAAACTTGGCACATTGCAAGTACTCCTCATGGGGAATGAGTGTCACTGTGTCATTTTTTATGACATCATAGGTACCCTCGATATGGGTACTTGAAACATATATATATATATATATATATATATATATATATATATATATATATATATATATATATATATATATATATATATATATAACGCCACATCCAATCAGCATGAACATTTTTGAGGGTCATCTAGCGATAAAATGGTCCACAGAAAGAAAAAAAAAACATCATGATGTCATTGGTCACGTGATTCAGCAGCCATATTGTTTAAAAAAAAGAAAACCTTCAAAAGTCTTCTTCTCTGAAGTGGCTGAACAGATCGAGGCGAAACTACATGTATGACTGCCTGTCCATGAGGAACAAAAGGTTCACACATATGATGTCATTGGTCACATGGTTTGGTAGCCATATTGGATTTACCCAAAAACCTGTAAATAAAAAATACACCACTCAAAAGAAGTCCTGGTGAGGGTTTGCAATCTCTGATTGTTCTTTTTCTTGTTGACATTTGCATACGTTCATAGCAAAACTACTCGAGGTTATGATGTATAAATTCTATCAAGGGAATTGCAGTAAGAATGGCTGGATATACCGAAAGTTCGGATTAGTTATGTTCATTTGTAGTTATGTTCTTTTCAAGAGTTTCCTTTACGTAATGAGTAATCGCATCAGCAATTACTTTTGACTGCAAACTGCCGGAGTGTTTGTGTTAGGGTGGAAAGTCTCTATGGCTGAAGCTTGAGCCCTGTTTAACACCCGCTTGGGATCGGGGAGTGTGGGGTTCAACGGTTGTTGATCTGGTCCAACCCGCGCCACCCTCCCTGCCTCTGTCAGAGGTGACCTTAATTGCCCTGTGTGTCACGTTTCCAGTATCTGCCTCTGAGCATGGTTCAGGGATGCTGCCAGTTCACATTGCCCAATAGCCTATAAGGGAATGTTGCCCACCCTTAACCCATACTTGGCGATAGCAGATCTTTCCGGTAATTGCACTAAAATGCCTTCTGATGTTCTTTAATGCGCTGGCCTCAGGTTCTTCCCATCTCTCCTATGTATTCTGCATCACATTCACATGGAATGGTGTATACCACATATTCCATGTGACATTATTTAGAAATGTGCCCACAGCCCAGGTGGTTAAAGTGGCCAGACAGCGGCTCATGGAAGATGATTGGTGAAAACAGGCCGCCGACAGGTTGAGTCCAAAAGACGTACAGTATGTGACCTCCTCAGCACGTCTTTTGTCCACCGATTTTGTCTTTGATGATACTTACTAAAAATCTGGCTGATTCATACGAGATTTGCCGCTTTGGATTTATTCGTGCCACGCTGAGGAACAATCGCTCGATTTCTAAATAAAACCAAACGGGCTACGGACTGGCAGACTTCGCTCGGTCTCTGATCAAACCCAGTCTGTAGCCGAGGTCTAGATCCCAAACTGACAAGGCCCAGGTGTACTTTGGTATCGTGATCTGAGGCACGTGACCCGAGACCTGTGCCGAACTAGCCGGCGTTATAATCCCTGAGATGGCGGTGCGGTTAAGCGCCGCCGAACACACACACACACACACACACACACACACACACACACACACACACACACACACACACACACACACACACACACGCACGCACGCGCACACACACACGCGCACACACGCACACACACACACACACACACACACACACACACACACACAATTTATAGTAGATCACAAGTTATGTAGAAACAATTTTTCCAAATGAACTTTTTTATTCATAACTGAAGAGATCAAACTAAACACTGTTGTAGTTAAAGGAGACTACCTGTCAGGAACACCTGCAAAAAAACACAGACAAATCAAAATTCACTGGTTGCAAAAGTTTCATCCCCTTCGGTGAGTACTTGGTGGAAACAACTTTTGCAGCACAAATCTTGCCATAAATGTTTAATTGGTTATCAAGTCAGGGCTTTGACTGGGCCACTCAAGAACATTTATTTTCTTCTTATTCACTCACTCCAGTGTGGCTTTAACCTTGTGCTTCGGATCATTGCCCTGCTGAAATGTGAATCGCCAACCCAGTTTCACATTTATGGCCGACTTGAGCAGATTTTCATCAACGATTCTCCTGTAATTTGCACCCTCCATTGTCCCTTCTATCCTGACAAGCTTGCCAGTCCCTACTGATGAAAATCAGCCCCAAAACAGGATGCTGCCACCACCATGCTTGACAGCAAGGATGATGTTGACTGGGTGATGTGCAGTATTAGGCTTTCACTTGACGTAACGCTTTGAATTTAGATCAAAAAGTTCAATTTTTGTCTCGTCTGACCATAAAATATTTCTCCACATGCCTGCAGTATCATTAATATGCTTTTTCACAAACTCCATACAAGCTTTTAGAAGCATCTTTTTCAGTCATTGCTTCTTTCTTGACACAGTCCTTAGATGCCAGCTTTGTGAAAGGAACAGATAATTATTGTTGATTGATGAACACTGACCTCCAACTCAGATAAAGAGCCTTGCATATCTTTCAAAGTCATTGTTGGATTTACAGTGACATCCCAAACCAGTTTCCTCCTTGCCTGGCTGCTAAGTTTGGATGAGCGACCTGATCTGGGTAGAGTCTGGGTGGTATATGATATGTCATCCAATTCTTAATGATGGATTACACTGCAATCAAAGGGATAATGAGCGACTTCAAAATCTTCTTATAACCCTCTCCTGAATGGTGCTTCTCCACCAGTTTATGTCTGACTTCTTTGGAAAGCTCCTTGGTCTTCATGTTTGTCTTGTTGGTTAACCAAGTGAGTTGCACATTAAAACTCCTTTGAGAAGTGGGGGAGCTTCATTTTAAAGTTAAACCACTGAATAAATACAGGTGAAAGCTGTTACACTTATTTTGTAACCTTTCAAAGAAATAATTTGCTCCTGAAGTGATTTTGGGTTAATTATGCAAAGGAGTCGAATACTTTATGCAAATGAGAATTATCTAATTTTCTTTGTTAATTGAACTTATTCACATTTTAACTGCATCTTTTCGCTTTATCACTTTGGAGCAAATGAAGACTATATATTAAGTTTGATTTGAAAGCATTATGAAATAAGCTCAGGTGGCATCAAAATGTGAAAATGTTTGAGGGGAGGGTGTGGGGGGGTATACTTTTACAGGCCACTGTGCATCGTGGTTGTATACCTGGGATAATTCCAATTGGACTGGGCCATGGCCTGACACCCAGGTCTATGCTGCTTCACCAAAATGGCTGTGCATGATTTTGATGATGGGCAGAGTTGGATGAGCTGTCCCAACAATGGGGGGAAGGCAGTCTGTCGACACATACATATCTACACACATACACATCGTCGATATCGTCTATCTTTATATTACTAAAACTCTCATCTTGTATGTATGTATATATATATATATATATATATATATATATATATATATATATATATATATATATATATATATGTTCCCAAAATACAGCCAACACTGTACACGATAGCGAAAAATTTTCGGCCCACCTTACTCACCATTCGCCTGTGGTGTACAGTATCAAGTTTCATTCAAATTGGGCAATGAAAAAAATTATTAAAAAATCAATTCCTGATTCAGTCAAGTACTCTTTGGGAGTATTTGATCAATGCAAACAACCTCAGCGGTATAGTTTGCTGGAGCTATCTTATCTTTTTTCTTGAAATGATTTTTTTTTTTTTCATCAACCGCTGTCACAACGGGAACCCAACGGGTTCACGGGTCGTCTCGTATAGTCCAAAAATGAACTGACATATACGTATATATATATATATATATATATATATATATATATATATATATGTATTACATTGTGACCTATTTCATTCCTGAGAGTGCAGTAATGTGAAAAGAAAATGAAAGGAAAGAGATAACATTGAATCATTAGCTCATTGCACTGGAGTCCAACTATTCATTTATTCTTCATTCAGGAAGCGTAGCTCTTACCATTAGCAAGTCCGCAGGCTTGAGACAAAGAAAGGGGATGTGAAGATCGAAGTCGATGATTGGTTCACTCGGTCCTGATGCTGAGGGAAGCAAGATGTCCAGATGACCCATTTTCAGGCACTGCAAACATTCAAAGTGTAAAAGTTTACATTCCTGTTAACATGCTGATTCAAATGCCATGGGAATCATACAAATGTATCACAACAGGAATCATTCTTACCACATTGCAATGACATTCCATGACAATGAAGTCTTTCAAAGAAACCGATACATTTATACATACACAGAGAGAGGCAAGTGAAGGAGCATGATAGCTTGGGGCAAAATAAATATAATGTGGTGAATGGAACACAGTGAGAAAGAACACAAGAATGAATCACAGCACTGGAGAATTAAATTCAGATGAGGGTAAGAAATGGGTTTCCAACAAATTAGCATTGCACAGAGGTAGAAATGAGAAAGACTGCAATGGCCTTTGGCTGCAGACTTAAAATCCTGGATGGAAGAGGTTGAGACAAAAGGCAGAGTGAAGAAGACAATTCTTCAGAGTAAGTAAAGAGGAGGACAAGAATTGTGTAAGCTTATACTCAGGTAATGTAACAAGGAAAGGAATCTATAGATCTTGGTGTTTCATGCAACAAGTCAGGGCATCTCATGAACTATCACCAACATCTGGCCTTCGAGGTTTGACTAAACCTTCGTCCTTTTTTGACAATTTCTTTGAGATTGATTTATACGCCATGTGAACATTTATTTTGTTCAACATTTCGCTGTCAGAATGATTCAGAAGTCGCACACTTGTCTTTAAAGTTTATTAATCTGTCATTTTCGACCCGACCACAAACAGCTAGGGATGCCAAAAAGTCTGCCGTTCCTTCCATGTAACGCTAAGTTGAAGAACCATCTGCTAGGATTGATTGCTGGTGGACAATAAAGATGTCCTGCTGTCTTTTTGGAAAGAGGCGGCCAATTATTGCTGGCATCATGGCCACAATTACAAATTCCTGCCTAAATCAGCCCTGGCCGAGTGAGAAGGTCGGCATCACCAAGTTTATTTGCCCACAGAAATGCCAACATGCCATCCATACAATCTCTAAGGTCATGCGACAGAACAGATCAGTTGAACTCTTAATTTCCAATACACATAGCAGTTCATTACAATGTCACCGCCTAACTATGTCTGCCATCTGGCAAAACAGGGCACAACAGCCGACAAACAACCAACAGGTAATGATTATTGTTCTTACCCTCTGATCTCAGCTACCTGGTATTAAATCTACCACGTGTGCAAACCTTAGAACGTACCAAGTGCAGAGGCCCAGGTGGAGGTATTGGGACCAGTGAAAGGCGTGCGGCAAATTCTCTGACCACCTCTTCAAACTTTCCATGATCATCCATGTCATAATCGTGTTCCTCCAACTCCTGCTGCAAACT
The DNA here is from genome assembly GCF_056783735.1 of Eptatretus burgeri. NCBI lineage: Eukaryota > Metazoa > Chordata > Myxini > Myxiniformes > Myxinidae > Eptatretus > Eptatretus burgeri. Next base: position 74,161,641 of record NC_140964.1, read on the forward strand.
AACAGACAAATACTTTTTAATAATGGGAGTGAAGCAGGCTATCCTTTCCCCTGATTCGAGTTAATGCTCAACGCCAAAGTAAACTCTTTTTGACAATGGTGAAGAGCACACTGAACTAACGCAAGATTCTTCCTCAAAGGGATCAAAACAGATATTCTAACCATCAAAAAGGCATTTCACTGAGAACCATTAAACTTAATTTAATGTGAAAAAGAACAACCAAAACAAAACAATCACATGATTAACAGCGCCTTCGGAGAATAATCAAAGATGGCCTGGTGATCACTGCTTGCTTGTTTCGACAAAGAAAGGCCCAAGTGGGAAGCTCACGCACTTCCTCGACTCATCAATTGCAATCTGATTAAAATAATAAGCAACAGGTGTACGACTCTTCCCGAAGAGTATTCATTGTCGAAGTGAAGTTAGAGTGGCAGTTATATGCAGACACAGAATCCACAGAACAGAATCTCAAAATGATTTGTACAAGTGTGGAGTTTTTGGGACAAACTAGAAACGGTGATTGAAAAGACTGTCTGTGACGAGAATTCTTCCACAGTTGATAATATCCATGGAGTAGACAGGCGTATCTGAAGTGCAGAGTGTTCTGTTATTCGTCCTAATCCTGAAAAACTTGCGTACCGAGTTATTAATGGAACGCCAGTCACTGGTAGGTTGAACAGCAGTGATCACCAAGAGCAAAAGAGAAAACAACATACGCTGGAGGTAAAGACATGTAAAGTATTGAAATTGTTCAGTGAAATTTGTCCAACACTTTAAGATTTGACAAGGTAATGCAATTACAATATTACAACAGTATTTTACTCATTTACAGTATGTATAATATTGTCCTGTGCTCATTGAAAGTGAGGGAGGGTTATTGCGACTCGAGTCCCCACATACTAGGAGTAGTGTCAACTTGCAATGTGAAGCCATTTTGTTTCCTTTGAGAGCGGAACACCGAATCTGCGCCCTTTCGAGGTGAAGCATCTTGTGTCCATTTTTTAATTAAGCTGTCTTTCTCATCACCCAAAAGGAAGATAATATTACTTAATGGTTTTATTTTTGTTGTTGTTCTTCCAACACATCAGGATAAGGATACAATTAGACAGGATTAATTTAACCTTAAAGCATATCGCAGAAACCCTGGAAAAACCAAGTGCAATATGTGAGTAAAAGTTCACTTTGATGAGTGCCTGATTCGATGAGCACAGTGTGTGTGAGCAGAAGAAACACACAGGAAGTGACATCATGCAGGATTTGAAAGCAGTGAAGGAGTAAAGTGAAAGACGAGCACACTATTGAAGAGAGTAAAGAATGAGAAAAGATAACAAAAGTGAGTGAAAACAAGAAGGCTGACAGTCTCGGTCCACAGCCTTTTTGGTGGTATAGGGAATACATTTGTGCAATCTGAACGCTACACTGCCTTTATTCACGTCCCTCGACTTTTGTCACATTTTGTTGTTACAGCCTGATATTAAAATGGATTAAATTTAAATTTTTTGTCACCGATCGACACAAAATACCCCACAATGACAAAGTGAAAACATGTTTTTAGAAATTTTTACAAATCTATTGAAATGACTGTGGCCCTGAAAGAAGAATTAGCAGTTTCCGTCCAACTCTAATGTTTTTATGCCTCCACTGATGAAGTCGCTGATGGTGATGTTTTCGGGTTGTCCTTCTGTCCGTCTGTGTGTGCGTCCGTGAGAGCTTTTCGTTGCCACGATAACTTAGGAGCAGCTGAAGGAATCCAAGTCAAACTTGCTGAAAGTATATATAATGATGTAAATATAAACTGATTAGATTATGGGACCAAGAGGTCAGAGGTCCCGTTAGGTATAAATTCTGTCACTGTGATAACTTTTGAACCAGTGATGGGATTTTGACCAAACTTGGTATAAATATCTATTATGATGCAAAGATGAACTGATTGGATTTTAGCATGTAGAAGTGAAAGGTCAGAGGTCATATCAAGTAAAAATGTGACACTTGAGAACAGTTGAAGGGATTTAAATCAATCTTGGTACAGCTCTGTAAAATGATGCAATAATGTAGGGGGGGCATATCAGTTGACATCACGATGTCAAACGGTGCCATTGTAGTTTCTTTCTTATTTAAATTAGCTCAACTGGCATTTTCAAACGAGCTCAATAAACAGAGGTTGTGGATCTCACCAGTTGGCTATTGAGAAGCACATAAAAGATTATTGACAAACATTAGAATGTGTCCTAAGTGCATCCACCAGTTTTCCCCAACAATGGAATGAGCCACATCCATGGTCAGAGACAATAAAAGCAAATAAAGAAAAGTTTAAAGCAACTTGGTTCGTGCAACATGTGCAAATGAAAGTATTTATTATTATAATAATCATTATTACATTGTACCCAATCACGTGTTTCTTTCAACCTGTTAGGTTAATAATCTGAGTCCTCATGTCTGGATGCTTGGAGTTTAACAAAATAGAGATTCAGAGATGGACTGAAGGCTAAGTCCTGGATTCAAGTGCCCTGCAGATGACTGCGAAACTTTAATGATATGAAATAGATGATAGTCCTTACCATGAAAGGCAGTCCTTGAGAGCTGTGTAATATGGAGCTTTGGAAAGCAAGCAGATACATGTTGGCAAGAATGCATAATTCTGCTGTCCCTCCATGGACATCTGGCTACCATCGGGTCTCAGCTGGTTGTACACCTGCAGCATCAACACCATTTTTGGTAAACGGTTCACTTGATGATTACATATAAAACTGCACAGAAAGAAAGCCACACGATAAGCACAATACAAGTACCAGAAAGTACCATTACAGGACTTCATAGTGAGCCACGTGGGAAATCCAGGAGGGACACAAATAAATCACAGATATTGATACGGTGACAAGGAGGAGTAAGACATGGATGGAGCATTCAAAAAGTTAGATGAACAAGATACTCACAATTATCCAAAACACACCAACGTTTTCTATTTTCCATTGTATGACGAGTACTAAAATTGGAAAACTCTCTGCACGTCTGAACCTGACACAATAAAAAACCGTTAGGCCAATTTCCGTCAAATTTTCCACGCATGCTTGGAGTACCCAGAGTAAGGAACTGGGCATGAAAAAAAAAATCTCACCGCCAGGGTGGGGAGACATGCGATTTTTGGCTGTACACATGGAATAGTGCAAGCAGCTGAACCCCTGACCACCTGACCCTCTGCCAGAGAAGGGGGTATTGCAGGTGGCAAAACAATGCTATTTCTGCACGTCAATCCATCTGTCCGCGCACCTTCATCCATCCATCTGTGCACGGGTCCATCCGTCCCTCCATGCTTACGTCTGCGCTTCCGTGCATCTACATGCATCCCTCTGCATGCGTGTGAGTATGCGTCCCTCCATGCATCCGTGTGTGTGTGCCTGTGCACGTGCCTTGTCTACTACATACGTGTCATTGACCATTGAATCTCGTTTGTTTAGCATTTTGAATGCCCCATGTTTGAACAGCCAAATATACATTTGTGCACAAAATGATAAAGGAAGGACAGGCGATTGAAACGGGCAAAAATATGCACTTTGTAGTGGTGTAGGGTATTACAAAATGGCACATTAATCAGGATGACCCACAAGCAGACAAAGACTTTGAGGAAATGTGGACGCACGCACGCACACACACAGAAAGAGACACAAAAACATGAAAAGGTAAAAGAAGACATATTGAGGAATAACATTGTAATCAAATGCATACATTTGAGAGAAACATTCCTATTTCTCGCTGTTGTAACACCAAAGTGATACATGAGAGACAAAGTACAGCCAAGTAAAATAGGGCAGGGCAAAACATGCCATTTAAAAATAAGGGCTCACACACTTATTACGCATGCAAATATGGAAAACATTTTTAACAACTACAGCCGACACAAACAAAACACAACACACGTGAACTACTGTCCCTGCAACCCAATGCACCTTTCCCCCAGTGTGGTTATATACCAGACTCAATCATGTTGAGGAAGACTGCATCAGATACGATGTTATATGTAATATGCTGCTCGACTGTTCTTATAGCATGGATGTTCTCCTCCATACTGTTTATCAAATGTCACTATTCATGGTTATAACTGTAACCAACTGTAGTTTAACTGTAGTGTTCAAGAAGTAATTCGCTGCAGACTACTGTAATTAGAACAGTAACCATCAATAGTTTTAACTCTAGTATTGAGGAGCAATTCTCTGCAGACTTCCTTAATTACCTCCACCATCGAAGGTGAAGAAGGTTATGTTTTCACCCCTTTCTGTCTGTCTGTGTACAGGATATCCCAAAAAGTTGTGGACGGATCTGGATGAAATTTGGTGCAGGATGGGTGTGTGACAGGAGCGAAATAATTAGATTTTGGTGACGATCCGGATCCGGATCCGACATCTAGAATTGTTAAAGTGATTCTTCACCATTGAGAGATAGGGTCAAAAACTCTATAGTTCTGTATAGCATGATATTTCAAAAATGCATTGGGCCCGATATGTACTCGTGAATCAGGCATTACGTGGCGGAGGTATGCGCTCCACTGAGTGCCCTTCTAGTTGGAACTGCAACCAACTGTAGTTTCAACTCTAGTATTGAAGAGTAATTCTCTGCAGACTACTGTTATTGGATCTGGAGCCAACTATAGTTTTAACTTTATGCTGAAGATGCTCACCTCACACCCTCCCCCTTCCACCACCAACCGATACACACACAATACACATAGAGCTGAATCCACAACCCCAAAGTGCGTACGTAATAAAAGTATGCTCCCAAACAACGTACTTGGTTTCCGTTCATGTTTATCAAGTGAATTGTATTTTACTTTTCCTGGTGATGACAAATCCAATTGATGGGAGCAAGTGCTCAACTGCCAAGTGAGAATGGAAACCAAATGCATTCTCATCATGTTGAGAGGGGTGTGATACTATAACTGGGTGTCTTACCCTGCTCGACTCTTGATGTAATGTGGAGTGATGTAATGCGGAACGGCGTAAAGGAGCTCAAATAAAGGTTACCAGTGGCCGATGGAAGGTTAACACCACAGCATATGACTTCTCTCCTGCAACGTCCGTCAGAACCAGGGTGTGTACACTGGCACAAGGTCGTATGGGAGACAGGTGGGTGCCATCTGTGCATGGGAGAGAAAGCGAGAGGGGTGGTATGGAAGAGAAAGCGAGAGGGAGTTTAATGTCCATCCGAGAGATGGCACACACATTGATAAATCACCCTACCTGTGAAATACCGAGATGACAGTTAATAGCTCAGTTGAAATTCAAACCCAGGTAAGACAGCTTAGAGCGAGCATGCATACCTCAACTATCCTGCCTTGGTGTGGGGATTCATTGCTTTGTATTTTGTAGCCAATGAAAACAGTTTTCAATTCTTTCTTGAACTCTTTCTAATCCTCGAATTTATTTTGCCTTCCTAACTTCGGAGATGTCCCCATGGCGAACCACGCCACGGTATCGCCATGGAAGCTTGTTAAGATTTTGCTTGAAGAGCACTTACCAAGTGGGTGAAGCACTCAATCAAGCACTCCAACAAAATAGTTGAGGAAACTTAAAAAAAAAAAAACAGGCACGCAAACAACTTTTACCTTTATTGGAACTATTACCTTTTCAAATCCAAATGTACCTTTACAAGTTTTTACAAATCCCTTTAGTCACTTCACAAATCCAAAACTACCCATTTGTACCACGTCTGGTCCGTGTGTGCTGTCTATATACATCTTGGTGCCTGCTGCAACTGCCGACTACATGCATGCTTGCACATGCAGTGACCTTTGCCCACCTCTGGTCGACACCACAAATCAGATTCGTACATGCTACACTTTGAGGAAGCCGTAAATTAAAAATGAAACTGTTAGTCACAAACAGCACCCCCAAACGCATTCCTCCAACCTCCTTGCGGCCAATGCTAACCTTGCACATGCACCGGTGATATAATCATCCTTTCCCTCACACACGTGCACAGATTCTCAGTGGCACGCTCAAATTTACCCACACCTGCACTGCGCGGCATGTCCCGCATGGCTTCGGCGTCGCAGCAGGTCTGCTCCCCACGTGCCAGAGCACATGGTTTGCAAGATGACCAAGTAACCTCCAACATGGCACCACACACCACAGGGCCACGCAACATGGGCCTGGGTGCGAGTTTGGTCCGCACGCCCATGCATCCCGTGCATCTCAAGATGACGGTGCATGAACCACTCTCGTAGGATGATGAAGCATGAACCACTCGCTCAGGATGACGGAGCACGAACAACTTGCTTTGAATAATGGAGCACGAACCACTCGCTCAGGATGATGGAGCAGGAACCATTCACGAAGGATGACGGAGCACGAACCACTTGCTCAGGATGAAGGAGCACGAACCACTCGCTCAGGATGATGGAGCATGAACCACTCCTCAGGATGACGGAGCACAAACCACTTGCTCAGGATGACGGAGCACGAACCACTCGCTCAGGATGTTCGCTCAGAATCCAATCATCACGAATGACTGAGCACGAACCACTTGCTTTGAATGATGGAGTACGAACCACTCGCTCAGGATAATGGAGCACGAACCACTCACGAAGGATGACGGAGCACGAACCACTCGCTCAGGATGATGAAGCACGAACCACTTGCTTTGAATGACATGGCACAGCAAGAATGTCCGCAGTGAGAACGATTTGCTCAGAATGACGTAGCGCGGAACTGCTATCGACTGAAGGGCGCTCAGCAAGAGACTGAAGCACTCCAATTAAATGGTCAATAAAGAACGGCTGGCCAAGCTGTGGCTGCAAAGCATATAGGATCCTCTTAACTTTAAAGCCAGTCTTCACTGCACATGCAGCAGTGAAAAAAATAAAATGAAATTTGTTAAAATAATTACTTTATCCACAAAATAATTGCTGTTTAATGTAGAACAACCCTGAAGACATCAGAACGTTTAATCGCCTGTGAAATAAACATTGCAGATAATCCGCCATGTTGCCTGGTCATCTGTGTACATGTCACGTGGTACATCGTTCGCAGTCCAAGCAGACGTTAAAACTTTATTTTAAAATGTCCGTTTTTCACCAGATTTGCTTTGATTCCCTGCAGAGTACCTCGCAAAACCTCCAAAAGTATAGACACAGATCTAGCAGATGCTATGGTTAAGCAGTCCTTCTGAGGGACAGGGTGCAAGATCAAGCACTGACTGCATTGTCATATAGCTCAATGATGCTGGTTAGTTTTGGCACATTGTTAAATATTTTGTTCACAAAAAAATTCTCAAAACAGTTGAAAAAGAAAAGTTTAATGCTTTGGAAATTTCACATTTTCTTGTGTATATATGGAGAAGGATGGAACATCGCCTTGCCTGATTAAAGCGAATCGTTACATTGGCTTGGTTATAAGACCTGTAATATCTTTAAATTATCAGATTTCACTCCACATTTCAACACTTATTTAGTGAGGACAATATCCGGTTTTCAAAACCGAAATAATATTTTGATAACATACTTTAATTCGTCCGCGAGAGTAGATCGTGGAAAATCGTATCACGTAATGCATGAAATCGCTCCAAGCTCCTAAATCGAAAACGATAGCACTTACACAATATATACAGTAATTCGAAGCTCTGATGAACACGCATTTGATGAGTGAGGAAAATGAAATAAATTTTCACAAGGCATCTTCTTCTTCTTTCGGCTGCTCCCGTTCGGAGTCGCCACAGCGGATCATCCGTTTGATCCGCATAGTGATTTGGCACATGTTTTTACGCCGGATGCCCTTCCTGACGCAACCCTGGTCGCCTCTTACGACACAGGGATATGGTACACCTATTTTAACCGGGATATACACCGGCCCAGTATGCTGGTACTCATTTCACCGACCTCAGAAGGATGACAGGCTGAGTCAACTCCCTGGTGTATTAATTCAGTGGCCCAACGGGGCTTGAACTCAGGACCTTTTGGATCCCAAGCCGCTGCCCTATCCACTGCGCCAACACCAGGCTCAAATTTTCACAAGGCATATAAATCAATATCAAAGAAATTGTCAAAAAAGGATGAAGGCTGAGTCTTCATAAACTTCAATTTGCCCATGAGAGTAGATCGTGGAAAATTGTATCATGTAATGCATGAAATCACTCCAACATCCTAATTTGAAAACCATAGCCCTTACAAAAGCGATGTATACAGCGATTTGTAGCTATTATGAACAGGCATTCGATAATATGAGTGAGGAAAGTGAAAAAAATGTTTATCGTTAAGAAGTCATTGCAGCAAATTTGGCTTGACCTTGTTTAAGGCAAATTTGACTGCCCTTCTTGTCTCATGCCCCTCCCCCCCCCTTGCTGTGCATTGTGCGTTAGCTCTCATAGGAGCCTCAACAATGTATCCAAAAAAAATAGTTTGTATTTTAGCTTCAACTACGCAAAACAATACATTTCACAGAAAAAAATCTTATACACGCGAAAATGGTCTAATTTGCCTGAAACAAGCATTTTTCAGAAGAAACAAAAAAAAAAGCATTCTCTGACTCCAGTTTTTGTTCCAAATCACTATTCTGAAGTGGAAACGCGTGATTTTCTTTAAATATTGTGTATGTAGAACAACCCTGCCGTTGTTTAATGCTGTTGTTCAACGACACAAAACAACACGTTTTACAGAAAAAACAAAATTCATGCAAAAATTGCCAAATTTGCCTTAAGCAAGGTCAAGGCATGCTTGAGCAGGACAAAAAACATGGCGGCTTCAAACCCAAGCGAGGTTACCAAGGAGACGCCTAAAGACCCTAAAGAGCGAGGTGGCTGAGGATAAAGGATATAATTAGATAAAGCTGTTAGTTATCTTCAAAAGGGGTGTTTAAATTGACCCAAACACCCAATTTTTCTCATGCACTTCCTTGGAGTTCCCTTCGCATTCATGCAAAGTTTCAGGCTGCTTGGTTTTATGGTTTTGGAGTTATGGAGGACACACACACACACACACTGCCATTTATTAGTATAGATACCAGCAAATACCACCTGTCACTTCGCTGACAGGAATACTGAAGGGGGGGGGGGGCGTGAGTAGGTCGAGGGTGAAAGAGAGAGGAGGGAGGGGGAGTGAGGGAGATTGAGGACGGATGGGTACCGAGGAAAGAGAGGGGGGAGTGAGGAGGGTGGAAGAAGGGAAGGCAGACGTGCGGTGGAGCATTAATTACGATTCACACCGTCTCATCAAAATGCTTCTGCAGAGAATACGAGTGAAGATGGAAACAAAATAATGTCTGAAATCCATTTTGTATCAGTCAAACTATAAATACCGCCCAGAGACAAGCACCACCCCAATGCCATCACGCTTACGGTGAACTTCCACATCTAAAAAGGCAAATTGGCTTTCTTTTTCAATTTCGATTGTGAAGTTATGCTGGGGAATACCCGGCCAAGTTGTTCCAGTAGGTGGTCTACCATGTTTGTACGCACAATGACGAAAGTGTCATCTACATATCTGTTCCAGTATCATGGGAGCCAATTCTCATGAGACTCAAATATCCTTCGTTTGAGTTCCTCAATCACCAAATTAGCTACAACAGCAGAGACCGGTGAACCCAAAGCTGTGCCAAATATTTGTCAGTCGTGTGCACAGTCTCCAGGTGTTAGTTTGCTGTTTTGGCAAGCCATTTTCCAATCGTTTGAATGTTTCAACCGGTCGAGTGTGACGCTCACCGCAAGATGGACTGGGATGTTGACAGTGTAAAAGGGAAACCACATCGAAAGACACAATCATCTCATCATCTTGGATTCTAACCTCTCTTATCCTTTGGACAAATTCACCACTATTCTTAACCGTTTTATCAGTCTTTCCAATAAGGCTGCCAATGATACGTGCTAGAAAGCCTGACAATCAGTAAGATGGTGCATTGAAGAAGAACACGATGGATCTCAGAGGGACATTGTCTTTGAGGATCTTGGGAAGACCATACAGTCTGGTTGCTGAACCATTGCTGCAGTGAAGCCAATTGTAGTCCTGGTTGCCCAGCCTGCCTGCTCGTTTTAGCATGGACAATCGTGTGTTCAAGGACCGTTGTTGCTTTGGAGTTGGGTCATCAGGTAATTATTGACGAGTTTTACCATCTTCCAGTAGTGATATGGTTTTGCCATGGTAAGATTCCTTCTCCATTACTGCCACTGCCCTGCCTTTGTCTGCTGGTGCAAAGATCAAATCGGTCCTGTTTCTCAAACTTTTAATTGCCTTCAGCTCTGGTACCGAGAGGTTCGGTTTAGTTTACTAATGTGTATAAAGGCTCCGATGGTCTGAGCCACACAGTTCGTGATCGTGGTTTTCTCCTCCGCCGGTAGATTGGTAATGGTGGACTCCACACTCACAATGATCTGGGCCACAGGTATGGATTCAGGGGTTATGCTGAAATTTAACCCTTTCCTTAGGACCGACGTTTCAGCATCCGATAACGTTTTGTTTGGTTCATTTACAACCCTTTTTTTCTCATCGTCAAAGTGCGTAGGTTTGTTGCGGTTATTGTTAGGTACTTGTGGTTGCTGCCTTTGGGTGTGTACCGTGTGCAGTGTCTGTGATGATGGATTTGCATTGTTCCTCATGTCTGAAGTGCACGTGTAGTGCGAAGAAAATTCTGTGCGTAGTTTGTCCAGTTTTCTGGTGTGTGTGCTTGTAAAAGACTCATGTGTCGCCATCGCTCAGTCTGCTGTCATTCTGAGTACGCGTTCAAATAGAGCCCCATCCATGACTCCACGAAGTTCCTCCTGGCAAACTTCTTCATCCTCGATGAGGTGTCGAAATCTGCTGTGATGTCCGTCCTTTATTCTGAGTCTCAGAAAATGAAAACCTGTGGCTCGCATAATGTTGTTTTCCTCAAAGCTCTCCACCGGGGGTCGAAACCTCAGTGAGTGAGGTAGCAAGTTATCCCTGGATGCGCCCTGGCGGTGTTTGTCCCAGACGCTCCCGGGTGGTGTTTGTCGCCGGACGCGCCCGGGTGGTGTTTGTCCCAGGACGCGCCCGGGTGGTGTTTGTCCCCGGACGCGCCCGGGTGGTGTTTGTCCCCGGACGCGCCCGGGTGGTGTTTGTCCCAGGACGCGCCCGGGTAGTGTTTGTCCCAGGACGCACCCGGGTAGTGTTTGCTCCAGGACGCGCCCAGGCGGTGTTTGTCCCCGGACGCGCCCGGGCGGTGTTTGTCCCAGGACGCACCCGGGAGGTGCTTGACCCTGGACGCGCCTGGGCGGTGTTTGTCCCCGGACGCTCCCAGGCAGTGTTTGTCCCCGGATGTCAGAGCCGGATTAACCATTAGGCAGACAAGGCATGTGCCTTTGGGCCGGCCAAAAATTCTTTTCACATTAAATATTTGTCTTTTTTTTGTGTTAAATATTTTGTTCTTGAATCAGTTCATCTTTTGTCTGGGGTCCATTTCCATGAGCCCGAGATCTAATTTAAATTTTTCAGGCCATTCTCTAAAATTTTGAAATGTGGCTTAGGCCCTGCTGAGGCTTAATCCGGCACTGCCGGACGTGCCCGGGTGGTGTTTGTCCCAGGACGCACCCGGGCGGTGTTTGTCCCCAGATGTGTCCGGGCGGTGTTTGGCCCCGGACATGCCCGGGCGGTGTTTGTTCCCGGACATGCTCGGGCGGTGTTTGTCCCTGGACGCATCCGGGCGGTGTTTGTCTCCAGACAGTTTGGCTCCGTACATGTCCAGGCGGTATTTATGTCTGGACGGGAGTTTATCTCCAGGCCGTCTTTATCGTTTGCACAGTAGAAAATGGATTTCAGACATTATGTTGTTTCAATCTTCACTGTTATTCTATGCAGAAGGATTTTGGTGAGAGTGTGAATTGTAAGTAATGCTCCACCGCACGTCTCCCTTCCCTTCCTCTTACCTCATACTGTCTTCTCTTCCCCCACCCCTCCTCGCTCCCCCTCCCTCCTCACTCCTTTGCTCTCCACCTCTTCACTCTCCCAGCTCTCTCTCCCCCACCCCTCTCTCCCTCTTCCCCCCTCCTTTTTTCTCTCTCCCACCTTTAGTTTTACCGTCAGCAAAGTGACGGGTGGTGTTTGCTCTAATACACATTGTTGCGGGGCCGGGTATCGGTGGCGAGCACGACCGCTAGAGGGAGCAGTAGAGTCGGCTCCACCAAACACACCGGAATTTAGGTCGTGACCCTCGGATAAGTCAGAAAGGCACGGGTCCCTTACAGGATCATGAATCGCCAATAATTCGACCACGTGGGGTAGGGTTAATTTCCAAACTTCAATATACCTAATTACCCATGCGGCAAAGCTACCGGGGAATTCACACCCTCGACAGACCTCGAGCGGGACGAGCCGTTACCGTGCCCGAACCGTGTGTAACCCAAGCGGAGGTTACCAAGGCCTGTCGGTCCAAATGAACAATTTACTGCCTCGCTATTTCTCAACACACATCATGCTAAGCCAATGAAAGAAACACAGAAACGAGCTGGAACATTTAACAAAAGTGATATTTATTTATAATGGGGCTGGGAAGCACGCAAGAAGGCAGAGTTAACCGAATAAAAGGAATGCAATTTATATACAAGAAAACACTTAAACAGCTCCACTTAACAGACAGGGCCCACGGACACGGACACACACACACACACACACACACACACACACACACACACACACACACACACACACACACACACACACACACGGTGGCCGCAGCCTTTATTGGTACCCCCAGCCCGGAGGGAAGGTGAGCTGGAGGTAAGAGACTGGCTTGGACCTTCCCGCTTCATGCAGTTCCCGACGATCTGGCCCGGCGGGACTCGAACCCGCAACATGATGCCGCTCCAAGCACCAGGTACGGAGGATAGCATCGGGTGCAGGCACGCTCCTCCGGCTCGCAGGCAGGTGATTCACGGCGGGAAGACTCTGGCTCGCAGGCAGGCGATTCATGGCGGGAAGACTCTCTCAGCCTCAACCAACGAACCCTCCGACTCTCTCTCTCGGTCGCACCCCACATCATTATGTCTTTGTCTTGACAGGTGGGAGGGGTCCGTCTTGTGTCATTCCCCTCATTGGACAGGCGTGTCGGGCAATCTCCCGGCCGTCCGAGATTGGTTGGGGGGAGGTGCTCATGTCTCTGCCCCTCGACCAGGAAGTCGAGCAGCAACATGTTGCGTTGGCTCCACATTGGCCGAGAGGCGGCAGACATGCTCGCACCGCTCCGATTGGCTGAGAGGGGCGCCATGCCCATATTTGGAGCTAAATCCAAGACGCCATATTTGGAGCTAAATCCAAGACGCCTGGCACATTGGACCCCGCCCACGGCTGTGCTTGACACACATGCGCGTGGGGAAGTCCGATGGTGAAGAAGCGAAGATGGGCGTTGTCATTGTTGTTGGTGATATAAAAATCCTTCCTATAAAATAATTTACAGCACACGTACAATTAATCACCCATTAAACATAGGACGGGACCCTACCAATAAACACATACTTACCGGTATAACTGATCTATAGGACATGGCTGTTGTGTGCAGTAAGCTTCCAAATTCGCAAAAATATATCTACACGCACGCACGCACACACACACACACACACACACACACACACACACACACACACACACACACACACACACACACACACACACACACACACACACACACACACACACACACACACACACACACACACACACACACACACACACCATTATGTCTGTATCCCTGTTTCTCTCCCACATATTTTAAGTTACAAACTCTACAATCTGGGTACAAATACAACTTTGTGTGCAAGGTGGGGGGGGGCGGCCTGGGGAGGGGGGAACATCGTCTATGTGGCCATGGCCACACGCATGGGTGTGGGATTGAGGGGGGAATAAATTCCCTACTTAAATGTGTACAGTGTAGCACTACCTGGTGGTTGTGGCAGAGGGTATTACAACTTCCTTTCTTACCTGGGCAATGGTGAGGTTAAAGCACTCTTGCCAAGGATAGATCTGTCCTCCTTTCCTTCTCCCCCTCCCACCCCCCCCCCACAAAAACAAGCTCAAATGAGCTAAGATCCTCGTCCTCTTAATGATGACGTCATAAAAACGAATATGACGTCATTGTGATGTATCAGGTTTGCGATAAATTATCTGTGCTAATGCCCGGCTTGATTTCCGCAAACATAATTCAAACAGCTTGCCGAGTTTCGCAGATAATGGTATAGGCGATTTCCATTAGCGGCGATATTATGACGTCAACTTTTTTTCTCGGAAGAATTTCCAAAATCGGAGATGATTTGTGCCTGCGCGTGGGCTTTCTGCATGTACATAGCAAGTTTCACGGAGATCCGATGAAAACTCTGGGTTGTGAAGCAAAAAATGTCAAAAAATAGGAATGATGTCATAAAAATTGATATGACGTCATAGTAATGTATCATATGTGCGGTAATTCATCTCTGCTAATACCCTGTTCGATTCCTGCAAACAGAATTTAAAAAGCTTGCCTAGTTTCGGAGATAATTTTTTAGGCGATTTCCATTTGCGGAGATATTTTGACGTCACAATTTTTTTTAGATCCTTGTGGAGGATCTCTAAGTCTTACTCACGTTATTGTTCTTGTGGACTTTTTTGTTTCACAGCCTACAGTTTTCATCGAAACTTCCTGTATATATATATATATATATAGAAAGACCCTGCGCAGACAGTAACCATCTCCGATTTAGAAAATTCCTCATTGATTGTCTCCTCTGTCTTTTTTATTTCCTTGTGATGTGTTATATTGTGCACATGAGGGTGAATAAATGTTTCTGTTCATTCTTGTGTTTGTGTTTCTGAGGAACAAATATGGCTGGCTTTGTGTCCGGGTTTGACATGGTGACATGTGGATTGTGTGATTGGTACATCTGCTGATTCATTCAACACTACTCATAATGAGGTTGGAATTTCACTGGACATCGATTTGGAGAATGTATTGAAGTGGGGACACGACTGGCTGTTAACCTTCTATGCCACTATTCTTTAGTGCATGTTCCACGAGCCACTGGCGGCCCCTGGTGGCCTGAAGTGTCGCCCCTGACGTGCAGTTGATCGCACACAAATGAGAAAACACCCCATCATAATCTGCCATAAATACTATCAAATTGACACAATGGCTTCAAATGAGTGTTCCCACATGAAGCAGAAAAGTAACATAACTACATCAGAATATGTTGCAGTTTACAAATTCCGCTTGCAACCCAGTGAACCACAACAAAGAAGAGTATGTGGAGGTGGGGCCTATAGCAGCCATTACAGAATCCTGCAGGAGGTATGGCGGATCTCAAGTTGATGTCTTATCGGAAAAAATGGCTCTCCTCTAAAAAACAGTGAAGATCACTTATATGCAAAGAAAACTAAATTGTTGTCCACGTCTCGCTCCAGAAACATATCTTTCCCTTCTGTGCACATGGGGTCTTCAACCTTCACAGAATCATCTGAGCTTCAGCCTCTTGGTCTGGACATCTCCTCTAACTTCCGTTGGGATAAGTACATTTCTGGTATTGCTAAGTGTTTCCAAGCGAGTTGGTTGTCTTTCTCGAGCAAAGAGGTATTTACCTCATGGTGCTGTTTTGTACCTGTCTAAGACTATACGTCCCCTCATGGAGTACTGTTGCCACATTTGGTCTGGATCACCAACCTGCCACTTATCTTTGCTTGATATACTCCAGAAACACATAGTTAACCTGGTTGGTGCAGAGGTGGATTCAACTATTCACCCACTCTTTCTCAACGTCGGTCAGTTGCACCTCTTAGTTTGTTCTACAGATATTTTCATGGCAAATGTTCTGCTGGACTTTCTCACTTGGTTACTCCTGAATGAGTGTTTGAACGCAAGACTCAGTTTGCCATCTCTGTACACCCATGCACTCTAGGTAATCCAAAGTGCATAACGAAAGGCTATGCAGATAGTTTTATCCCTCGTGTTGTCTCGCTTTGGAATTCACGACCTGTAATGTGCTTCCCATTATCCTATAATCTACCCAACTTGAAGAGGAATGTCAATTCCAACTTCAGACATCTTTGAGGTTCCATCGCATTTCATCTGACTTCTGCTAGTTCCTGGGTATTGGATGTTTTCGTGTTTTTTTCCTCTTTCTTTTATGTTGTTTTGCTTTTTCCTTACCTTTTTCTAACCTTCCTTTAGCCCCTTACTTGGACTGGCTTTATTCCTTGTTTGGAGCGATTTTCATTAAAAAAATTTTTAAAAATTGGTGGGCCTTCCATAAGATGTCCAATGACATATACTTTGGTAATTTATGACTGCAACATCGTGTCATCGTTGATGCAGATTATGAAGATGTGGTTATTACAATGTGCATGTATGACTGGTGATGACAGGTGAGAAGAGTCTGCTAAACTTGGTAATGGTAGCCACATTTTGTTCCCAACATCAGACTCAAGTACCTGTCCTTGGACAATTTTCAACTGTGCTTGGATGTTGTTTCCCCAATTTCATTTTTCACATAATTTTGGGAATAATGTATTGGTTTAAAAAGATATACTTCTTTTTTAAGTAACAAATACATTCAACTAAAAAGATTACATTGTAACAGATTTCCAGCTAACCCTCAATATCCCACTCACGTTTATTCAAACTACCTTTCTCCCTCTCCTTTATTCTAACTAATCCCCTTTCTTCTTCCATTCCATCAAACAAGTTCTCCAACTCACCTGGCATGCATAGCTGTGGTAAGCCATCAAAGTCGAGGCTCCAAGAGGCGCTATTCTGGTCAGCGTTCCAGCCTCCAACACTTTCTATGGAGGAACTTTTTCTGGTCGAGTACAAGCTGCCCCTCAATTCACTTGCAGTGGAGTTTTTGCTGTTTCCACTGCTGCTGTCAGTGCCTTCAACCTCCATTTTTCTAAAATAGCTGCTAGGCTGCAGAACCTGAGAAAACAAGTAAACAATACATAAAATGTCATAGCCCTCATTGTTTTAGTAATTTTGCTGTGTGGAGTTAAAGGGCAAGCCCATATTTATGTGCAACTAAAATGGCCGAAAGTCCACCAGTCAGCCATCTTTCATCAAATGGCAAAATAAAGTGAGGGCCACATGTTCGCCATCATGTACTGTGCTTGTGCCACGTTTGAACAAAATCGGACTATGCATGTCTGAGAAATGGTTAAGGCCCGGTCACACCTTGACGTTTTAGCCAGCGATGGCAACGTATTAAAATGTATGTAAAACGCTGGCTGACGTTGAACTTTTGATGTTTTTTTTTAAAGATTCGGACGTATTCATAGCGACTTGGTCTTATGTACAACGCATTGGTAACAGACACAGAACGTTTCGTTGTGTTATAGATAACTTATACCAACGAATGCTGAACCTGTTGTCGGCCTACACAACCTATGCCCAACGATAGTCTAACTTAGGCATAGCGCGTTGCACGCATCGCCGACGATGTCGTGACGTAGCCTATTAAAAGGCTGACTCACAACGATTCGAATCATAACTGCCGTAGAAATGGAAGTATCAACATCGCGGTCACACCTTGGCGATCTTGCCAGCGTATGCCGACCTAAGAAAAATGTGTCTAAAACGTTGGGGCACGTCAAATACGGTATGAGTAAGTTTGGTATACGTGAGTACAACGCTAAAGTACGCTATTATACGTCGTAGTAAGTAGAGTACGTCAAGAAATTTTAAACATGTTCAAAAATTTACGACGTACTCGGCGTATGACACACGTTCCGCATGCGATGGGGATAAGTTTTACACACGATATGGAGACGCTTACACACGTCCACAAAGGCTACTTATAAGCTACTCATAAGTCGAAACACGTCGCGGTAATGTCTTTTTTACGCGAAACTTTCTAACTTATGTTTGACGTGCTTTGAACCAATTCTTTACGTAGTCCCAACACACATCGACGTATGTAGACGTATTCCAATGACGTCTTCCGGTCGACAAAAAAAATAAATTAACGTGTTTCTAGCTTACAACTGCCATATAAAGACGTGTTCCCAGCGGTTTTGGGAATTGGTATATAAAAATGCTGCTCATAAAAGGGGAACCCAACAGTGTTTTCGAGTCCTTTTTGAGTCGATGTCCATGTCAGCAGTAACAGTATCAGTATCAGTATTAGTATTAGTATTAGTAGTAGTTTGTTCATGTTGGCAGTAGTAGGTGAGTGTGAGGGGGAGGGTGTGGGTTATGATGGATCGTCCTTGCGTCCGCGTGTCCACGGGTAGGAGACATCTTTTCACCATTGTTCGAAGTTCTTCGCGGCTAATTTTTTATGGGGCTTTTTCAACAATGAGCTATAGCTTGTTTTTACGATTTAGGTCAATTCATAACGGGTTGGACAAATGCACAATGAACTAATAATGTGCATAGAGCGCTTTGATTACTTATAAATACGATATACTAACGAATAATTATCGTGAAGCCGGCGTTCACAAACTATGCTCAACGATAGCCTAACTTATCCATTTCGTGTGGCAGTTTATCTTTGCCGGTGACGTGGGGTTTGCTATTCATAGGCTGCCACTCAACGATTTAAATGGCTGCATCTCCACTATTGAAAGTAGACGCTTGCGCTCAACAATTGGATTTTTTTTAACACTCAATGACTTTTAAACAGTACCACTCAGCTAGTTTCATTGTTTACAATGAACGATTTAAATTGCTGTCACTCGCCTTTGTTTTTTGACGCTGGCGCTCGGAAATTTTAATCGTTTCTATTGAACGTGCTAAATTGCTCAAACCCCACTATTGAAAGTAGACGCTTGCGCTCAACAATTGGATTTTTTTTACACTCAACGACTTTTAAACGGTACCACTCAACTATTTTCATTGTTTACAATGAATGATTTAAATTGCTGTCACTCGCCTTTGTTTTTTGACGCTGGGGTTTGGAAATTTGAAGCGTTTCTTCTGAACGTGTTAAAACGCTCAAACTCGACTATTTTAAATAGACGCTGCCGATGGACAATTGGAATCATAGCCAAGCTAGACATCGAAGTGTGAACATCCTCGTCATGCCGAAGAAAAGTTTGAAGAATGCTGCAAATAAGTGTCCTGGCCGTGGCCGTGGACGCTGACGCAAGGACGATCCATTATACCGACGTCTTTCAGCCTATGAGTAACTTAAAAGTAACGTCTGTCGATGTGTGGCAACGATCGCGTAACGTGCCAACAACACGTTAATCATAGGTTAGAAATAAGTTTCGGGTACGCTAAACATTACCTCGGCGTGTCTCAACTTATGATTAACTTACAAGTAGCATGTGTTGACGTCTGTCAACGATCACAGACCGTGCATACAACTTGTGGCCAGCGTAGCGGAACGTGTGAGTCATACGCCGGCATACGTCGTGAAATTTCAAGCATGAAAAAATTTGAGGACAACCAAAAAGTACAACGTTTAAAGCCAACGTACAACGACGTGTGGCAGTGTTTTTCAGCATGCTCTCAATGTTATCAAAACTTACCCATAACGTATCAACGTGTGCCAGCGTTTTAGAAAAAAAATTCAAAAAATCGGCATACGTTGGCTGAAACGTCAAGGTGTGACCGGGCCTTTAGGGACACATTTAAGTAACAAAATGGCCACCAGTCGGCCATCTTGGGTCTGATCTCAAAAAAAATAAAAAATTGACCTGCTTATGCAAGCCATCATTCTTTATCCGGGTGCCAAGTTTGAACAACACCAGTAAATGCATGTCCAATAGATGGTTGAGGGTGTGTTCAAAATTGTTTTTTTTGGGGGGGGGTTTTTTACAACTAAAATAGCTGCCAGTCCGCCATCTTGGATATGATGTCAAAATTAAATGAAGTGCATATCATTACCCCCATAACAAAAGTACCTGAGTCATTTTTTTCCAGTTTTGAGAAAAACACAAAAAACTGCAGCAATTCTTCATCAACGAATATTTATTCACTATTTCTTGTGCACAGAGTTGTTAATGGAAGCTAAATGAAACACAAATCTTGTTACTCGTTATTATGATTAAGTCATGGCTTAAGATGACTTAGGCAGAAAATCTCAAAAACTGGAAAAAATGACTTAGGCACTTTTGGTATGAGGGTGACGATATGTATACCACCATGTGTTATCTTTTTACCAAGTGTGAATAAAATCGGTCCATACATGACCAAGATATGGTTGTAGATGCACACACATCTGCACGGATACGAAAATCGAGACCAAATCCATAAGCCCATGTTCATTGTTGATCCAACGGGGGCTAATAATGGGGTGCTTTACCTTGAAACATATAGGTCACACAAAACCCACATATATCATCATAAACTCTCCCCAACCACACCATTTCTTTGATAAACAATAAAATTCAGCATTATAGTGTTGCTGTACCACACCTGAGCCATAGAAACTTGCAGTTCCGCCACATCATCTTCCAGCTCAGCCGTTGTGCCCTGTGGACTTTCACCATTATTTTCTCCTGGGTTCCCATCTTGCAACGTTCTTCCCTCCTTTTCAGGCTCTGTATCTTGGACAAATGCACAACTTGTGCAAAATGGTGGCGAGAGTACCATGAGGACTGATGAAGTGAGTTCTCTTCTGTATAGAGATGTACTCACCTGCTGCTAACAGAAAAAGGGGAAAGCAAGAGGGTGATGACAGTCATTGCTCACAATGCATTGATGCACTTTTCAAACTCAAATATTTATCTTATCCGAGCATTCATGTTTCCACATTAAATTATCTTCCAAAGGTTCAGCTTATCTTGAGTAGAGCCAACTTGACATCAATATAAGAAGATTGCAGATACATCTTTGGTTGCACATTTTTTTCAACGACGACATTGTAACCAATATTAAAATGATAAATGTATCAGTCAAACGAGAACAACTTCTCGGAAAAACTTTCAGCTTACAGGTTAATCAAATAAAATAACTCTCAGCTTCAGCAAAAACAAAGTTAATGAAAAAGTGGAGTACTTTCAGCTTTGCAACACAGTTGCTTCACTTCACATCAGACTTGGTGGCATAAGGGTTAGTGTCCACTCTGGGTCTGGGAGGTCGGTGGTTCAAACCCTGGCCGAGTCATTCCAAAGAATAACAATGGAACGTGATATACTTCCTTGCTGGGGCTCAGCATTGAAAAAAAAACAAAAAGGATAAAGCACAGACAAACAAGCATATGTTGGCATGAATGGGGAGGTGTAAACATCTCCTAAATTGCCCCACTAAGTGCAGACAGAAAAGTGTGGTCATTAAAGATGGCGTCGCCGGTACCCAGAGTGCACCGGGAAATTAAATCCCTCCCCCCCCCCCCCCAAGCTCAGTGGCTGTGTTTGTCTAAAGTTAAGTCTGGTGTTGTCCGTGTACTTTTCTGCATATTTGTGCAGGAGTTGTGTTGCAACTTCTTAATTGAGTACTAAAGCAACTAAACGAAGACCATAAACAATTTCACTGATAGGCTACTGTTCAGACATTAAAAAAGTACACGCCCCATCGTGAGGACCATGTCACCCTCAAATTGACATCTTCTATTTTTCTTTGCAATGCTTTTCATGAGCATTATGATGGAATTTGCTGAAAGCCATGGTAGCAGCTGTTTCTTCATGGTTTCCAAAAGGCCCTTTTCACAAGAAAAGTGTTCTTTTAATGGCATTCTAAGTCGTATTTTGGGGGCCAGGAATTGCCAATTTAGCCAATACACGCCTGCCTCTCTGGCGAGCTAACAATATTTTGTTTTTACTTGTAATCACACTTGTTTTCTTTCTGTGAGGCTCACTTGGCTGCGCCTGGATGGGTTTGAGGGTTGTGAAGTAGCGGCTGAAACATATGTGATTACAATCCTAAATCCGAATCCTAAACATATGCAAAGACTCCATCTTTGCTCTTTACTTCTTCAGGTTCCTCTTGATCTTCTGTTTGATCGTTTTGGTTGGCATTTTCGATGCAATTGAATTACAGTAGTCTGGCATAAATACAGATGTTGGCCTGTGTTTCGATGTGCAGGTTGTAGTGAGAGCTCCTTAATAGTTTGTTCTTTGTGTGTAAAGGCTCTCTTTTAAAGCAAAACATCCTTCGGTGATGATGCCACATAATCGATGCAGTGCAATGACGTCTGCTTAAACCTTTCACCTTTGGGATGAAGACGTGGACCTTGGTTCTGGCAAAGACAAATCATGGACCATCAATGTTACACAAAACCTTTGTGGCAATGGGTCTGTCCTAGAAACACAGGCTTTTAGATAACACCGCTCTCATACATGAAGATGAGATGGTAAGATAGCTCAGATGTAGTTTACTTGCCTTTGAGCTACTTTGCTTGGCTTTGATTTCCAGCCTTACTATGGCCATGAGTCATGCTAGTATTTCATGAATGAGGGTGCCTCTCGCCAGATGAATGTTAAGCTGGGGATCCATCTTCTAGTATTAGTTGCCAAAGGTTAAATAGCCTCTGGTTTATTTCAATGAAGTGTAAGGTGAGGAATCCTTGGCACCCTCAACAAATTATCAATTCCTGCCCTAACATACTGTTTCAGCAGCACAACCACACTCCCAGCAATGATGCAAACCTGCAGCCATGTCCTGCACACACTCCGATGCGGAACACACCTGTTGTGTCTTGATTGTGTGCAGAACCTTTTCTGGTACACCGACAACAATGCAGACATCCAGTAAACGACAGGACAGGGGTTCCTCCATGGCTCGGCTTTGGAAGAAGAAGAAGAAGAAGAAGAAGAAGAGGAAGAGGAAGAGGAAGAGGAAGAGGAAGAGGAAGAAGAAGAAAAAGAGGAGTATGAATAAGGGAAAGGTTATTATCAATTGCTCACATGATGTTCACTTTGCTGGTCTTTCCTCATGAGAAATTAGCTGTCATGTGAACTTGCATTTATTTCTCTTAAGCTTAAAATATCCCACAATGTAGTGCTACGATGACCACTTAGAAGCAGCCAAAAATAAACACGTTAATCTCCTCTTAAAGCCTCACGAACCACTCGCTCAGGGTGACGGAGCACGAACCACTCGCTCAGGGTGACGGAGCACGAACCACTCGC
The DNA here is from genome assembly GCF_056783735.1 of Eptatretus burgeri. Lineage (NCBI taxonomy): Eukaryota > Metazoa > Chordata > Myxini > Myxiniformes > Myxinidae > Eptatretus > Eptatretus burgeri. Next base: position 74,184,604 of record NC_140964.1, read on the forward strand.
TCAGGGTGACGGAGCACGAACCACTCGCTCAGGGTGACGGAGCATGAACCACTCGCTCAAGGTGACAGAGCACGAACCACTCGCTCAGGGTGATGGAGCACGAACCACTCGCTCAGGGTGACGGAGCACGAACCACTCGCTCAGGGTGACGGAGCACGAACCACTCGCTCAGGGTGACGGAGCACGAACCACTCGCTCAGGGTGACGGAGCACGAACCACTCACTCTGAATGTTGTGGCGTGGCAAAAGCGTCCGCAGAGAGTGAACGATTCGCTCAGCACAAGTGTGGTACTGCTGTCGACAATTGGCGCTTGGCAAGTGGCTTAAGCACTCATGCAAGTACTCCAATTAAATGGTTGATAAGGAAATGTTTGCCAGGCTGTCACTGCATACCATAACGGATCCCTTTAACTTTAAAGCCCATCTTCACCGCGCGCGCAGCAGTTAATGATATAAAATGAATTGATGAAATAAAATGATTTCATCCCCAAAAGAGTTGCAGCTTAATGCAGAACAACTCTGGAGGCATCTCGAAGTTCAATTGCCCGTGAAATAAACATTGCAGAAAATGCGCCATTTTGCCTGTTCATCTGTGCACGTGTCACATGCGCCATCAGTTCAAGGTCTGTGCAAACGTTACAACTATATTTTAAAACGTCCGTTTTTAACCAGATTTTCTTTGATTCCCCAATGAGCATGTCGCGAAACATCTGAAAATATAGACATATATCTTGCAGACGCTATGGATAGACAGGTCGCAAGGTCTCGCATTGAATGCATTAAATCATATGGCTCAATGAAGCTGGTTCATTCTGTTCCGTTCCAAAAAAAAAATTTGTTCACTCAATATAATTCTCCAAACAGTAGAAAAAGATAAGTTTAATGTTTTGGAAATTACACATTTTTTGGTGTCTGGAGAAGGATGGAACATGCCTTGCTTGCTTAAAGTAAATAGGTATATCGGCTCAGTTATAAGCCTCATTATTTCTTGAAATTATCAGATTTCACAAGAGATTTCAACACTTATTTAGTCCAGACATTATCCGGTTCTCAAAACCGAAATATCATTTTGATAACATAGTTTAATTCGTCCATTAAAGGAGATCGTGGAAAATCGTATCACACAATGCATGAAATCGATCCAAGCTCCTAAATCCAAAACAATAGCACTTACACAATCAATGTATGCAGTAATTCGAGGCTATGATGAACAGGCATTTGATGAGTGAGGAAAGTGGAGAAAAAAAAACTATCGTTAAGAAATCATTGTGGCCTATTCCAAGTCAAGGCATGGTTGAGCAGGCCAAAAACATGGTGGCTTCAGACTCCAGCGAGGTTACCGAGGAAACGCCTTCAGACCCAGAGAGCAAGGAGGCAGAGGATTACCTGATGAAGGATATAATTAAATAATGCCGTTAATTATTTTCAAAAGGGGTGTTTTAATTAACCCAAACATCCAATTTTCACTCTTGCACTTCCTTGGAGTTTTCTTCGTATGCATTATAAGTTTCAGGCTGCTAGGGTTACTGGTTTTGGAGTTATGGAGGAGACACACACACACACCTGACACGTGTGTGTGTGTGTGTGTGTGTGTGTGTGTGTGTGTGTGTGTGTGTGTGTGTGTGTGTGTGTGTGTGTGTGTGTGTGTGTGTGTGTGTGTGTGTGTGTGTGTGTGTGTGTGTGTGTGTGTGTGTGTGTGTGTGTGATTTTTTTTTTTTTTTTTTTTTTTGTATACCTTGGTCGAGGCTCGTATGAGAGCAAACACACAACTCACAGCAAGGAGGCATGAGACAAGAGGGGCGGGAGTGGAAGGGACAAAATATTGGGGAACAGACACAGGTGAACTGTGGAAGGGAGAGGGATGGGGATGGGACGGGGAACATGGCGAGGAGAAGATGGACATTACAGGGACTTTCAGGAAGGAAAGCAGGAGAATTGAAGGAAGTGGGCTTGGGTGGATTATCGGGGGTAGAAAAGATCGAGGATTTGGATGGGGGAAGATAAGAGGTGGTGGTGAACAGCTGTTTTGAAAGCCTGGAGGGAAGAATGGGAAAGAATAGAGTGAGGAAGTTGATTCCAGAGGGGGGAAAAAGAGGAATGAAAGAGTGAAGATGAGCAGTGATTCGTGATTTTGGTAGTTTTACCAGAAGGGGGTTGTTGGCGGACCTTGAGCGCCCTGTGGAAATGTGGTTGGGACAAATCGCAGAGAGAGCAGGGGGGGCAAGGCTGGAGAGGAGTCGGTAGAAGACAGAAAGACCACCGACCAACCTGCGGTGATTGAGTGAGAGGCCCAAAGACTCAGCTTCATTGCGGGAGATGCCAATGATCTTAAAAGCCCTGGTTTCGACAGCGTGAAGTCGAGAAAGGTGGGAGGCAGGAGCACCAGCCCAGAGGGGAGAGCAGTACTCCATCAGGCTACGGACAAAAGCTTTGTAAGTAGTCAGGAGCTCAAGAGGGCCAAGGAAGGACTTTGCACGACGGAGGATTCCCAGTTGGCGACTGGCTTTTGAGGCGAGGTTGGAAATGTGACTTTCCCAGGAAAGGTCATGGCAGATAGTGAGACCCAGAAGCTTGAAAGAAAAGACTTCTTCCAGAGGATTGTTGAGAAAGTGGATGGGGGGGGGGTTGTAAACGGTCCTTTCGAAGAGACATAGTGAGAGTGTGAGATTTGTGTGGATTGAAAGACATGTTCCACGTGTTGGACCAGTTTGTGATTTTATCCAGATCTGCAGTGAGCGAAGAAGCTGCTGCTTGCCGGTCTGAGGGATGACAGATGGTACGGCAGAGGGTGGAGTCATCGGCAAAGAGAAATAGAGGATTTTCCAGAGAGTCCGTGATAGAAATATATATATATATATATATATATATATATATATATATATATATATATATATATATATATATATATATATATATATATTGTTGTGGGCCCAGGGTCGGTGGCAGAACGACCACTAGGTGGGGAAAGCTTGCGTCGTCTCCCACCAAACTCCCCAGAATTGTAGGCCGTCGCTCAGATAACTCCGCGAACCGGCGGGTCGTTTAACCGACCGTGGTCGCCAATATTTCAACCACGTAGCGTAGGGTCTATTTGTCTCTAACAATTTTACCTCATGAACTACGCGATTTTGACTACCGGGGAAACCACGCCCTCAGCACGTCTTGCTCGAACCAGGTCACTCTACCGACTGCAGTAGAGTTCCAACTACCAACTACAAACTCTGGTTCGGGTGCAGCCGAGCGGAAACTGCCAAAGCCGTGCCGGCTGGAATGAACGGACTATCGGGGATAAAACCCCGCCTAAACTCAGATCCGAACCATGCTGGACCAATTAAATTCAAGAAGGGATGGAAACGGACTGGGAACATTTCAAAGAAGTTTTATTTACAGTAAATGACGACACAAAGCAAGACTTAACGCAAATATGCAAGAAGTATTTACAATGATCCAAAAACACTTATTCAGTTCTACTTAAAGACGGACCCACAAGCAGACACACACACACAAATGAAAAGAAACCCAGAGTTCTTTATTGGACCCTCGCAGATGAGGAGAGAGACAAGCTGGGGGTCAGAGTTCGGTTGGGTACCTGGCCGTCGGAGAAAGGGGGTACTCCATGCTGCGGCACCTGACAATGGTCGCTGGTTTGGTCCCCAGTCCCACTATGTGGGACTCGAAGTTCGTGGCAGAGCTCGGGTGGTGAGTAGCGGGGTCCACAGAGGGGAGGGGGGGTCAGAGTCGCTCTTTCCTTCCTTGTAGAGGGCCAGCAGAGACATTTTCGCCACCTCCACGACCTTCGTAACAGCAAAAACCCCTTTCGTGACAGCAAAAACCCTCCAAAACTCTCCAAAAAGACCCACCAAAAACTCTCCAAGACCCCCAAAAGACCCCTGCCTCAGAGAGTGGTCGGGAATTTATGGACCTCCCTCAGCGGGGAGGGGCCTTAGTGAAAACACCTCGCTGTCCGCCTTTGATTGGACAGTGTCCCACGGCATACCTTTCCAGGGCGAGGCCTTGGGCCCTGCCGGGAAACCCCAGCCACTCTTCCACGCGGGTTCATACTTGACGAGTAACAGTATCAATATTGCAAATGTTGTCGTGAAAGAGTTACAACGTTCATGGGAGCCGAGAAACCGGAACCGCGAGATCTTGCCTTGGCACATCAGGGTGTGAGAAGGCAGCTGGTTGGTGGTGGATCGTGATGGGCCGAGGGGTCATGCAGATGGGATGGTTGTTCGATGGCTTGTTGGAGGGGGGTTCATTGCATGTATAGATTTAATAACCTAACTAAAAAGAAATCGCTACGCACGCCTGTGATTCTCCCACGAGACAAAAGGAAAGGGATCTGACTACACACATACTTAACGACATAACTGACTTTTGGGACATCTGTATGTTGAATGCTCATGGTTTCCAGATCCCGTAACAATATTTTTTTTTCATATATATATATTTTCATATACATACATTTGCATACATACATACACACACAAACACAATAAATGTCAGTGTGTGTTCATCAGTACATCCATCTTCTCCATAACTCCAAAACCATGAAACATCGTGACCCCAAATTTTGCAAGCATAACTAAGAGAACTCTAAGGTGGTGCATGAATGAAAATTGTGTGTTAGAGTTCATTTTAAAACACTTTTTGAAGATAATTTAGGGGGTGCTCATCACGGAAAACCAAAATAAGCCTTACAAAGATGGTGGTGCGCTATTTTGATCAACCCTCTGTCAGCTCGCAAGAGTCTTAAGCAATTTTTATCTTGCCAAAACGAAGTTTTTGCAAGATATGTTAGTCAGCTTGTATGTTTTTTTTTGTTTGTTTGTTTGTTTGTCTGTAATCACATATAAAAAATTCTGCAGAGCACAGTTATCATTGGAAATTTTTTAACTTCGCATATCAGAGGCCTATAGAGGTCCCTTTCAGCGCACAAAATTTTGAAGGTCAAGGTCAAAGGTCAAGGTCACTTTGTCGCAAATCAGGGGAGTCGACAAAACCCTTCTTTTTTGAGTAATTTTGATCGGATAGTCTTCAAACTTCATGGGAATATAGATCATGGTCTGGCGCTCAACTGATTCATTTTTGGTGGCGATTGGCCTTGATTTATGTTTTTTTTTTGTTTGGTCTGTAATCACGTATAAATCACTCTGCAGAGCACAGTTATCATTGGAAATTTTTGTAACTTCGCATATCAGAGGCCTATAGAGGTCCCTTTCAGCGCATAAAATTTTGAAGGTCAAGGTCAAAGGTCAAGGTCACTGTCGCAAATCAGGGGAGTCGACGAAACCCTTATTTTTTGAGTAATTTTGATCGGATCGTTTTCAAACTACATGGGAATATAGTTCATGGTCTGGCGCTCAGCTGATTAATTTTTGGTGGCGATTGGCCTTGACCTTCATGGTTAGCGCCTTAGGTCAAACATATTTGACCCCAAGGTCAAATTTTCAAGTTTTAGGAACCATATCGTGTAGTACCTCAAATTGAACACCTTGATGAATGCTTTCTTGATATGTCAAGCTTGAGACATTATGACGTCATTTGGTGATGTTATGAGGCAAACGCATATTTTTCATGGTGACTCTGTAGAACGATTCTCATCGGAATCTCTCGTCGGCAGATATTCCTCAAGGAGTCGCTCCTGTTGGATAGCAGCTCTGTTCACCTCAGTGTGACCTTAAAGAAGTCACACGTGGTCACCTTTTGGCAAGATACGGGTCACCCTGCGGGGACATTGGTTTATCTTTGTTGTTGGCCTGCTCAACAATGCCTTGGCTTAGAAAAGTCTGCAACAATTTCTTTTTTATGTTTAAACCACATGCCTTGCGGTTGATTGGTTTGGCTTAACGGGAACAATGGCCTGGGTGACAGACCGACGGTTGTTCTTTGCGGATTATGTGGTTTTTCCATGCGAGGCATAATCCGTGACCAATGCTCACAATAACAGCGAGGATGTACGATTGATATGTATGTTAATGATGCACCCCAAACTGTGATTGGTGATGACACCAGATCGAGTCCCACTACAGCGATTATTGCACAATCTGGGCCCAACAAGTGCCATCTGCCACATGGACACATTGTCTTCCTCCCTACCAATCACAACAAGGAAGCGTCACCATTATTTTTAGCAGTGGGAAATTTTATAAAGATGAAGAAGCTCTCCAACGAATGCAAATGCCATGACTAGACAATTATGAGTACTCATGACTGCAGCAGGAGAGGGGCCTCTTTCAATGTAAAGATGAAATGATAAAATTCTGTCTCCAAGAATATTAAAAGTTCATGTCCATTCTTTGACATTCACAACCTGAACCATTTTCCTCGAAATGCATATGCATGCACATCATGACATCTCCATGTCCTTCCTATCGTGGAGAAATTGCAGATAATCCAGTGTAATTGGTTTGAGTAAGAAGGGATTGCTAAGGCTACATGCCAGCTTCCCCCCAAATGGAAGCCATACATCAAATCTGACATGTGAACACTAATCTCCTCGCCCCCTTCAATATCCTGTAAAAGATTCCCTGTAGAGGTCACTCCACAAATCGGGCACTGTTGCCGTGTTGAACAACAGGACTCGACCAATGACTGACAAGTACGGTCTTGAGTTCCCACACAAGTCCTGCAACAATGAGGACCTGTGAAGCCAAGGAATAAAGGAGTGTGCAGCAGGGGAGGGGTGGGGAGGAATAAAGGAACAAATGCACAGAGTGCAGAGAGATAATTAGGGATGGAGATAATTTTAGGTACAGCGTCGAACAGCTATTCTCCCACAGCATCTCTTCTACACTTTACACAAACCTTTCCCGACGCTTCTTCACATTTCAACTTTTCCGACTTTCATTTCTTGACTTTCTTTGCACCTTTATGACTCTTTCTATTTCCTTCTTCCATACTTTCTGCGGCTTTTACCCAGACACTGACACACACTTTGAGCCCAACACACCTTCACGTAACGTGGTTGTTGCCATGATACCAGGGAGCCACCGCCTCACCTCATAACACCACACGAGATTCCAGCTCGCAATGCATCCTTCATGTTCGGCCGAGAGAACATCCAGCGACCCCGGCACAAAAGGGGCAACAGAGTGGAGGAAGGAGTCCAAGAGGAAGTGCATGTGAGGAGAGCCTGAACCGCCGAGCAGTGGGTGACCATAGATTTAAACGGGGTTGTGGAAGGTGCATCGGGCACATAAAAGAGCCCACACTACTTCTTTCTCATGACCATTTCTCACCCCTCTTTCCTTTCTCTGGTTATATGGATCCATTTAACATAAATGTGCTAATTAATTGTTGTAAGGCATCCAAGGATGGGTTTAGCGCATCGGGGATGAGAGGGAATGTATATGTGCTTGTAAATTTATGAATATTGCTTGCCTTGACTTTCCTAAATTTCCTGCCATTTCCCCGTTTGAAATCCCAACTGCCATTTCTCCAGCAAATTTCCTGCTCGTGTAATAAATTCATGAAAAAGTTGATATCATGTCTAGACTTATCCTGCTCGGATTTTTATGAGATAGCACTCATGGGGCCATTAGCCCAATTGAATAATTGGTCTGATAGACAATAGTGTGTGGTGCATAATGCTTGCTCACTCAGGCCAATTAATAGCAGTTACACAATCGCCGGCACAGTTCCCTATCTGTTTCATTCATCTCACAGGTATGGTAAACCGACCCAGGGCGCGAAGATCCGGTCTGAGTTGAGTGTTGTAGACAGCGTCCGTGGTCTTTTGATAGAAATGCCGAGCATGATATATATATATATATATATATATATATATATATATATATATATATATATATATATATATATACATACATATATACATATATACATATAAACATACATACATACAAACATACATACATACAAACATACATACATACAAACATACATACATATAAACATACATACATATAAACATACATACATATATATATATATATATATATATATATATATATATATATATATATATATATATATACATACATACATACATACATATATACATACATAGATAGATAGATATACATATACATACATATTTATGTATGTATATGTATATGTATGTATGTATGTATGTATGTATGTATATATGTATCATCTGTTGTCATTTGCAACACTCACTACTGAGTTCCAAACTGCCTCTGGAAGCAATGTCAACACAAGCACGGTTCGTCGAGAGCTTCATGAAATGGGTTTCCATGGCCGAGCAGCCGCACACAAACCTAAGATCACCATGCGCAATGCCAAGTGCCGGCTAGAGTGGTGTAAAGCTCACCGCCATCGGACACTGGGGCAGTGGAAACATGTTCTCTGGAGTGATGAATCAGGTTTCATCATCTGACAGTCTGACGGACGAATCTGGATTTGGCGGATGCTAGGAGAACGCTGCCTGCCCGATTGCATAGTGCCAACTGTAAAGTTTGGTGGAGGAGGAATTATTCCAGTGAAGTTCCAGTGAAGGAAAATCTTAATGCGACAGCATACAATGACATTATTGATGATTTTGTGCTTCCAACTTAGTGGTAACAGTTTGGGGAAGACCCTTTCCTGTTTCAGCATGACAATGCCCCCCATGCACAAAGCAAGGTCTATGCAGAAATGGTTTGATTGAGATCGGTGTGGAAGAATTTGACAGGTCTGCACACAGCCCTGACCTCAACCCCATAGAACACCATTGGGATGAATTAGAACGCCGACTGCGAGACAGACCTAATCGTCCAACATCAGTGCCCGACCTCACGAATGCTCTTGTGGCTGAATGGAAGCAAATCCCCGCAGCAATGTTCCAACATCTAGTGGAAAGCCTTCTCAGAAGAGTGAAGGCTGTTTTAGCAGCAAAGGGAGGACCAACTCCATATTAATGCCCATGATATTGTAATGACATGCTGGACGAGCAGGTGTCCACATACTTTCGGCCATTCAGTGCACATACACAAATATATATATATATATATATATATATGTATATCTTTAAGAGAAGGAAAGGTTGGTTATGTACTGAGGGAGAGGAATAACATGGTGGAACATTACGGGATAAGGTTAAGTAAACAGGTGAATGTGTATGTATATTTACAAACTAAAATACCTGACAGGTATACAGGTGGTTATGTGTGGTATTTCAATGGAAAGGTATCTTAAAAGCATGCAGGGAAAAGTATGAAGGTTGCATTAGAATTAGAAGAGATAAAATTTACTGATAGGTCTTTTAGAAGAAAAGAGGTGTTGTCACCTGACTGGAGTTTCCATCCATGCACTGACATGAGAGATCATACAAAGCAGAAATGAAAGACCAGAGCTTACTCAAACAGAAATTTCGAAAGGTTATCAACCTTTTTGTCTTTGTACAATAAGTATACCAACATCAGAACAAAGGATTCTATTGCCCGTCACCTGATTGTTTTACCATTGCCACTGACATCCAATCCAGTTCTCTTATCAATGAGCCTTCCAGTGAACATTATCATGGATAACAGAATACTGTATTGCATACTTTGCGATGAGATTACATCATCAAGCGGTTTTACAGAGAGTGGTCACCAGGCATGGGGTTTGCTTCTGCAAAGTCATTAAAAACGTGATAGCTCCATTAGCAGAGAGAACATTCCCCTTTACAGTTTTTAAAAAAATTACCAGCATTGGCAGAGCATTCCCCAGCTTTTACTGAGAAATACAGTCTGATGAGAAATTGTGATAATGGTTCAGAAACAGCAAAATAAACAGGATAGAGAGAGATTGGCAACAGAGCGGAATGGTTAGGTGTGAAACTATGCTTTCTTTCCGCTGGGCCATAAATGTGTTAGAATGGGCCCGAGCCAAGTATAATACAACGTGCCAATCACATCAAAATGCACTAATCAGGATGGGCCTATTGCCTTGATGTGCGAGTGGTGATGTTTGCTAATGAGTAAAAACAAGAAAGTGTTCTGTAAAACTGGTGCACTCACCCTGTCCTTTCTTCTTGCTCGTTCTTGCCTGAACACTCCCCTTTCTTCCAATCCAACTCAACCTTCCTCTTTCAGTTGTTTTCAGCACAATAGCTGTGGTTCCACCCACAATATGTTTCCTTTAAGGAAGGGAACTTGCTGCATGGTTCACACACAGGGAACGTTGGTGCAGGAGGAAGCCCTTTGCCCAATGACGCCTGTGCTATATCAAAAGGAGGAGGCTAACACCACATTTATTCAATCTATCAGTTTATTTATGTAATTTCAAAGGAAGAGGGGAGGATGATGCGAGGAAAATGGTCAGGGCAGGTATCGGGACATCACTTGGGTGTATTTTGGATGGTGGGGGGGGGGCAAGGGGTGTGGTGGGGAAAGGGGATGAAGAGGATTATCTGGCATGGAATAAACAAGCAGCATGGAATAGACTCACAAATATCACAATCACTGTGCATGTGTACAATCACCGATCCATACCCTATGTGCTTACTATACCTGTCAATATGCATGTACACCTCTATCCCCAATGCTTCATAGAAGCTACCTATCTAACATCAGTTTAAACATGTCAACTGTTTCCATTGCCACTAGCTTTCCAGGGAGACTATCCTATGCATTAACTACTCTCTGAATGAAACATCCCAACATTACTACCATCCTAACTCTCCCCTTACTCTCACTCAGGTTGTGGCCCATTATCCTCTCACTCCACATTCTGCAGAAAAAAACCTCTGCACACCATTTTGTCTGTACCCTACGTTATCTTCAACATCTCGATCAGATCCCTTCATAACCACCTCCTTCCTAAGCCTGTCACATTTGGCTCGGCGGCCGTAGCGTCTACAAAATCCACGGCCACGAACAATTATAGGGCGGCCGCAGTATTTCCACGGTAACACAATGTCGCAGTCACAAATGTTTTTATTTTTCGGGGAGTCGCACGGGGTATTTATAAATTGTGGAGACTGAAAACATGGGGGTGCCGTACGGTTTTTGATTTGATGTCGCACGGTGACCTTAGGGCGTCCCTGCGGCGGCCATAGAATTTTCAAGGCAGACGCAAGGTAGCCTCAAGGTGCCCGCAAGGCGACCGCAGGGGGCCCCTAAGGCGAGCGTGCGGCCAGACGGACGGTAACGAGTGGGTACACTGGGCTGCATTTGAAATATTTTTTTCAGAGGTCTAGGTTTTCTCAACGGTCCTTACATGTTTTTTGCATCCTGAATTTAGAAATGTATCTAATTTCGCTCAATCAGGTCAAGTTTTTATGCTATCTCAATTTTAAGGAAAAAAAATAATCAAAATTTGTTTTTTAATTAGCATTTTTAAAATTCAAAATCAGACTTACATTGACAGAAAATGTACAAACTATACATATAATGACACACAAGTTCACTTAATGTGGAAGAAAGTGCCTTCTCAATTACTTTCATTTCAATTTCAGAAAAAATATAGATAAATCGTTGTTTCTGACAACACCCAACTTCAGTCGCTCCAGCAGTCGCTATTTTCCTTCGTCTTTTTAATCTTGAATTTCACATTAACGGTATTTGTGCATTATTTTATATGTAGTTTGTACATTTTCTGTCAATGTAAGTCTGATTTTGAATTTTAAAAAATGCTAATTTTAAAAAAAAAATTTTGGCTTATTTTTTTTTTTCCTTAAAATTGAGATAGCATTGAGAAAAACTTGACCTGATTGAGTGAAATGAGATACATTTCTAAATTCAGCATGCAAAAAGCATATAAGAACCGTTGAGAAAACCTAGACCTCTGAAATGACGCAAACCAGTGGTATATATACCAGTTCTTTTTTTACTCAAATAAAAATATAACAGTTCGGAATATACCAGTATATATATAACTGAATATACTATAACTATAATATATATATATATATATATATATATATATATATATATATATATATATATATATATATATATATATATATAACTGAATATACGAGTTCAGAGCATAGGCAAACACCTATACGGTACTCCGATCTCTAGCGGTCACGCACGGAGGCCATACCAAGGATGCACGGCGGGCGTAGGGGAACCATGCGTCGACCCTGCGTTGCCCACACGTAGTCACACAGACCGTAAGTCCACCGTACGTTGAACACACGGACACCTTAGGACTACCCTACGGCGACCGTGGAAATAGTGCGGCTGCCGTAATTTTTTGGGGGTTGGCAAAAATCATTTTTCATTGATAAGAGCCTACGGCAGCCACACGAATAACGCAAGCCCACCGTATGCCCTACGTACGGTCGACGTGGAACACATCTACGTCACAGCTTGGCTTGTCGAATTGCTACGACCAACGTAGAAATGAAAAAAGTTATAACTCCGTGCTATAATTCCACGGCGACTCCTACGGCCTGTAAAAGATAGCCATACGGCATAGGGCCACCCTGAGGCCACCTCAGAAACTCTACGGCCGCCGCACGTTTGCCAATTCAGGGGGGGTACGGCCACCGTATCCTAGCCGTAGAGCAAATGTGACTTAGGCCTCAGGCATAAAGTCCTGTCTCCTTCAGCCGATCCTCAGTGCTTCGTGTAGCTGGGCTTGGAATCAATCAAGTTGCTCTGCAGGGTGAGTCATAAGTCCCAGTGCCACTTTTACAAGATTTGTTTTTACCATCGATTAATTTTTTTTTCAGATAATACAAGAAATACATTAAACCGATGGCAGACACCACTCCATTTACAGTGGAAGAGAGGCTCGTAGCAGTGGTGTAGTTCCGTGAGAAGAGAAACAAACAGGATGATGAAACAGGTGAAAGAACACGTCAAGGAGTGTTTTGGAAAGCCACTGTCAAAATGAAATATTCATCTTTTGGGGGGGGGGGGGGAAGCCATTTCAGACTAGAAATATACTCAACAGCAAGCATAGCGAACAACCAAATATTTGTGATTTGGGAATTCAAAACATGAAAACATCCGTTCTCAGATCTCTGAAAAAAAATCATATGCACTCGATGTCTAAATAAATGTTGTAATTGTTGCATTACTTTTATATGTTATTACACCTGGGGCTGAATGCTGACCTTGGTAGATGGTGTAAACAAATCTTATAGAAGCAGCTAAACCGTGTCCTGGGACTTATGACTCACCCTGTACACTGAACCTTCTCGACAGCAGCTTTGTCCTTCATGAGATGTGATGAGAAAAGCTGAACACAATATTCAAGATGAGTCCTCACTTTCTACCCCTGTTAACCCATCACAGGCCCACCTCTTTCCAAGTTTCCAATTTTGCCTTCCGAAGAGCTTGCGGCTATATCCGTCTTGTACACCCCAAGTCCTCCACAATCCTCATTATTCCCCACATCCCTTATTTCTCAAAGTCCCCCTCTATTTTGTCCCTCAACCCTGCTGTTGGTGTTTCTCCACTCTGTTGTTCCTTTTGCTGCATTACATTGTCATCCATTCTATGTTCAAGCTCCTCGACGAGCCTCGACTTCATTAACAAAAAAACGACATTTCTGCACAGAGTTAACACTACCTCTTTTGATTTATAATTATCCAATTGAAAAATACTACCTTCAACCCGATAAGCTTGAGCTACAGTTGTCTGGCATTGTGCTGCCTGCTTCAATTAAGACCCCCTGATTTGTGCAAGGGGCAATCCCACGACGTTACGGAGCTACACTTTGAGTCATTTTTGTGAACTTTGATTGCTCTAGCACAGTGATAAAGCCACTAGTACCTACTTTCTATGTATCATATTGCAAAGGAAGAGTTGCACTTTACAGAGACATTAATGTAGTTCCTGTAAATTGGACCATTGTCAAGTAATTAACATTCAAAAACTGTGTTACGGAGTGACACTGTCTTTTGTCATTTATTAAACAATAACAACATTTATTGAAAATTCTGCTCTCACAATAGTTATAGAATTGTAATGAAACACTAGGAAGATACACTAATAGTTGTACCTTCAGTACAGGGGTTTCAAAATTCCAGACATGACGTTATTACTCTGAAATAATTACAATAGTCCCGCTACGGAGTGACGAAAAATCATGTTACGGAGTGACGAGTCAATTTTGAAATTTCTCCCAAAGCAACAAATAATTTCTAGATTATGTCAGAGTTTCAGTCTGAACCCAGCTGACTTGTGCTGGCGTTGTACTTGAACCTTTCAACATCTAACACATTAGAAAATAATAAAAAATGTAAAATCTGAACTGAGAAAATATACAATAAACATGTACAAAAGTCAAGAAATAGACTAAAGAAATTGAGAACAATTTACGAGTAGATGACCAGAAACAAAACAAAGTTTAGAATTAATCAGTTGGCCACATCACAAAACTTCACATGACTGTCCTGCAAAAGGTTCCTTTTCCCAAAGGACATTCAGCAAAGACATAATGATTGCGATGGTTGAGGGATGGCTGAAGAAGAAATCTGACGACTTGGTTGGAATCAATCCAGGATTTATTTTCCACCTCTGGGAATGTATATGCCAAGTCAGATAGGCCCGTTTTTCGGAAAAATGATACTTCCAAACAACCATCATCTACTATCTGAGTCACCTGGCCAACAAACAACTTCTTAGATTTTTTTGTGACATACTGCACAGTCACAAAGTCACCAGGGTGCACTTGGGGTTGACTGTCTAACATGGGGCGCTCAGCAGGTGCTGGACTAGCAGTGTTTTGACATTCCAAGGATGATACATGGCACTCGGGGTGAAGACTCACCAATTCAAATTGTTCCACTGTTGAGTACATAGAAGCGCTCACAGCATATCTCATGCAGGGCATCCTGCACAGTCCCATCTTTAGCTACTTTTGTGGCCCACTGCTCAATTGTCTCCCACTGAAAGCATTTCAGCGGCAGGTTAGCTGCTTCGTCGTCGGCAGAATACACTGTGGCAAACTTGGTATGACATTCCTGACATTTTCCTGTCATGCAGTTGTCCGAACCCTGAACACATACAATGCTTCCAAGGAATTCACGATAGTTGGTCGAAAGTCCAGGTCCATGAGATGACAAGGCCTCTGATAAGAGGTGCATGTTTTCGTGATATCTGCAAAGGCAGACATTGTGCGGAAACTTTGAATTGAGGCATACATTGGCTGGACGAAGTTCCGCGAATTTGGCGTAGCCGATCTTGATGTTTGTATATTTCTCACAAAAAAAACTGTATGCCTCTCATATTGTCATCACAAGGAAACTCTTTTGAACCTTGTCCTTCCGTTTCCCAGTCTTAATGATCACAAGGTCCTTCTTCTCTGACGACATCCATGAAATATCGGGCTGCTCATAAAATTTCTTAACAGCATCACTAACATCGGCGGAAACTTTGTGCTCAGGAGCATACTTGCTTTCCGTGTCAACTTCATGTCGGGTAGGTTCGTTTCCGACAGCAAGCCGTCTGATGACAGCTTTGCATTTCCTCAGTGATTTTGGAAGGGCCTCTCAAGCTCGTATAACAGCCTTTCCGATGCTGGAGCTGTTCTTGTAGACAGGAGACCGAGAAGTTGGAACAGAACTCACAGTGTTTTTGCCCTTCGCGCAACATCTTCGCTGATGCACACGTTCACTTTCCCTTGCCTTGGCAACATTAGCAGCATGCGCCTCTCTCTTGCATTTCGCATCCAGCTCCCTGCATTTTTCTTTGTGCCTGTCTCAAATGCTTTTGTCGCTCGGCAGCAGTCAATAGCATCCTTTCTGTAATATGAATGCATCGACAAATTAATCCATATGAATTGCACCATACCCTTCTATGAATCATCTAAAAGATCATGAAATGTTTTAGGCCACAAAAACTGACAGTAGAGGTTGTAAGTGGCTTCACTCGGCTTGTCCACTGCAAAGTTGGCGATCCGCGGTGATTTGTCTAGTTTTCCTCTTACGACGCATATACGCAGGTGACAACAGAGGTGTAGTTTGTACTTACCGATTGCTGGATGTAAACCGATTTCAAAACCACTCAAGATGACCACGCGTAAACTTGAAACTTGTCATACAGAAGTAAAATCTGGCACGCAATGAATTCTGGGACAGCTACTCTACCGCCACCTTTTTTCAGGGTGAGTTAATAATTGCTTGACTGAATGAGCCACTCCGTAACGTTACGGAGTAACAAGTTTTCTTTATAATTTATTTTTTGTACATTAAAATGTTTTGTTTTTTTTTACTATACAATGATTGGGTGGTATAAGTTCTTAGTGACCCTGGATTTATTTGGTTATTCATCCACCAGTTAAAGAGAAAAGTAAACAAATGTCAAATTTTCGTGATGAAGTGACACGTCACGGAGTGACATCTGACTCCGAATTTGAGTGTTAATTAAGCATAGAAGGACAACTCATTATTTTCAATTAGTTTTGAAATAATCTTCATACAGGTAGCTTCTGATGGATAGCATTTGTTGACTTCGTACCAATGAATTGAAAGATTAATGAATTAATAGTTCTTTGCATTATCGAGGGCCAATTTTACTGCGCTTTTCAGTAGAATGACTTCATTAATTGCAACGAGTGATGTAAGCTAACAGAGCAACCTAACTCGGTGATCTTGATATTATCTGAAAATACATGTTTTCAGCTTTCATTTGGTACATAACATGAACCTTTTCAGTCAAATTTAAAATTTGACCTCTGCGGACCGTTTCTCGTGGAATTGCCCCAAAGTCTTCTCAAGGGCAGTTTCAAAAGAGTGTCAACTGCACAGTCACCTAAAGTCACAGCTATTGCATGTAATTATATAATGATGTAGTTTCTCCAGCTCGTCTCCAACCTCCACCAGCCTATGAAATCCGATGAAATCATATCAGATCAAGGTTTTTAAAGGTTTATTTTATACATTCGCACAAACAAAAAAAAGTTTAGCACTCATTGGCTTTAAGGTTCACGGAGCAGAGATTATTAATCCGAGTGTTGCAGTAAATACAAATCAGATAGTTCATGTTCGAATAATGTTGACCAATAAATGTTCCCTTTACTTCCATGTACCCCTTCAGATTATTAGTTTGTAAAGGATATTTGATTGTGTAGCCATAACTCGTCGACAAATATACCATGAAACAAAATAGTCCAATTATATACAGCTATGTGTGAATGAATCGGAATGTAATGAATACTGTACATAAGGTGAAGCTCATCAGGCCCATTATGCTTGGAGGATCTAAACTCTCACTGAAAGCAGGTAGTGCTTATCACAAAGCAGGAAGTTTGACCAGGTCACTGACAAATGATGGCATACTCTCTCTGTCTCTTAAAGTAAATAAACATCAACAAAAACAAACATATGAGAGTACCTGTTTTACATGTCCAAAACAAAGGACAACATGCTTCAAGTACAGCAGCATCCCCCTTTGGTGGAGCACCAGGATGGTAGGCCCTACGGAAGTCTCACATCATAGTAGACAAGACACCTCAATGGGGTGCTTAATACCATCCGAGCAAAACTCCCATCCTAATGTTCAAGCAAATGGCTATATGCAATAAAGTACATGGATTTGGGATATATAATTAACCAATGGCAGGATGTTAAGAATCACACATTGGGACCATTTATCTATTGCAAATGCAGAAGTGTTGGAATATTGCCTCACAACCAACTCCCCTCAAGTACCCTCCTTCCCAAACCCCTCTCTACCCACCATTCATCTGTTTATACCATACAGGTGTCTTCTTGGCCATCCTTCCCCTGTTCTCACTCATATATATTCTCTCAAACCCCAGTCTCTACACTTCCCACTCTCTCACAGAGATATACTCCTCTCTTTAAACCTACCAATACCACTTGGTTGCCCACAAGTACACACAATATATGATTCCCATGAAACAGGGCTGTCAGGATGGCCTTGAGATATGCAAACTCACCTCCAAGCTGTCTATCCTGGGTTTGAATCTCTGCCCAACTATAAACTGTCATCCCAACTGGAAAACTCCAAATTCCTACTGTAACTACTGCTCAGAAGGCAATGGGAAACCACCCAGTATAACCCTTGATAAAGAAACTGCTTCGGCAGCACCGTCGCTCTGTAACAGATTAGTCCAGACCCCCCTTTTTTTTTTACAGGTGATGAAGGTTATGGTCAAATTTCATTGAAATTGCATGTTATTTCTGAGAAGAAGTTGCAAGTATTTGTGGACGGACCGACGACGCGCCATGACATAAGCTCCCCGGAACTAGTTTACAGGTGAGCGGAAAACCATCTCTGGGAATATTATACCAAAGGAACTACATTTGGAAGCTGTCCGGGGCTCAGCGATGACCCTGAAGAGAGACCTCGGCACAAACTTTGAGAACAGAAAACTTCACAGCTTGGTCCATGAATCGTGACCTCTTACTGAAATGAAGGTGGATGCTTTGAGCCTGCCCTGGGAGGACTCCGTTCCACATTCTGAAAACCACATATGTAGATACCAATCAACGACACACACACACACACACACACACACACACACACACACACACACACACACACACACACACACACACACACACTTTTATTCATATAGATAAGCAGGGACCTGTGAAAATCCCACGAGATGCAAAATGTGAATTCAAGCCCTCAATTCTCCCCACACACCTCTCACAAACTCCAAGTCCTCACCGACCCCCTCTCAACCCGAAGGCATCAATCCTCTTCCCACCTGTCACAGTTGCTTGTCTTGTATACATATACATCACCAACTAATACTACATCCATCTCTGACATTGGCACCCTCTCTGTTCAGCTCGAATGTCCTGAAGCTGTTGTTGGCTCATTCTCCTCAGTGGTGCTGTCCGCTCTCTGTTTTCCGCTCTCATGGTACCAACCTGTTCTTAGGTCATTCCCGCTCAGCACTGCTGATGCCGTTGTCGGTCTTCAGTTCTTCTTGCCTCTTGTTGTGTATCCCTGAGTCGTGCACAGTGCCGCTGCACACACTCTCAAGTCGCTGCTTGGACAGCGTCACTTTTTTTTTTTCTTCTGTCCTGATGCACCACCCATGCTGATGATCTTTCCTGGCAGGTCAGATTGCACTTTGTTGTGGCTGGGTGTCACCCCCTCACTCATGTTGCAGGTAATTCCACTAAAAAGAAAAAAATGGCCATAAATTGGTGGTCCAACAAGAATAAAAGCAGTGAAGATCCCACGATATTCCGTCATCAACATCGCAATCTGGAAATTCTCATGACATGCCCTGGTTGTCACACACACACACACACACACACACACACACACACACACACACACACACACACACACACACACACACACGCACGCACACACGCACGCACACACGCACGCACACACGCACGCACACACGCACGCACACACGCACACACGCACACACGCACGCACACACGCACGCACACACGCACGCACACACGCACGCACACACGCACGCACACAGTTTTTGAGTCATTTTGAAACACTCGATAATGTGACAGAATTATGATTGAAATTGTATACTGCCCCCCACTTAGAAATCGTTCTCATATAATACTGTCACACAGACACACACACACACACACACACACACACACACACACACACACACACACACACACACACACACACACACACACACACACACACACACACACACACACACACACACACACACACACACACGCGCACACACGTCCCCTTTGTTCCCGTTCTTCAAAGCAAAAGGGCAAATTGTTATGTTGTCATTACACATTTCTTCAGTGGAATATTTAACTCTTTATGCCATGAATGACTTCATGGAAAGCACAATCAAAATGATATGCGAAAAACATATGTGACCATGAGCAGGTCATGGCGAGTCACGGTCACTTGTTCAACTCACAATACCTCAAGATATGCGGAAAAGATGCGTGACCATGAGTCGGTCATGGCCCGTCAGTTACACATGCAATTCACAAACCCATAAGATGTATGGAAAATATACACATACGACAATAAACGACAAGAAACCAATGATCATCCTGATACATACATACAGGGTCTCTCCTCCTCAACCCTCTTTCCTCCTCACCCTTCTCTCTCCCTCCCTCCTTCTCTCCTGCTCACCCCATTTTCTTTAACCCCACCACCTGTCTGAAAAAACAAACACTAGGAAATAAAAGAGGAAGAACTGCTCAGGGTTCTCATAAAATGCTTGGCACTGTTATCTGTATGTCCATATGCTTTTGCAATGTTCATTTCCTGGTCTTTTGAGAAAACGGAGAAGCTGATCGACATAAGTGCAGTTGTGCATGTCACACCATGAAGTTCCATGTGTTCTTTTTGTTTTCCATGATATTTTTCTCGCTCGAAGTGGAGCACAACAGCGTGACCTGCTATGGCTTTCGATACTGCATGCAAATGTACTGGAGCAAGCAAGAAGTGGACTGCAGTGGCTGGATGTTGAAGAACGTTTCATGGGCTCTCGTTGACTTGCCTGGTTTTACCATCTCCCTCAATTTGTCTCATAACAAGATCTCACAGCTCAAAGAAAGACAATTTGAACAACTGCCAAAACTGGAAAAACTCATTCTCCAACGGAACAGTCTGAAGACTGT
The DNA here is from genome assembly GCF_056783735.1 of Eptatretus burgeri. NCBI lineage: Eukaryota > Metazoa > Chordata > Myxini > Myxiniformes > Myxinidae > Eptatretus > Eptatretus burgeri. Next base: position 74,205,068 of record NC_140964.1, read on the forward strand.
TATTCCAGGAGCATTCAAAGGCCTTGGAAACCTCATTCTTCTTGACCTCTCAAGCAACAGCATAGGTAACCTCAGTATTGGATCTTTTAACGGACTGAAAAAGTTGATAACATTGAACCTGGAGAATAACTGCCTTTGCTGCATCATTAAGGGTGTATTCTTGCATTCATTCAGTCTCCGGAATATCATTTTATCAAGGAACAAACTTAGCAATGTTGCAAATGTCTTTCAAGCTCTCAAAGGCCTGAGCACACTTGACTCTTTAGACTTAAGCCAGAATGAAATTACAAATTTTTCAGTGGAAGTGGAAGTCAAAGTAAAGTGCTTAATATTGTGCAGAAATAACATCACAAAGCTGGAGTTTTCAAGCAGGTTCTTTCCGTACGTACAGAAATTTGATTTTTCCCACAACAAAATTTATCACATGTCAGATGACCTGTTCCTCAACTTCACAAATTTGAAATATTTAGTTTTTAACAACAATCCATTGAATATCTCAGTCCTAAAATATTCTGGACTGTTAAGACTTGACGAATTATACGTGTCAAACCTCGCCATAAGAAGTTCCTCTTTGTCAGAACTTTGCGACTTCAGCAGACGTGTCAAGTTAAGAAAATTGATTGCAAACTATAACCAAATTACAACCATCGAGTCAGACAAGCTAACAAATTGCTCACATTTAAAAAGCCTCAGTATTTCAGACAACTGTATTAAAAGCTTAGTCGGAGAGGAATTTAAACATGTAATAAATGTGCAAGACTTGTATCTTGGTTTCAATCGAATTATCAGAATTACAAACACTACTTGGCAGAACCTCAAAAACTTAAGAAAATTAAGAGTGAATGGAAATGACTTTGAAGTTGTGGAATATTTGTTTAGCCCCTTGTCACGACTCGAGTCCCTCGATTTGGGTAAAAACAAAATCTCGAACATTCCGACAACGGCATTTTTTAACTTGAAGAACCTCAAGTATTTGAACCTGGATTACAATCAAATACATGATATAAATGGTGCATGTTTTAAAGATCTTAAATCACTGAAAACTTTGTCATTTGTAGGTAACAACATATATAGGATAAAAAGATCATTCTTTATTCCACTTGCAAACCTCACAGCGCTGAGCTTACAATCGAACAAAGTGTTGGATATTGAACGGTTTGCTTTTAAAAACCTCCCAAACCTTCGCCAACTGTCCCTTGCAGTGAATTTGATTAAAGAGGTTAGACCAAACATGTTTCAAGGCTTAGACTCACTACAAAGACTAAATTTGGGCAAAAACAAAATTTCTTTTAACAGCCCAGCGGCATTAAAACAACCGCCATTTACACATTTACGAAATCTCGAACGACTCAACCTTCAATCGCAACAACCGCACGGCATTAACTACGTTCCTAACAACTTATTTCAGGGACTTCAGAAGCTAAAAGGGTTGACAATCAAGAACAATCCTGATAAACATCTTGGGGAACAAGCTTTTTGGTCACTGGTTAATTTGGAAGTTTTAGATCTTTCTTATTCGTCGACAGTATCCATGAAAGGCCTCCCTCGAAATATTTTTCAAAACCTCACAAAACTACAATTGCTTTTCTTGAAAAGCATGCAACTTAGTAACTTGCCACAACAGATTTTTCATGACTTGACATCCTTGAGGTTGCTGAGTATGAAATCAAATAATTTTCAAAACATCAGCGAATCCATCATAAGACCGCTCAAGTCTCTTGAAACACTAAATATTAAATTCAATCCTCTGTCCTGTTCATGTCTGAATTTTTGGTTCCAAAATTGGTCAAAAATCAACAAAAAAACTGAAGTTAGTTATTTAAAAGCAATCCCTTGTTATGTAAACTTCCAAAAAAGGCAACAAAAGTTTGTAAATTTTGATTTGTCAACGTGTCTCTATCACAATGGTATTGTCTATTTCTTAACCACTACAGTGGTTTTAACATTTCTAATAATCATTCCGATAATCCATCACAAGGGACGCTGGTATTTCCTCTATGGCTGGTATTTTGTGCAAGCTTGGGTACATGAACGCAGGACGGACAGGACACGGGAAGAAAGGTATCAGTATGACGCATTCGTATCTTACAGCTCCAATGATGAGCAATGGGTCTTCAATGAACTCCTAGAAAACCTTGAAAGAGCCAACCCGCCTCACTTCAAACTTTGCCTCCATCACCGTGACTTTGAGGTGGGGAAATTCATCGTGGACAACATTGCCGACAGCATTCGAAATAGCCGCAAAACCATTTGCGTTGTGAGTCGAAACTTCCTCCAAAGTGAGTGGTGCAACATGGAGCTCCAGCTGGCTGGATACCGCCTTTTTGAGGAGCACTGTGATGTTCTCATTCTCATTTTCCTGGAAGAAATACAGAGCCACGAACTGTCAAACTACCACCAGTTAAGAAAATTCATGAGAAGCAGAACTTATATCAACTGGCCACCATATGACATTGGTGCACAGAAACTCTTCTGGATGAAGGTCAGAAATGTCCTACAAGGTAGATCAAGAGGTCAACATGACAATCAGTTTGGTGAAATTAACTTGCAGTCAACAGTAGACATTTGATGACAGTGAACATTCCTTTCTTTCGTGCAACATACATGTAAATTAGACTAGTTTTAGGTATTCAAAATTTTAGGGCTGAATCTACGAAAGGCATTTAGTGAGCGTCTTGCTAATACATGCCTAACCATTGAGCGATGACAAACCACACAGCGAATTGGCCATCTAAATAGCAATTTGAAAAAGGGAGATAAACAGTCGATTAGTTGTGTGTGCCTAAGTTATGATTCAATGCCTTTTAAATATTTATTTTGTTCAGCGTGCCATATAAGAGGTTACCTAACCAATTTACCTAAATGACTCTACATTGGCCTCGCTTACATTTATTTTTAGTTCGTGTGTTCCAACGAAGGCAACATGTGATTCAGGCAAGACAAGGAGGGACAATTTATTTTTATTATAGCAATGACTGGGTTTAATCGAAGCAATCAAGGTTCACCAAGGAACAATCCAAGACAAGAGAAGCCGGACAAATTTGATATTGTCAAACTTCTCCAAAGCATTGCATCTATCCTCGAAGATTCTCAATGCATGCCAGTGAACTGCCCTATCCCTACCCTCTTCTGCTTCCTCTTGAGCTAAATCAAGCATTCCTAACCATCCATATTCACCGTCTCATGTAAACTATCAATGAAAGCGATGCAATGCTTGCTTCAAGGCCTTAAACACACTCTTAAACATGCCCTTGCCAGTGTGTAAAAGTATATTTTGTTATTTAAAGGCGAATTGTGATGAGGTTTTGATCCGCATTACATAAATCACTCTTCGGCGATAGGCCACTAACTTTGAACAGGTGATCATTGCACGATTACAGATTCTACACACGTTTAATTCCTAAACGCCTTTCGTAAATTCGGCTCTCGATGTCGAAAAAAGAAACATTTCCCCAGAAGGGTTTAAATGATAACTTAAATTCCAACTTGATATTTAATCCCCAAATGTAAATTGTAAACATTAACGTTTTTAAATAGCAATTATTAATATATGTGATAATAGGATTAACAAATATGTGCCGAAAATGTCGCAACACAAGCTGACTACCTGGATCATCATGTGAATGCGAAAAAAGAATGTTCTGACAAATTAACATTAGAACCTTTCAGGAGTTTATTTTTCTTTTAGTGAGTCTGCAGAGATCAGTGCAACTACAGTATATCCAGCCAGCCATCATGATAGGTTCACCAAGGAACAGTCCAAGAGTGAAGCGCTGCTCCGGTGCATCTCCCAAACCTGACCTGAACTGACATCGTGATAGCAACAGGGGGCCTTCCAAAGATGGTGAATTGAGTGACAGTTGGAAGTCAGATGACTGCACTCGGTAGAAATGATGATGAAATCGAGAGGAAAACGTAATTAAAGTAAAGCTTTCATGGTAATCCATCCATTGGGACCATACTCTGAACAGAGCGTCAGTGCTGCCGAAGTAGTCTCGTGGGCCATTGGGCATAATCCTGGAGAGGTCACCATGCTGACGCAGGATACTCGAATGGCTCAATCATCCCAGCAAGCTGTTACTCATTTTGCCCACCTCAGAAGGATGACAGGCTGAGTCAACCCCACCTGGTATTAATTCAACAGCTTTGCCTCATCTCCCCAGGAACTCATGAAAGATGGGGTTTCCATTCACGGCGTATCCTCCGAGGAAGAATGTATGCGAGTGGTCTGCCGTGACCACCAGAAAAGTTTCATCTTTGTTCATAATGCATAAATAAACAACAAGGAAGATGTCATGCATTGCCCGATACTTGTGAAATACAAAGAAAAATAATTGTGATGGAAACAGCAATTTGGAAATCTCAAACATTTCACCTTATATGCATACAGTCAAGACTCATGGAAGAGCTGAAACACAGAATGGATCAGGATTTAACATAACAAAAGTAACAGTAGAAAAAAGAAGGAGGAAATACCAACAGCAGGATCAAGGGAGAAAATAAAAAGAGATGCACAAACAAGGAAGGTGCAGATAAGGCTGAGGGGTAGGGGAGGATGCAGGGGTGGATAAGATGGATTCAGAAGAAAAATATGGAGGGAGGGGAGGTTAATGGGTGTATAAAGGATTATGATTTTCGATGAGAGATGATCTGAGATGGTGATAAGCATGAGCTGTCTTGAAGACCTGGAGGGAAGAATGGGATTGAAGAGAATGTGAAAGTTTGTTCCACAGGTGGGGAAAAGAAAAGAAGAACGAATGAGTGCAGATGATCGGTGATCCTGGATTTTGGGAGTTCAACTCGGAGGTTACTGGTGGACCTCGTGCATCTTGCAGATACCTGAAGGGGGAGGGGGGCAGTGGGACAAACCACAGCAAGAGCAGAGGTTGCAAGAACAGAAAGGAGGTGGAAGAAGACAAAGAGACAGGCTCATATAGACTCTGCTTCATTGCAGGAGATTCCACTGATTTGGAGGCCTTGGTTTCCACTGCATCAAGCTGAGCAAGGTGTGAGGCAAGAGCACCAGCCCAGAGGGGAAAGCAGTATTCCATCAAGCTGCAGATGAAGGCCAATTGTAGGTGGATAGGAGTTTAGATGTGCTGAGAAAGACTATGCACAATGGAGGAAGTCCAGTTGGCAAATGGCTTTGAAGGCCAACGTCAAAATGTGGCTTGCCCAATAATTTGAGTGACAACTTCTTTGAAAGGGGGAGAGAGAGATAGAGATAGAGATAGAGAGAGAGAGAGATTTCTCAGGATTAAAAGACATTCCAAGTGTTTGACCAGTTTGTGATTCCGTCAAGGTCTGAAGAGAGAGGGAAGAGGCTGCTGCCTGTCTATCTGAAGGATGAGGGATGAAGGATGTCACAGCAGCAAATGGAGGAATCAACTGCACCCTTCTGACATATCAAGCGTTTCACATGATTGATTGTTATACAAAACAAATTTGCTGATAAGTTTTCTGACTGTGTGACTCACAGAGAGACAAATAAACAAACATACTCAGGAAACAAAATAATACACTTGCGTATCTTTCATTTCTTCTTCAAACGGTGTTCTTTCACAAATAATAATAATAATGAAGATAACAACAGTAATACTTTTAAGAAGTCTTTTTAAGAATACAGTAATAATAAGAAAGTCTTGGAAAGGAATTTCCCATCCTCTCCATCTCATCCTTCGTCTCAGAGTAGTTACCTGGAAAAAGTAATACAAGTCAGTAAAGTATTAAAACACGCCCGCACATACCCACATATGGACAGTCACCTGTCATGGAGACAGGCACACAGACACGTATAATTGCAATTATCAAAAGTCTCCATGCTGATATTCAAGCCGACACTCTGGTTAATGTTCCCGCAACTTTATCACATTTCTCCCAGAAAGTCCAACAACCTTCAGCAACTAAAACTCAACAGCAAAAATGCACCACCTAAAACTTTCAGGGGCCAAACCCACGGTTTAAATTCCACATGCAAAGCCTCATAATATATTTGTTTTCTTTCATGGATGGCCTCTGTCAATCCCTTGTCCCAAAGGTAAAATCCCTTTTATGTAAATCAATTCTTAACTTGAACCTTACAGTAAACGCAGCAGCATTCTGAAGGCCTTCCAAAACTCCGTTCTGTCCCCCTCTCTCTCTGTTGCACGTGCACACACACACACACACACACACACACACACACACACACACACACACACACACACACACACACACACACACACACACACACACACACACACCTCCCCTAAGTGGAAAGGGGCTATCAAAACATGTTCATTTTTCAACCAAGGCCTTGTTTTCCTGTGTCACCCCCAAAATATATCTGTGCTTATATCTATACTCTGCCTCAATAAAGTAATGCATGACACTCCATTCCTGAATTTCCATCCGTTTCCCTCACAACAGAGGGTCAGCAGAGTGCTGAAGCATGCTCTTAGTGGAACTCTGATAGCGTTCTCAAAGTGAGACAATTTGATGCTTTTATCATGCACTCGCGGGTACTCCCCGTGGAGGGCGGGAGTGCACTTTTCAGCCCACTCTCAATAGGCAATGTGCTACGAAAGTCTTGGAAAGGAATTTCCCATCCTCTCCATCTCATCCTTCGTCTCAGAGTAGTTACCTGGAAAAAGTGATGGGACTGGTCCTCCACAATGGAGAAATCATCCAAATAACAGGACCAATGAGTAATCCAAAAAAAAAAAAGCTCCAAAAGTTCAAAAATATATATTTTTCCAAATTTTCTTGAAAAACGTTTCACCAAAAATATAAGTGGAGGTCCCTTGAGTATAACCCTGAAAACTTGGTGTCGATCAGCCCAAGGGTCTCGGAGTAGTTACCGGACAGACAGACAAACAAACATACAGACACCGCTCCTTTTTACATCCTGTATTAGAAAATAGGTGGCGATGGTGAGAGGAGGAGGTACGTGAAGCATGTTCTCAACCGACGACTAATTCTCTTCGATGGTCTCCACCAAGTCCAGATATACTAGTACATCAGATGGCCACAGAAGCCTTGGTAAAGACCCATAATGGTAACACCATAGCTTGAACTTATCTGGTCACTCACTTCTATCAATGGCTTCTAACCTTCTTCTCCCATCTACTAATCTCCACTTAATTGACTGACAAAGCAACATCATATAATCTTCTCAAAGTCTGAAAATCCGAATTCAATCCTCAAGCATAAAAAAAACACACATACATACGTACATACATACGAAATTTCACCACTTCCTTTTAGTTAAAGAAGCATTTATAAAAATAATAACGACATTCTTTATAGTACAATATACTTAATTTACTTATTTGTAAATGACAATCATTCATGTTCATAAAAAATAATTGCATTTGTTCTGGGATTATATGCTGCAAAGGGAAATGAAGGACAGAGAGCGAAGTAGCACCACGATGAGCACAGAGAATGAGGAACCAACGGTGGAATTGCTCCAAGCGCACAACGAAAGACTGGATCTCGATCTCGATGTCGCACCAATATAACCAGTGCCGCACACCATGCTCAGAGCTAACACTAGATTAAAAAAAAAGCACAATATGGTCTCCTTGAGCACCAGGAGTGAAAACAGATTGTTGAGAGCATGAGGGAGAGAAAAAAATGCAAAGACTGAAAAACATTGAGGAATGATGAAAATGTCAAACAATATTCGATAAGAGGAGATAAGATCATTCAAGCAGTCAACCAGAAATACGAGCAAAGATCTACGAGAAGGACATTGCGACCAAAACGGTTTGAGCAACATCGCACCATCGTGAATGGAACAACGACTTGCATGATCTCCATTCCTCCACGAAATGGTGACCCGGACGTACCAATGAAGAGGGACCAGAAAGAGATCACCTTCAAAGCAATGGACAGATGACCGAGCCATTGTGGAGATCTGACGTGTGAGTTATTTTCAATCACTACTTAGTAACAGCACAACATAAGTGGTCTGCATAATATGCCTGGTTCCTTCCATTCGATTGCATGGCATAGACACACACACACACACACACACACACACACACACACACACACACACACACACACACACACACACACACACACACACACACACACACACACACACACACACACACACACACACACGTATGATCTAATGTTCGAAGACTTGTGTGCGAAGTGAACATCCTTACAATAGATAATTTTACTTTTTAGAAAGCAAGTTGCACTGCCACTGCAAAAAGAACAAGCAAATTTTAAAAATTACCCAAACAGATGAAAAGATGGTGGACATGTGAGAAACAAATGTTCTGAGGAGTTCTGGGGGAAAAGTGAAACAAAGCAAATGTGTGCTGTTGGATGTGAGAACCAGAAAAACAATTTCATTTCAAATATGAATATAAAAACAACCATCGAACATGAAGTAATAACTTACCACTTGGTAAAATTCAACAGCAATCTGTGGAGACAGCCAGATCGAAGCCACAGATGATTGAAAACAGGTGGAATTGTGTGTATTTCGAAGGAAACGATGGTGGAGGATTCGACAAACGAATTACCTCATGCCTCACACAACCGTAACCAAGGACATTCCAGCGCCTCCACTGCCTCGACCCCGCGACTTCCACCACCTCGACCCCGCGCCTTCCACCGCCTCGACCCCGCGCCTTCCACCGCCTCGACCCCGCGCCTTCCACCGCCTCGACCCCGCGCCTTCCACCGCCTCGACCCCGCGCCTTCCACCGCCTCGACCCCGCGACTTCCACCGCCTCGACCCCGCGACTTCCACCGCCTCGACCCCGCGACTTCCACCACATCGACCCCGGGCATTCCACCGCCTCGACCCCGCGCCTTCCACCGCCTCGACCCCGGGCCTTCCACCGCCTCGACCCCGCGCCTTCCACCGCCTCGACCCCGGGCCTTCCACCGCCTCGACCCCGCGCCTTCCACCGCCTCGACCCCGCACCTTCCACCGCCTCGACCCCGCGCCTTCCACCACATCGACCCCGGGCCTTCCACCACATCGACCCCAGGCCTTCCACCGCCTCGACCCCGCGCCTTCCACCGCCTCGATCCCGCACCTTCCACCGCCTCGACCCCGCGCCTTCCACCACATCGACCCCGGGCCTTCCACCGCCTCGACCCCGCGCCTTCCACCACATCGACCCCAGGCCTTCCACCGCCTCGACCCCGCGCCTTCCACCGCCTCAACCCCGCGACTTCCACCACATCGACCCCGCGACTTCCACCGCCTCGACCCCGCGACTTCCACCGCCTCGACCCCGGGCCTTCCACCGCCTCGACCCCGCGCCTTCCAACACCGTGACCCCGGGCCTTCCACCGCCTCGACCCCGCGCCTTCCAACACCGTGACCCCGGGCCTTCCACCGCCTTGACCCCGCGCCTTCCACCAAATTGACCCCGCACCTTCCAACACCGTGACCACACGCCTTCCACCGCCTCGACCCCGTGCCTTCCAACGACGCGACCCCACGCCTTCCAATTCCTCGACCCCGCGCCTTCCACCGCCTCGACCCCATGCCTTCCAACACCGTGACCACACGCCTTCCACCGCCTCGACCCCGTGCCTTCCAACGACGCGACCCCACGCCTTCCAATGCCTCGACCCCGCGCCTTCCACCGCCTCGACCCCACGCCTTCCAACACCGTGACCACACGCCTTCCACCGCCTCGACCCCGTGCCTTCCAACGACGCGACCCCACGCCTTCCAATGCCTCGACCCCGCGCCTTCCACCGCCTCGACCCCGCGCCTTCCACCGCCTCGACCCCGCGCCTTCCAATGCCTCGACCCCGCGCCTTCCACCGCCTCCACCCCGCACCTTCCACCGCCTCGACCCCGCGCCTTCCAACGCCTCGACCCCGCGCCTTCAAACGCCTCGACCCCGCGACTTCCACCGCCTCGACCCCGCGCCTTCCACCGTCTCGACCCCGCGCCTTCCACCGTCTCGACCCCGCGCCTTCCACCACATCGACCCCGCAACTTCCAACGCCTCGACCCTGCGACTTCCACCGCCTCGACCCCGCGCCTTCCAACACCGTGACCACACGCCTTCCACCGCCTCGACCCCGTGCCTTCCAACGACGCGACCCCACGCCTTCCAATTCCTCGAACCCGCGCCTTCCACCGCCTTGACCCCACGCCTTCCAACACCGTGACCACACGCCTTCCACCGCCTCGACCCCGTGCCTTCCAACGACGCGACCCCACGCCTTCCAATGCCTCGACCCCGCGCCTTCCACCGCCTCGACCCCGCGCCTTCCACCGCCTCGACCCTGCGCCTTCCACCGCCTCGACCCTGCGCCTTCCACCGCCTCGACCCCGCGCCTTCCAACGCCTCGACCCCGCGCCTTCAAACGCCTCGACCCCACGCCTTCAAACGCCTCGACCCCGCGACTTCCACCGCCTCGACCCTGCGCCTTCCACCACATTGACCCCGCGCCTTCCACCGCCTCGACCCCGCACCTTCAAACGCCTCGACCCCGCGATTTCCACCGCCTCGACCCCGTGCCTTCCAACGCCTCGACCCCGCGACTTCCACCACATTGACCCGCGCCTTCCACCGCCTCGACCCCGCGCCTTCCACCGCCTCGACCCCGCGCCTTCCACCGCCTCGACCCCGCGCCTTCCACCGCCTCGACCCCGCGCCTTCCACCGCCTTGACCCCACGCCTTCCAACGCCACGACCCAACGCCTTCCAACGCCACAACCCCACGCCTTCCAACGCCACGACCACGCGTCTTCTAACGCCGCGATCCTGCGCCTTCCAATGTTACCACCCGGTGCCTTTCAACACCCCATGCCTTCCAATGACATAACCCCACGCATTCAAGTGCCGCAAATATGTGCTCCATATTATGGTGTACGAGGTGCAGTGGAACACGAGAAGCAAGAGTGTTAGCAGCAACTCCGCTTTATTGCGCGTCCTGATGTACATTTCTGCCAACCCTCACGGGCGAGTCATGATATACGAAAACCCAATCACGTGATACAGCACACATATCACCGTGACTTGCACCATCATAACCACATGCCTTGCATAGGCACAACCTGTGCCATGCATTGGCACAACCTTGTGCTTTGGCGACATGACCCTGTGCCTTACGCTGCCATGACCACACGCCTTGAACCAGAATGGCCCCGCGTCTTGCGCCAGCATGATCCCACACCTTGCACTGCCTGCAATCCCACGCCTTCCAATGCCGTGACTCCGCACTTCCAATGCCAAAAAAAACCTCACTTTCAACTGCCACAACACCGAGCCTTCCATTGTCGTGATCCAAGACCTTCCACCACCCGCAAACCTGTGCATTCCACCACCACAACCCATACATTCTACTATCGCAACCCCTAATCTTCCACAACCCTTGCTTTCCACCCGTGATCCAACCCACCTCACACCACGGCAACATCACATCTTCCATAAATTGTAGGAACCATACATTTCTGCTCAATGGTGCATTTATAAAATAAGGGAATAAATGGGGAAATGTGATAAAGATCACATCTAATAACCGTTTCTGAGGTTTGCTTTGAGTTTCCATTTGTGCAGTCTTTTTTAACAGGAGAAAAACAACACAGTTAACAGTACTATGGCATTAATATCTAAATGAAGGGCATTGAATTCTAATGATACTTCCCTAATTCTGTTAACAGAAACTAGTTCTTGTGGTTTTCATTTCGCTTGCTCATCACCTGCCTCTCCGACTTTCTTTCAGCTGGATAAAATGTCATGGAAGATTAACTATTGCAGTTGTTGTTTAATCAAACCTGCCAAGGTGATCGCATGGCTGCAAAAATGAGAGTTTGAGGAATGTATCCAGTGAAACTCCGTTGAAGGATTTGCCTGAGCTTGCTTACATTCCACCCAAGGTAAGGCAAAGGAACTTGGAATATAGATTTTCCAGTTTGAAACGAAAGGAGTGAGACTTGCAAAAACAAACTACACATTGATTCTCGAGGTAGAGAACATTATAATCAGGGGTAAAAATGCCAGCTTCAAAAGCACAGCATATGCTTTGCAAAATAAGTTCCACAATATATCACTTTTATTTCGGCTTAAGACTATATGATTCCCATGAAAATGAACCTCTGCGATATCAAAATCAACAGCACATCTTGCCACAAATTACAGAGGACGTCATTCTCCTTATTTCTTGGTTGCTTTTACAAATCCTTGTGTGGGAAAATAGAGTTAGTAAGTTGTGTCTGTCTTGCAGAGTGAAAGATCTCAGGAGGGGACACGCTCACCTCTAAATCATTTCTCAATGCATTACTGGACAATTAGTACTTCGTTGGTGGAGAACATAGCTTCATACACCTCCGTCTTCACACAAATATTAATCCTAAAACTTTTTGAATGCGATACCAGCTGTGGAGGCTGCAATTGAGTGGAAGCAAAAGATCTCAGGGTCTTTCACAGGCACTCACTGGTACCAAGGTACACACTGAAAATGGTGTGCTTGCTTCATATTCTCATATTCACGTATTTAGCTCAGGATGCCGAGATTACAGGTTTCAACTTCCACATACTGCAGCACACTGGACGATTCATAAATGAGTAACAATGGCACTTCTCTGGGCCATTGTCACTGATTTTTTTTTAATAATGTTATCCCTCCTTCCCTCCACGTGTATGTTCATCCCCATCTTGCACACCCAGCCCACCTCCCCGCATCTCAATACTCTTCAGAAGTTTATGCACCTTGCTCGTTTAGCTCCTCCAGGAGCCTAAATCAGTGGATACAAAAAATGTGTTGCATTCAAAAATGTTCTCGAACAAGATACAGTGCTCACATTGTCCGTAAAATTCCCTCCAAAAAATCAAAACAAAACAAAAAAACATCAGGCACATGCACAAAATTTACAAAGTTCTGTGAAATATACAGGTAATAAAAACTTATTTTTTTTAATGCAAAAGGATTTAGGGATGTTATTTCAAAATGTAAAGAAGGTTACTTCAAAAAGTATGTAAACTTAAAAAGGTATATCACGAAAAATGATCACGTGAAACCATTCCTACATCTTTCTTGGAATAATAGCTGCCCCCAGAAAAGACACGTGTGTGCATGCGTGTGTGTATCTCAATAATTTGGGTTTCAGAAGGTGGAATGGAGCCCTTCCAGGATTTGAAGTATCCATATTCATTTCAGTGAAGTATCGTGATTCATGACTTAAGTTGTGAAGTTGTGTTGTTCAAAGTTTTGTTCCGAGGACTCTTTTCAGGATCGTCACTGAGCCCGGACAGCCTCCAACTGTAGTTTGTTTGTGGTAATGTTCCCAGGGATGGTATGTCAGATCTTTGTGAGGTTCTTCGTTATCATTCCCATTGCTCCAATTATCACTGGTACAATTTGGCACTCTTCAGCTTCCAGGAACTTTTCACTTGAGGTCTTGATATTTGGTCATTTTCTCGATTTCTGCATTATTCAAACCAAAATCACAGGGTACTGAAGCCTCAAATAAAAACGCCTTCTTTTCCTTTTGTATCTGAGTAATATATCTGGTCGCAGTGATTTGGTTTTTATGCTCATGCTGGATGGGATCATCAGGTCATACGTGAGAATCATGTCCTCGTTTTCAATGATTGCTTTTGGTTCATGTTCCCGTGACTTTTGTGGGACTGGGATATTGAAATTTCTGCAGAGGTGCGTGTGCATTGCTCTACATACATTGTTGTACCTTTGTGTATACAGCTGTGCTGAGTGTTTTACATCCCCATAGAAAGAAGCTCGTGCTTTCTCTTTCTACCTTGAAGAACCTACACTTGTCTGATGTGTGTGTGTGTGTGTGTGTGTGCGTGATCACACACACACACACACACACACACACACACACACACACACACACACACACACACACACACACACACACACACACACACACACACACACACACACACACACACACACACACACACACTTGTGGAAACGTACACCATAGGGGGCGCATACATGGACATGTAGGAGACCAGAGGACGAGTTATTTTAATTGTCTACGTGTAGGTAGACCTTTGCCCCTTGTCAAATAATTTGGGGTGGAAGGTGGGGAGGGAAGCATGTGTTGAGGTGAGTTTGTTTCCCCTGTATGTCTTCCATCCACACTCTGCTCCTTTCAATACCCCATCAATTTGTTCCCCCTTCTGTATGTCTCAATCCACCAATAATCCGCTTCTCCAAACCTCAATTCAACAATCCCTCCTTTAACCTATCGGTCCATTTGCCCCCCCCCCCCCCCCGAGTTGACAGTGCATGTCAGAGCAGAAACTCTACCATGAAGTCCAAGGAACTATCTGTAGAACTCAGAGATAGAATTTTGAGGAGGCATATATCTGGGGAAGGGTATAAAACAATTTATAGTGTTGAAAGTTCTTAAGAGCAGTGAGCTCCATCATTAGGAAATGGAAAGAACATGGAACGACCAAAAGAGTTGAAAAGAAAAGTTTTGAGTGAGGAAAAGAAGGGTTCAATTCTGGCTTTACTGGCAGAGGGATACAGTGAGCATCACGTTGCTTCCATCCTTAAAATTTCAAAGACGGTGGTTCATAAGAACAAGGTCAAGCAGCAGACATTGTGGACAACAAAGCTACAAACTGGCAGAGGGCGAAAACGACTTTCCACTGACCGGGATGACCGCCAACTCATTTGAATGTCACTCAACAACCGTAGGATGACATCAAGTGACCTACAAAAGGAATGGCAAACGGCAGCTGGGGTGAAGTGCACGGCGAGGACGGTTCGAAACAGGCTCCTCGGGGCAGGGCTGAAATCGTGCAAAGCTAGAAAAAAGCCCTTCGTCAATGAGAAGCAAAGAAGAGCCAGGCTGAGGTTTGCAAAAGACCATAAGGATTGGACCGTAGAGGACTGGAGTAAGGTCATCTTCTCTGATGAATCCAATTTTCAGCTTTGCCCAACACCTGGTCGTCTAATGGTTAGACGGAGACCTGGAGAGTCCTACAAGCCACAGTGTCTCGCACCCACTGTGAAATTTGGTGGAGGATCGGTGATGATCTGGAGGTGCTTCAGCAAGGCTGGAATCGGGCAGATTTGTCTTTGTGAAGGACTCATGAATCAAGCCACGTACAAGGTTGTCCTGGAAGAACACTTGCTTCCTTCTGCTCTGACAATGTTCCCCAACTCTGAGGATTGGTTTTTCCAGCAGGACAATGTTCCATGCCACACAGCCAGGTCAATCAAGGTGTGGATGGAAAACCACCAGATCAAGACCGTCATGGCCAGCCCAATCTCCAGACCTGAACCCCATTGAAAACCTCTGGAATGTGATCAAGAGGAAGATGGATGGTCACAAGCCATCAAACAAAGGTGAGCTGCTTGAATTTTTGTGCCAGGAGTGGCATAAAGTCACCCAACAGCAATGTGAAAGACTGGTGGAGAGCATGCCAAGACGCATGAAAGCTGTGATTGAAAATCAGGGTTATTCCACAAAATATTGATTTCTGAAC
>NC_140964.1:74228013-74233013 GCF_056783735.1 Eptatretus burgeri
ACCCCATGGTTTTAGTAATTTTGCTCTTCGGAGTTAAAGGGCTCGTCCATATTTACAAGATGTATGTGAATGCGCAACTGACTTGAGTGGCCCATGTGACATGGAAGATTGCATAAGCAACAAAATTGCTGCCAGTCGGCAATCTTGGATGTGATGTCAACAAAAAAAATGGCATGCACATGTAAGGCATCAATCATTATCTGTGTGCCAAGTTTAAACAAGATCAGTAAATGCATGTCCGAGAAATGGTTGAGGACGTGTTCAAAATTGGGTTTTTTTGCAACTAAAATGGCCGCCAATCTACCAGCCAGCCATCTTTTATCAGATCGCAAAATAAAGTGAGGTGCAAAACACACATTTTTTTTTCAAAAATTCTGCCACTCTGACACACACACACACACACACACACACACACACACACACACACACACACACACACACACACACACACACAGAATTCTTATAAGTACAAAAGAAAACATTTAAATATATTTCTCTCCTTCCTTACTGTTAATTTTTGAAAAGAAAAATAAAAGACATTTTCACAATTCATGCATAAAATCCTGAAAGAATGAGAGAATATTATCCACTTTTCCAACACGTCTCCACTTCTTTGAGGTAAGCAACTGTTGGTGTGGATTAAATATGTTTTAATATGCTTCTCTGAAATTTGAAAATGTTTAAATCTATTTCTCTCTTTGCCATGAATTTTTGGTAGAAAAATTTCTTATTATTTTTCTAGGATAATTAATGATGCAAACGTGGCAGTCATCTAAGGTGTCTCCAATTTGTTGAAGTAACCTCGTTGCTCTGATGATTTGCATGCTCACCACTTCACACTGGAACGCTCACTTCTGTGTCACTTCACATAGCGCACAAACACATCAGAGCAGGGATTCACAACTGTTTTCAACATAGCGTTCCACCTCTGGTGTTTGTTTCCAATGGAACATGCACTTGTTGCGGTTTTTTTCCCCCAAAAAAACATTTCAAAACTAATTTTTATGTACATACATGTATGCCACACTGATATTCAACTTTATTTTACATGCACACTACGTGGAGCAACTTCCCCCATGGCAACTTGAAAATTGGTTTGAGCTACTTGAAAAATGAGACCTTTGATCTGCTACAGCCTTAATACTTCATCAGTCAGTACTAATAAGTACAACCTCTACACAAATAGCCAGTGTGAAGTGGATGAAGGTTGTGAACACCAGAAAAGTATTAACTCAGTATCAAGAGCTGAACTCATGGACATCTCGGAAGGTAAAGTGATTATTATGCAACTGCACCAAGTCTTGAATTGAGGAAAGAAGCTCACATTTATTGCCTATATAAGTTTGTGGCTCACATTGTTTCCATGTTGGTTGTCTTTGGGTTGTTTTTTTTTAATCTCCATGGGTCTCCATTTAAATCTCCAAATGAACTTTCGAATATGGGTCCAAATCGACCTTCTCTAGATATTCCAACAGAAAGGGTCAAGCCATGTTTTCAATGCTCATGATAATAGAAAATACAATCCTAGTTTTGGCCAGCTTAGTTATTACAGTGAGTCACTGACCGACTTCATTCTATCATGGGGAATTGTGATGTGTGGTACTCTGTTGCAGTGGTTTTCAATGTAACTATTACAAAATGATTGTGTCCTGTTTGAAACAGTCAGATTTAACATTTTTTGATAAATTATCAAGATAAAGAGGACAATAAAACACATTACAGGCATTACCTGTGCGGTTGCTTGGGGATCTTGTTGTATTCATAGGTTGTTGATGTGGCAACCAACGTGGGCACAACATTGTTACTTCATAGATTTTTGGTGCTACAATGTATTGTGTAACATTATGCCAAGTTTCAAGATTCTATATCCAAGGTGGGGGGGGAGGGGAGTGTGGGGTTTGTTCACATCACTGGCATGACTTGCTCTTCTGGTTGCTGTGGAAATGTGAATTTCTCAGTCCGCACAGGTTTCCGGCAATGTCATCAAGCATATTCAAAATCCTGAGACCCTAGGTTTGGATTTAATCCAGGAGGACAAATGTTTTACGTCAGGTTAGGGTACTCCTCGTTTTTGGTGGGGTCTGCTGCCGCACTATATTGGCTTAAGCAGGGAAAGAAACCACAGCAAACCCATGAATAAATATGTCTAATTCATGGCAATGATGACTCCTCAGGTGATGTCATGATGCAATGGTCGTCACAATTTAATTGTAAAGTTTACAAATTTGTTACTACTCAGAATTGGACACCCGACAAGTGCTCAAAACGAGAAAACAGGAGCAAAGTTGGAAAAGAGATTTACAGTACTCAAAAAAGTCACATTTGTGCAGCAGACCATTGGAAATGGGTCAGTGGGGGACAGTCTTCAAAACTAACTGAACAAGAACACTTTCAACATGATGCGTTCCATCAATGCTTTCAAACAAGAAGGTTCACAGAGCTGAGCATTTTTGAGAACAGTCTCGTGCTCCTGTCACAATATTTGATCAAGACATGGAAGAATTAGAGATTTGTTGTTGTCTTGAAAAGTCGGACATGACCTCTCAGTGAAGTCAACGAAACACACAAACATCTGTTTGCACATGGTAACCGCCAACTAGAGAACATTCCTCCAACCAGTGCTGCATTAGTTCAACATGTCACACGTGCAACATACTAGGCAGGCCACATTAGTGGCCAGGCTCTCATTGTTCGACCAAGAGTTTCTTCTCCCACAGACTGGGGTTGGGTAAAGGACAACGATGGGGACCAATAGTCTCCACTCTGGATTGTTCTCCCAGAAGCATCAAAAGAATGTCGTGAACTTGTAAAATGTAGTTGCAAAAAAAGTTGCTTGGGAAGATTTAAGTCATGCTTTAAAGCAAATCTGAAATGCACTCAGGTGCATCTTTGTGCTGGTCAGTTTTAGCAGGCCTCAGGGCATTAATTAATTAATATGATTACATAATGATGTTCATACGTCAATGATTATTAAATGTTTACATGTGTAATCTCAATATAGTGCAGAACAAATAATCCTCTTACACATTTTCCTGATAAGATATATACACCTGTGCAATTAGCATTTTTATTTTTGTTGCAGGAGTGTCAAACAGATGATTGACAGGGCTTTGACATTATTGTGGCCATTTTAACATTGGCGGGCATCATGAACAAGCCATACATGTGCAAATATTATGTAAATTCCACATGTGACAATAACGAGTAAAGTTGATGAGCAATTGGCCCACAAATTCATGTACGAGTATGGAACACATGTAACATTTATTGTTGTCAGGCTCAAATGTAACACTTTACGATATATTGGCTACAATTGTGAACTGGTAGCCATCTTGAATACACGACCACAACTGATACTGTTACTGTGAAAGGAAAAATTAATTTTTGTGCAACATGTACATAATAAATAATTAATCCAAATATATATGTTGCATTTCAAGTGCAAATACATTTATACTCTATTTTGGTAGCCATTTTGAATAAGCTAACTATGTGTCCATCCATCAATCCATCCATCCATTGAAACCAGACTCTGTGCAGAGCGTTGGTGCTGCCGAAGCAGTCTCCTTGGCTATTGGGCACAATCCTGGACGGGTCGCCACTCTGACACAGATACCAGCAAGCTGGCACTCATTTTGCCAACCTTGGAAGGATGACACGCAGAGTCAACCCCACCTGGTACTAATTCAACAGCCGAGGGGGATTTGAACTCAGGATCCTAGGATCCCAAACCCACCACCCTAACCATTAAGCCAACACCAGGCATATAATTATGTGTCGATGTTATGCAAATGGCATAAGTGAATAAGTTTTGAAAATATGATGAGTATTTGGAACACAAATTAACATACGTTTCATCTTTTTTCGGCAGTTATGGAATATCTTTAAATACAGCATTTTAAAATTTGGTAGATTTGAGCATGAACCATTCTTCTGCGAAATTGCTTTGCTGTTTTTTTTTTTTTTTTTTTTTTAATCAGCAGACCTTCAAACGGTTTATTTTCCAATTTTCATACTTTCTGCCAGAAGTGAACATCTTTTAACATAACCACTCCATTACATGTGTAATGTCGATCAACCTGATTTTTTTTTGTGCATATCTTTAGCATGGATGAAGCTGGGGTATGCCAGTTCAATTCAGAGATTAAAAAAATATATCAGCATGCAATGGAAAACATTTGTCTACCCATACTCCAAAGAAGACCAAAGTGGAACCATCATCAGTCAAAGTGATGGGATCTCAATTTTACGGGATTCTCAACGCATCAGGACCGATTATGTCGAAACACAAGGAAACCATCATCGGACAATAGTAGTGATTGAGTGGAAACACCATGCGCACAAATCAAATGCAAGCAAAGTGTGTTGCTCACAAAAGGGATGTGATTCCTTCTTACAATGTTACATCCCACCAATTGCTTGTGCGTAATGCAGTGTGCAAGGATTGTGATTATAAACAGTTTCCACACCCACCATATCCAATAGACCTTGTTCCATTAGACTTCGTTATTTCTCATACTGAAACCCCATATATGTGAGAAATGAATCAGAAGTGGGGAAGAGGTAAGCATTGTAGTGAAATTCTGGTTTCAAAGACAACAGACGTATTCCCACATCAGAAAATCCAAACACCAAGAAAAAAAATAAAGTGCAACACGAGCTGGAAGCTACACAGAAAAGGAGAACATCTGCCAAGTTCTACTGGTCAAATACCATTTCGTCAGGGTAAGGGGAAGTCCTTTAATAAAATTGTGGGGAAAGACTGTCTCATAAGCTTCATATCGTAAACCACCACCACCTCATGCTTTTTCCCCCACAGGCAAGTTGCCCATGCCTGCATGGGATTTTAAACAGGGTTGGGATGGAAGGTGAAAAATGCAAATGGCGTATTCTGTCATCGAGCAGCCAAGCTGGGAGCAACAATTCACATTTATTGCCACATCTGATGCAATATAAATGCTCTAATGGGGGTGAGGTGCTGAATTTCAAACTGTTTGTTC
>NC_140964.1:74240513-74245513 GCF_056783735.1 Eptatretus burgeri
AAATTCATAACGGATAAAATAAAAGTGACAATCTTATCCAAGACATTCCTTTACTTTTCAAAACATTACACCTTATTTTCTTAATGCCGTGGTATAATTTACAAATGTTTGTTCATGTACATTCTTCGCCCACCCTCCACCCCAACACCTGTTAAAAACATAAATCACTATTTGAAAGTTTACGTTAAAGTCGCCTGTCAACAAATGCCGAACATTAAAATGCTTCCTATATCCTGCTCGCGAGGGACGACAGAGCCAATGGTGCAGTGGAAATGCGCGAGCTGTGTATCAAGTAAAATGTCATCGATTCGTCATGAAAATCAGAATCATTTCTGCAAAATGGAAAACACAAAATGGAAAGCTGCCTTGAGCAGTTACTCGAAACTGCAGATGTCCAAGTTTGCAAACATAGGTTCCGAATTAGTAAATAACAAAAGGTTAACTCCCCAAAAGAAAGCAACTCTGGTCGATTGAGGCAGAGCAGTAGCTAACATAAGAAATCATCAATTCACACTTGGATATAGACTTGAGACCATGGGAGTTGGACTTGGACTCAGACCAACTAAAGAATTTGCACTGCAAATTTAAAGTTTTCTTGCCATGACTGGACTCAGACTTGACTGCTTATTTGCCCACAGGTCACCCACGTTCGAGAAATGAATTGATACCGTTCACAGAGGACGACCTTGTGGCATGGCGACAAAATGGTTGAGATATACAACTGCAAGAACTACAAGTCTGAAGACGACGATGGTTCACGAGCGGTATTTGACGATGTAGATTGTTTCAGAAGTCAAGGATGAGACAATGTGATAATGTTTGACCAAGTTATAACAATGATCAACATGATGTGGTACGAGTGACAGGTTATTAGCAGCAAAATGTCGAAAACCCGGTTTCGTTCAACAACTTTCAAAATTTGACATTTGCATAACCTTTAAAGGTCACAAAACAATGTTGTGGACATTAAAATAAGGAAACAGGATACGTGCAATAGCTTATTGGAGTTAGTTCGTCGAAGAAGGTCGAAAACCAGGTTCGATTCCCACAACTTTGAAAATTTGACCTTTGTGACCTTTAAAGGTCAAAGGTCAAGGATTATGACCTTTGGTGCAAAACTTCCTCTGGAACATTCCAGGAACAATATAACGTCATATAGGCCATCTGGCATTTCACACTCATCGGATTATCCATACTTTGATGAAATCAGCGTAAAAACAAACTTGAAGGGGGCGCCACAGGCAAGGTGTTTGAGATAGAGCAAAATGGTTTGAAGACTTTAGGTGGGGAATGACCTCAAGATTATGCATAAAAAAATATTGTCATCCCAGCTCTCAAAGTTTGGGCGGTCGAATGATTTTTATGTCAAAATTCGAAATTTTCTAAGTTTGTGACCTTGTGACCTTGACACGAAAATGAAAAATCGAGCTCCGTGGGGCTATGCAGGTGCCATTGGGCAAACCAAATACCGAAACCACTGCCAGATTCGACAAACCCCTCGGAGAAGATGGATTTTTATGTCAAAATCGCAATTTTCTAAGTTCGTGACCTTGTGACCTTGACCTTGGGACGAAAATGAAAACTCAAGCTCTGTGGGGCTATGCAGGTGCCATTGGGCTAACCAAATACCAAAACCCCTGCCAGATTCGACAAACCCCCGAGGAGAAGATGCAAATTGAAATCGGCTACCCACTAAAAACACATGTTTTTCGGGCGTGGTTCCGCCCATAATGGGCGCACCACGCCCATTTTCAGGAAAACACAACTAGATCATGATATAAACCTCCCACCAAAATTTTGTCAGGATCAGATCAAAACCCACGGAGCTATGCTCGGGACACAGACAGACAGACAGACACACAACAATAACGAATATAGTGGTCACTTTTTTTTTCATGAAAATATTTTTTCGTGAACCAATAAAATGCCACCTTGTCAAAAAGCATTTTATGTCTACTTGATGTGTTATTGAACAGTGAACACTAATCATCAGTGAACAAATTTACGACACAAATTGTTTTTGCATTGTGTCTGTTATTATTTGGCAAGTGCAATGGCCTCATCCAATTGGATGCATATTCAGATTCACCATAATGTGTGACAAATGTAAGTTCACAAACTCACCGTTGGAATGCCATTGAAGACCACCTGACCCATAAAGTCTGTGTAGAAGACCACCATAGTGATAAGGGCAATCCAAGTGCACAAGTGGCACAGGCAGATGCGGAAGAGCGCCGGTGGCATCTTCCACATAGAAAGCCACAGGAGGCGCACAGACATCTCAACATCACCCTCAGAAGATACGCTACTTTCACTCTCTGCACTGCATTCGTTTGTCAAGTGCTTCCTGTATCATGCCAACGTGGTAAAGTGGGGACAGATGGACACAAGCAGATGTGCAACATCCTCATGATCATATGATAAGCACCATTCAATCAAGATCATGCAAGCTAACATTGTGGGAGCGGGTGGAGAAATGTATTAAACTTTGAATTTCTGCTTCCAAGCTGTAATTAATTGCCTTGAGCACCAAGACAGGATGTTCACAATGAACACAGTTATTTCCAACAATCTTGCACAGCCTTCATTGGTGCGTCTTAGATAACAGAAGGGGGTCGGCACGAGAGCTCAGAGGTGGTGTATTCACCTTTGGGCTGTCTCGTTTAGGCTGCATTATTGGCCGGACTATAAACCGTCAACCTGTTATTTTGCAGACACGTTGGTGCATGAACAAGGAGAACATCCCTTGGATGGATGTTAAACATTCTATCTGAGAACCATCTCCAAGCATTAGCTGGAAGATGATAACGACCCCTTGGTGTGTTTTGATGAAGAGCAGGCAAGTTATCGCCGGCACCCTGAACAAATGCCAAATTCTTCTTCGAGCTTGAACAGTAAAACCACATTCACAAAGTGCTCGGACACAACTGGCGAGGAAGGAAAAGTTGCTGCCAAACATAGCCGGGAGAGGGGGAGAGAAGGGGAGAGAGAAGGAGAGAGAGGAAGATAGAGAGAGAGGAAGATAGAGAGAGGAAGATAGAGAGAGAGGAAGATAGAGAGAGGAAGATAGAGAGAGGGGGAGATAGAGAGAGGGGAAGATAGAGAGAGGGGGAGATAGAGAGAGGGGGAGATAGAGAGAGAGGGGGAGATAGAGAGAGAGGGGGGAGATAGAGAGAGAGGGGGAGATAGAGAGAGGGGGAGATAGAGAGAGGGGGAGATAGAGAGAGGGGGAGATAGAGAGAGGGGGAGATAGAGAGAGGGGCAGATAGAGAGAGAGGGGCAGATAGAGAGAGAGGGGCAGATAGAGAGAGAGGGGCAGATAGATAGAGAGGGGCAGATAGAGAGAGAGGGGCAGATAGAGAGAGAGGGGCAGATAGAGAGAGAGGGGCAGATAGAGAGAGAGGGGCAGATAGAGAGAGAGGGGGAGATAGAGAGAGAGGGGGAGAGAGAGAGAGAGGGGGAGATAGAGAGAGAGGAAGATAGAGATAGAGAGGAAGATAGAGATAGAGAGAGAGGGAGATAGAGAGAGAGAGGGAGATAGAGAGAGGGAGATAGAGATAGGAAGAGAGGGAGATAGAGAGAGAGGAAGATAGAGATGGAGAGAGGGAGATAGGGAGATGGAGATGGAGAGGGAGAGAGCAAGACAGGAAGAAAGGATGAAGAATGAACATAAATTAACAAAGTAAAGTGAAGGAGATTATTTGTTTGTTGTCACACACATCTTTATAAAATGAAATAAACCTTTGCATATCATTTGTTTAGTCAAGTGTTCAATGCCAATGGGATTTTCTGGATGATGACACAAGAAAGACTAAGTGTGGCTGGAAGGTTGTACATTTCCAATCCTACTACATAACATAAGGCAATGTCTTACATTCCCCCCTATCCCACCCTCCTCCCAAGAGTGTGGGAAGACAACACGATATTTGAGCCCCGAAGAACCATACCGGGCCATCCCATCTTGGTGTACTTTTGAGAAAAAGGGATGCAAAGTTCTCAGTCTCCTGTGTCACAATGAGCACATCACCATCTCCTTCACCATCTCCTTCATCGTCATTATCGATCATATCCATCAACTCAGCATCTGTCAGATGTCTGGCCACCATGTTTACATGGAATCATGGGGAAAATGTGGGATGGCCCATTCAGGCTCTGGCAAGTCAGATGCATATTAACAGAACCAGAGAAGTTTTTTGCTTATATCCTTATCATAATATATTCTGATGGGTTGGCCCATTTTGGCCCTGAAAGGTATCAGTTTTGTGCACCTGAAGACGTTCATACCTCAATTTCACAAAAAAGGTGGGATGGCCCGGTATAGTACTTAGGGGCTCATTTGCTTGTATATGTGGAAGCACTTGAACCACTGATTTCTGCTGGAAGGAGGAGTTATTGCAGGTGGGGAAGCGACGCAAATTCTGAAAACAAATCCTTTCACTTCTGGAGGGAGCAGGTATTGACTTGTTGTTGAAATAAAACCCTTTTGGTTTTTTTGGAATGATTGATTTTCATCGCTGATGATAAAATCAGACAATCCAAACGTCAATCAAAGTTCACATTCTTGGGAAAAATGCCAGGGGAATAGGCCCCTTTATCAGGAATGTGCCATGTGACAAACAATAGAAAAGAAGGGACATTCCATGGCTTGTGGAAAATGCCAGACGAGAGAAAATAAGGCACATTCAAAAAATCTCGTGTGCATGCTGTACTACCCTTGTGTTTCATCAGAGAAACCAAGTAATTCTCAAGAAAAGTTGATCTTAAGGGGCACCAATTTTTAGCAGCGTCTCGCGTAGCGAACGCTGCTCATAGAGAGCTCGGCGTTGTTGTTGTTGTTGTTGTTGTTGTTCTTCTTCTTCTTCTTGTGAAGACAAAACCTTAATCTCGAGGACTCGGCTCTTGTGTATACGAGATCCGGATCTCCTTAAATACTGAACACATGGCACCGTCTATGTGAGGATGTGTACTTTTGAGAGCGTCTATCATGAACTTTTAAATAT
>NC_140964.1:74250513-74303013 GCF_056783735.1 Eptatretus burgeri
ACCACTGTGCCAACACCAGGCTATACATATATATATATATACATATATACATATATATATACATATACACATATATATATACATATACACATATATATATATACATATACACACATATATATATACATATACACACATATATATATACATATACATATACATATACATATACACACATATATATATACATATACATATATATATATATATATATATATATATATATATATATATATATATATATATATATATATATATATATATATATATATATATATATATATATATATATATATATATATATATATATATATATATATATATATCTATATATATATATATATATATATATATATATATATATCCTGGTGTTGGCGCAGTTGTTAGGGCAGCGGCTTGGGATCCAAAAGGTCCTGAGTTCAAACCCCGTTGGGCCACTGAATTAATACACCAGGGGGTTGACTCAGCCTGTCATCCTTCCGAGGTTAGCAAAGTGAGTACCAGTATACTGGGCCGGTGTATACCCCGGTTAAAATAGGTGTACCATATCCCTGTGCCGTAAGAGGCAACCAGGGTTGCGTCAGGAAGGGCATCGGCGTAAAACCTATGCCAAATCACTATGCGGATCATACGGATGATCCGCTGTGGCGACCCCTAACGGGAGCAGCCGAAAGAGGAAGAAGATATATATATATATATATATATATATATATATATATATATATATATATATATATATATATATATATATATATATATATATATATATATATATATATATATATATATATATATATATATATATATATATACAGTCATGCGCCACTTAACGACGGGGTTACGTTCTGAGAAACACGTCATTAAGCGACGTCGTCGTTATGCCAACATCATTTTTTTTTTCGTTTTCGAGCATCGTACTTACATAAAACTACACCCCTGGGCTATATGGTGTAGCCTATTGCTCCTCAGATACAAACCTGTACAGCATGTTACTGTACTGAATACTGTCAGCAATTGTAACACGCATCGAAGAGAGACTGAAGACGCGTTAGTTTTATCTTTGTGCTGTTCATGACGGCCATCGGTGTTGTTAGCAGTAGCTCACAATCTCCTCTCGCATCAATTATAGAAAGATGAATAAATAGCGTTTGGATTTTATAAATACGTAATCATTGCATCGATGTTATAATTTATAAATGAAGAAACGAGCTCCTGTCAATTGTGATATACATTTTCGGAACAGTGCGATTGTTTTAACAACATGAAAAGCTTCACCAAAAAGAAACTTGTCTTTTAATTTCGACTGTAACAACGATTTATTCGTGGAATTCTTCAATTCAAAGGTAATTTACTTGCTCGAAGATAAACGTGGAAACATTGGTTCAGTTTGAAAGCCGATTTCCTTGAATCCCGATTAGCACGACCCTGCTTTTTTCGCGATGACATTTTATGGTTTTCAACGATCGCATTATAACAGGGCCACATTGTCGTCTATTATCATTATGAAGTATTATGTACTGTACAGCGTACATAATTGTACATGCTATTTTTATACGACTGGCAGCGCAACGTCGGCTCCATCACTCGGCGATAGGAATTTTTCAGCTACATTTTTTTTTTTTTCAGAGCTGGCAGATCCGTCGTTGCCCGGAACGTCGTTAAGCGGCGCATGACAATATATATATATATATATATATATATATATATATATATATATATATATATATATATATATATATATATATATATATATATATATATATATATATCTGTGTCTTCCAAGTTTCACCTCGTTTCAATGTATAGCCTTTGAGATATGAGTGCCAACACATTTTGAGCAGATGGACAGACTGACAGAGACCAACGTTTGTTTTGGTGTTCTTCAGTTTTTAACGAGAACCGTTGAAATCGTCGTTGCTGAAATTTGGAACATATTACCGAGACATAAAAGGATTTACTTCTGAAATTTGCAAACAATTTCGTCCAGCAGAAGCAGAGAAACAAATTTTTAGTCCCTGTGTTAAAGTTGCAAACAGAGAAACCGCTCCATAGAAAGGGAGGGGCACTTCATGCTTCCCTTGATTTCAAATTATCCCCGCAGCACCAGCAGAACCGATCAGCAGCCTTTGCTGTTTGACAAGCACAGCATGAATTGCTTGGCCTGTGGACCACAGGTCATGGGAGCAAGATTGCATACAGAGCCCCAGAGGAGGGGAGTGGGGGAATAAGACCTTTGTTACTGGGATGACCCACTGGGGCAGGATGACCCAAAAGATGGCACACCCACAGAAATGGGTGGCTTAAGAGCGGGATGCACCACCCAAAAAGGTGATGCCTAAGTTTACCAGGGCGGTAACCGTGCGTGAGCACAGAAGTTCAGTTCCTTTCCAATGCAGTTCAATCCTGGTTGAGTTCTGCCCAGCTCAGAGATGATTTCTGTCAAGTTTCAGTGGTTGTTCTGTTCAGTGAGAGTATGGGTGCAGTTTGAGGCTGTGAGGAGAGTCGGGAGGATATCGCCTCGCATCGCCTTCACACCTCAGTTCTGCCCCTCAAGCTGCACTGCTGCCATAATCACCCTGTTCACACGGAGCCTGCACATCCACAAGCTTCGTCCCAGCCGCAAATCCTTGTTTGTCCTGTCGTTTTGAATGATTCCGTTACTTATTAGCAGCGCCACATTTGAATAAACTTTTAGGGTTTTACTTATCTCCTGTATACAAGTTTGCGTGTCTCTCATATGTGTCATCCGCCAGCCTTCCGTACTTGATTGCCCGTCGACCCTTATTTCATCAATACTAATAAATGTCAGTGTGTGTCAGCGAGAGAGAGAGTGTGTGTGTGTGTGTGTGTGTGTGTGTGTGTGTGTGTGTGTGTGTGTGTGTGTGTGTGTGTGTGTGTGTGTCAGCGTGTGTGTCAGCGTGTGTGTCAGCGTGTGTGTCAGCGTGTGTCAGCGTGTGTGTGAGCGTGTGTCAGCGTGTGTGTGAGCGTGTGTCAGCGTGTGTGTGAGCGTGTGTCAGCGTGTGTGTGTGTGTCAGCGTGTGTCTGTGCGTCCGCGTGTCTGTGTGTGCCGCAGCGTGTGTGTGTGTGCGTCCGCGTGGGTGTGTGTGCGTCAGCGTGCGTGTGTGTGCGCCAGGGTGCGTGTGTGTGTGTGTGCGTCAGCGTGCGTGTGTGTGTGTGTGCGTCAGCGTGCGTGTGTGTGTGTGTGCGTCAGCGTGTGTGTGTGTGTGTGTGCGTCAGCGTGTGTGTGTGTGTGTGTGTGTGTGTGTGTGTGTGCGTCAGCGTGTGTGCGTCAGCGTGTGTGCGTCAGCGTGTGTGCGTCAGCGTGTGTGCGTCAGCGTGTGTGCGTCAGCGTGTGTGCGTCAGCGTGTGTGCGTCAGCGTGTGTGCGTCAGCGTGTGTGCGTCAGCGTGTGTGCGTCAGCGTGTGTGCGTCAGTGTCCTCCATAACTCCAAATCCATGAAACCTTGGGGCCCCAAACTTTGCATGTACACTCAAGGGAACTCCTAGGAAGTGCAGCAATAAAAATTGAGTGTTTGGATAAATTTAAACACCCCTTTTGAAGCAATTTCACAGCTAACCGCCATGAAAGGCTTATCCTTGGTCAGCCCCAATTCGACAGGCAGCAGTCTTAATTCGGCCGATTCAAACATGCCTTGCCTTGGAAACTCAATCTACTCTCACGGTCTAATTAAAGTATATAATCAAAATGTCATATCAGAATTGAGAATCACATCTTGTGGACTAAATAGTTCAAAATCTGCAATGAAATCTGAACATTTCAACAAATTAGCGATTTTTATAACTAATTGTATTTATTTAAGCAAAGCATGAAACACTTTTTTTTCCGAATGTTTGGACAAATATATAAATTGAAGAAAAGATGAAGGAATGGTCACAAAGTGCAACTTCATTGCATGCAACGCCATGCTCTCTAACTTGTTTTTTTTACACTCCATGATGATACAGTCCACAGGCGTCCTTTTATTTGTTTTTTTGTTTTCCCTCCAGAAATTACTGCTTCAGTCACATTTGGCTCGGCGGCTGTAGGGTCTAAAAAAAAATCTACGGCCACGAGCAATTATAGGGCGGCTGCAGTATTTCCACGGTCACACAACATAGCAGTCATATATGTTTTTATTTTTTGGGTAGCTGCACGGGGTATTTAGAAATTGTGGAGACCGAAAACGTGGGGGTGCCATACGGTCTTTGATTTGATGTCGCACGGTGACCTTAGGGCGTCCCTGCGGCGGCCATAGAATTTTCAAGGCAGACGCAAGTTAGCCTCAAAGTGCCCGCAAGGCGACCGCAGGGGGGCCCAAAGGCGAACGTGGAAATAGTGCGGCCGCCGTAATTTTTGGGGGTTGGTAAAATTCATTTTTCATTCATAAGAGCCTTCGCAAAACGCACGAAAAACACAAGCCCACCGTACGCCCGACGTACGGTCGACGTGGAACACATCTACGTCATGGCTACGGCTTGTCGAATTGCTACGGCCAACCTAGAAATGAAAAAAAGTTATAACTCCGCGCTTTAATTCCACTGAGACCCTACAGCCTGTAAAAGATAGCCATACGGCGTAGGGCCACCCTGAGGCCACCTCAGAAACTCTGCGGCCACCGCACGTTTCTGTCAATTCAGGGGGGGTACGGCCACCGTATCCTAGCCGTAGAGCAAATGTGACATGCTTACATAAGGAGTTTTTTGTTTTGTTTTACTGTTTTATGCGATCTGCTTTCATCTCATGACAAAATATGTATATAAATGTACTAATAGTTGCTGCAATACATCAATACTCAACAGTTGATGAAAACGAAGAGGTACAAAGACAGCACACATGGACATGGTACAAAATGTGCGTTCCTGCATGCAAGGAGGTTGGAGGAACGTGGATGCGGGTGGGGGCATGCATTCAGGCAGGCCTTTGCCAGGTACATAGCATAGGTTTTAATTATTAAATGCTTCCACCCGGTTTTATATGGAACATGGCGATTAAAAAGAAAACGTTGCTGTTTGGGCATGTTTTATCGCCACAGTAATGCCCTGGTATGCTGCCTCCCCTCCCCTCACGCTGCCTCCGCTTATCCTCCTCTCACGCTGCCCCCAGCTCTCACACTGGGTCTTCCCCCCTCCTCTCACGCAGGGTCCTCCCCCCCTCCTCTCACGCAGGGTCCTCCCCCCCTCCTCTCACGCAGGGTCCTCCCCCCCTCCTCTCACGCAGGGTCCTCCCCCCTCCTCTCACGCAGGGTCCCCCCTCCACTCATGCAGGGTCCCCCCCTTCTCTCACGCAGGGTCCCCCCCCTTCTCTCACGCAGGGTCCCCCCCCTTCTCTCACGCAGGGTCCCCCCCTTCTCTCACGCAGGGTCCCCCCCCTTCTCTCACGCAGGGTCCTCTCCCTCTTTTGTAGGGCAGAGCCATATATTAGAAGAGTTTGGCCAACTTAACAATAGGCGCCATGTTGTGGACCAAGGGCGTGTGCGCTCAAGCTTGCATCGCAAGTGCGGACTGTATGTTTTAGGGCTTGCCCTACTGAAGTTTTGTTTCTGGATCGTCTTAATTCTTGTTTTCTCCATGAAAGATGTGAAGCCTTGTCCCATCTACATATACTGTATGTATAGATCTAAATCTTTATTAGAATTTTACCGACTTTTTCATTAGTTCACCGCAATCTGGGGCTGTTGTAATAGTGTTTTCGCCCCTCAAATCTAAATGTTTTTTTTCTGGGTCTCACTTCATTCTCGCCCCCCCCACCCCCTCACCTTACTCTCTTCTTCCTTCCCTAAATCCAAATATCTGTCTGTCTGTCTGTCTGTCTGTCTTTCTTTCTCTTCAAAACCTCAATCCACTTTCAAGTTTATTCCCTTAGAAATCTATTTTTTCATCTCTCCAAATCTCTTCTTCCCCACTCTTTCTCCGACCATTCTTCCCTCATCGATTTCATTCCTCCTCTTAAAATCATCCATCCCTTTACATACTCTTACTTCTGCATTTTGCCCTCTTCACACTTTTTTCTTTTGTACTTGTCCATCTTTTAACTCGTAATAATTATCTCTGCTACGAGGAAGCCGACAAATCTAAGTTCAGATCAACTTGACTCGTTTAATTGTACAATAAAAAAAAACAAAAAAAACTTTCAATCAAATTAACATTAAGTTTCCATCTGACGTAAAAACATCAGGTTAAAGGGAAATGGAAGGCTGCAACTTTTACCTTAAAACCCACCAAATGTAGAAGGTTTAGAAACTAGTAAGGTTTAGAAACTGAGAAATCATCATTGTTAAATTGCACAGACATCATGATAGAAAAAAAAGTCTTCCTGTCTTCATTCATGGTCCTTGAACTGCATGTTTCACTTTCAGGTCTATACTGTGTTGCTTATATTGGCATTAAGGCCTTAGTTATTTTATAACTTGGTTTACACAGTTCTTCAGCTAAAATGTAGGGTCGGTCGGTTGAAATATAAATATAATTTAAATTTTTAGAAATTATATATTTATCTTGCCAAAACGAAGTTTTTGCAAGATATGTAAGTCAGGTTGTATGTTTTTTTTTGTTGTTCTTTTTTTGTTTGTCTGTAATCACGTATCGATCACTCTGCAGAGCACAGTTATCATAGGAAATTTTTGTAACTTCGCATATCAGAGTCCTATAGAGGTCCCTTTCAGCGCATAAAATTTTAAAGGTCAAGGTCAAAGCTCAAGGTCACTTTGTCGCAAATCAGGGGAGTCGACAAAACCCTTATTTTTTGAGTAATTTTGATCGGATCGTCTTCAAACTTCATGGGAATATAGTTCATGGTCTGGCGCTCAGCTGATTAATTTTTGGTGGCAATCGGCCTTGACCTTCATGGTTTTAGCGCTGGAGGTCGAAAGTTTTTGACCCCAAGGTCAAGTTTTGAAATCTTAGATACCATATCGAGTAATACCTCAGATGAAAGCACTTGATAAGTGCTTTCCAGATCTGTCAAAAGTTTGACGCTATGACGTCTTTTGATGACGTCATGACGAAAAAACGGATTTTTCATGAAAATTATATTTCCTCAGTTCTCATCAAAATCTCTTGATATTTCATGTACAACGGTCCTGGAGAGATACCATTAACCGTACGAAAATATAAAGGTCAAGGTCAAAGGTCAAGGTCACAAAAAGGTCAACAATCAAGGTCGAAGAAACCCTTATTTTTTGAGGAACTTTAATCGAATCAATAAGTCACTCATGTTCACATTTTGGCAAGATACTGGTCACCCTGGGGGTGACATTGGTTTTTTATCTTGCCAAAACAGAGTTTTTGCAAGATATGTTAGTCAGCTTGTATGTTTTTTATTTTATTTTTTGTTTGTCTGAAATCACGTATCGATCACTCTGCAGAGCACAGTTATCATTGGAAATTTTTGTAACTTCGCATATCAGAGTCCTATAGAGGTCCCTTTCAGCGCATAACATTTTCAAGGTCAAGCTCAAAGGTCAAGGTCACTGTCGCAAATCAGGGGAGTCGACGAAACCCTTATTTTTTGAGTAATTTTGATCGGATCGTCTTCAAACTTCATGGGAATATAGTTCATGGTCTGGCGCTCAGCTGATTAAATTTTGGTGGCGATCGGCCTTGACCTTCATGGTTAGCGCTGGAGGTCGAAAGTTTTTGACCCCAAGGTCAAATTTTGAAATCTTAGGTACCATATCGTGTTATACCTCAAATTGAACACCTCAATGAGTGCTTTCTAGATATGTCAAGCTTGAGACATTATGACGTCATTTGGTGACGTTATGAGGCAAACGCATATTTTTCATGGTTACTCTGTAGAACGATTCTCATCGGAATCTCTCGTAGGCAGATATTCCTCAATGAGTCGCTGCTGGTGGATAGCAGCTCTGTTCACCTCAGTGTGACCTTAAAGAAGTCACACGTGGTCACCTTTTTGGCAAGATATGGGTCACCCTGCGGGTGACATTGGTTTTTATTTTATGATATGTTTTCAGATGTTCCATGGAAAAGACAAGGGTAGGTGGGGGGGGAGGGGGGAATAAATATAAATCCTGGACCAGGAGGATCTAAGAAGACATTGAAGATGGAAGACCATTCAAATGCAGGATGCCCATGTTCACTGTATCATCTGATGTGAAAAACAATAAAGAAGGATGAAAACTTGTTTTTACAATTTAGTCAACACGCTCAAAACGGTCAGAGACATAACCAGCTCTTACTTTTCAGCGGGAATCTGATCGTACTGTCTCCCCATCCCCATGAGCACATTAAAGGCTGATTTCTGGTCCGTTGAAGGCTGATTTCTGGTCCGTTGAAGGCTGAATATCAGCATCTCGCAGAGAAACTTTGACGAACTTGGCACCGAAATCTTTCAATACGAACAGCGGTGTACAATTTTCGACAGAAACAAAATCTTCGCCTGCTAATCATCTCTGCTGCTGCACTGAATATGCGGCCAGAATGTACAACGGCTCAACCAACAGTCACTCGATCACTTCGACAGAACTTAACAAATCAACCAGAATCGGCTTCTCACCTCATCCTCCCCCCGCCTCGCTCTCACTGCTGACCTCCTCCCCCCCGCCCCTCGCTCCCACCTGCTCCCCCGCGCCTCGCTCCCATCCCCCTGATGCATCACCTCATTTCCCACCTCCTCCAGCGCTCCCACCCTCCTCCCCCTCCTCGCTCCCACCCTCCTCCCCCTCGCCGCTCACAAGCTCCACCCCCTCCTGCCGTCCGCTTCTCCCAAAATAACCGCCTCGCTCCCACCTGGGCCAGAATCCTTCCTCCCGACCGCTACTTCTATATTCGCCTCCCACCTCCTCCGCCTCGCTCCTCCCACCTCCTTCTCCCCCCCGCCTTCGCCTCCCACCTCCTCTCCCCCCGCCTCGCTCCCACCTCCTTTATTTCCCTCCTCCTCTCGCTCCCACCTCCTCCCCCCCCCGCCCTCGCTCCCACCTCCTCCCCCACCTCGTTCTCACCCTCTCCCCCCCGCCCGCTCTCACCCTCCTCCCCGCCTCGCTCTCCCCCTCCTCCCCCCGCCTCGCTTGGCCCCACCTCTCCTCCCCCCCGCCTCGCTCTCACCCTCCCTCCCCCCGCCTCGTCTCACCTTTCCTCCCCCCCCTGCCTCTCACCTCCTCCCCCCGCCTCGCTCTCACCCTCCTCCCCTCATTACCTCTCCCACCTTCTCTCCTATTCCCCCGCCTCGCTCCTCACCTCCTCCCCCGCCTCTTCGCATTATCTCGACCTTCTCCTCCCCCCGCTTCGCTATCTCGACCTCCCCTCTTCCCTTCGCCTCGCTTCTCACCTCCTCTCATACTCTCCCCGACTCCTCCACTCTCCTCGCTCTCTCCTCCCCCGCCTCGCTCTCTCACCCTCCCTCCCCCCCCGACCTCCGCTCTCCCTCCCTCCCCCTCCGCCTCGCTCTCACCTCCTCCCCCCCCGCCTCGCTCTCCTCCTCCCCCCCGCCTCGCCACCTCCTCCCCCTCCTCGCTCACCCTCCTCCCCCCACTCATTGCTTCCGTACCTCCTTCCCCTCCCGCCTCGCTCTCACCTTCCTCCCCCTTCTACTCTCTCCGCCTCGCTCTGACCTCCTCCCCCCCCCCGCCTCGCTCCCCTCTCTCTCTCAAGCCCCACCTTCCTCCCCTACCTGCCTCTACCCTCCTTCCCGTCAAGCCCCATCTTTCCTCACCTCCTCCCCCCTCTACTCACATCTCTCACCTTCCCTCCCCCGCTCCTCATTGGCCTTCCTCCCTCCTCCCCCCCGCCCTCGCTCTCACCTCTCCTCCTCTCCGCCTCGCTTCTCACCTCCTCCCCCCGGCTCGCTCCTCACCTCCCCCCCCCCGCACTTCTCTCACTCCTCCCCATTTCCCCTCCTCGCTTTCTCACCTCCTCCCCCGCTCGCTTACACTCTCTCCTCCCCCCCTCATTCCTCGCTCTCACCCCCACCCTCCTCCCCCCGCTCGCTCTCACCTCCTCCCCCCGCCTCGCTCTCACCTTCCTCCCCCCCGCCTCGCTCGCTTCTCACCTCCTCCCCCCCGCGCCTCGCTCTCACACCTCCTCCCCCCCGCCTCGCTCTCACCTCCTCCCCCCCGCCCTCGCTCTATCTCGTCTCGCTCTTTCTCCCCCGCTCTCGCTCTCACCTCCTCCCCCCCGCCTCGCCTTCACCTTCTCCTCCCCCCGCCTCGCTCTCACCTCCTCCCCCCCGCCTCGCTCTCACCCTCCTCCCCCCGCCCCTCGCTCTCACCTCTCCCCCCCCCGCCCGTCTCACCTTGCCTTTTCCTCCTCCCCCGCCCTCACTCTCACCTTTCCTCCCCCGCCCCTAAACTCTCACCTCCTCCCCGCCTCGCTTCTCTCACCCCCTCCTTTCCCCCCGCCTCGTCTCTCACCTCCTCCCCCCCGCCTCGCTCTCCTCCCGCCCGCTTCCTTCCCCCCTTCGCTCGTCACCTTCCTCCCCCCCGTCAGCTTTCCTCACCTCCTCCCCCTCAAGCCTCGCTCTCACCTCCTCCCCCCCGCCTCGCTTCACCTTCCCTCCCTCCCCCCTTCCCCTCGCTCTAACCTCCTCCTCTCTCGCCTCGCTTCCTCACCTCCTCCCCCCGCCGCTCTCACCTCACCTCCCCCCGCCTCGTCTCACCCTCCTCCCCCCCGCTCGCTCACCTCCTCCCCCCGCGCTCGCTCTCACCTCCTCCCCCCGCCTCGCTCTCACCTCCCTCCCCCGCCTCGCCTTCTCACCCTCCTCCCCCCGCCTCGCTCTCACCTCCTCCCCCCCGCCTCGCTCTCACCTCCTCCCCGCCCGTCGCTTCCCACCTCCTCCCGCCCCATCTCACCCCTCCCCCCCCGCCTCGCTCTCACCTCCTCCCCCCGCCTCGCTTCCACCTCCTCCCCCCCGCCTCGCTCTCACCCTTCCTCCCCCTCCCCCCGCCTCGTCTCACCTCCTCCCCCCACGCCTTTACCGCTCTCCTCCTCCCCCCCCGCCTCTGGCTATTAATTTTCACCTTCTCACACCTCCTCCCCCTCCTTTCGCCTTTCAGCTTCTCACCTCCTCCCCTGCCCCCGCCTCTTTCTTACCCCCTCCTCTTTCTTCCGCTAGTTTACCTTCTTCCTCATTTCCCCCCTCCCCCTCGCTATTTTCACTCCTTCATTATTTACTCTTTCCTTCATTCGCTCTACACCCCCCTCCTCACAGTTTACTCTCGCTTCCCACAGTTCCTCCCCCCCCTCAGCTCTTTTTCACCCCCTCCCCCCCCGCCTCGGCCTTCTCCCCCCTGGCTATCTCCCCTTCCCCGCTGCTTTCACTATTTCTCTCCCTCATTATTTTACCTTTCCTCATCTGACCTTTCCTACTCACCATTCCTCCCCGCCTCGCTCTCACCTCCCCCCCCATTTCGTTTACTCTGCTTCCCGCTGCTTTCACCCCTCCCTTTCGTTTTTTACTCTTCCCCCCCCCCCGCCTCGCTTTCCACCTCCTTCCCCCCCGCTGCTTTTCACACTCTCCCTCGTCTTTACCTTCCCATTCTCGCCCTTCTTTCCCTTCGCTCTCACCTCCTCCCCCCACATTTCACACTTTCCTCCCTCGCTCGCTTCTCACGCTTCACCTCCTCCTTCCCCGCCTCGCTCTCACTCATCCCCGCCTCGCTCTCACCTCATCTCCCCCGCCTCGTTTCACCTCATCCCCCTCGTCCGCTCACCTCATCCCCCCCGCTTCGCTTCACCTCCTCCCCCCCGCCTTCGCTCTCACCTCTCCCCCTCGCCCGTCCGTTCTCTGCCTCATCCCCCCCCGCCTCGCTCTCACCTCATCCCCCTTCCGCCCTCGCTCTCACCTCATCCCCCCGCCTCGCTTCTCACCTCCTCCCCCGCCGCTCTCACCTCCTCCCCCCGCTCGCTCACCTCCTCCCCCCCGCCTCGCTCACCTCCTCCCCCCGCCTCGCTTTCACCTCCTCCCCCGCCTCGCTCTCACCTCATCCCCCCGCCGCTCCTCACCTCCTCCCCCCCGCGCTCGCTCACCTCCTCCCCCCCGCCCGCTCACCTCCTCCCCCCCGCCCTCGCTCACCTCCTCCCCCGCCCTCGCCTCACCCTCCTCCCCCCCCCCGCCTCGCTCTCACCCTCCCCCCCGCCTCGCCTCACCTCCTCCTCCCCGCCTCGCTCTCACCCTCCTCCCCCGCCCGCTCTCACCTCCTCCCCCCGCCTCGCTTCTCACCTCCTCCCCCCGCCTCGCTCTCACCTCCCTCCCCCCGCCTCGCTCTCACCTCCTCCCTTCCCCCCCCGCCTCGCTCTCCACCTCCTCCCCCCCGCCCTCGCTCTCACCTCCTCCCCCCCCGCCTCGCTCTCACCCCTCCTCCCCCCCCCCGCCTCGCTCTCACCCTCCTCCCCCCGCCTCGCTCTCACCTCCTTCCCCTCTCGCCCGCTTCACATACTTGACCTCCTCCTCCCCCGCTCGCCTCGCTCTCACCTCCTCCCCCCCCGCCCTCGCTTCTCACCTCCTCCCCCCGCCTCGCTCCTCTCATCTCCTCCCCTCGCCCTCGCTCTCACCTCCTCCCCCCGTCGCTCTCACCTCCTCCCACCCCCGCCTCGCACTCACCTCCTCCCCCCCGCACTCGCTCTCACCCTCCTCCCCCGCCTCGCTCTCACCTCCCCCCTCGCCTCGCTTCACCTTCCTTCCCACATGACCCCGCCTCGCACTCACCTCCCCCCCCGCCTCGCTCTCACCTCCTCCCCCGCCTCGCTCTCACCTCTCTCCTCCCCCCGCCCTCGCTCTCACCTCCTCCCCCCTCGCCTCGCTCACCTCCTCCCCCCCACCTCGCTCTCACCTCCTCCCCCCCCACCTCGCTCTCACCTCCTCCCCCCCCCCCACCTCGCTCTCACCTCCTCCCCCCCACCTCGCTCTCACCTCCTCCCCCCCCCCCACCTCGCTCTCACCTCCCTCCCCCCCCCACCCTCGCTCTCACCTCCCCCCCCACCTCGCTCTCACCTCCTCCCCCCCACCTCGCAAACTCTCACCTCCTCCCCCCACCTCCTCCCCCCACCTCCCCGCTCTCACCTCCTCCCCCCACCTCGCTTCTCACCTCACCCTCCCCCCCTTCGTATTCAAACCTTATTGTCAAACCCTTGATTTCTGATACCAGGATTTGTCCCCCCCCCCCCCTTCTCAAACACATTCTCATGCGCAGCTCATGAAACGAATTGAGGTGAAGGGATTTATGACAGAGCAGGTTTTTAACATTGATGAGATGAGATTATTTTGGAAGAAGATGCTGTACCTCGTACCTTGCTCTCCAAGCAAGGAAGATTTACGTCCCATGCCTCTGGGTGCGTGTACGATAATCTTCCATTATGAACCTTGCGTTGTTTCTCGTGCACCATTTTTAATGAGCCCACACATAAAGCCATGGCCAAAGTTAGTTGTAAGCCATGGACCAAAAGGCAGAGAAAGGTTATGATGTTGGGCGAAAATATCAAGTTGTTAGATCAGTTAGCTCGAGGAGAAAATGTGGAATCTGTATTGGCCATCCTTACGGGGTCAATGATTGTCAATAGAGTACAATAGGGAAGGTTCTTTCTCATTCCTAAACCTTCATTTTCCTTCAAACCTCATTCCCAAACTTTCATTTTCCAACTCCATATTCCCAAACCCTTAATTTCCAACACAGATTTGAATCCCCGTTCTCAAACACGGATTGATGACGGAGCAAGTTTTTAACACAAACAAGACAGGATTATTCTGGAAGACGATGCCATCTTGTTCGTACCTTGCTCTCTCAGCAGGGAAGATCATAGTTCACGGTAAGGTGCTTTAAGGATCGTGTTACCTTTCTCTATTGTGGGATGTGCAGGCACCTTCGCCATGAAGCTAATGCTGCTTTTCGGTTCACCGAATCACCTTCCCCGCTCACCTCCACCCTCCACCCTCCAACAGCATCATCCTGAGCTAAGTCTTGGGTTTTCAATTTAAGGCAGAGTCCAGTGCGAGTACGCAATATGTTTACCCTCACCCACCTCCAGCTCAGAGCAGTTTGTGTTAATGGACACGATGACATGACAATATCCACAAAAATTTCTCTTCTCATGTGCAAACATTAAACTTCACATCAAAATTAATCTACCATATAAAACACGTGTGTTTGTGTATTTGTTTGTGTGATGCCTGTCCCCTTTCAAAAGGACGATTCAGGAAGGGTTTTAAGGACCAATCTTTTAACACGACTGTTCACCATGGTCTATTTTATCAGGATTAAAAAAATAGACAAACAAAAAAAAACAACAAATACAAGGCGCATGGAGATGAAATTCACTGCACATGATGTGTAACGCACGCAGAGTAAAACGAGTGCTCATTTGCATACATGCGATGTCTAATAAATAAAGAAGATATCAGCACAACTGACGCAAGACCAAGACTTCAGGCTTTGGCATACTCACGAGGCTGTATCCTCGAAATGAAAGGTCCCAGAAAATAAGGGCAACATCTGTACATGTAGTGTTTTAAAATAACGCTTTTTCTTGTGACAAAACATCGTATCTTCCAGTCTCTGAATATGTTGAATAAAATATTTCCAACTCATCATTTTTTACAGGCTTTTATACCAGTCATTCATAAATAACAGGTTCAAAAATTGGTTTCACATCAACAAATTACAAAATAGTTTCAGGAGAGGAAAGCCTGTACTTACCGTGGATGGTGCATCATTCGGTGCCGTTTCTGCAATTCATTCAGATCATTGAGACTTCGTGATGATTTCATGAGTAGAAACGCAACTACGCGCCGTGATCGCCGTGAGCCTCGCCGTCTGTGCTGTCCTTGAGACCATGACCGTTGAGGTGGGCGACCTGCTGAGCCAATGACAACAGAATTTTCAACCACAAGGGAACCATTCTGCTCTGTGCATTGGCCATCTCCATTGGGTTCTCTTGTCAAGACTGAATCCACCAGGCTGCCCACACTGGTGTTGGCAAGGGCCAAATCTGCATCATGTGCAATCTGTGGAGGTAAGGGTGTCAGTGGTTCAACAAATGGCTCAACTCCACTGACACTGCAGCCATCGATAGAGTGCATATCAGGTGAGGGAGCAGTGCCCAGTACTGGGTCGCTTTTACTCCGTTGCAACACAGTGGACATGAAATCATCATTTTCCACTTGACAGTCATTGTACATCAAAGGCAGACACGGTAAAGGAACAACACTGGAGGAATTTCCAGAATCACGGAGGACTGCAGACTGAAGCAGCAGAGACTTGGGTGAGGGTTCCATGTCTGTGGTGTTAGGTTGGGCTAGCGCTGCAAGAGAGTTTCGATCGTCACCGCCGCCTGCGCCGCTTGGTTCCTCAGGGATGCTGATCAGGTGCAGAATAAGAGATGTGATGAAAACGACAGAGGTAAAGAGGAAAAGCACCTGTTCTTGTGAGCCCAAGGCAGCACCAAGTGCTGTGGGGCGCCAGTCGATGCCACCCACAACATAGCCGAGCGTCGCCCCAACACCTATGGTGGGCCAATGGTGCAAAAGAATAACTCAAAAAAGTTATCAAGCAAAGAATGGAGGCAAAATAAGATTGGAAATATCTGAGTGAGTGAGAAACATAATGTTTGATGCATGGTCCAGGTATTGATGAAGCAAAGCAACTTATACATACTTTTAAGTTTAAAATAAAAAATAAAAAAACTTAATGATGTTCATTCAGAGCACTTTGCTGCAGCCAAAGATTTGAGCTACATCCCTTTCAGTAAATTCCACAATAACCCAAAATTCTCTTTCAAAAAAACACAAATAAACAAACAAAAAAAGCTAACACCTACTTTGTCTAATGCCTGTGCTCCGCTAACAGGTTTGCTCCAGTTTGTGCTGTGCCCAGTTCTAGGCCTCAATAATAGGTAGCAACAGGTTAAGTCTATCAATTAGCAATTCCAAACTCCCAATGCTGACACCATCTTGCTGTCTGAGTGGGCAATTATCAAACAGCTAAACTCAGGGTTGAAGCGAAATATCAATAAAAACTTCAATTTCGCAAATGCTTTCATTTCAAAATTCACCAAAAATCTAATTGTAAAGCTCATTAAATATGCACGTACCAATGTCGTTTTCAGGAAAATATGTTGAGTAAAGACATTTCAAGAACCATTAACGTTTGTGGATGGATATTTTACAACAGCTTTTTGTTTGGCAAAAGGAAAGCTTTCAGGAAAAAAAAAATATATATATATATATATATATATATATATATATATATATATATATATATATATATATATATATATATATATCTTCTTCTTCTTCTTCTTTCGGCTGCTCCCGTTAGGGGTCGCCACAGCGGATCATCCATATGATCCGCATAGTGATTTGGCACACGTTTTACACCGGATGCCCTTCCTGACGCAACCCTGGTCGCCTCTTACGACACAGGGATCTGGTACACCTATTTTAACCGGGGTATACACCGGCCCAGTATACTGGTACTCATTTCGCCGACCTCGGAAGGATGACAGGCTGAGTCAACCCCCTGGTGTTATACGACTTGGTATATATATATATATATATATATATATATACATATATATATACATATATACATATATATATACATATATACATATATATATATATATATATATATATATATATATATATATATATATATATATATATATATATATATATATATATATATATATATATATATATATATATACACACACACACACACACATACATATATTCAGTGGCCCAACGGGGCTTGAACTCAGGACTTTTTGGGTCCCAAGCCGCTGCCCTAACCACTGAGCCAACACCAGGCTATATATATATATATATATATATATATATATTTTTTTTTTTTTTTTAACTAAATAAATAAATACTTAGCTCAAAAACAAAATGTCGATTTTAAACCCTGAAACTGAATGTATTTTCTATCCAGGTGCCCATATAGATATTCAAATGTTTGCAAAATCCTGAAATGTTTGCAGAGATCAAAGAAAACTCAGTGGAAAAAAAAAAAAGAGCATGCCGATCAGCATCTTCTCTGTCCCAGGATGTATATCCACAGTTGGACGTGTTGGTCAAAAATGGCAACAGATAGAATGCTAAGCCACATTTTACACATAGAAGGCACACAAATTCTTGGTTAATGCTCATACTGCCATGTTCATCAATTTTTAGTGCAGTCAGACAAGATGGTGAGGAGGCAGAGGACTCACCTTTGAACTGTATAATCTGGGTTTGATTTCAACCAGAATATAAACCGTTTTTAAAAAAAAAATATTCCATCGGGAAAACCGGGAAGGGTCTTCGGTGATCTGGTCGATAGATAAGGGTCATGTTTCTTGTGACTAAATTATATTGCCTTGTAAGCTTTTTTCCCCATCACTTAAGAAATAAGAATCTGTTAGATCAGCATGCTTGGAACTGTCAACAGCACCACTACAGAAGAGAAACACAACATTCCATCAGATACACCTGTAAAACAAATCCAAATCCAAATAGAGTTATGAAGTTGCAACTGCACAAATGGATGCAAAAAACAATCGTTGCAAGTGTTGCAAAAATGGACGAGCTTGTTCGGATGTGTGTGGCTGTGGTGACAGCTGCTAAAATGCTGAAAATAAAGAACCAGCTGAAACAGACCTTTTTGTTTTGACAGACTGTCCTGTTTTGACATTTATTGTAAGTACCTTGAATAATTTCATTGCTGTTAACTTTTTCGTTCCAATTTGACAAATGCTTTTTGTTACGGAAAAAAATGAGTTCCCAATAAATGGGGGTCCCAACTGCATGGTTTCTTGGAGTCGAAGGGTAAAAGTGTCACGAACCTTTTGTTATAGACCTTATAGAAAGGAACGTTTTGGACTCTGTCTGATGTGTCTTGGACGTTCAGTCATAAAATTATGGTCTAAAGTTAGATTTCACATTTTGCCTGTCCTTGACCTCGACCTCTGTTCACCATATTACTACACAATGTCAGGACTATCTCCAAGTTTCAACACCTGAAGTTTCATGATAAT
Organism: Eptatretus burgeri; assembly: GCF_056783735.1. Taxonomy (NCBI): domain Eukaryota; kingdom Metazoa; phylum Chordata; class Myxini; order Myxiniformes; family Myxinidae; genus Eptatretus; species Eptatretus burgeri. The sequence continues at coordinate 74,268,480 of NC_140964.1, forward strand.
TTGGCTGTTGGTTGCCAAGATTTTTGCATTTGATCTAGTGGTTAACAATAGAGTGTAAATTGTATGTTAGAATATAGTGCCATCTTTATTGACCATTTCTTATCAGGCAATGCCCTTCTTATTTGGCAACAAGATGAATTAACCTTTACAAGTACCACAGATGTCGATCAAAGGAAAAAATGATTTAGGCACAACTTTTAAAGTGCTTGTATAAATGCGACCAGACTTCGAGTCTTCGCAAGACTTCGCAAGACAGACTTGTCAAGTCTGTCTCTTGAGTTTGCTCCTCTCCACCTCGTCCCTCACTTCAAATGGCACCACAGCAGGCTTCGCTCATGACAAGGCTGAATGCCTCAATTCTGTGTCTGCATCAAAATAGTGTCCCCCAACCCCACCCTATCTCTATACCCACCCTTCCCAATATGTGTGGTTCTCTGAATTTTCAGGTCTTTTGCACCTGACAATGTGGAGATGTTTCTCGCAGCCCGAGACTCTGATTTGGTAACTGCACCAGACAGCATCAGTTCATGAATCCTATAACCCTGCTCTTGCACTTAATCAATCTGCCCTTGAATTTACCAACAGTTCCATTTGATCTGATTCTTGGCTCCTCCCCTGCCCAGGGCTCATAAAAAGAGCAAACTCAGCTCAGTTTAGACAGAGATCGTGAAACTTGCCAGATGCCGGACACACCAGGAGCCAGGACTCACCAGACAAGAAAATGTGGCAGACGGTGGAGCAGGGCAAGGGTCGGAACTGAGCAAGTGGCGGCGTGAGTCAGTGTGGTCAAGTGCTGAATCACAAATTACTACTACGAGCCAGGGCTCCTCTCATTCTATCAACACTGCTTGGCTCATCTCGCAGCAACATGGACATGTACAAATTCTCACACTATTACGATAGGGTCTTTCTCTTACGTATCTTTCTCCACCATCCATCTCTCCTCCACTGTGGATGCACAATAGCAATCAGCACAAGCAAGCCTGACCAAGGCTGTTCTTTTGAGAGCTAACCCAGAGCGAAACCACTGTTCTCTTCAGAGTGAACCATACTGACTCGCACCTCACATATTCCTCTTACACCACGCTGCACCCCACATACTCCCACACCAGACACCCTCAGCGTTTCTCCTTTAAAGATGCGGCCGTGAATAAGGAATAAAGACACACATATATATATATATATATAAATATATACATACATACATACATATATATATATATATATATATATATATATATATATATATATATATATATATATATATATACATACATACATACATACATATATATATATATATACATACATATATATATATATACATACATACATATATATATATATAAATATATACATACATACATACATATATATATATATATATATATATATATATATATATATATATATATATATATATATATATATTGTTATGGTTTCCACCCGTTCGGCGTGCGAGCGACCGCTTTTAACTAATCGCGGCCACGTGGCCACGGCCCACCGGACGGGCAATCCCAGTCGCAGCTTTCGGATCAACGCCGAAATCCAGCTACGGGTATGTTTTTAACCACACCGTAAATCAGCCAACTCTTCTGTCCGCACGCGACAGGGTCCGATTGCCGAATTGTCGATTTACCTAAGTATGCGCGCAGACAGAAATGCCGGGGATTTACACCTCAACGGGACTTGCTTGGAAACGAGCCGCTTAAGCAGCTCGCTCCGTTTGCGATTTGCCGAGCGGTGTATTATCGCGAGGCCCCGTTGGACCCGATTATCTTATCGGCTATGAACAGCCAGCTAATATTCCGAACATAATAATATCAGACAAGAAAGGATGCAATGAACAGGTGAACATTCAAACAAGGACATTTATTTCTACACAGGCACGTATGCAATGGGGGTAAGGGACAAAACACAAGTAAACAAAGACCTACAGCCGTTTCTCATTATTATCTACACAATCACTTAACCACAATTCTACTTAGCGGACACGGCGCCACAACTTTCATACAAAGAAAACTCCAGGAAAGGAAAGGGCAGAACAGGACCCATAGGCCTTTAATGTTCACGGAGCTGTGGAGACCGCAAGAGCTCCGAGAGGCCGTGCTGGTTACCTGCCACTCTCGTGGTGACTCGTTGAGCAACCCTCGATGTTTCGCCGTAAGCACAGCAGCTCGGTTGGTCCAGGCCCCGCCGTGCGGCCTGGTCTATCGGGCCTATCTGACGACGCCTCAGAGGAACGAACGGGCCTTGCTCTTTTACGAGTTGATGCTCTTTTAAAAGCCCGCCCGCTCCTCAGCGTTGCTTGGACCGTCTCGGGGCCGGTTGGCGACCTCTCTCCGGCCGTCACCACTGACCCACAGTTCGGCACGGTACTGCAGGCTTGGCTGCGCTCCAACGACCCCGACTGCCCTCCACTGGACTCGAACCTTGACAGACTGCTCACAGACTCCTGGCGAACTCCAGGCAAAACACTCTCTACTCTCCAACTCGGCGGTTCAGCCCGCCTTTATGGGGTCCGGGGGGGGTGAGTTTGATCCCCCACCTTTGACCTTTCACCCCCCGCTGGCTCCGCCCCTTTTCGTATTTTGATCCGATCTCGTCGCGAAATGCGGAGAAAGCGGACGTGGCAGAGATCATCGGCCGTGGAAAGCGGACGTGGCAGAAATCATCAGCTCCCGCCCCAAGGGAGTCCCCAAGTCGGTCGGCGGAGATGCCGCTCGCCGTTGCTGGCAAAAAGATGGCAGCATTTGTGGAGATGAAGGTGAGGCGATGTTGTTCGTTTGTGGAGATTTTGTTGAAGAGATGGTGAGATGTCGTGGTTGGCGCTGTGGTGGGGATGGTGTGGTTGTTGAAATGTGGTTGTGGTTGTTGAGATGTGGTTGTGGTTGTCGAGATGCGGTTGTTCCAAAATAAAGATAGCAAAAGAATAATACTACCTCAAAGATCACAGCCCGGTTGCACGAATAATTTCCTTTAGACATCGGTGGGGAAATCAAATCTGAACACACACTTATCGACATAACCAATCTCTGGGAAGCCTGAATGGTGTTGTGTGAATTTCCACAACCGTAACAATGTGTGTGTGGGTGTGTGTGTGTGTGTGTGTGTGTGTGTGTGTGTGTGTGTGTGTGTGTGTGTGTGTGTGTGTGTGTGTGTGTGTGTGTGTGTGTGTGTGTGTGTGTGTGTGTGTGTGTGTGTGTGTGTGTGTGCAGTATCTCACAAAAGTGAGTACACCCCTCACAAATATGTAAATAATTCAGTGTAACATTTTAAGCAGCTTTGCTGGAAGCAAAACCTTAGAGTTGATGACAGAGTCGACACTCTGCAATATGTATGCAGGCACAAAACTTCAGAGTGAACCATACTGACTCGCACCTCACATATTCCTCTTACATCACGCTGCACCCCACATACTCCCACACCATCAACACCCTCAGCATTTCTCCTTTAAAGATGCGGCCGTGCATAAGGATAAAGACACACATATACATATGGGCATAAAAACAATGTGGCATATTACGAATATTCCTGAAAGAGGAGGCAACAAAAGTGAGTACACCCCTGCTATTGTCTGCACAAGAAGGAAGTCAAGCATGGTAAAACAGCTTCCATTTTTATGATTTTCTGCATATTAAGTCAAAGAGTGTTAAAGGTACAAATATGCACCAAACAATACACACAATGTCCATAGAGCTGCAACCTCCCTGGAATGTTAAAAGTGAAGAAATGTACTCAATGCAGTAATTGTCTATCTGCTTGCTGAAGAAATAATTGCATGGGAAATACTGTACCAATCGCCATTGAGAAAGCAGCATCGCTCCTCATGGAAAAGAGCTCTCGAAAGATGTCAAAGATCGAATCGTTGCCCCACATAAAGATGGCCAAGGATACAAGAAGTTCAGTGCTTCTTTGAAAGTAAGCCCCAACACCGTGGCCAAGGTCATCCAAAGGTTCTCCAACAAGCGTACAACAATAAGTTGCAGTCGCCAGGGCAGACCAGCAAAGATGACTGCACGTACTGCTCGCCAAGTTCAGAATCTAGTCCTCCAAAACAGACGACAAAGTGCCGCCAAGATTGCTGAAGAGATTTCTACAGCTTCTGGCCAGTCTGTTAGTGAGCAAACCATACGTCGCACACTCCATCGTATCGGGTTGCATGGGCGTCGTCTAAGGCGTAAGCCTCTCCTGAAGCAGAGCCACAAGAAAGCCGGCAAACAGTTTGCTGAAGCACATCAATCCAAGCCCCTGGCAACATGTCCTATGGTCTGATGAAACGAAGATCAATTTGTTTGGATCTGATGGAGTGCAGCATGTCTGGCGGTGACTTGGGGAACAGTACCAAGACAAATGCGTTATCCTGACTGTCAAGCATGGTGGTGGAGGTGGTGGTGGTGGTGTCATGGTTTGGGGATGCACGAGTGCTGCCGGTACTGGAGAGCTGAAGTCCATCAAGGGAAGCATGGATTCTACGATGTACTGCGACATCCTGAAGGAGAAGATGTTACCCTCCCTGCGAAAACTTGGTAGAGGAGCTGTATTTCAGCACGATAATGATCTGAAGCATCGTTCCAAGCAGACAACGGCCTTTCTGAAGAAGTCCAAGGTCAATGTGTTGGAGTGGCCAAGCATGTCACCTGATCTAAACCCAATAGAACACCTATGTGGCATCCTAAATGTAAGGTTGAGGGACGAAAGGTATCCAACATCACGCAATTTCGAGAAGTCATTGCAGAGGAGTGGAACAGGATCCCAGCAAAGACATGTGGAACACTGGCCAACTCCATACTGAGTAGAATAGCTGCTGTGCTCAAAAACAATGGTGGACATACAAAATACTGAAAAACAATAACGCTTCAATGTGAGAAAGTACAGAGGGTGTCCTCACTTTTGTTGCCCCCCCCCCCTTTCACAGATATGCCCAGTATGCCACATTGTTTCCACAGAATACATGTTTTGGGCCTGTACACAGGGCTAGATTTTCCAATAGGCAATATAGGCCATTGGCCTAGGGCCCACCAGTCACTGGGAGCCCACTGGGGATTTGTAGGTTCTCTGATCGGCCAAGGAGTAGGCGAGTAGGCCCTATAGTAAAATGAATAAAATAAAATAAGGTAACGAAAAATATAACAGTACATTTTTAAATGCCCGTTTCCCACCATCTATCTGTAGATTATATACATTACGTGTTGTATTTAGTGGACTTCATTGTTATATTACGTGTTTTGTGTTCTTATTTTGTGATATTGGTATCTCTTATACAAGACTTGAACTAATTTATTATTACTTTATGCTTACAGATTTATTCTTGGAATCTTGGGGATTCTCATGAGATAGATTAATTATGTCGTCCCAGAAGAAATATATGAGTGGCTCACAAAAGAGAAAGTTAAAAGAAACCAAAGCTGCACAACTCCAATCACTTCCAAAGCTGACAACCTTTTTAAAACCAAAACCAATAGAAGATTCAGAGCCTAGTACCAGTGACGGTAAACTCCCAGGCGATGACCACGACGAAGCAAGGTCAGCTGAGTCACAGTCACAGATATCGAGTGAATCAGCAATGGAAGTAGAAGTACCACCTGTGATTGAAGCTTCATCCGATTCATCTCAGTTGACCGATAAGAAACATTCTGTGGAACAAGATGTTAGTGCTGATTTGTGTGTATCGAGTGATCCAGCTGACTGGCAGATAATTGATGATAAATTGATTGAATATTTAGTAAATCATCCTCTTGATCAAAACTGTGAACAAGGTGACGTCTCAAAATACGCAAGAAGTGTGGGTGAGGGTGAAAAGGAAAGAGTTTGATACGTGCCCATATCCTTGTATACACGTAAAATGGCAAATGATGAAAAGTTAAAAGGGAATGGCTGGTGTATTCTCCAAAAACTGGCGATGTATTTTGTGTTCCATAAAAGCTGTTCAGCAAGCAAGTCTCATTGTTTACAAGTGGGTTTCATGACTGGAAAAACTGTCAGCATAGAGTTGCTGACCATGAAAGTAGTAAAGAGGATAAAAACTCAGTAACTGCTTGGGGTGTAATAAGGGGGTGTAAGGGCAGTTGCAGCAAGTCGAATTGATTCCACTTTGGCTTTGCAAGTAGAAGTAGAGAGAAAATATTGGAGAGAAGTTCTGTTGTGCATAGTTGAAACACTAAAATTTTTGACATCAAGAGGTCTTCCTCTCAGAGGTAGTGATGAAAGAATTGGCTCCAGCAACAATGGTAATTACCTTGGAGTACTAGACCTCTTCGCAAAATTTGACCCTCTTCTTGCACAGCATCTGGGTAAGTATGGTGCTGTAGGTAGTGGAAAGACTTCATATCTCTCAAAAACGATTTCTGATGACATGATCAATCTGATGGCTGAAGAAATTCACTCAGTTATCATAAGTGAAGTGAAACAAGCCAAATATTATTCAGTTAGTGTTGATTCCACACTGTATGTTAGTCATACTGACCAACTTACATTCATCGTTTGTTATGTAAAACCTGACGGTAAACCTATTGAGCGATTTCTGAAGTTCATTGACATACATGACCATGGTGCAGAGAGCATAGCCTCAACTGTTGTACAATTAATCGAAGATGTTGATCTTGATTTGCGTGACATGAGGGGCCAGAGTTATGACAATGCTGCCAATATGTCTGGCATTTACACTGGTCTCCAAGCCAGAATAAAGGCTATGAATCCCCTGGCATATTATGTCCTTTGTGCAGGTCACTCCTTGAACCTTGTAGGAACATCAGCTGCCAGCAGTTGCCTTGCGTCTGTTTCATATTTCAGTTTTTTACAAGCCTTATATAACTTATTTTCAGCCTCCACATATAGATGGGATCACTTGAAAGCCAAGCAAATCTTGGAGTTTTTGTAACATGTTATTGAATATTTAGAAGTATTATATATATATATATATATATATATATATATATATATATATATATATATATATATATATATATATATATATATATACACATATAATGTGTGTATGTATATGTATACTCTCAAGTCCCGAATAAGCGTGGGGGTTTGAATAAGCGTGTAGGGTGGAGCATTTTCCAAATTTTCACAAGAGTAGAGGGCGGAATAAGTGTGTAGGGTGGAAAATCCAAAAAAGTCTAATTAGCGTGCAGGTCCGAATAAGAGGGCAGGGTGGAAAAACCATAAATGTGACAAATATAGAACATGGATTTTACCATGCATGCAGGTAAAATACCATCATACACGCCAGATGTTCTTCAAGAATTCTATGATCCCTGTGGTTCTTTTGTCGCGTGAGAGGCTGAAATATTTATTTGGCTTTTTAAGGTTTACACGGTATTCTCTCATCCAGTAAAGAATCTAATTGTTGGAAAAAGTTAGTAATTGTTGTGGCTTTTCAGGTTGCGCATTCAGCCACTCCTCATACAGTTCCTGGCACTTTGCTTTGAAGACAGACCTTGGAAGCCTGCCTTTCAGACTTCCTCGGACATCGATGAACCACTCGAATGCAGCCTGAAGGACCTCTGGGGCTTTCTGCTTCCTACCAGCACCAGGGGCTCTAAACGACTTCTTGGATAATGCAACCTCGGTTTCGCTCTTTCCAAACTGATGATAGGCACGACCGGCAACTTGACAAGCCGCTCTAAATCGAGGATCTGATGATGGCGTCTTTGTCAACGATGGAAAATTTTCAGACAGCTCTGGAAATGAACCCTTCCTTTGGGAGAGGCCATACATATTTCTTCTTCTTTTTATCATACATCAACTTTCCTGCTGCGTACTCACGGTCGAAGTCTGCTTTGAATTTATGACAAAGTTCTCCAAGCGACTTTCTCTCTTCGAGGGTGTACTGTCGCTAAAGATCCCTGAATGCATCCTTTCCAGTGCTACTACTATCGGCAGATATCTCTTCACCCTTTCCACCGCTGACATCAGCAGATGCCTCGTCTAATTCTTCACCTCCTTCCATTTCAATATCCGTCAGGACAGACTCTTTTTCCATCTCGTCTCAATGACACGAAACGATTGAAATACAAGTAAACCGTGACGTAAGTGCAGGACTTCTCCGGTGTGGGAGAGTCAGTGGCACTACACTCAAGCAGCCGAACGAATCAACCGACGGGACCCGCATTGATGCGGTACAGTACCCAAACCCATGGTGGAGATCGTTGGCAGATGAAGGAATTTCTGGAGCAAAGACGACACATCTCTCGACGGGACAACATTGTCACCCAACACGCTCGCTGGTGTAAATATGACCTGAGGGTGTCAATAACGATTTTTTAATAAGCGTGTAGACCCGAATAGAGGCCGTGTCAGGGGGATTTTCACCTCGAAAAAAATAAGCGTGCATGCATGCTGATTCAGGACTTGAGAGTATGTTTATGTGTATATTATATATATATATATATATATATATATATATATATATATATATATATATGTATGTATGTGTGTATGTATGTATGTGTGTATGTGTGTATGTATGTATGTATGTATGTATGTATGTATGTATGTATGTATGTATGTATGTATGTATGTATATATATATATATATATATATATATATATATATATATATATATATATATATATATATATGTATATATATATATATATATATATATATATATATATATATATATATATATATATATATATATATATATATATATATATATATATATATATATATATATATATATATATATATATATATATATATATATATCTTCTTCTTCTTTCGGCTGTTTCACACACACACTCAGACACACACACACTCAGACACACACACACTCAGACACACACACACTCAGACACAGACACAGACACACACAGACACACACAGACACACACAGACACACACAGACACACACAGACACACACAGACACACACAGACACACACAGACACACACAGACACGCACGTATATATATGTTGTTGTTCGTCTTTCGGCTGCTCCCGTTCGGGATCGTCACAGCGGATCATCCCGATCATCCGCATGGTGATTTGGCTTAATTTTTATGCCGGATACCCTTCCTGACGCAACCCTGGTCGCCTCTTACGACACAGGGATATGGTACACCTATTTTTACCCGGGGCATACACCGGGCCCAATATACTGGTACCCACTTCGCCGACCTCAGAAGGATTTCAGGCTGAGTCAACCTCCTGGTGTATTAATTCAGTGGCCCAACGGGGCTTGAACTCAGGACCTTTTGGATCCCAAGCCGCTGCCCTAATCACTGCACCAACACCAGGCTACATATATATATATATATATATATATATATATATATATATATATATACATATATATATATATATATATATATACATACATACATACATACATATACATATAACCGGGCATAGTGGCGTGCGCCTGTAATCCGGCTACTTCGGAGGCTTGGGTTGGAGGATCGCTTGAGGACAGAGCTCTGCACTGGGCTGTACAATGAGAGGGTGTAAGGCAGCCCGGAATCATGGCGAAACCCAATCCTTATCCCTGTGTCGTAAAAGGCGACCAGGGTTGCGTCAGGAAGGGCATCAAGCGTAAAACCTATGCCAAATCAGGATGCGGATTATCACGGATGATCCGCTGTGACGATCCCGAACGGGAGCAGCCGAAAGACGAACAACAACATATATATATACATGCGTGTCTGTGTGTGTCTGTGTGTGTGTGTGTCTGTGTGTGTGTGTGTCTGTGTGTGTGTGTGTCTGTGTGTGTGTGTCTGAGTGTGTGTGTGTCTGAGTGTGTGTGTGTCCGAGTGTGTGTGTGTCCGAGTGTGTGTGTGTCCGAGTGTGTGTGTGTCCGAGTGTGTGTGTGTCCGAGTGTCTGTGTGTGCGAGTGTGTGTGTGTCCGCGTGTGGGTGTGTGCGTGTGTGTGTGTGTCCGCGTGCGTCTGTGTCCGAGTGTCTGTGTGTCCGAGTGTCTGTGTGTCCGAGTGTCTGTGTGTCCGAGTGTCTGTGTGTCCGAGATTCTGTGTGTCCGAGATTCTGTGTGTCCGAGTGTCTGTGTGTCCGAGTGTCTGTGTGTCCGAGTGTCTGTGTGTCCGAGTGTCTGTGTGTCCGAGTGTCTGTGTGTCCGAGTGTCTGTGTGTCCGAGTGTCTGTGTGTCCGAGTGTCTGTGTGTCCGAGTGTCTGTGTGTCCGAGTGTCTGTGTGTCCGAGTGTCTGTGTGTCCGAGTGTCTGTGTGTCCGAGTGTCTGTGTGTCCGAGTGTCTGTGTGTCCGAGTGTCTGTGTGTCCGAGTGTGTGTGTGTGTGTGTCCCGAATAATCGTACCTTTTCCGCTCGGGTTACGCATAGTTCGAGTTCGTATATTCACATGTGTGTGTATATATATATATATACACACACACACATATATACATTGTGGGGCCGAGTTTCGGCGGCGAGCACGACCGCTAGATGGAGCAGTAGAGTCGGCTCCACCAAACACCCGGAATGTATAGGTCGTCTCTGGAGCCCGGATAACTCTGGAGCCGCCGAGTCTCTTATCGGACCAAAGATCGCCAATAGGTCTTCCGCGGGGATAGGGTAGATTGCCAATTTCAATTTACCTAAATACCCACATCGTCCAAACTACCGGGGAAATTCACCCTCGACGGAGCTCGAGCGGAACGAGCCGTAAGCGTGCTCGAACCATGCGTAACCCGAGCGGATGGTTACCGAAGTCCGTCGGTCCAAATGCACAATTTGCCTCTTCCCAATTTCCCAACACGTACCATGCTAAACCAATGAGAGAAACACAGAAATGAGCTGATACATTTAACAATAGGGATCTTCATTTACAAGAGGCAGGGAGGGAACACACAAAGAGCAGAGTTATCTCGACTAAAGCAAGGCAAATCATGTACAACAAAAGCAGTTTACAATTCTACTTTCAGGATAGCAACACACACACACACACACACACACACACACACACACACACACACACACACACACACACACACACACACACACACACACACACACACACACACACACACACACACACACACCCCGTGGTCTATCTCGGTCAAGCCGGCCCGGGGTACCTGTCCGCTTCGTGCGGCCACACCGACTCCGAACCACTGGTTGGACTCGAACCCAAAACCCCAAGTCCACGGCTTAGGATCCTGGCTGCTCGACTACCAGACCTGCCCTCCAAAGGAGCACAGACCACTCCAACTACCACCATGACTGTCTGCAGAACCCTCCGCAGTCGCCACGATCACACGGCCTCCCGAAAAACTGGTCCAGACCAAGCCAATCTCCGACCGTCTGCCGCAGTTGCCACGATCCTCCGAACTGCTGTCCTCTATCTGAACACTGGTCCAGAGAACCACTCTTTCTCCTCAGGAGGGAGGGCTTCTTCTCCTGGTCACTCGCCTAGTCATTGGTCGGACCCATCGCGTGATTCCCTGGCCGTCCTCCATTGGACAGGCCCACGGTAGTCGGGGCAACTCCCACCCTTCTGGGTGGAGTCCCGAGCGGAGGTGTTTGTGGCTACGCCCACCTCCTCACCTCTGGCCACCTGCGTAATGGCGATGGTATCGAGTCGGGAACGGGGCGGGTGAGACGCCCGCTCTTTGCCGATTGGCTAAAGAGGGATGCCATGCCTCTGTAAGACTCCGCCCATGCGCACTTGCTGGCAAGCGCACAAAGAATGCTGCGAGCAGAGTGTTGTTGTGTGAGAGCGAAGATGGCGTTGTCGTTGTGGATGTAAAATCCTAATTACAAAAATAACTCTGCAGCACACGAACATTTAATTCCCATTAGACTAGGGACGGGACTAACTAGAAATACATACTTACCGATATAACTGATCTATAGGGACTCTGAATGTTGTGTGCTGTAAGCTTCCAAATTCGTAACAATATATATATATATATATATATATATATATATATATATATATATATATATATATATATATATATATATATATATATATATATATATATATATATATATATAAATAGTTACGAATTTACCACCCGCCCCGCATGCGAACAGCCGCTTTAGCCAATGGGGGCCGTCTCGCCCACCGGATGGACAATTCAGTCGCGACTTTTCGGAACAACGCCGAAAACCAGTCACAGGTGTGCTCCAAGCGCACACCACGACCGAGTCAATATTCTACCCGCGCGAGACAGGGTCAATCGCCGAATTAATCGATATACCTAAGTATTCGCGCGGGCAGCCGACTGAGAGACCGTACCTCAGCAAGGCCTGCTCGGACACGAACTGCTAAAGCAGTTCATTCCGTTCTGGGATAACCGAGCGGTGTATTATCGCGAGACCTCGCTGGACCCAATTATTTTATCGGCTATTCAAAAGCCCGCTATTATTCCGAGAGCAATAGGGCGGTTCAATGGGGAAAGAGGACACAACGAATGGGTCAACATTCACACAAGGACATTTATTACCAAGCACGTATGCAGGCATGCACGTATACATTTATGCAAGGCAAAGAAAAGCACGACAAGAAGAACTACAACCGTCTATTATTATTATTATTTACAAGCACTTACACAGTTCGACTTGTGGGACATAGTGCAACAACATCCACCCAAATAAAAGCAAAGAAAAGACCCCCTCACAGACAAGGGAGTCAGAATGAACCCGTAGGCCTTTATGTTCAAGGAGCTTGGTTGACTGAAGGAACTCTAAGAGGCCGCCGACTTTCACCGACTTGGACCCTCTCAAGCTCCTCACCGACTGCGGGGACTCCAGGCTCGAACGCGGCTGCCCACAACTCCACACTTCCGAGACCTCCACCGACTCGCTGCTCCACCCAGACCGAGACCTCCACCGACCCGACCAACAACCAACCCATAGACCAAGACAGCTCAACAGCCCCCTTCACTCTTCCAGCGCGGGCTTTCATCCCCCTTGGCTTCCCGCCCGCCCTCCTTCCAGCTCCTGCGGGAAACTTCCAGAAGGGGGTAGTTTTCCTCGTGTGTCGGGGTTTTTCATAGCAGTCATTTCCGGTCACTCTTCTTTATTCTCCCTCCACTCGCCCCTCCCCCATCCCGAAGCACGGGAAAGTAAGGGGAAAAATCCGTGCGTTATCGGAACACCTTCTTCTTTCTCCATGGCAGAAACGGTTTTTGATGCGGAGAGGGTTGTAGCATGGTTGTGGAGATGGTGATTGGTGGTGTGGTTGAGGTGATCGTGGTTGTTGCAATGGTGGTGTGGTTGGGCGCTTGTGGAAAAGGTGGTTGGTCCAAAATAACGATGGTAAAAGAAAAACGGCTAACTGAAGATTCACAGCCCGGGTGACACAAATAATTCGCATTAAACAACGGTGGGGAAATCTAACTGAACACGGACTTATCGGCATAACTGAACTAAGGACCTATATGGTGTTCTGCGAATTTCCACAGCCGTAACAAAATATATATATATATATATATATATATATATATATATATATATGTATGTGTGTATATATATGTATGTATGTATGTATATGTATATACATACATATATATATATATATATATATATATATATATATATATATATATATATATATATATATATATATATATACACATACACACACACACACACACACACAAACACACGCCTGGTGTTGGCACAGTGGTTAGGGCAGCGGCTTGGGATCCAAAAGGTCCGGAGTTCAAGCCCCGTTGGGCCACTGAATTAATACACGAGGGGGTTGACTCAGCCTGTCATCCTTCCGAGGTCGGCGAAGTGAGTACCAGTGTACTGGTCCGGTGTATACCCCGGTTAAAATAAGTGTATCATATCCCTGTGTCGTAAGAGGCGACCAGGGTTGCGTCAGGAAGGGCATCCGGCGTAAAACATGTGCCAAATCACTATGCGGATCATACGGATGATCCGCTGTGGCGACCCCGAACGGGAGCAGCCGAAAGAAGAAGAAGATATAGATACACACAAGTCTGAAGACGACGATGGTTCACGAGCAGTATTTGACGATGTTGATTGTTTCAGAAGTCAAGGATGAGACAATGTGATAATGTTTGACCAAGTTATAAAAATGATCAACTGGATGTGGTACGAGTGACGGATTATTAGCTGCAAAATGTCGAAAACCCGGTTTCGTTCAGCAACTTTCAAAATTTGACCTTTGCATAACCTTTAAAGGTCACAAAACAATGTTGTGGACATTAAAATAAGGAAACAGGATACGTGCTATAGCTTATTGGAGTTAGTTCGTCGAAGAAGGTCGAAAACTCAGTTCGATTACCACAACTTTGAAAATTTGACCTTTGTGAACTTTAAAGGTCAAAGGTCAAGGATTATGACCTTTGGTGCAAAACTTCCTCTGGAACATTCCAGGAACAATATAACATCATATAGGCTATATGGCATTTCGCACTCCTCGGCTTATCCATACTTTGATGAAATCAGCGTAAAAACAAACTTGAAGGGGGAGCCACGGGCAAGGTGTTCGAGATTGAGCAATATGGTTTCAAGACTTTAAGTGGGGAATGACCTCAAGATTATGCATAAAGATTATTGTCATCCAAGCTCTCAAAGTTTGGGCGGTCATATGATTTTTATGTCAAAATTCGAATTTTTCTTTGTTCACGACCTTGTGACCTTGACCTTGGGATGAAAATGAAAAATCGAGCTCTGTGGGGCTATGCAGGTGCCATTGGGCTAACCAAATACCAAAACCCCTGCCAGATTCGACAAACCCCTCGGAGAAGATAATTTATGTCAATATTCGAAATTTTCTAAGTTCGTGACCTTGTGACCTTGACCTTGGGACGAAAATGAAAAAAATAATAATAATAATATCGAGCTCCGTGGGGCTTTGCAGGTGCCATTGGACTAACCAAATACCGAAACCCGTAAGATTCGACAAACCCCCTTGGAGAAGATGCAAATTGAAATCAGCAACCCCATAAAAACACATCTTTTTTGGGCATGGCTCCGCCCATAATGGGCGCACCATGCCCATTCTCAGGAAAACACAATGAGATCATGATATAAACCTCCCACCAAAATTTTATCAGGATCGGATCAAAACCCACGGAGCTTTGCTCGGGACACACAGACAGACAGACACACACCAATAACGAATATCGTGGTCACTTATTTTTTTTCGTGAACCAGTAGACATATACAGTGTCTCACAAAAGTGAGTACACTCCTCACAATTATGTAAATAATTCAGTGTAAATTTTTAAGCAGCTATGCTGCTTCTGCAATATTTATGCAGGCACAAAACTGCCATTCCATAAAAACAATGTGGCATATTACGAATATTTCTGAAAGAGGAGGCAACAAAAGTGAGTACACCCCTGCTATTGTCTGCACAAGAAGTTCGTCAAGCATGGTAAAACAGCTTCCATTTTAATCATTTTCTGCATATTTAAGTCAAAGAGTGTTGAAGGTACAAATATGCACCAAACAATACACACAATGTCCATAGCGCTGCAACCTCCCTGGTATGTTAAAAGTGAAGAAGTGCACTCAATGCAGCAATTGTCTCTCCGCTTGCTGAGGAAATAATTGCATAAGAAATACTGTAACAATCGCCATTGAGAAAGCAGCATGGCTCCTCATGGAAAAGAGCTCTCGAAAGATGTCAAAGATCGAATCGTTGCCAAACATAAAGATGGCCAAGGATACAAGAAGTTCAGTGCTTCTTTGAAAGTGAGCCCCAACACCGTGGCCAAGGTCATCCAGAGGTTCTCCAACAAGCGTACAACAATAAGTTGCGCTCGCCAGGGCAGACCAGCAAAGATGACTGCACGTACTGTTCGCCAAGTTCAGAATCTAGTCCTCCAAGAGACGACAAAGTGCCGCCAAGATTGCTGAAGAGATTTCTACAGCTTCTGGCCTGTCTGTTAGTGCGCAAACCATACGTCGCACACTCCATCGTATCAGATTGCATGGGCGTCATCCAAGGCGTAAGCCTCTCCTGAAGCAGAGCCACAAGAAAGCTCGCAAACAGTTTGCTGACGCACATCAATCCAAGCCCCTGGACTAATTGCAACATGTCCGATGGTCTGATGAAACGAAGATCAATTTGTTTCGATCTGATGGAGTGCAGCGTGTCTGGCGGCGACCTGGAGAACAGTACCAAGACAAGTGCATTATCCCTACTGTCAAGCATGGTGGTGGTAGTGTCATGGTTTGGGGATGCATGAGTGCTGCCGGTACTGGAGAGCTCAAGTTCAGAGGGAAACATGGATTCTACGATGTACTGTGACATCCTGAAGGAGATGTTACCCTCCCTGCGAAAACTTGGTAGAGGAGCTGTATTTCAGCACGATAATGATCTGAAGCATCGTTCCAAGCAGACAACGGCCTTTCTGAAGAAGTCGAAGGTCAATGTGTTGGAGTGCCCAAGCAAAACACCTGATCTAACCCAATAGAACACCTGTGGGGCATCGTGAAAGGCAAGGTCGAGGGACGAAAGTTGTCCAACATCACGCAACTTCGAGAAGTCATTGCAGAGGAGTGGAACAGGATCCCAGCAAAGACATGTGGGACACTGGTCAACTCCATACCGAGTAGAATAGCTGCTGTGCTCAAAAACAATGGTGGACATACAAAATACTGAAAACGAGAACACTTCAATGTGAGAAAGTACATCGGATGTACTCACTTTTGTTGCTCCCCCACCCCCCCCCCCTTTTTTCACAGATATGCCCAGTACGCCACATTGTTTCCACAGAATAAATGTTTTGGGCCTGTACTAATACATGTATGACAGAATGTCTACTCTATCATTTATTTGAGTCTTGTGTTGATAATACATCAAGTAAAAAGTTTCAACAAAATATGTACATTTTTGTAAAGGGTGTACTCACTTTTCTGAGATACTGTATATATACATATACATATATAATACACAATTATATAAATACACACACAGTATAGATAAAGTGGGGGAATTAACCAGTTCATATGGATGAGTTATTTGCCAGCTATCAGTCCCCTACCGGTTTCACCAGAGGGGATGAGAGGTTTGCTCTCAGTCTGTCCATCCATTCCACCTGTGGGTTTTCAGACTTTTTTCCCCCATACCCTTTAACATATTCAACTGAAAGTCAGTGCATGGGTTTATTATGATAAGTTACAGAACAAGTTCGATTTTCGGAGCATTTCGTCAATTTTTCACAGAGAGTTATGCCCTTTTTAGACTTCGAAAATATCACATATATATATATATATATATATATATATATATATATATATATATATATATATATATATATATATATATATATATATATATATATATACACATATATATATATATATATATACACATATACATATATATATATATATATATATATATATATATATATATATATATATATATATATACACATATACATATATATATATATATATATATATATATATATATATATATACACATATACATATATATATATATATATATATATATATATACACATATACATATACATATATATATATATATATATATATATATATATATATATATATATATATATATATATATATATATATATATATATATATATATATATATATACACACACGGGTCAGTGTTCAGCTACCCTGACTCCACCCCACTGCTTTACACCCATTAACTGGACAGCTGGCATGGATCCACCCAAATAAAATAATTTCCCGCCATTGCATGAAGCAGCACAGATCGGCAGGCCTGCACGTTAGTCCATGGCCCAGTACAATTGGAATGATTCCAGGTATATAACCCCGATGTATGAAATGTACACATAAGCCATACGCACGTTTTTGCTTCATGAACATCGGGTTATTTTTAATATGAAAGAGATAAAGCCTAAAAACGAACGAAGCATGGTGGGTTAGTTTCGTCTTCTTCATTTTGGTTCCGGTATCAGCTCGAGCGTGCGTTAAAGCAAACTAATTTTATCTCCAGTTTATCATAGTTTTATTTATTGGTTTCTAATCAACAAAAGATATCAGTAAATTAAAATTGCTCTCCTTTTATTTTGCTGAATTTACCCAAATACGGTGCGTTAGAGAATTTCTACTTCTTCAATTTGGTTCCGGTATCGGCTGGAGCATGCGTTAAATGGAAACAAGTTTTTCTCTCCCAAACATTCATTGGGACCAGTTGGGGACATGTATTGCAAAGCAATTCTTGCTCTTGTTATAATTAATAACCACATTATATTCACAGCCACTGTTCCGATTTTCCCAAGAAACATTAAAAATATATATAAGGAAGATGACAAAAAATAATGAAATAAAATAAAATAATAATAAAAACTTCCACCCCATCCTACCTCCGGCAAATGAGTGGATACTCAGGGCCTCATCCTGCTCCGAGGTCTCAGCGACATCAAGCAGGTAGGCTCGTATTGGCCCTTCAGAGGCGTCCAGGCAGAAATCCATGATGATTACACCCAACAATGCGACCACAATGGCAGCGACACCACCCTCACCTTGGTCATCACCATCACCACTTAAAAGCATCCCTGTTCAACACCAAAGGAAACAATTGCTGACACCAGCAGTCATACCACCATGATACTCAAAGCAAGCGATTATAAATAAGCCTGCATTATTGACTACAGCAGGTTCGACTTAAAACTGCAGCCAAATGGCCAGAATAAAAGATTGCATTTTCCACTGTTGTAGTAAAGCCCTAATTTTGACTGCTCCATCACAATCTCACTCATCTTGTCGGTATGTTAGTCCAGCACTGTGAGAAATCAATATTGATAGTAGGAATGACATTGATCTGAATTGCCACTTGAGCTATTTCACACGTTATGGAGTGACAATTTGAGTCATTTCTCTCATCATCCATGCTTGTGGCACCCAAGCCATTGCATGCAATTCCTGCTCTCTATTCACTACGATATGCTACAATTTCTGCTTCATGAGGATACTAAAGAAATTCCTACAAATTAAGGAAATGTCAACTCATGAAAAGAAAGTCCATTCTGGCATGACTGTCTTTTGATGGAAATCAAACAACATGAACATTTATTTTAAGTCAGCTCTCCACGTGGCAATAAGGTTCGAGCAAAATTATAGACAGAGACACTGTTGATTGCACTTCCAGCATAAGTATTAGGGTGTTTCTTATTGCAACTTTTTTGGGCTCGTCAAGTTGGCTACCCGTCGTAGCTTTCCAATATGGATAAAAACCCCACCCGTCGATTTTTAGAATTTTCCTCCCAAAAATGGCCGCTGGCGGCCATTTTTTCCAAAATGGCAGCCTTTTTTTCACGTTTTGACACAGAAATCGACTCCTACACCTGCTAATATACGTTAATGTTACTTTATATGTGTATGTTTGTAGATGATTATGATTGCTATGTCTGCTAGCAGTCGGGGACTAGACATTAGGCATCCAATATGGGGGAAAAATCCAAAATGGCGTCAAAGATGGCTGATTTTTGGCCACTGGAAAGTTTTTCCCTCCGATGTGGGTTCTAATATGTCTAGCTATAGGTTTTTGGGTGTGCTGAATTCGTTTGTATGCTCTAAAATGCAGTATATCTGTCACAGAGACGTCTGCAGGGGTCATGCTCTCGCGTTAATAATTTGTTCTTGCAAGTCCGAAGAAGAATCTTGAATATTCTCACCCTCATTGATATCAGAAAATAACAAATAAATATTCGAAGGTCAAACATGTATTTATTTAACATGTACAGTATATACACGAATTACTCGTATACTAATGCTATTATGAATGTTCTAATATTAATTCATGTATGCGTGCCTATCAGCCTCGATAATCAAGAATATTCATATTAGAACATTCATAATGGCATTAGTATACGAGTAATTCGTGTATATACTGTACATGTTAAATAAATACATGTTTGACATTCGAATATTTAATTGTTATTTTCTGATATCAATGAGGGCGAGAATATTCAAGATTCTTCTTCGAACTTGCAAGAACTACTTCTTAACGCGAGAGCATGACCCCCGCAGACGTCTCTGTGACAGATATACTGCATTTTAGAGCATAAAAACGAATTCAGCACACCCAAAAACCTATAACTAGACATATTAGAACCCACATCGGAGGGAACAACTTTCCAGTGGCCAAAAATTGGCCATCTTGGACACCATTTTGGATTTTTCCGCCATATTGGATGCCTAATGTCTAGTCCCCGACTGCTAGCAGACATAGCAATCATAATCATCGACAAACATACACATATCAAGTAACATTAACGTATTTTAGCAGGTGTCGGAGTCGATTTCTGTGTCAAAACGCAAAAAAGGTCGCCATTTTCGAAAGAATGGCCGCTGGCGGCCATTTTTGGGAGGAAAATTCTAAAAATCGGCGAGTGGGGTTTTTATCAATATTGGAAAGCTACGACGGGTAGCCAACTTGACTAGCGTAAAAAAGTTGCAATATGAAACACCCTGATAAGTATTCTGGAACTCTCAAACATCTCCCAATATTGCAGAATAAAATCAAATGTTGCCCATTATGGAGTTACAAAATTTCCATAACGGAGTGACGAGTCACTTTCAGTGACTGCCAGATGCCCTAAAATTATTCATACAATTCCAGGGTTGATAAATAAGCTAACGCAAAATTAGGAACATTTTAAGCAATAACTCAGCTTAAAATATATTGTTACCATTTTGGAAGACCCCGGAGAGAAACATCCAACATACAAGGTTGCCCTTGTGTTGTTATATCTAACAATTTTGTTTCGCTAAATTACCCCTACCCTCTTATCAGTGGACAGGGAAATGCATTGTGTTTGTATAGCATGTGAACCCCTTTTGTAATTCTTCACTTATTAAAACCTCCTCTCGTTTGCCTGTGTGTGTGTGTGTGTGTCTGTCTAGCACATTGATACATGCTTTTGCAACACACATTACACCTCACAGAAAGCCACATTATGACTCACTGCAAATCCAATTACGCACATAATAAGGCAGCGTAGACCAGGAGTGTGAATCTCTTCAATAAGCAAGAAACAGCAGAACAAAGTGCCGCAGATGGGCAGGCTTGGTTGTGAGCTCCCTTACAGAACCATGGGCTCGGCCAATTGGTACCACAGGGTGACAGGAATGCACCAATGGGGAGGCAGCACCCACCAAAGCTCGCACCGTGTTTGAGGGGCGGGCCCCAGAACCACTCCTCCCTGAGGAACTTTAAAAGCACAAGAATTCCAGGACTCAGAGCTGGTACGCATTTGGGGAAAATCAAGGAGTCAAGGCTGAAACTGCAGGAGCAAGCCTCTGCAAGAACATGCTCTGGTAAGCCCTATAGAGAGGGACAAAATAGCAAAGCAAATTGGGACGCTAAATGGATAACCAAAGAGCCTTTGAAAAAACGAGCCAAGAACTGAGGCAAATTCCCACGGTGTTCCTATACTAATTGTGCGGATTATCAGGGGCACAGTAGACTGCAGGTAGGGGTCACGTGGGGACCCAGGGAGTGTGCACATCAGACCGCCAGACATGCAGATGGGCTATGCCGAGAAATACGGCGTGACGCATGGCGCACAGGATGTGCCATGCGGGGGTCGTGCTGAAGGCATGGTCGGAGTGGGCGGGGTGACCGCAGATGTGGGTGGGAGCTCACGGGGCACAACGGATGTTCTGTTCCATGTGCGTTCCGCACAAGCCCTGCGAGTGGCTACAAATATGGTGAACTTTTTGGAGCTATACTGAACGGTGACGAAGTCACCAGGATACATGTTGGGTTGACCGAGTTGGTTCCTCAGTTCAGTCATTGAACGTACAGGCGTCATACGCTGGAAAGAGATCGATTGCTTCAAAGTGCTCAGCTGTTGAGTACATGGCAGCCTCAACTACATAATCAACTCACCGGTTTCATTTCATGCGTTTGTTGTATTTTTGGTAACGATGTTCCAGACTGCCAGCATTCATCTAGTTCTGGATTATCTTTTCAATGTCTGTTAATGTGACAGACAGCACCTCAATTTTCCTGCAGCATATTGTTACGGCTGTGGAAATTCGCAATACACCATAAAGGGTCCTTAGATCAGTTATGATGCTAAGTTTGTGTGCAGATAGTTCCCCACCGTTGTTTAAAGGGGATTCTTCATGTTCACCGGGCTGCAACTCTTTGAGATAGCCGTTTTTCTTTTTCTATTGTTATTTTGAACAAACCTCCACGCAAGCAACAAGCCACGTTGAAAACCGTCGAACAAAAAAAGAAACCAAAAGAGTTGCGATGGGCGCACGGATTTTTTCCCGCCTGTTTCTCCGAGGAGTGTGACGGAGGCAGGGGGAGGGCAGCTCGCCGCCGATTGGTGGATGAACAGCGCGAGGCGGTCGGGGTGAGGGAACGCCCCCTTTTGGGAAGCTTCCAGAAAGGAGGTGGAGCCAGAAGCGGGGTGGGGCGAAGGGCGGAGCCTCAGATTATAAAAGGGCGGACACGCACGAGGGTCTCTCTCTGGTCCATGAGCTCTCACCCTGTGGTCCATCAACAGTTCTCTCTCTGGTCCATGAGCTCTCGCCCTGTGGTCCATCATCTGTTATCTCTCTGGTCCATGAGCTCTCACCCTGTGGTCCATCATCCGTTCGCTCTCTGGTCCATGAGCTCTCGCCATGTGGTCCATCATCCATTCTCTCTCTGGTCCTGAAGCCCCTTCTGCCCTTCAGTCTTTTCTTGTTCGGTCGTGGGTCGTGAAAGCACCAGCAGCAATGCCGGAGAGAGCTCACTGACCAGGCCAGGGGCCCGAGGTCAGGCGCGGCTACACAAGGCCGTGGGGAGTCGACATCGCGACCTGCCCACCGTCGCGCCACGAAGGCACGGGTAAGACCCTTCGGTCTCACGGGACCCGTTCGGTCCTCCAGGTCCCGTGCCATAAAGGTTTACGAACCCGGTCTCCCTCACTGCCTATGGGGAGGGTTTTACTTTGTTTTCGTATGCATGCTGTGGCGCCGTGTCCTGCCAAGTCGAAACTGTGTAAGTGACTGTGCTTGTAAATAATAATCGTAGTCGGTGGTATTGCTTTTGCTTCTATGTGCCTGTACATTGCATGACTGCCTTGGCTGTATATACGTGTGCTGTTTAAATAAATGTCCTTGTGTGAAATGTATCCCGTTTGTCGTCTTTTTTCCCTTTTGAAAGTGCCATCTTGAATCGCGGAATAAATTCCTTGTGGGTTTTGAACACCGAGTAAAGAAGAGAATCACATCCGTCGAGGTCGGCGATAACACCGCTCGGTTATCACTGTAGCATGGAACGGACCGCTTAAGCAGTTCGTGTCCTAGGCCGACCTTCGGCGAGGTACGATCGCCCGGTCGACTACTCACGCAGGTACTCCGGTTGGTCGAATTTGGCGAGCAACCCTATCCTGCGCGGGTGGGCAATTGGCACGATCGTGGTGAGGTTAAACCCCCACCCGTGAATGGCTCCTGGCGGAAGTTCCAGGAGGGTCACACGACTGAATTGTCCGTCCGGTGGGCGACGCGGTTGCGATTGGAGTTACGCAATCGCTCGCACGCCAGGCGGGCCAGAATTCGTAACAATATATTTGCAACTTGAACAAAATATTCAGAATCTAACACTGGTGTACCGGCCAGATTATCAAACCACATCTTCCACTTGATATCACGACCAATGCCATCAACTGCGCCTTTACCATGTGAGGTTGCAGAAAATTTAAAGGATAATTGAATTCCAAAAAGGTTCCTGGAGAAATGAGAGATTTGCAAACATGAATTATTGTTTGAACTGACTTGCTGCCCCATCTGTGAAAAACTCAATCACCTTGATGTCAATGTTCTGATAATTTTGCAGAGGAAGCTTTGAAGTTTCCTCACAAATTAAGGGAATGTCAAATAATTGAGGAAAAGTCAACCGATTGATGCTGCACAGCATATTTTCGATGTTGAAGGAAATCACTGAAAATAACGCAAGAATCGACGACATAACTGTCTCTCCAAGTGCATATGGTACAGAGTAAATTGAAGGTGGCTCCAATTTACACTGTGAATTTCATTCTGCTTTCTCAAAATATCGTTCTGAGCAAAGTCAACTTGAACAATGACATAACACCCAACAGCAGCCTTGTGTCGCTCCTCGAATAAAATCCCTGAGTTCCCTCTAAATGAATGTCTGCAAGGTAAAGAAAGGAAGTTGCTTGCACAACTTGGATAACGCTTCTTGAACAGTTCCATCTTTGACCATTTTTGGTACCCGCTGCTTAATTGTCTCCCACTGCAGCCACTTCATATGCGCACTCGCTATTTCATCAACAGCACACACGGTGTCGAATTTGGCATGACAGTTGAGGCATTTTCCCAACTTCATCTTCTTTTCCTCCTCCTCTTCTTCCCTTTATAAGGGGTGAGATCCAATGACACCAAGCTTCTGCCCTACCTGGACCATGATACTCCTCCAATTCCCTCTGTCCTGAGCAAACTCTCTCCACCTTACTCACACAATCCTCCCATCCCTCCACAACAATATCCCTCCTCACACAATCCTCCCATCTCAACGACAGTCTACCTCGTTTCCTCCTACCATTCTCCCTCAACCCTCCACTCGCTTTGCCATTCTCTCTTTCCCCCATCCGCAGTGTCCAGCTCATCTCAGCCAGCATTTCACGAATCTCTGTCAAGCTCATCTGCACACCAACCTCCTCCCTCAGTTCATCAATCCTCCTTCTATTGACCCTCTTCACTCCCACAATCTTCCTGACCCAGTTCTCACAAACCTGCAGCCTTTTTTGTCATCTCCTTGTCAGGGTCACATTCTTCCTCCGTAAAGGTAGGCCAACGTTACACACATCAGAACCTTCCATTTCAATTTCCTTGATACTGTATCTTTCTGTCTGCCATTACTCCCTTTTTTGTCAGGTCAAGCCACATTAGATATGTGACTTGCTGTAGGTACTATGTAAACGTGTACCAACGCGTTTCATGGTCAGGTTGTCAGCGACTAAACCGTCTCTCCGACAAGGTTTCCTGGTGAGGAGGGTGTCTCGATATGGACACCCAGCAGGATTAAAAACAAAACCGCTCAAAGGGTAGAGGAGCTCCTAGTGAGCAAAAGGCCATCCATATCTCATGCTCAAATGTGTCTGCAGATGTCTTCTTGCAGCTGAGTTACTTTTTTGTAACGAGGTTGGTGGGAGGATTTGCACTCTGGCCACCGGAAACACTTCATTCCGCAAAACCCACAAATGCAAAGAAAACTGAAAACCCACTCAGTGGGAGGACCTCTTGTGCTGCTGCCCTTTGCAGGGCCGCTCATCGGATGACGGAATTGGGGCAAAGCCTTTGGGACCCCCATTCCTTGATAGGATGAAAAGCACGGGGTAAACTTCCTGGGTCAGATTGTGGTGGTGTGTTGCAGAGTGATGCTGAGGTGTCGTCCACCAGATGGCGGTATGATAATTTTTCTTTATTGATTCTTCACCATTGAGAGATGGGGCCAAAAACTATACATAGCACAATATTTCAAAAGGTTATGGACAGATTTGGATAAACTTGGAGGAATTGCGTAGGTGACAAGAATGAGCCGATTAGATTTTGTTTCAGCAACGGATGCAGATCCGGCCTATCAGTGGGATACAAAACAAAATGTTAATCCTGGTGGAGGTATGCACTCTCCCAAGTGCTGTTCTAGATTGAGGAATGTACTCCTGGGAGGGTGGAGGGGAATGTGCATGGTATGGAGGAACAGCATGTGCTCAGACAGGCCTTTGATCTGGATGCAGATTACATTAGGAGAGGGAGATGAGAGAGGATGCTCTATATAGATGTGCATGGAGAAGTAGCATTGGTGAACCTACTCCACACGAATGCGAGAGTGTGTGTGTGTGTGTGTGTGTGTGTGTGTGTGTGTGTGTATGTGTGTGTGTGTGTGTGTGTGTGTGTGTGTGTGTGTGTGTGTGTGTGTGTGTGTGTGTGTGTGTGTGTGTGTGTGTGTGTGTGTGTGTGTGTGTGTGTGTGTGTGTGCGCGCGCGCGCGTCATGTTTTTTTGTTGAATTCTACTGGTGCTTTCTGATGTGGAATGTGACACACTGAAATGATCGTCATGACCTTCTGAGTTGATTTGGCTAATTAACTACAAATAATTCCCATGTTTTAAACACACACCATGTTAAGGTGTGGCATGACCGTTGAAGCATTTTGTTCTTCCTTTTTAATGAAACAAAGACCAAAATATTTGCAGGAAGGTGGTTTGGGTCCATCATCCTTTCCTCACTTAAAAAAATAAATAAATAAATAACAAAATAAAATTAAAAAAAACAAACCAAAAAGGCTCCACCACATCAACAAAGCCAGCCCCCGACAATCAGCTTAATAGGTCCTTCCATGCCATTCAAATCACAAAAAAATAGAATGACAACATTGGAACAAAGCATATATTAATTAATACTCATAATATTAACAATAATAGTAACAAAATTGGTAATAATATGAATGCACATATAATCCCTGTCCTGGCACAAGCTCATCTGGGCTTGGTGAAAGGCAAGCTAATGCTCAAGCAGGACAGTGGGCAGGTATACTCCAGGCCGTGAAGACCAATGAAAATTTGGTCCAATGGACCAAATGGTGAAGTGGGTGCATCTGCATGAGAGGTATATCTCTCGGCATTGTCAACAGGTTACCCTGGCCATTTTACCTCATTATCATCCATTTTCATGATAAGACAAAATGGCCAGGGTAACCTTTCTAAAATGCCAAGGGATAAACCATTTTGTCCACTCATCCATTTAACAACTCTTTCTCCCGAGATGGATTTCGGTCCTCATTTCATTGACTGATGTATTGATGGAGGGGAAAAGTTGGAGGAGCGTGGTCTTCATAGCATTGCTTGAATCTTCTCCATTGACTTGAAGTCTATTCCAGTTGAGATCAAGATTCTAAATTGGAGGCCATCCCATATCGAGCTGACTTCAGTCTATTCTTTGTCGTAATTGCCATTCTCTTATCCATTATATTTCTCAGATAGGGTGCATTTTGTTGTGAGAATGAAAGGTTGTTGTTTACTCCTGAATCATGTTGGTGTAATGCACATGTGTCATGATGGGACCAGTCACAACCCAGCATGCATAATGCCAGCACATTTTCTCAGTTTCTGATAGATATATATATATATATATATATATATATATATATATATATATATATATATATATATATATATATATATATATATATATATATATATATATATACATTTCTTCTTCTTCTTCTTCTTCTTTCGGCTGCTCCCTTTCGGGGTCACCACAGCGGATCATCCGTATGATCCGCATCGTGATTTGGCACATGTTTTACACCGGATGCCCTTCCTGACGCAACCCTGGTCGCCTCGAACGACACAGGGATATGGTACACCGATTTTAACCAGGGCATACACCGGGCCCAGTACACTGGTACTCACTTCGCCGACCTCGGAAGGATGACAGGCTGAGTCAACCCCCTGGTGTATTAATTCAGTGGCCTAACGGGGCTTGAACTCAGGACCTTTTGGATCCCAAGCCACTGCCCAAACCACTGCGCCAACACCAGGCTCCCTGATATATATATATATATATATATATATATATATATATATATATATATATATATATATATACATATATATATATTCATATTCATTTTTTTTCATGGCAGGTGTGTTAGAAATACAGATCTATTAATGAAATGTTTATTTTGTCATGACCAGGATCAAAGGCAAGCGATGTCATAATAAAATTTGTTTCCCTCATTGTACATGGAGTTTGTGTTGATGTCCACTCCATCCTTCCCCCCCCCCCCTTGTTTTTGCTGACCATTTTGGCCCTTCCCCTCCCAATTCTGTTCTTTGCGAACTTGGCAACAGCAGAAAACCAATTATAATTTGAATAGAATATGAAGAGAAATGGAAGTTTGTAAAAAGTTAAAATGAAAGTCTGTGCTCAGTAATGAGTATAACATCAAGAGGTTTCATCGTGGAGGTTGTACGGGGAGATCATGGTGTTGCCGGTGTTGCATCCTCTTGTGCATGCATGTTGAGAAGTGAGTATTTATTGACTTTTAAATTGTTTGCTATCCAAAAAATGGTAACTAGTAACGATATTCCTTCTCGTTCTATAGTCGTTTGAATTTAGTTAAGTGAATATTTCTCCAAGACCAAGTAATGATCAACAAGCTGGCCAATAAATGACTCTGTTGGCAAACTGTACGATTTCCCACTGCATTCTTCTTGCAGTCGCAATGCCTTTGATTGCCGCTGAGTGCCAAAAGCATTTTCAAGTGAAACCTAAACACACATACAGGATGCAAAATGGAAAAAGATGCACCAGCAGCGAATCTTGCAAAAGCACGAATACAAACAAAATGGTCAGCGGCAATGTTGAGAATAACAAAAAAAAATAAAAAATAAAAAACACGACCACCTCTGTGGCTGCACTGCATGTGCATACACATCTCCAGTTCACAAGAATAGCTCTACCCTTGGGAAGTCCCCCCCCCCACTCCTCTACCCTTGGAAAGGCAGTGGAATGGCCTGACAAGGCCTATCCTCAGATAGAAAGTGGGAAAATACTGTTTCCATGTTCCTCGTTTTTTTCTTCTTCACTCGTATCTTGCTTCTACCTCCTCTACATTATCCTATATCCTTTCCTGACTTAAAAATAAAAATAAAACATATAAATAGAAAACAAACCAAAAAAATAACTTTATATTTAATTTTACTCCATTACGATTCTCCCTCCCATTGAATTTCCTTCTGCTCCTGGTTCTACATCCTCCCCTCCCCTTCTTCTCTACAAACGGAATCTACATTAAATATAAATGCTTCTTCTTTAAAAACAAAAAAGGCAATAATTTTGTCTTGTTTGAGGACTTCACCCTGTACTCATACTCATATGGCTGTGCTCATACTTTCATCCTTCAGACAGATAGGTCACAGCCTATTTGCTTTCTTCAGACCTTGAAAAAAA
This sequence comes from Eptatretus burgeri, assembly GCF_056783735.1. Lineage (NCBI taxonomy): Eukaryota > Metazoa > Chordata > Myxini > Myxiniformes > Myxinidae > Eptatretus > Eptatretus burgeri. The sequence continues at coordinate 74,297,356 of NC_140964.1, forward strand.
ATAAATCACAAGCTGGTCAAACACTTGGAATATGTCTTTCAATCCTGACAAATCTCACACTTTCATTCTCTCTGTGCAAGGACCATCAGGCAAACACCCCCAGATACTTTCTTCACAACCCTCTTGAGGAGGTTCAATCATTAAAACTCCTGGGTCTCACTATCAGCTGTGATCTTTCTTTGGCGAAACACATTTCAACGTTGGCCTACAAAGCCAGTCCCTGACTTGACATCCTCCGTCATACAAAGTCCTTCCTTGACACTCCTGAACTACTCTCCAGCTACAAGGCCTTCATCTGAATTTTAATGGAGTACTGCTTTCCCCTCTGGGATGGCTCCCCTGCCTCACATCTTTCTCACCTTGACGCTGTGGAATGCATGGCTTTCAAAATCATTGAAATCTCCATGCTGAAGCTGAGTTTATGGGCTTATCACTTCACCATCGCAGACAGGTTGGCGATCTCTCTGTCTTCTACCGCCTTCTTTCTGGTCTTGCACCCTCCGCTGTTTCCGTGCTCCACCCCCCCCCCACTTCCACCCAAGGTTTTTGCGGGGCTCACACAGTTCACCATCAACCCTCTTCTGGTAAAACTACCTCAGTCCAGGATCACTGCACACCTCCACTCATTTGTTCTTCTCCCCCCCCCCCACCCCCCACACACACACCTGTTGAATCAGCTTCCTCATCCTCCTCAATGTTTTCCTTAACTCTCGGTCTTCAAAACAACTGTTCACCACCATCTCAGATCTCCAAATTCAAAACCAAGATCTTTTCTCCCCTCCATTCCAAACCCCACCCATCAGCCTCCTCCATTCTTCGGCTCCCTCGCTGAGAGAATCTGGTGAGCAGGATCAGCATCAGGAAAACAAGCCACATGTCCATGGAGCTGCAGCTGACACTCACAGACGATGAAGGTATCAAATCTCATCTGAGTCTCTCTCTCAGCAGCCGCTCATTGGACACAAAGTCTGACCACCGATAGCCAAGGATTCTCCAAAGAGACCTGGTACCAAAGGAATTAAGTCTCCATCTCAGATCTCTGGTCAGAGTCCAAGTCTCACATCTGTCGAGCAAGACTGGAAGCACTAAAGACTCAGACATTTGCCCTCCTGCACAGGTACCAACAGAGCCATACCCCATGACTCAGTAAATCCATGACTCCCCAGGCCCGACCCAGATGCCTACTGACCTCTGGCTCACAGCCAGCGGAGACATCAATATCACTGGCAAGGTAAGTGAATCTCTCTGTGACCTCAACATCCTCACCACAAACAGGTAGACAAGATAGCAGTATCCAAGATGTCATTGAAAGCCTGGATCTAAGTTTTGACCCAGGAAGCCCGCAATCCCAGTGGCTCTGACTCCTCATTCAGCACCTCAAGCGCCCCCAAAGGATATCCAGTCTCCACAAAGATTACTGCATCATCTGCGAAATCAAGGTCAGAGATCTTGACATTCCAAATCTATGCACCACAGCTTGATCTCTACGACATCCTCCCCAGAATCCAGTCCATACAAGTGCGGAAAAGTGTGGGGGCCAGCACACACCCCTGACAAACTCCATTAACTGTAAATGAGTCAGAGATGATATCACCACATCTCACAGCACTCTCAGTTCGAGAGTATAGTTCAGATTGGTGGCAACCCACAAAGACCAAGAATCCTCCAGAGGACATCCGATTCACTGAATCAAACACTTTGCAGAGATCAACGTAGGCAACAAACAGCCCCTGCCGAAACTATCATCTGCGTTCGGTGAGGACCCGAAGAGCAAGGATACTGTCAATTGTTGACCTCAATGGTGTAAAGCCTCACTGCTCTGGGTGCTGGTGCTCAAGCACATGGTGGCGAACCCCATCAATAATTTCTTTGAGCAGACTTTCCCAGCCCCACAAGCAGCATCACCTCTTGGAAGTTGTTGCAGTCCTGGCAGTCACCCTAACCCTTTCCAGAGAGGGACAACAAGGCCCTCTTGCAGTCAGTTGGGATGATGCCTGTGTTCCAGGCAAAGCACAGAATTGCATGCAACGACACGAGTACAGCATTTCCACCAGCCTTGAGAAGTTCAGCATGGATGCCACAGATCCCAGGAGCCTGACGCCATTTCAACCGGTTCACCGCAACCTGCGTTTCCACAAACAAAGGTGGATCAGTTGATTGAAGGGTCAGCAATCGAGATAGCAACACCCCTGACATCAACTCAACAGCTGGTGGGTCAGCCTGGTTCAGCTGCTCAAACAGCATGGAAAGACCTTTTAAGCTGATGTTTTCACCTTAACATGGCATGCGTTTAAAACATGGGAATTATTTGTCGTCAATTGGCCTAATCAACTCAGGGAGGTCATGACAATCATTTTGGTGTGTCACATTCCACCTCAACAAGCTCAAATGAGCTAACATCCTCGTCCTCTTCATGATAACGTCATATTCGTTTTTATGACGTCATTGTGATGTATCAGGATTGCGATAAATTATCTGTGCTAATGCCCAGCTTTATTCCCGCAAACAAAATTCAAACAGCTTGCCTAGTTTCGGAGATAATGGTAGAGGCAATTTCCATTAGCGGCGATATTATGACGTCAACTTTTTTTCTTGGAAGAATTCCCAAAATCGGAGATGGTTACTGCCTGCGCGGGGGCTTTCTGCATATACATGGTAAGTTTCACGAAGATCCAATGAAAACTCTGGGTTGTGAAACAAAAAATGTCAAAAAATAGGAATGATGTCATAAAAATTGATATGACATCATGGTGATGTATCATATGTGCGGCACTTCATCTCTGCTAATGCCCTGTTTGATTCCCGCAAACAGAATTCAAAAAGCTTGCCTAATTTTGGAGATAATTTTTTAGGCAATTTCCATTAGTGGAGATATTTTGATGTCATAACTTATTTTCTCGGAGGAATTTTCAAAATCGGAGATGGTTACTGTCTGCGCAGGGTATTTTTTTACATATATATATGCCAAGTTTCAGGAAGTTTTGATGAAAACTGTAGGCTGTGAAACAAAAAAGTCCACAAGAAGAAGATGAAGAACAACAACGTGAGTAAGACATAGAGATCCTCCATGAGGATCTAAAAAGCACGACACACACACACACACACACACACACACACACACACACACACACACACACACACACACACACACACACACACACACACACACACACCCTCTCCATACCCATCTATACAGAGCATCCTCTCTCATCTCCCTCTCATCTCCCTCTCCTGATGTAATCCACGTCCAGATCAAAGGCCTGTCTGAGTCCAGGCTGTTTCTCAGTGCCATGCAGATTCCCCTCCACCCTCCCAAGAGTACATTCCCCAAACTAGAATGGCACTTGGTAGAGCGCATACCTCCACCAGGATGAACAGTTTGTTTTGTATCCCACTGATAGGCCAGATCTGCATCCGTACCTGAAACAAAATCTAATCGGCTCATCCTTGTCACCTTTGCAACTCATCCACCAAGTTTCGTCTCAATCTGTCAATAACGTTTTGAAATATTGTGCTGTGTATAGTTTTTGGCCCCATCTCTCAATGGTGAAGAATCACTTTAAAAAATACAAATAATTATAGTAACTGGATCCAGATCCAGATCTTCATCAAAATGTAATCAATTTGGCTTTGTCACACACCCAACCTGTCTACCAAGTTTCATCCAAATCCGTCCACAATTTTTTGAGATATCCTGCTCACAAACAAACAAATGGACAAACAGGGGTGAAAACAACCTCCGTCCACCTTTGGTGGTGGAGGTAACAACAGACACGAGCCTCTCGTTCCTTTTCACCAATGTCCGTAACTCGTACACACTCCTGATGTCCTCATTCCTTTTCCTTCAGTCAGATATTCCCCATCAACCCTTGCAGCATTAGCATCAGTATCCCTATTCTCTGCTTTTCTGAAGAACCAGGCCTCTGCTCCATACAGGATAACCAATCATATTACCATTTTGTAGATCTCTCCCCCTCAGGTGAACCCAAATCTTTCAATCATAGACCATGCCAGAATGAATGCACTTAATCCACCCGAGCTTTCCTTTCCCTTTCTCTCTCGAACATAGTCACTGAAGCCAGCCACTTGTTGATGGTGTATTGTTTTTTTTTTTAATTTGCTTTCTAAGCTAGAAATGCCAGAGGTTGGTAGATGACAATTCCTGCTGAACGACAGACTTCCAAAACTGTTCAATTGATCTCTTTGCTGACGTCATGTTGATAGCTTCTGTAAGCAGTCTGTCCATTTGTCTTATCACTCGTCTGTCATTTGGCAGAAAACCAAAATAGAGTTAATCAGTTTGGACTCAGTTATGTACAATAGGTTTGGAATTCAACGAATTTTTCACTGGTACTGCAGCAGTGGTTTCTGAAATCCATTTGTGGATGACATGGTCGTGTCATTTTAAGTTACTCATTTGTCATTTTATCGCCAAAGTGTATGCTTCATCACAGGGAATATAATGTACTGAATGGTGGAAGATGGGGACACAAAGGGATGCACAAGGAGAACTCCAAAAGGAAGTCCTAGTTTGATTTCTTGAGAAACACAAAAAAACACTTTGGGCAGATTATGAAGCGAGCAGTTATTGACAAATAGCGAGACAGTCAGAATATTGAAATTGTCGACATGTTGCACTTCACCCTATCATTTACAACATTTGACAATCATTCCTGAACATATAGCATCTAAATATTATGGGAAAGCCTACAAAAGGATGCAACATCTAAGACAGTGTGGAAGCCTGTACTAAAATGAGTGCAGGTTTCATGTGGTAGATTCCATTGCAAGAAAGTTAATAATAAGCATTCACAATTGTCCCAATATGCAAATCTAGCTTTAGCCAGTTTCAAATTGGCTTCTGATCAAATTTGTATTAACATTTTGGAGATATCCAGCTGATGCCTTAGAAGTCTTTTTAGTTATAAGATATACACTGATGAGCCAAATCATTATGACCACCTGCCTAATATGCTGTTGGCCTCCATGTGCCGAAAAACAGTGCCGACTCACCGAGGCATGGACTCCACAAGACACCTGAAAGGTGTCCTGTGGTATCTGGCACCAAAACATTAGCAGCAGATTCTTCAAGTCCTGTAAGTTGCGAGGTGGAGCCGCCATGGATCTGGCTTGTCAGTCCAGCACATCCCACAGATGCTCAATCGGATTGAGATCTGGAGAATTTGGAGGCCAGGGCAAGACCATGAACAATTCATCATGTTCCTCAAACCATTCCCGAACAATGTGTGCAGTGTGGCAGGGCGCATTATCCTGCTGAAAGAGGGCACTGCCATCAGGGAAAGCCATTGCCATGAAGGAATGTACCTGGTCTGCAACGATGTTTAGGTAGGTGACACGTGTCAAATTGACGTCCACATGAATGGCCGAACCCAGTGTTTCCCAGCAGAACATTGCCCAGAGCATCACACTCCCTCCACCGGCTTGTCGTCTTCCCAAAGTGCATCCTGGTGCCATTACTTCCCCAGGTAAACGGCGCACACATACACGGCCATCCATATGATCAAACTGTCGGTTCTGTCGGTTCGGACCTTCTGTCGTTTCGGACCAGGCGGGAACGCCTTCGTTGCCCTCACGCATCGATGAGCCTTGGGCGCCAAACACCGTCGCCGGTTTGTCCCTCCTCGGACCACTGTCGGT
>NC_140964.1:74305513-74370513 GCF_056783735.1 Eptatretus burgeri
TATATATATATATATATATATATATATATATAATGGACCGACCGGATGGACTTTGTACAAAGTACTGTATGTGATTTGCAAGTTCAATGTTCTCATGAGAGCAGTCTACTTGCAAACCACATACTTTGTACAAAAGTTAAAGCAATCAAGTACCTGCACCTCAAAATAATTTGTAAACTGACAAAAAAAAAACTCAATGTTATGTTGACAGCCACAGAATAATGGATCAAGAGATACAAAGAAGTATCACAGCAAATGAGCTTCAACTCAAAGCTGCACGGAGTTCAATGAACAACTTTAAAAGAGCCGAAGTTGGAGTTGTGCAACACATGAAAATCCCTTCATACACAAGCTTGGAAAGAAAAATCATAACTTGTTCCTCGAAACGTAAAGCAATCAAAATGAACGTGAATACTTTGGACCCGAGAGGGCTTCATTCAACTTTTTTGACACCAACCAACGGATATTACAACCAAAAGAAGAAAGGAACATAGATTTTTTTTACAAACAATGGGGGGGGGGGGGGTGAGGGAACATACAAAACAAATACATTTTGGTAAATCAAAAGTCAATTTAGATTCTTCCACCCCATCCAACAATACAAATAAAGTGATATGCAGAGATATTAAGAATAAAGCAAAGAAGCTGCAGTGAATAACAGTAATGTTTCCAGTCCAAAATACACACCAATTTTAGAGCAGTTGAGGAAAAGAGCAACCCCAAGCAGAGCGCCGATGCCCAGCAACAAGATGAAGGGCCGTCTTCGTCCCCACCGCAACGTGCAGCGGTCACTCGCTGAGCCTAGCGGTGGGGACAGCAGCAGTCCAAAAACTGGACTCAAGAACCACGTCAAGCTGTAATACTGTTCTGGGAGACCTGAGGAAAAAGGAGTCCAAAAATGAAATTTGAGCTTTGGTGGAGTTGCTTGATATTTTCTGCTTTCCATAAAGGTAATCCTATAAATCATGAAATAATCATTACCCCACACACATGAAGCAAAAAGTGTGGTGAGCAATTGGTTCATGTCTATTTATCCGTCCATCCGTTTATGATTGAGGAATTACTTATTTAAACTGAATGTTATATTTTGAACATGAATTGGAAGACAGCTTTGTCATTTTACCGAACTTTGGCTCTCAATTCGTCCTGATCACACATGTGCAGAGAGGAGTGAAATAATATTTTTTATTGTCTGCATGCCTGGGAGTGATAGAAAATTGAAAATCAGTTCATACATGAAACTTACTGTTAAGGACGTTATAAAAAGGACACAAACAACAGGCACGAATAACTAATGTAACATGTTCCATAGGGTTGTGTAATCGACACTGCGTAAAACACGGAATTAAATTTATACGAACTTTCACAATCTTTATTTTATTTAAATTGAATTACATAATTGAACACGAGAATACAAAGTCTTAAAATACTTCCAAGAACCTCCAGTTTTGCAGTACTTGGACATGTTCCAAAAGGTGGTGTACAAGATTGCATCAAGAGCACTAAATTTATGGATTTTTTGTTTTTTAAACTATCTTTAAAATAATTATTGTATTAAAAATAAAGTACAGTATAAACTTGAACACTGTGCGTGGTATCACATTCTATGATCTCTCAAATTAACCTATGCTTGCGAAGCCAAAAGTGGGGTTAAGCGATCGGTGGCATATGTACTGTCCATGCGTCGTACGTACGCCGTACGTGTCTGCATTTTGTTGAGATCGTACATCGCAAACCGTTCAGCAGAGGAAATTGAAACTTTGCAGATTACATGACCATGTGATATAACGGTCACTCTTTTGAGGTCAACATCGGCCAGTATTCTAAAATCTTCAATTTTCATCCGATTGATGATAAATTTGAACAGGATTTGCATATCAGCTCACTGAATTCAACCAACAATTATTTCAAAATGTCAACATCCTAATTTCCAAAATTGAGAGATACATTAAAAAAAAAAAAAACTTTAATTAACTATTAAAAAAAACGTAAAAACTACATTACGATATCTCAACTATAATAGCACTACAACTGGTACTTTTGTGGATATAGTAGATATGTACTGTGCAGATCATGTTGCAACCTATGTTTCCCTACAAGTATAGTCTGCATCAATCAAGACAATCCACTGAAAGGGAAGTTTCTTGTCACAGCAAAAACAAAGTTTAATAAAATGACTTATGTGTCACGTGGTCTGGCAGCCAAATTGGATCAAAGAAAAAAAAGAAGAAAAAAAAAAACAAGAAAAAAAAACCTTGAAATACAAAAGTTTAACTCGCACCGTCTTTCTCAAGACTGCATGGGGTATGTACCATCGAGTTTTTATTAGTCAAACAATATAAAATCTTGAAAATATGCACTTTAAATAATGAATAACCTAAAATATGTGAGTAAGGCTGGTGAAGATACAAGTGCGTTGGAAACAACCCCTTATACTGGACCCGATTTATTACTCATCAATCATCTGTTAGGCTTTTGTAGTGCATCTTGCAAATCCACTTAATCAGGAATCCACTTAATCCACAAATCCACAAATCCACTTAAGTAGGAAAAACGTTCTGGAAAAAATATCAGGGTACTGGTGGTCGCCAGAATACAATTGTGTTGTATGGTGTGTGTTTTGTAGTTGGTAGAACAATACTTAAACAAACACTAACCAATCTTGAGTACCACAGGCGTGACAAGAGCAGTTTCAATCGCGTAGCAGTACTCGCGGCCAAACGTGATGGCACCATGCATGATCCACAGACGAGTCGGTGTACCTTCCTCCTCAGAGTTGGCATCTCTGACCACCACACCACTTTTCTTCGCGGCAGGCTCCATTGGATCAAAGATAGTACACCAAGATGAATCGTGCTGAGATTATAGGTGGTTCTTAAGATGCGTAGCAGAGAGCTCAACGAAGCACGTGGAAGAAAAGAACCTTTGCAATGGATGGTAGAAATAGAAAACTAATTGCGCTTTTTTTTTAAGCTATGGCAGCTGAAGATACACTTTTGGTAAAGATAATTTTTGCTTCGCACACTCCAGTTGCGATCAGGCTTTTGCAGAGGTAAGCAAGCAGTGTGTATTTAAAAGTGTTTATTAAAAATCCATATTGAAATCCATTCTGAAAACTCCAGTGACAGCATGTGATCAGACAAAGACTTCTTGTTGAATACAGTGGCAAGGCAGGAGGCAGGGGAATAAACGATTCGTACAATTCTCCCCATCGAACCACGATTTCCTCTAGATTGAAAAAAAAGAAGAAAAATTAAAATGACTCATGTGATAGCATTGATTGAGCAATTAAAATTAACTGAACACAAACCATTTTTATTTAATTATTATTGTTATAATATATCAATCGTAATAACATCGGCACTTGGCAAGACGAGCACCGCTTTTACATCTATACGATAAGAGCCGTATGTGTGCATGTGTGATTGCTTTTCATCTCCATTTGCGGGTTTGAGGAGATGGAACGAAGTCCTCACATGACTGAAGTATCGAACCTCGCTTCGGTAAGGGATCACAGTTTATGGACTAAGCTGTTCAACTTTGTTGTTCTCAGAGTTTTGTTCTGAGGGCTCTTTTCAGGAGAGTCAACGAACTCCGGAATGCCTCAAATTGTGGTTCGTTTGTGATAATATTCCTGAGGATGGTTTTCACAATCGCAGTGAGGTTCTTCTTTATTATTCCTGTTGCTGCAATTATCACCAGTGCAATTTTAATGCTCTTCAGCTTCCAAGATTTCTTGATCTCATTTCTGAGGAACTGATATTTGGTCATTTTCTTGATTTATTTATATATATATATATATATATATATATATATATATATATATATATATATATATATATATATATATATATATATATATATATATATATATATATATATATATATATATGAGTTAAGCAAAAATCACTGGGCACTGATGTCTCAATCAGCAATGCTGTCTTTTCCTTTTTGTTCCTGAGAATAATGTCTGGTCACAAGGCTTTGTTTTCTCTGCTCACTCTGGATGGGATCATCAGGTCAAATGTGAGCATTACATCCTATTTTTCAACGATTGCTTTTGGTTCATGTTTCCATGAGTTTTCTGGAACTGGCATATTGAAATTTCTGCAGATGTGCTGGTGGATTACTCCACATGCTTTGTTATGCCTTTGTTTGCAGAGCTGTTCTGACTTGAGGTTGATTTTTTTTTTTCACATGCCGAAAGTAGGCAATTCATGCTTTCTGGTTCTACCTTGCAAAATATACACTTGTCCGATTGACTGTCCTGCCCTTTTCTTAAAGCCATTCATGTTGTGCCCTTGGTCTTGGGCATTTATTACAATTTGTTCTCCGTCCCAAATGAGCTTACCTCATCCATGTATTTGCATATGTATCACCTTTCTCATTCCTTTGGACGTTCTTTTTTTGGTTGCTCGGGTGTATCCATGTCCTTGCTCATCAATGAGGTTATTTCGTGGATCCAGAGCAAGGCAAAACAGGAGGGGAGAAAGACCGTTTCCTTCAAAGATCCCGTGTCATATTTTCACTCCTGGTATTTCGATCTTTCCTTCCAAGTGCGACAGTATTAGTGCGGTGTTCCATAGATCCATGGCTTTCTCAATCAGATTGATTTGGGGATTTATCGTGGAGATTTGCATGCACTTTATCATCCATCATGAATGAGAGATGCTGTCAAAAACTTATTCATAGTCTATCCAGGCTGTGAACAATTTGGTTATTCTGATATTGCAGTCTTCAAGTATTGCAGTTTTCAAGTATGGCCATGTTTAGTTGGAGTTGGTTTCTTGTTCCATAGCATCCTGTCTTACATCCCTTCTGTCCTTGTTGTGTTCGATGGTGGGTACATCGCTTCGATGAGGATTCCTGTTAAAAGTTTGTACAGTATGTTGTTTGTAGACAGGTTTTTGGCTGATATTTGTGATGCTTCACATTTTGGGTTTCTTCAGATTTTGGGATGAGGAAGGTGTTACCTTCTGTGAGCCATTCATCTATTTCCCGATCCCCTTGGATAAGTTGATTCAATACTCAAGCATAGTGAGTGTGGAGAGCATCAAATTGCATTATCCAGAAGTTCAGGATCCTAACTGGGCTAGGGCTTTTGAAGTTTGCCATCTTTTGCAAGCTGTTGTCTTATCTTTTCTGCATCAATTATTACTGGGGGCATTTCCTGAAGATGTTGCTTCTCCTCCTCCTCCAGGTTTCGGATCCATTCCGCCTCCTTGTGTTCTTTTCAATCCTCAAAAATTGCTTTCCGGAATTGTTACAGTTCATCTCTTTCAGGAGGGGATAACACATTCTGTCTCCGTTTCCCAAGTTCACGGCAAAATTTATTCAGGTCGTTTTCAAAAATAAAAAAATATCTGGCCTTTGTTTCTCCTGTTGTTCGCCTTGAAGTTTTTGTTATTTTCCTGCTATCATTTCTATTTTGAGTTTTTCAGTCACCGTTACCTCGAGGTCTTTGTGTTAAATTTTATATATTTTTTGGATTCTCCTCTTTTGTTTTGGGCTTCGATTCCCTCTTTGGATCACTGAACCTGTCCTGTCTCCTTTCTGAGCAGCTCTATCAGTCTCTCGAGTCTTTGCTTCTATTGTGGTACTTAGGTTATATTTGTGGAACCTGTTCTGTTGTTGCGGTGTTTTGTTGTTGCTTTTTCCTCAATGAGCAGTGCTGCTGAAAAAAAAATGTTTATTTCTTTCAGGAGGGGCGATTTTGGTAATACAGTAATTTTTTTTAAAGATTTGTTTATTCTGCCGATTAGTGTTGTGCATTTATTATTATGTGGCCAAATTAGTCATGCTCTTTCTTCAGTTGGTGTCATTCTTACCTCTTCTATCTTACTAGCCAGCTTCTCTTCCAGATAATGTTGTTCATCATCATCCTCCTCTTCTTCCTCCTCCTCCTCTTCCTCCTCTACCCCTCTACCCCTCTACTTCCCCTTCATCCTTTTGCCCATTATCATGTCATTTCTTCATCTGTTTGTCCTTCTGCCCACAGACAGACATCGAACAGCCATGAATCAGTCTCCTCCACCACCCCTCCCCCCACGCTTAAAATGCATAGCACATTCTGTGTGGGACATTCTCCCTCTCCTCACCATTCCAAATTTCATTGTTTTTTTTTGTTGTTTGCTGTCCTGCTTCGGTCTTTCCTTTGAAACATGCAACATCGTCCAAGCTTTGCACTTTGATGAAGGGCTCTGCCTCTTTTTAGGACAGGTGGTGCTGTTTATCTTCGGACACACCCCAGCTGCCTGATGTGTCCACGACTTCACAGAGCTTTCTCTGTAGGGGGCCTATGACCCTTTGTTTGGTGTTGTTTTTTTCAAATGTTCGACAACAAACCCGCCCTATCGTGCAACACACACGGGGCTCGCGGTGTGTCCTCGTTCATCACAGTCTCCACAACATTGCCACCCCCATTCCTCACAGGTCACCATTTTTCTCAGAAATGGCCAAACAGCTCTTCGTCAAACTTTCAGAGGTTCATCAATGACAGCCGGGGGGTGGGGGGGTGGAAATTGAAAATCAAAAGTTAAATTTTTTATTAAAATCGCTCTGTAGTGCCTTTGTTGCAATGTGAAAGGTAATATTAAATAAAACACCCAGCTCCATTCCTTAGTGGGTGTGGGGAAGTGTTTTAAGCCCCCACAAAAAAATTCAGTTCTTCAAAACGGCAACGGGATACTAGTACCGTATTTTCCGGTGTATAAACTGCACTTTTTTTTTTTTTTTTTAATCGGCAAAGAGGTAAAAGTTGGGGATGTGTTTAATACATGGGTATGGGGAAAAAACAAATCAGTCTTAAAAACGATCAATGCTAAATTTCAATTGTATTCCAAATGAACACTTTTGTAGCAGTTGGAACATCTGTTAAGCTCAATTCCATTGTTAAAATTTTGAAAATTGGTTCAGGTTAAGAGTTTGTACAGTGTTTTAAGTATGTGGAAATTAAATAAGTCACACGTAGAAACATCAGGAGACACACGGAGTTTAGGTACGTGACGTATATAGAGCCTCGTGGCTCGAAAAACACCATTAAACACAAAAGAACACCACCTTGTCTCACATCCAAAGAAGAATTATTCACAATAGCTAGAGTCCAATAACGGAACACCCACCTCAAATAAGCTTGTGTGGCAAGCTTCCCCTCGTATGTCATGTTCAAGAGGAAAACACTGCCCAAAGACAAGTTTCCAGCCGAACATCATTGTTCATGCGTCGCAGAAGGGGTGGATAGACGAGGGACTTGTAGTGGACCATTTAGACGATTTTGAGGAACATGAGCTGCATCTTGGTGGAATCACCACAGACAAACTTTCCTATTTCCTGGACTTGGTATTTTCATGTTGAAAAAAAAAAGAAAATCAACATTTTGTGACGCGTTTCCCACCAGGATTTTCAACCCGGATTCCGAGGAGCATTGTCCACATGCATCTTGGTTGAATTTTCACCATTACTCCCGTCGTTGGCTGAGCATTATGTTGACTGAGAGACTGCCAGCGTTCATCCAACCACCGTATGACCCACGTGAGTGGAAATTCACACAAGCATAATTTCTAGACTGGTCCAGGACCGGGTGCGCACTGTCTGGAGTAGTAGGCTGGATGGCGGTCTCTCCCGCCGATGGAGCATGCTCATCCTGGATGCGTTCAGTTGTCACAAGACTGACGACACCAAATGGCTGCTCCGTCAGACCAACACCAATCTCGTCATCCTCCCAAGTGGGATGACATCGCTCCTGCAGCCCCTCGATTTGTCCATCAACAAGACGTTCATTAACAGGCTACGTCGCTGCTGGTCTGACTGTATAATGAGTGTGGAGAAGACCTACACCAAGAGTGGGATGATGAGAAAGGTCGACCTTCCGATGATCTGTGGCTGGATCATCCAGATGTGGGAGGAGATACCGTCGGACATCATCAAGCGAGCATTTCTGAAATGCTGCATCTCAAACAACATGGACGGCACAGAAGACAACATCACTTGGGAGGAGGCTGCTGAAAATGACAGTGACAGGGAGTTGCTCTTCCCTGATTCAGACAAGGAGTTCCGTGCCATCTTCGACGAGGAAAACATTAATTTCCTCGGATTTAGGATCTCCTCGGGTTTATCTGAAAAGCTTCATCAAACCCAAACGGCCATTTTTAGGGCCACAAATCCACAAGAAATATGAATGATACCGGTATGAATCCCTTTTCTTGCTTTTCCTAGTGACAAAAAAAATGCTCTTTAAAATATTAAAAAATAAGAAAAATAAAAACTTCTTGGTGTCCTCTCCTCTCTCTCCAAGTTCTTGAAAAGGAGAATAAGAATCACTGCTCACCTTCACGCTTTCATTCCTCTTCAGTCCCCACCTTTGGAACAAACTCCCACACTTTCTTCAATCCCACTCTTCCCTCCAGGTCGTCAAAAACCTGTTCACCACCATCTCTTATCTTCCCCTATCCAAAATCATGATCTTTTCTACCCCCGTTAATCCACCCTAAACCCACCTCCTTCAAATATCCTGCTTTCCTTCCTGAAAGTCTGTCGCGTCCATCTTGTTTAACCCATGTACCCCACCCCATTCCTCTTCCTTCCACAGATCTCCACATGTCTGTTCCTCACTGTTTTGTCCTTCCTTCTCCCACCCCTCTTTTATCCTGCTCCCCTTGTTGTACGTTCTGTGTGTTAGCTCTCATAGCCTCAATAATTATTTATTTTATAATACAAAGATGAAATTAAGCAGACATGGGAGTAAGCATGTTGATACCTCCGTACAAAGTTAATGTACAAACATATTTAGATCCAGATCAGAAAATAAAATGATCAATATATTCATTTATTTTGAGGGTGAAAAACAGGGGTGCGGTTAATATGGTATTTTACAAGAGCAAAAAAAACTCTCGAAACCAAACACATACAGAAACATGTAATGGACATTTTTCAACGCCAGGCTGCTAAAAAATATATTGTTACGGATTTTAGAATCCAGTCTGATGAATGCATCCACACATTCAGGTCCTTAGACAGTTATTTCCTTAAGAGTGAATTTTAATACGATATACCCACCCATGAACATTGATGTCTTCAGATATTTTTCAAATTTTTATCCGAGGTTGTGTATGGTCTAAAACTCAAAAAGCCAAATTTTTGATGTGATTGACCCATTCCCTGCCGTTTGGGCCACACCCAAAGTTTGGAGATTTTGACACCTTTGAATTTTTTTTTCCATTTTCAAAGTGAATTATTTAGAATAACCATCAGTTGCCCAAGGAAATTCCTTGACAAACTTATATGGTTTGGGTACTAAAATATTTTGTACAAAAATCTATGGGATCTGGATGGTTATGGAGAGTGGCGCCACCTATAATCCCTTTCTGCAAACATTCACTTCAGACTTTCTCCGGCCATATTTTTAATAACCATCAAGGTCCCATGGATTTTATTAGTGCACAAGATAGTACAAGGACTGTACTATCCTAGGAAAGTAAAACATTCATGGGACCTTGGTGGTTTTGGCAGTGCAGGGGATTTCAAGACCACTTCAGGCTATATGAAGCCCTTTTTCGAGCCACGCCCACTCCCATAATCATCCTAATATTTTGAAACTAATATTATCAAATGAAAGTTCCATATCTTCACCCTCAAAACCAATCGTAAAATCCATGGGACCTTTTAAAAACAAAGAATAATGTAGGTCCAAAGTTCCCTTGTTTGACAGATAATGTACATAGCGATGTACATATAATGTACAGGTATTATATAGCATCATGTACACGACATGTACATGGTCTGCCTCCATCACCAATTTCCATCACTTGCTCCAGAAGTCCACTATATTCCATTGCTGATTCTATTTGAAACTATAAAATATGTATGCATTATGAAATAAATCCTGTTTTGAGCAAATTGTCTTTTGTATACATTCTTTATTTTGAAACCACGTAATGAGATGCAAGGCGATTTCTTTCATTTGTATTTGCCGCCTTGCATGACTTTTTTCCCCCATCATGCCATTTGTAATTTTCTTTTCTTTGTATTGGCAAGATGAAAGAACAT
The DNA here is from genome assembly GCF_056783735.1 of Eptatretus burgeri. Taxonomy (NCBI): domain Eukaryota; kingdom Metazoa; phylum Chordata; class Myxini; order Myxiniformes; family Myxinidae; genus Eptatretus; species Eptatretus burgeri. The sequence continues at coordinate 74,315,558 of NC_140964.1, forward strand.
TAAAAAAAGAAAGCTGAATTTATATCCCCCTAATCGTTATATTGTTGCGGGCCGGGTATCAGCTGTGAGCAGGACCGCAAGGTGGAGCAGTAGGGTCAACTCTACCGAACACCCGGAATCTCGATCGTACCTTTCGGAAAACTCCGAGGGTACGGGTCCCTTACAGGACAGTGAATCGTCAATAAATCAACCACGTGGGACAGGGTTATTTGCCAAAGTTCAAAATACCTAGAGGCCCACGTGGCGAACTAAAGAGTATTCACACCCTCAACAGGACTCGAATGGGACGAGTTGTTTCTGTGCTCGACCCATGTGTAACCCGAGCGGATTGTTACCGAGGTCCCGTCGGTCCAAATGCACACTTTGCCGCTTCCCAAATTTCCCAACGCGTTAAACCAATAAAAGAAACACAAAAACGAGCTGAAACATTTAACAGGGGATTTATTTATAATGGGGGAAAGGGAACACACAAAGAGCAGAGTTAAACAGACTATAAAGAAATGAAATCATGTACAGCACAAGCATTTAACAGTTCCTACTTAAAGACGGGCCCACAGACAATCGCACACCCAAAAGAAACGGACCCAAATGGTCTTTATTATCCCTTCGGCTCGGAGGGAAGTCGAGCTGAAGGACGAGAACGTGGCAGGCTACCTGGCCGCGAGCGCACGGCTGGACGTCCACCCCCTCTCGGAGCTCCGGTAGCCAGAAGACGGACCAGGGCAGCCAGACGCAGACCACGCCAGTGACGAGATGAGGGCAGAGAGCCAGACCACGCCAGCGACGAGATGAGGGCCAGACCACGCCAGCGACGAGATGAGGGCAGAGAGCCAGACCACGCCAGTGACGAGATGAGGGCAGAGAGCCAGACCACGCCAGTGACGAGATGAGGGCAGAGAGCCAGACCACGCCAGCGACGAGATGAGCCGAGAACCAGAGCACGTGCTCGAGAAGAAGGGGCACAGATTGTTTCTTTGTTCCTCCGTCCCCTTCTTGGGCATGGTTCGCTCATCGCCCATTGGCCGCAAATGACGCCAAGTCCGCTGATTGGACCGGGGGGCGTGACGGCCGTCACGGCGGACCGCCCCCCAAACAGGCATAGGAATATTATCCTTTGTGGGCGGTGCTCATTGGACGACCGCTGGGGAACTCGCTCGCATCTCCCTGATTGGGCGAGAGCGACGTCAGGTCCTTGTGAACTCTGCCCACGTATGTGCTGACACGCACGTAAGCAATGGCGTCTTGTGTGAGGAAGCGAGGTGAAGGCGTGTTGTTGTAGTTATAAGGGGTGTAAAACTGTAAAAGAAAACCCTATCAAAATAACTCCGCAGCGCATGAACATTTAATTACCCATTAAACAAGGGACGGGACCCGAACTAAAAACACTCACTTACCGATATAACTGTCCTATAAGGACCACTGTCTGTCCGTGTGCACAAGGCTTCCAAATTCGTAACAATATATTACACCTGGACCCTGGTAAGTTACAATTTCCAACATTTGTCTGCTTATAAATAGGTCAAATGTTATCTGAAATCAGCAGTTTTGAAATCCAGCATCAATTCAATCCAAGATACCATGTGTTTACTATCTGTTCCTATGCTAAATCAGCATTGTTCTATCATAAGACATTATGAATGAAGGTCATACTAATGCCATGGTGTCAGGGATAGCATGGCTGAGTCTAGTTCATGTTTTGTTGATTTATTATCTTGCCAAAACGAAGTTTTTGCAAGATATGTTAGTCAGCTTGAATTTTTTTTTATTTTTTGTTTGTTTGTCTGTAATCACATATAAAAAATTCTGCAGAGCACAGTTATCATTCGAAATTTTTGTAACTTCGCATATCAGAGGCCTTTTGAGGTCCCTTTCAGCGCACAAAATTTTGAAGGTCAAGGTCAAAGGTCAAGGTCACTGTCACAAATCAGGGGAGTCGACGAAACCCTTATTTTTTGAGTAATTTTGATGGGATAGTCTTCAAACTTCATGGGAATATAGTTCATGGTCTGGCGCTCAGCTGATTAATTTTTGGTGGCGATTGGCCTTGACCTTCATATGTTTTTTTTTGTTTGCTTTTTTTTTGTCTGTAATCACGTATAAATCACTCTGCAGAGCACAGTTATCATTGGAAATTTTTGTAACTTCGCATATCAGAGGCCTATAGAGGTCCCTTTCAGCGCATAAAATTTTGAAGGTCAAGGTCAAAGGTCAAGGTCACTTTGTCGCAAATCAGGGGAGTCGACGAAACCCATATTTTTTGAGTAATTTTAATCTAATCGTCTCCAAACTTTATGGGAATGTAGTATATGGTCTGGCGCTCAGCTGATTAGTTTTTGCTGGTGATTGGCCTTGACCTTCATGGTTCGCGCCTGAGGTCAAACATATTTGACCCCAAGGTCACATTTTCAAGTTTTAGGAACCATATCGTGCTGTACCTCAAATTGAACACCTCGATGAGTGCTTTCTAGATATGTCAAGTTTGAGACATTATGACATCATTTAGTGACGTTATGAGGCAAACGCATATTTTTCATGGTGACTCTGTAGAACGATTCTCATCGGAATCTCTCGTAGGCAGATATTCCTCAAGGAGTCGCTCCTGGTGGATAGCAGCTCTGTTCACCTCAGTGTGACCTGAAAGAAGTCACACGTGGTCACCTTTTGGCAAGATACGGGTGACCCTGCAGGTGACATTGGTTTATATTTTATATTTTGGTTTGTTGAATGAAAGCCAGTAGAAAAATGGGGCGATTTGAACATTGCTGCCTGCTGTTCATGTTCAGTCCATTCTGAAAAAAACATAGGCTAAATAAAATGTTATCGAAAAAAATCCTTTTATTCATGCACCAATAAAAGTTTAGGCCTACTTCTCCAAACACATACTTTTGCTCGACAATAAATGCATCTTTTTGTTTCAGGGGCCATCACTCAGCCATGGCATAGAGATCGTGCATTTTCAACAAAGGAAATCATGGTATTTGCAGCCCATTTCTGCCACGAAGCGCTCAATCGCTGACCAGTATAGCATCACTGAATTCTGGAGAATGGAGAGGCTGTCAAGCTTTCATTCCTTCATTTGTGTGGAAAGGAATTATTCATTTGGCCCAGTACACCAGAGATCGAAGAACACCGAATTTCAACAGTTCTGTGCAAGATGCATCCGCCAACGTTTATCAACAATCGATGCCAGCTGATCTTCCAAAAGAAAGATTATGAAGATGCCAAGGCATACATTAAACGTTTAGCATAGAAAAAATGTGGACAGATTCCCATGGACCATCCTAAAAATACTGTCTGTTTCTTATAAACGATCCTACCCAAGAGTTACATAAATTGTATCTAAATATTTCATGGATTTTCTTCAAACTTTTCAGGAAAATAAAAGATTCACATCGACAAAACATTTTTCAACCGATCTCGGCCACATTCAAAACAGCATGGGATTAAAGGAAACAAACAGATTTTTAGGATGGATGGCCCAAATACAGTTAAAACATTTAGTGAGAGTACTTTACTCTTGAATCAGCAATGGAATATTGTGGACTTCTGTAGCAAGTGATGGAAATTGGCGACAGAGGCAGACCATGTACATGTCGTGTACATAGACATCGATATTTACATTATCTGTCAAACAAGGCAACTTTGGACCCGTTTAATTCTTTGTTTTTAAAAGGTCCCATGGAATTTACTATTGGTTTTGTTGGTATAGATATGGAACCTTAATTTGATATTAGTTTCAAAATATCAGGATGGTTATGGGAGTGGGCGTGGCTCGAAAAAGGGCTTCGTATAGCCCGAAGTGGTCTTGAGACCTCCTTCACTGCCATAACCACCAAGGTCCCATGCATGTTTTACTTTCCTAGGATAGTACAGTACTTGTACTATCTTATTGGCTCACGAAAAAAATAAGTGACCACTATATTCATTATTGTCTGTCTGTCTGTCCCGAGCATCGCTCCGTGGGTTTTGATCCGATACTTACAAAATTTTGGTGGGAGGTTTATATCATGATCGAGTTGTGTTTTCCTGAAAATGGGCGTGGTGTGCCCATTATGGGCGGAGCCACGCCCAAAAAAACATGTGTTTTTAGGGGGTAGCCGATTTCAATTTGCATCTTCTCCTCGGGGGTTTGGCGAATCTGACAGGGGTATCGGTATTTGGTTAGCCCAATGGCACCTGCATAGTCCCACGGAGCTCAATTTTTCATTTTTGTCCCAAGGTCAAGGTCACAAGATCACGAACTAAGAAAATTGCGAATTTTGACATCAAAAAATTTCTTCTCCGAGGGGTTTGTCGAATCTGGCAGTGGTTTCGGTATTTGGTTAGCCCAATGGCACCTGCATAGCCCCACAGAGCTTGATTTTTCATTTTCGTCCCAAGGTCAAGGCCACAAGGTCACGAACTTAGAAAATTGTGAATTGTGTTTTTAGGGGGTAGCCGATTTCAATTTACATCTTCTCCTTGGGGGTTTGTCGAATCTGGCAGGGGTTTTGGTATTTGGTTAGCCCAATGGCACCTGCAGAGCCCCACGGAGTTTGATTTTTCATTTTCGTCCCAAGATCAAGGTCACAAGGACACGAACGTAGAAAATTGCGATTATGACAAAAAAAAAATTCCATCTTCGAGGGGTTTGTCGAATCTGGCAGTGGTTTCGGTATCTGGTTAGCCCAATGGCACCTGCATAGCCCCACGGAGCTCGGTTTTTCATTTTCGTCCCAAGGTCAAGGTCACAATGTCACGAACTTAGAAAATTTCGAATTTTGACATAAAAATCCATCTTCTCCGAGGGGTTTGTCGAATCTGGCAGTGGTTTCGGTATTTGGTTAGCCCAATGGGACCTGCATTGCCCCACGGAGCTCGATTTTTCATTTTCGTCCCAAGGTCAAGGTCACAATGTCACGAACTTAAAAAATTTCGAATTTTGACATAAAAAAAAAATCATACGACCGCCCAAACTTGGAGAGCTTGAATGACAATATTCTTTATGCATAATCTTGAGGTCATTCCCCACCTAATGTCTTGAAACCATTTTGCTCTATCTCGAATACCTTGCCCGTGGCGCCCCCTTCAAGTTTGTTTTTATGCTGATTTCATCAAAGTATGGATAATCCAATGAGTGCGAAATGCTATATAGCCTATATGACGTTATATTGTTCCTGAAATGTTCTAGAGGAAGTTTTGCACCAAAGGTCATAATTCTTGACCTTTAAAGGTCACAAAGGTCAAATTTTCAAAGTTGTGGGAATCGAACCGGGGTTTCAACCTTCTTCGACGAACTAACTCCAATAAGCTATAGCACGTATCCTGTTTCCTTATTTTAATGTCCACAACATTGTTTTGTGACCTTTAAAAGTTATGCAAAGGTCAAATTTTTAAAGTTGTTGAACGAAACCGGGTTTTCGACATTTTGCAGCTAATAACCTGTCACTCATACCACATAATGTTGATCATTTTTATAACTTGGTCAAACATTATCACATTGTCTCATCCTTGACTTCTGAAACAATCTACATCATCAAATACCGCTCGTGAACCATCGTCATCTTCAGACTTGTGCACTAATAAAATCCATGGGACCTTGATGGTTATTAAAAATATGGCCAGAGAAAGTCTGAAGTGAATGTTTGCCAAAAGGGATTATAGGTGGCACCACTCTCCATAACTATCCAGATTCCAAAGATTTTTGTTCAAAATATTTTAGTATCCAAACCATAAAATAAGTTTGTAAAGGAATTTACTTGAGCAACTGATGGTTATTCTAAATGATTCAATTTGAAAATGGAAAAAAAAAGTCAAAGGTGTCAAAATCTCCAAACTTTGGGTGTGGCCCAACTGGCAGGGAATGGGTCATATCAATCACATCAAAAATTTGGCTGAGTTTTAGACCACACACAACCTCGGATAAAAACTTGAAAAATATCTGAAGACATCAATGTTCAAATGTTACCATTTTGGGCCTATCTTATAAAAATTCACTCTTAAATGCATGTTCAGATTAGCCCCATCCCCATGTCGAATGGGATTTTAAATGTGATGCGTTGAGAAGGGTAAAGAATAGATCCCCTCTCTTATGGGAAGCTTTTTTCTTTACGACAGACACATTTATGCACATATTTCTTTCGCGAGCACTGACGCCCGTCTTTTTTTCTTCAGCAACGTTTATGCACGTATTTCTTTCGCAAGCACAGAGGCCCGCCCTTTTTTGAGCACACGGGTTGTCATGGTAGCAGTGCGCAAGTGGGGCAGGGTGAGCTTGGGGGGTTCTGCGCCCGCCGAGATGAGCCACATATATAACAAGAGTGCAAGTGAGCACAATATACGCCCGAACAAGAAGGTATATACAGAATTGTGCGACATGGAAAACAGCATCCTGGTGGCCATGGCAACCACTTCAGATGACGAACGTCTGTCGCGACACACCGTCTCCACAGTCTGTACCTATGTACCAAATATGAAACGTGAAAGTTGAAAACTTTGGGAGTTCGAGTGCGGACAGGAACGGACGCACAGAGGGACAGACGGACGACCGGTATCACATAATACGCCCCGATATATATATATATATATATATATATATATATATATATATATATATATATATATATATATATATATATATATATATCGGGCGTATAAAAAGAATTGGAGGTCCGTTCCAAGAGAGAGAAAAGCGAGAGGAAGCACGCGAGAAGGAAGCGAGAAAAAAAGAAAGCGAGCCGGAAAGGAAGCGCGAGCGAGCAAGCCCGAGCGAACAAGAAGCGGGTGGAAGTGCATGAGGGAAGAAGCGAGTGTGTAAGCGCGCAAAGAAAGAAAGCAAGAGAGAAAGCACGCGAAAAAAGAAGCGAGCATGAAGCGGGCAAGTGAGCCAGAGAGGAAGCACACGAGGGGGCAGCGAGGCAGGGAGCGAGGCAGGGAGCGAGGAAAGAAGCGGGCAAGAGAGCCAGAGTGCGAGCAAGCAAGCAAGGAAGCGAGCGAGTGAGCGTGTGGGTGTCTGACCAGTGCCAACAAGACAATTCGTCAGTCAGTTCGTCCTTTCCAGTGCTTGAGCAAGCAAGTGTGTGGTGCGCGTGTGGATGTGAGCAGCGCCGACAATGAGTGAGGCACGGGTTGGTCACCAACGGACCGTGTGGGTCACTGGACGTCCCCAGTTTCGTGAAGTGTGAGGAGCTGCCCATGTCGCAGCACCAGGGTCTAAACCCGCGACAGACTATCTCGGTGCCCTCCAGATATCGACTGGTGTTCAAGGCTGTTGCGAATGGGTTCACGGCAAGGTTGGGTGCTGGCGACGGACAAGACATGCACACACACATTTCAGGACGTTTTCACTTCACGGACGACTTCCCTCTGGTGAGCGAGACGATTCTTCTTCCCCCCCCCCTCCCACCCCCTGAATGATCTGCTGGGTACCCATGCCTGTGTTTAGTTGTTAGTAAGTCAACCCCCAATAAGCATCTGCTCTCTGTCTCTTTCCATCATTTTGATTGCTTTGGAATTTATTCACTTATTTACCTCAGGAAATAAAAGGTTTTTTATTTATTTATTTTCTTATGAATAAATCAATTGATGGGTGGTCACGAGACTACCCTTATTCTCAGGTTTTCCGTCTGTCTGTATGTCTGTTTGTTTGTATGTAATGGACAGCTCTGGAAGCCAGAGGAGTCAACCGATTTTGATGATCCTCGACAGGTAGGTTCATACCAGGATCTAGTTGAATGCTTTTGAGCACCGTTGCTATGGACGCCACCGTTGCCTCGCAACGGGACTTTGAAATTTTTGGAAAATCCTAAAAAAATTGATTTTTCAAAAATCAAAAATCGACTTCCAGGCTTTATGCGCACTATAATCAACCTCTGTCAAAAATTTTCAGCCCGATCCGTCAAAAACTGTATGACTAGTATGCAATTATGTAGCGACCACCCATGTCGCCTACTGGCTTGTTGGGTGGTCGCTATTTCCGTCTGTCTGTATGTATGTTTGTTGGGTGGTCGCAAGAGTACCCTTAGTTTCACTTTTTCCATCTGTCTGTATGTATGTTTGTTTGTATGTCTGTATGTATGTCTGGATGTAATGGACAGCTCTGAAGGCCAGAGGAGTCAACCAATTTTGATGAAACTTGACAGGTAGGTTCATACCAGGATCTAGTTGTATGCTTTTGAGCACCGTTGTTATGGACGCCACCGTTGCCTCGCAACAGGACTTTGAAATTTTTGAAAAATCCTAAAAAAATAATTTTTTCGAAAATCTAAAATCGGCTTCCAGGCTTTTATGCGCACTATAATCAACCTCTTTGTTAAAAAATTTCAGCCCGATCCGTCAAAAACTGTATGACTAGTATGCAATTATGTAGCGACCACCCATGTCGGCTACTGGCTTGTATGTTTGTTTGTATGTAATGGACAACTCTGGAGGCCAGAGGAGTCAACGGATTTTGATGAAACCTGACAGGTAGGTTCATACCAGGATCTAGTTGTATGCTTTTGAGCAACGTTGCTATGGACGCCACCGTTGCCTCGCAACGGTACTTTTAAATTTTTGAAAAATCCTAAAAAAATGTTTTTTCGAAAATCAAAAATCGGCTTCCATGCTTTTATGCGCACTATAATCAACCTCTGTCAAAAATTTTCAGCCCGATCCGTCAAAAACTGAATGACTAGTATGCAATTATATTAATGTATGCATTCACCCCAACGTTTGCGTTGGGATACCCTAACGTAGGGTTCGGGAATCGAACACAAATGATGAATGGACAGTTGCTCGTCATGTTCCTCTGTGGGACAACGAACGGCAAAAACGCCATCTGATGTGTTCTCTTATCTGCATATTTCAAATTCGCCTTAGTCAAGCGACCACCCATGTCGCCTACCGGCTTGTTGACTTCCAACCTGTCCATGTTTGTCCTTTCCTTCCATTGTCCAAACCGAGATAGACTGGGAGGTAATTACCAGAGATTTGACTAAAAATAGTAGGCACGCACGAGCGGTTAAACGCTCAGCCGTCCTAATTAAAATCTAATCAAGATAAGATTGGTGTTTTGCTGAGGGCGCGCTCCCTGTTCAGGTAACCATATGACCTCTAGTTAAACGGGATAATTAGACGGGGAAAACTGGAACTAGTGGTTGACTGGGTGGCATTCGTAGTTATAAAACAACCCACCGTACCATAACGTTAATTGTGAGCGGTGGCCCCAGGTCCGGCTCTTCCGAGGACAACCGGTTATTATTCCCCAAGTGACAAGCTGGTGTCTCGGTACGCGTGGCCGCAACAATATATATATATATATATATATATATATATATATATATATATATATATATATATATATATATATATATATATATATATATATATATATTTAAATTAACAATAAATAAATAAATAAATTTAAAAGCACTCCCAGCTGATAGTCTTGTGGGAGAATCTACAACGAAACGGTGCCAATAAATAGCTCTTGGTGGGAGTAGGGGGAAGTTATTGTCAGCACCCTGAACAGATTATCAATTTCTGCACAAACTCTCACACCATCCCACATTTACTAAGTGCATCAAGTAAACCAGGATTCACCAAGTAAATCAACAAGTAAATCATCCACCACATGAGTTCTTCTTCGTTTGTGTGTGGCAGAAGGTTGCAGGGTAGCATCATCAGCTGAGGGTGTGGCTGTGTCGCTGGTGCAATGCCCAAAGCATGTTAGGGCAGGAATTTATAATTTGGCCATGGTGCTGGTGATAGCTTGCCCACTCTTCACGAAGGACACCATGGGATCTTTAATGTTCACCAACCCAGATTAATGTCCATTCGAGGGACGGCACACACATTGATGAATCACCGTCTGTGAAACAACGGGATGACAGTTTATCGCTGGGCCGAGATTACATCCATCTCGACAGCTTAGAGGCAAGAATGCATGCATACCTCTCGGCCATCCTACCAGCCCCACTACATGAGCTTATGGAGGCCTTCATCCTGCACTGCACTGAAAACAGCCAAAGAAGGTGAAGACAAAGGTTCAAACATTGCACTAAAATTCTATAACAATGTGCATGTGTGTCTGAATCTTAGTGTGTAGACGAGAATCGAAAATGGCTTGGCTGATCTCCACTAAATTGTGCATATGTGCTGGAGTTAAATGGTGTCAGGTAAAACAAAAGCATAATGACTTTTTTTTTTCTTTTTCCCTCTTATTTTTATCTCCTTGCAGGTATTATTTGTTTTTCAAAAATCAGCATTTTCACTGCATCAAGTTGCAAAAAAAAAATGCTTTATATGCCACCAAGGACATTAACAAATTTACAAATCCCCTCAACAGTGTCAGCTCACTTCTGCATGGGGTAATGCACCTTGTGATCTCATCGAGGAAAAACCTAAAAAAGAGGCATTGAAAATAATTTTAAAATAGTTTCTTGTTACAAGCTGGCATCCACCATAGCTTGTCATGGCACAGGGTCCTGCATTTGACCAGGGTGGATGCCGGCTGTGATTTTTCCATAAAGTGCATAGATTCACCCTTTTCCCCGAAATGGGTGATTTCAAACAATAACAAAAGAAGAAAAAGACGTCGTGCAGAGCAGAAAACTTGCAAAATCCACCCCCCTCTCCAAAGGTTGCCATGGATACATCAAATTCTCCATTTCATTCAGATTAAAATTGACAATCTTCATCAAAGCTCAGGTCAATCTGAAAAATAATCAATTTTCATCTGATTGAAATTGATGATTTTAGAAGTTTGACCTTGAGTTTACCTTTCGACATCAAAATAGTTGGTTTCCAAATTCAGTGATGTACTCTGCAATTGCTGCTTAAATCGGATGAAAAAAAAAAAAATCGATGATTTTTCAGATGAAATGTGATTTTAGAAGTTTCACCTCAAGTTGACCTTTGATCTCAAAAATAGTTGATTTCCCAATTTGTGATGGACTATGCAATTGCTGTTTAATTTACAAGTTTATAGTATGTAAATTAAAGATTTTTCAGATTAAATTTGATTTTAGATGTTTGCCCTTGAGTTGACCTGAGACCTCAACAAAAATAGTTGATTTCCCAATTCATGATGAACTATGCAATTGCTGTTTAATCTACAAGTTTATAGTATGTAAATTGAAGATTTTTCAGATTAAATTTGATTTTAGATGTTTGCCCTTGAGTTGACCTTAGACCTCAACAAAAATAGTTGCTTTCCCAATTCATGATGGACTATGCAATTGCTGTTTAATTTACAAGCTTATAGTGTGTAAATTGAAGATTTTTCAGATTAAATTTGATTTTAGATGTTTGACCTTAGACCTCAAAAAAATAGCTGATTTCCCAATTCAGTAATGCACTATGCATTAACTGTTTAATTTTCAAGTCAATCGGATGAAAAATAACGATTTTAGAAATTTGACCTCCAAAATCAATCGGCTTCTCAGTTGAGACCAACTTGGTAAAGTTGGTAAAGTTACAACTTGGTAAAGTTTCATGGCGAACAATTTCGAATTGTGACCTGTAGGCGATTGACAGACAGACTGAATAACAAGACGACGACGTCGTGCAGAGCACGATACTTGCAAAATCCATAGAACAAATTTGACCTCAAAAATAATTGGCTGGTTGAATTCAATGACCAGATATGCAAATCTTCTTCAAATTTCAAGTGAATCGGATGAAAATTGACAATTTTTAAAAATTCGGCCGATGTGGACCTCCATAATAATTTGATGGTTTAATTCAGTGACCTGAAATATAAATACACTTCAAATTTCAAGTCAATCAGATGAAAATTGAAGATTTTAGAAACACCACCTTAGTTGTTGACCTTGGGCCTATGTTGACCTTTTGGTCAATGTTGATCTCAAAAATAAATGGCTCATTGAATTCAATAAAGTGGAATATAAATCCTCTTCAGATTTCAAGTCAAATTGGATGAAAAGCCAATGTCATAAGCTTCAAAATAAGGTATCATTTGGCAGTGAAACTAATCAACTCGTGAAAACATAGGAAGTATTTTGAGGAACGCATCGTTTATTTCATTATCGTTTGAAAGCACAAATTTTGGGGAAAAGGGTTAATCGATGTCCTTTATGGAAAAATCTCAGCCAGCATCCACCCAGGTCAAATGCAGGACCCTGTGCCATAAACTGTGGTGGATGCCAGGTTGTAACAAGAAAATATTTTTTAAATCACATTTCATGGTTTCACCCCTGTACTAATCACCTTGGTACAACCACCAAGCCTGGTGTTGGCTTTGTGGTTAGGGTGGCGGCTTGGGATCCTAGGGTCCTGAGCAAGCCCCGTTGGCCGCTGAATTAAATACACCAGGAGGTTGACTTTGCCTGTCATCCTTCCGAGGTCAGCAAAATGAGCACCAGTGTACTGGAAAGGGGGACACTGCATCAGCGGCATAGCCGCATCCCAACCAATGATGCAACCAGCAGCCGCAGGCTGCACTCGATAGAGAGAGAGGTACAACCACCGTGACCACCTCACCTTGGTACAACAATCATCGACATTAAATACAGGTCATTAACATATTACAGTTCAACAAAATACTTGCTTCAGCAACTCCAGAAGTAGAAATGATGAGCACCTATATTCCAAGCACATGCGCACGCACACAATACCTTAGAATTATTGTCAGTTAATATATTGTAGATCAATAAATAATTTTGCACTTTTTAAACTCGAACTGTGAACGAGTCAAATAATTAGTAACCTACCTGTCAATGTCATACCAAGAGCGAAGTTGATGGCACGCCATCACAAATCCCCACGCTTCCCAGCAAAAGCAAAGTTGAAATATGGCAAGAAGTTCCGCCCGGAATGAGCAGATATCAAATTTTGAGTTAAATAACTTCATAAGTACAAATGAACAAGCAGAGATATATCACAAGGCGAATGTTAATCAGTGTGCGTATTTTAGGTCACTTTGTAACACCAGGAGATGGTCCATCACATGATCAGAGATATTAAAACAACAGACAAATATTTACCGAGGCAGAGGAAGCAGAGGAGGGTTGATCTGTTTCTCTGCCTTTAATTAATTAAATAAATAATAAATAAATAAATGGCCATTGGTGACCTCTCGCGGATTGGTATCTTGACTTTAAAAATAATCTTGATAGATCTTGTAGTTGCTGTTTAAAAATTCATGAAGACCTGGATCATGTCACTTCTCTTGTGTCAATAACTTAGCGAGTACTTTCCCAACAATGATATATTATACGTACAATAAGATGTGGAAAAGAATAAAATGACACACGACCAGTTTTAACGATTGACAAACTTTTAACGTTCTGTGCCGAGTCCAGCTCTTCACTCACAGTGTACTCGCCGGAAACGTCCCGGATCCAACAAGGAAGCACAACCAACAAAGGTAAACCACTCGAAACCGGCTTGTTCGGATGAAGCGATTGCACGAGCGGAAGTGACGCGCTTCATCCGATGCAGTAACAGCACGAACGGAAGTGACGCGCTTCATCCGATGCAGTAACAGCACGAGCGGAAGTGACGCGCTTCAGCCGATGCAGTAACAGCACGAGTGGAAGTGACGCGCTTCATCCGATGCAGTCACAGCACGAACGGAAGTGACGCGCTTCATCCGATGCAGTAACAGCACGAGCGGAAGTGACGCAATTATTCTTCCCAAGATTTTGCTTCTTTTATTATTCATTTATATTTATAGTTATACATGTATATATATATATATATATATTTCAAATACTGTATTAATCATTGCATTTCATTGTCGAAACAAATTTTAAAAGGGACACAGAAAAACAGGCTAAATGACGGATTGCAGTTCATATGGGGGAGTATAGGGGATGAGGTGGGGGGGGAGTATAGGGGATGAGGTGGGGGGAGTATAGGGGATGAGGTGGGGGGAGTATAGGGGATGAGGTGGGGGGGAGTATAGGGGATGAGGTGGGGGGAGTATAGGGGATGAGGTGGGGGGAGTATAGGGGATGAGGTGGGGGGGAGTATAGGGGATGAGGTGGGGGGAGTATAGGGGATGAGGTGGGGGGAGTATAGGGGATGAGGTGGGGGGAGTATAGGGGATGAGGTGGGGGGAGTATAGGGGATGAGGTGGGGGGAGTATAGGGGATGAGGTGGGGGGAGTATAGGGGATGAGGTGGGGGGGAGTATAGGGGATGAGGTGGGGGGAGTATAGGGGATGAGGTGGGGGGGGAGTATAGGGGATAAGGTGGGGGAGTATAGGGGATAAGGTGGGGGGGTATAGGGGATAAGGTGGGGGGTATAGGGGATAAGGTGGGGGGTATAGGGGATAAGGTGGGGGGTATAGGGGATAAGGTGGGGGAAGTATAGGGGATGAGGGGGAGTATAGGGGATGAGAAGTATAAGGGATGAGGGGGGAAGTATAGGGGATGAGGGGGAGTATAGGGGATGAGAAGTATAAGGGATGAGGGGGAAGTATAGGGGAGGGGGAAGTATAGGGAGGGGAAGTAAAGGGGAGGGGGAAGTAAAGGGGAGGGGGAAGTAAAGGGGAAGGGGGAAGTAAAGGGAAGGGAAGTAAAGGGGAGGGGGAAGTAAAGGGGGAGGGGGAAGTATAAGGGATGAGGGGGGAAGTATAGGGGATGAGGGTGGGAGTATAGGGGATGAGGGTGGGAGTATAGGGGATGAGGGTGGGAGTATAGGGGATAAGGGGTGGGAGTATAGGGGATAAGGGGTGGGAGTATAGGGGATGAGGGGTGGGAGTATAGGGGATGAGGGGTGGGAGTATAGGGGATGAGGGGGAGTATAGGGAATGAGGGGGGAGTATAGGGCATGAGGGGGGAGTATAGGGCATGAGGGGGGAAGTATAGGGGATGAGGTGGGGGGGAGTATAGGGGATGAGGTGGGGGGGGAATTATAGGGGATGAGGTGGGGGAATTATAGGGGATGAGGTGGGGGGAAGTATAGGGGATGAGGTGGGGGGGAAGTATAGGGGATGAGGTGGGGGAAGTATCGGGGATGAGGTCGGGGGGGGGAAGTATCGGGGATGAGGTCGGGGGGGGAAGTATCGGGGATGAGGTTGGGGGGGAAGTATAGGGGATAAGGGTGGGGAAGTATAGGGGATGAGGGGGAAAGTATAGGGGATGAGGGGGGAAGTATAGGGGATGAGGGAGAAAGTATAGGGGATGAGGGGGGGAAGTATAGGGGATGAGGGGGGAAGTATAGGGGTGAGGGAGGAAGTATAGGGGATGAGGGGGGAAGTATAGGGGATGAGGGGGGAAGTATAGGGGATGAGGGGGAAGTATAGGGGATGAGGGGGGAGTATAGGGGATGAGGGGGGAAGTATAGGGGATGAGGGGGGCATATAGGGGATGAGGGGGGAGTATAGGGGATGAGGGGGAGTATCGGGGATGAGGGGGAGTATAGGGGATGAGGAGGGGAAGTATAGGGGATGAGGGGCGGAAGTATAGGGGATGAGGGGGAAGTATAGGGGATGAGAGGGGGGCAGTGGAGGGGGGAAAGTAGAGGGGATGAGGGGTGGAGTCTGAACTTTGTACTTTGATTCCTTTTCACCTCTGGTTTATATGGATCTCAGGTTACCAGCGGTCGATCCGGGGGGGTGGGGGGGTGCATGCGGCGCGTGGTCTCAGAATGTGGGGAAGTCGACTGTCTCGTGCAGTAAATTTTAAGAACAATTTCCACTGAAAAGACGACAAGTCTGGAGACTGCGATGCTTCACGAGCAATGTACACGGTTCGCCTTTTTTTATTTTTTGACCTTCGAGGGGACGCCACGGGCAAACTGGCGGGAATCGGTAAAATCGTAAATGATGAAAGTTGTAGTACTCGAAGAGCACGACTTGCATTACCAACTTTCATTCGAAACAGTTGAAAACCCTCGGAGCTCGATGCCCAGTTTATTGATTTTTTTGACATTTTCTAAGTTTGTGACCTTGTGACCTTGACCTTGGGACGAAAATGAAAAATTGAGCTCCGTGTGGCTATGCAGGTACCACTGGGCAAACCAAATACCAAAAATCCCTGCCAGATTCGACAAACCCCCTCGGAGAAGATGTAACTTGAAACCGGCTACCCCCTAAAAACACGTTTTTTGGGCGTGGCTCCGCCCATAATGGGCGCAGCATGCCCATTCTCCGGAAAACACAACTAGATCATGATACAAACCTCACTCCCTAATTTTATCAAGATCGGATCAAAACCCACGGAGCTCTGCTCGGGACGGACGGACAGACAGACAGACAGACAGACAGACAGAGAGACACCCATAACGAATATCGTGGTTAGAGAACATTGTACTTTACGGTACTTCTACATATCGACGGTCCCCTGTGCCAGTGGGCATGCGCAGCCTGAGCCGGAGCCAGGGATGTTGTGGGCGTTTCAACCTGTTCAATACTTGTTTGATTATTGTCATTCCACGCTAATAAAGTGGTCGAACAAATTGAACTCCGTTCTTATTTATAATCAAACAACTTGATGCAGTCGAGTAAAGATCGTCGGTGCTGAGGAGGACACGACTGGGTGAAAACGGACCACGAGAACGTCGACAGTGAGTTTGGATTTCTCGGGTTCTGTACCCAATCTTCGCCCCCAGGACACTGTACACACGTGTGCATCACCGAAAATAGAACGTTTACTCCAGAATAACTGTTCCTATGGTGCCGGTGGAAGCAGAGTGCCCGATCGAGGGTTGTGACTATATGGCTACACACGCAGAGGCGGCAGTGGTGGCGGCCATGTTGAGTATACACGCCACTGTGCACGTCGCCGCCCCCAGGGCGGCGAGCTCGAATGCCAAGATGGAGAAACTCAAGCGTCCCTCCATAGCACTGGCCAGAACGGGTGAGGCCTGGTCGTACTTCATAACCCGCTGGGGCGAATACAAAACAGGTACTAAGCTTGTCGGACCCGACATAGTCGCGCAGCTACTGGAGTGCTGTGAGGAGGAGCTGAGAAAGGACCTCACTCGCGCGGCGGGTAGGAGCCTCGTGGGCAGCGATGAAGAAGACGTCCTCGCCGCCATGAAGGCGCTTGCCGTCCGGACGGAGAACACGATGGTAGCTCGAGTGGCCCTGTCTAACATGCGGCAGGGACACGAGGAGCCCGTCCGGTCGTTCCACGCCCGCATCAAGGGGCAGGCGGACACATGCAAGTGTGAAATGAAGTGCACCAAGGCGGGGTGCGATCAGGTCAACGACTTCACGGAAGAGATATTGCGCAACGTGGTTGCCCGTGGCATCGCGGACCAAGCAATACAACTTGACCTATTCGGTGAGAAGAACCAGGACATGCCATTAAAGGACATGATAGAGTATATCGAGGCCAAAGAGTCTGGAAAACGCTCGGCATCGCGCCTGCTTGACACTCAGAGGACGGACGCGATCAGTAGTTCGTATCGGCGGGGAAAGCAACAGGACGTCCGCGCCAGAGTAGGAGCCAGGCCGGAAAAACCGAAGGCCAAGCCCGAAGGAGTATGCATCTACTGCGGCGAGGTGGGCCACGGCAAAACGCCTCAATGGCGCGCCAGACGCGCCGAGTGCCCCGGATACGGTAAAAAGTGCCGGAAGTGTGACCGCCAGAATCACCTCGACAAGGCATGCCTGGGCGGCCGATCGGCAAGACCCCCATCTAAGGAGACCGACGGGATGTACGACGAGCGGATGGCAGCCTTCGTCGAGCTATGCACGGTCACCATGGCCAGCACAGAGGACGAAATGCGCGCGCTTCCCCTCGCTCACCACCTGTACGATGATATGTGCGATAAGTGGATGAAACGCATATCCGACCCGCAGCCATACGTCAACCTCACTCTCACCAACAAGCGCGAGGATTACAAAGCGCTGGGTTTTAACCTCCTGAAACACACCTGCGCGGTAACCCTACCCGCTATGGCAGACACGGGGTGCCAGAGCTGCCTGATCGGCATTAAAGTCGTCCAACAAATGGGCCTGAGTACTGAGGACCTCATACCTGTATCCATGACCATGAAGGCCGCAAACGACAAAGGAATTCGTATCCTCAGAGCCGTGGTAGTCAGATTCGCCGGTAACAGTGACGACGCTCGGAGATTGGAGACGCGCCAAATCGCGTACGTGACGGACTCTTCAGACCGCATATTCCTCTCCCGCGCGGCCTGCATGGACCTGGGAATGATCTCGGACAGATTCCCGACACTCGGAGAGGTGAATCTGACGACCTCGGAATTGTGCGACTGCCCGCGACACGCGGAGCCGCCGACCAAGCCGACCGCACTCCCCATGCCAGCGACCGAGGCCAACAGAGAGGCACTACAGTCACATTTACTCAGGATGTATGCTCAGAGCACATTCAACACGTGCCCACACCAGCCACTACCGAGAATGACCGGCCCGCCACGAAGTCTTATGCTCAGTGAGAACGCGACACCGGTTGCCCATCACACTCCCATCTCCGTGGCCATACATTGGCAAGATGAGGTAAAAGCAGGCCTCGACCAGGACGTTCGGCTCGGCGTGTTGGAGGAAGTACCCGTCGGCACGCCAGTGACATGGTGTCACCGCATGGTAATTTGCGCGAAAAAGAATGGCAAGCCGCGACGCACCGTCGACTTCCAGGCCTTGAACAAGCATGCGTTCCGCGAGACCCACCACACCCAATCCCCGTTCCACCAGGCGAGACGCGTACCTAACGGGAAGCGCAAGACAGTATTCGACGCATGGAACGGTTACCATAGCGTCCGCCTACACGAGGACGACCGCCACAAGACGACCTTCATCACTCCATGGGGGCGCTACCGGTACCTACTGCCCCACAAGGGTATATGGCATCGGGGGACGGTTACTCACGACGATACGATGAGATCATCGCGGACATTGGTAACAAGACCAAGTGCGTAGATGACATGCTACTATGGTCAGACACGATTGAGGGGAGCTACTTCCAGGCGGTCCAATGGCTGGATATATGCGGCCGGAATGGAATCATCCTCAACCCGGAGAAGTTTGTCTTCAGCGCACCCACGGTGGACTTCGCGGGCTTCACCATCACCATGACCGACGTGCGACCGTGCAGCCGCTACCTGGAAGCAATCCACGATTTCCCACAACCGCGTAACATCACCGACGTCAGATCGTGGTTCGGGCTTGTCAACCAAGTGGCATACGCCTTTAGTATGGCCGAACGAATGCAGCCATTCCGGAAGCTCCTGAAAAGTGGAGAACGCTTCCAGTGGTCCATGGAGTTAGAGGACATATTCCGCGAGTCGAAAGACGTGATCGTACAAGAAATCGAACACAGTGTCCGCATATTTGACAAAACTAAGCCAACATGCATCGCCACGGACTGGTCGAAGGAGGGAATCGGATTCTGGTTGCTTCACAAGCACTGCCAATGCGTGCCAGTTAGACCATTCTGCTGCACTGATGGATGGAAAATAACCCTGGTCGGCAGCAGATTTACACATGCGGCAGAATCCAGATACGCGCCCATAGAGGGCGAGGCTCTCGCAGTCGCGGACGCCTTGGACAAGGCGCGCTACTTCGTACTGGGCTGCGAGAACCTGATCGTTGCAGTAGACCACAAACCACTGCTGAAACTCCTTTCGGACAGAGCACTTGACGACATACCCAACCCCCGCCTCAGGAACCTCAAGGAGAAGACCCTGCGTTATCGATTCCGCATCATACATATCCCGGGAATGAAGAACAAGGCGGCAGATGCCATGTCGCGCAGGCCGGTCGGCACCACGCGACCTCCACTCATGAACCTTCCAGATGACAATGCCACCATAGCGACCCACCTCCAACCAAGCACGCACACCGACGTCCTGTCTCTCCTACGCCAAACTGAGCCGGAGTATGACGACGACGTCGAGGAGGACAACCTGGCATGGTGCGCCGCGGGCCTCGAATCATTGCGATCAGTAACATGGAATCGCGTCAGGGAAGCCACCAGCAGCGATGGCGATATGCACATATTGGAGGGAATGACAATGAACGGCATCCCCGACTCAAAAATCGAGATGCCAGAGACAATTCGCGACTATCACCAGTACCGCGAGAACATTACATCGACAGATGGAGTGATCCGAAACAAGGACCGAGTAGTCATACCACCCTCACTCCGCGGCGATGTGCTGAGCGCCCTACACGCTGCCCACCAGGGCGTATTAATGATGACCGCCCGCGCAGAATCCTCTGTATTCTGGCCAGGCATGTCGGCCTACATCAGCGCCACTCGGAAAAACTGCGAACACTGCCACCGGATGGCACCATCACAGCCTGGAGCGCCACCAACTCCACCTATCCCGGTCGTTTACCCCTTTCAGGCAGTGTGCTCGGACTTCTTCGTACACAGGGGTGCCCACTACCTTGTGACGGTGGACAGATACTCGAACTGGCCGATCATCTCAAAGTCGACGGGTGGCGCCGCCGGACTCATAAACCACTTACGTCGCGCCTTCGTGACGTACGGGACACCAGAAGAGCTCGCGTCGGATGGGGGACCGGAGTTCACCTCCACCGAGACCAGGTCATTCCTGCACAGATGGGGCGTACACCACCGCTTGTCATCGGTGGCCTTCCCTCACAGCAACTGTCACGCGGAGATTGGAGTTAAGACAATGAAACGACTTATCACGGACAACACCAGCCCGCAGGGAGAACTTGACACTGACGCTGTGCAGAGAGCCATACTACAATATTGTAACACGCCTGACCCTGACACGAAGATCTCCCCGGCAATGTGTGTCTTCGGCCACCCGATACGGGATTTCATCCCAATTATCCCCGGGAAGTACAGACCGCCCGACACTTGGCATGAGACCCTGAAAGCGAGGGAGGAGGCCCTCCGCAAACGTCATATCCGCACAGCCGACACCTGGGCAGAACACACCAAACGCCTTCTGCCACTTGCTGTAGGGGACCTAGTCCGCGTACAGAACCAGACAGGATTCCACCCAAAAAAATGGGACAAGACAGGCAGTATCGTGGAGGTACGCCAACACGACCAATACGTGATCAAGATCGACGGCTCGGGCAGAGTCACACTTCGGAACAGGAAATTCCTGTGCAAGTTTAGCCCAGTTCGCAATGACCAGCTGCCACCCCGGTCTATCTATGATGATCTAGCAACCCGCATCACTGTACCTGCACCCGTTGTAACACCGCAACTGCCTGACCTCGACAGCGAACCCGTGACATCTGCGACGCCAACGGGGCCCACGCCGGCACTGACGTCAGTATGCACACCCCGGCGCAAGACGACACCCGTTTTAGACACGCCAGCAGCACCAGGACGAGGCACACCGAGGCGCGCGATCCTTCAGACGCCACCATCGGCCCCTGAAACCCCGAGAGCCCCATCCCCACTGGGGCCCGATGCGACACCACCAGCACCAGCAATAGGTCAACGCCGATCCACCAGAGCGACCAGCGTGCCTGCCTGGCACAACGACTACTCCATGGAATAGTCACACGATGGGCGATATAAACTTTTGTTCATTCATTAAACTTAATATTTTCTCAGCCTTTATCTATTAACATAATAAAGACTCGGAGAGAGATAGAGAACATTGTACTTTACGGTACTTCTACATATCGACGGTCCCCTGTGCCAGTGCGCATGCGCAGCCTGACCCGGAGCCAGGGATGTTGTGGGTGTTTCAACCTGTTCAATACTTGTTTGATAATTATTGTCGTTCCACGCTAATAAAGTGGTCGAACAAATTGAACTCCATTCTTATTTAGTGGTCACTTACTGACTCGTAAACCAATTAATACATTGTGCCAAGAATCAGGATGGGTCCGTGACTAAACGTTGATCAAAAAGATGGATATCAATTGGTATTTTCGGTATAGTTTGTTATTGTCATTTTAATTTTTTACAACGACGACTACTACTACTACTACAGTGGAACGAAAATTCAAAGCTGCATTCACAGTTTTGTTTTGTTTGTTTTTTCAAACAAGACAGAATTAAAGAACCATATGATGTGGATGCAGAAAAAGGTTAAAAAAAAAAAGTTAAATTGTTACAATTTGATTTATTAACTGCACTAACTGGTGTAGAGCCTTGTCATTGCGTTGGAATTTCGTGATGATGACGACCGGTGATATGTTGTTGGTGACATCTTTTGTTGAGTTGGTCCTTTGATACATCATCATTGTGTACTATCCATTGAAGAGGAGAGAACAGACTGTGCGTTCCAACGTAATCGAACCATTGCTTTGTGTCCAAGAGATCCCGAGTTCCTATTTCATCCTGCGAACGTATAATAAGCTTGGTGTTGGCTTACTGGTGAGGGTGGCTGGCTTCGTATCATTGGGTCCTGACTTTGAGCCCCGTTTTCCACTGAATTAACACACAGGTGGGGTTGATTCAGCCTGTCATCCTTTTGAGGTCAGCGAAATGAGTACCAGTGCATTGGGATAGGGCGGGGGTCGGCAACCTGTGGCTCTTTTAGGACTTGAGTGTGGCTCTCAAGCCTGATCGATAAAATCCCCTTTTTTCTCATCGATCTATAATTCCAGCTGTGTGTGTGTGTGTGTGTATGTGTATGTATGTATGTATGTATGTATGTATGTATGTGTATGTGTATGTGTATGTATGTATGTATGTATGTATGTATGTGTGTGTGTGTGTGTGTGTGTGTGTGTGTGTGTGTGTGTGTGTGTGTGTGTGTGTGTGTGTGTGTGTGTGTGTGTGTGTGTGTGTGTGTGTGTGTGTGTGTGTGTGTGTGTGAGTGAGTGAGTGACCGCCGTTTCTCGACAACCGCTGGTCCGATCTAATTGAAACTTGCCAGGTATATTGCCGGGGACCCGAGGATGTGCCTTTTCAAGGTTTGATATTAATCGGACAAGTGCTTCCCAAGTTATGGCCATTTATTTACCAAACCAATGACAAGACACGTTGTTGCGTGGGTGTGGCCGATGGGGAAGGGAAGCTCAGCCGCGTTCCCCATTACGGGTTACAACGTACGGACTTCCGGATAGTGATGACTTTGTGTATTCTAATAATTTCTCGATTTCTTATGCGCATTTATAGATAAACACAATGCCCCAAGTTATGATCATTTTCATATTAGCCGGTGTATAAATTTCGGTAACATCAGAGTGCTGGTATGCTCCGAACCAGGAAGTAAATTTTTTTTCTCTCTCTCTTCTCTTCTATTTTTGTTTTTCCTTGCCACAACATTGCGAAAAGGTAAAATACGTTGGCGCTAATTGAATAATTGGGTATTAAAACTAAATTGCAAATAATCGTAACTGCGAATCATATTCGAACTTCCGGGCCACGCATGTCCGAGCACTCGAGAGCGAAGAAACGGCCTGCGTGGTTGTTGTTTGTTGCTCGCGGTTTGAATTTTTTTTTTATTTTTATTTTTTTTTTTACGGGCACGTACTCGTCTATCTATAATTCCAGCAATCTCTGTGTGTCTGTCTGTCTGTGACTGCTGTTTCTCGACAACCACTGGTCCAATCTAATTGAAAATTGCCAGGTATATTGCTGGTGACCTGAGTATGTGCCTTTTCAAGGTTTGATATTAATTGGACAAGTGGTTCCCAAGTTATGGCCATTTATTTACCAAACCAATGATGTCACAATTCTTCTTCTTCTTTTTTTTGCACGTACGGCCACGCACGTACGGGCCCGTACTAGTCATATCATAAATTAATTTTCAGAAAAAAATATTTGTGAGTGTCATGAAAGGATAAAATAATACTCGAGAACTTTCACAGTGATAAACAGGAAAATACATCCGATTCTCGGCGAATTCTGCGAGCAAGACCGACACGTTGTGCTCCATGCGCAGCCTGTAGTGTATGTTGTTATGTAGCAATTCATACAATGGTCAACTTTTCATATAGAATCTGGAAACTTGTGTTTTTTCACTTCCTAAGATCACATAGGACTACAAATCAGCTGTTTCCAATTTTTCCAAACATTGCTAATGACAAAAATCCAGCGAGTGACGAAAATCGATAAAAATTTTGATGACAAATTTCGTTTCGTATTTTCAGACATAGTGTATGCAGTCGAAGATCTATAATAGACATCATAATCATAATACCTAACACTCATCATAGTGGGGCAGCACAGCTAACCTCATGTGCATTTAGTGATAAAAGCACCAAATTTCGCACACTTGGAGAAAGACATTATGAAGCGATTTGGATATTTGGCCACCACAGATTTAGCCTCTGAGGGCCGTGGCAGCCATTTTACAAAATGGCGGCAAGATGACATTTTAATGGTTACCAGAGGAATTAAAATGGCTTGGGCTTCTACATTTGTGGAATGATTTCATCGTTTATGGGGTCTATGGATGCGCCTCACCGAGTACTACAAACGTATGGGAGCAGATTTTCGAAATTCGAAATTGTGAGGGGCGGGGGGCAAAAACCTTTTTTGGGAAATAATTAAAATTTTGTTTAATATGCTCGTATAGTCGTAACATGGACTCTAATATATTTATTTGTCATTGCAGGTTGGTGATGGTGGTCGTCGCTTAATAGCAGCCATGTCCAAGAGCTTCAAGTTGGTCGACCCAGAGCGACCTGTCTCAACGTCATCACATCCACCAACAACGAACTGGAACCTGTGTATCTTCTGTCAAGACGACACGAAAGACACTGCCTCGTCCCTCACAGTCCAAGCGAACAGATGTCAGGAGCGGCTACAGTTCCCTGGCCAAAAATCTGATCAGATTCAATGAACTAAAGGAGCTTCCACATACGCTTCAGTTACGCCGGCTTGACGAAGGTCACGGAATTGAAGCAGCTATGGTTGCGAACAGTGCTGGTTATCACGAAACCTGTCAACTGAAATATTACAGGACAAAAGTACAGAGAGCCGAAAAGCGAATGCGTGTAACTGCTGATGACAGCCATAATACTGATGCATGCAAGCGTACCAGGTCCCTCTCATCGAGCACAGATAAGTCAAGGCCCACTCCTGTTTCTTCTGTGAACAACCTGCAGGCTCAAAACGGCTTCATGAGGCAGCGACCTTCACAATTGACAGGCACGTGAGGGACTGTGCGACCCTCCTTGAAGGCAGTGCCCGACTTGGCAAACTCAGTGCTGGGGACATGGTGGCCCTGGAAGCTCAGTTCCATGCCAAATGCTTGTCAGGGTTATATAATCGTGTCAGAGCAGCCCGATCTTCTGAAGCGCCAGGAGAAACTGAACCAGAAAAAGAGCTGTCAAAAGTAGCTTTTGCTGAACTTGTGCTCTTTATTGAAGAGACCAGACAGGATGAAGAGACGGCGCCAGTGTTCAAGTTAGCAGAACTGACTTAACTATACCAGTCAAGAATTGAACAGCTCGGCGTCAGGAGCAACACAAGGGTACATTCCACACGTCTCAAACAGAGACTCCTTGCCCAGTTCCCTGACATGCAATCACACAGCAAGGGAAGAGACATCCTGTTGGCATTTTGAGAAGATGTTGGCGATGCTATTGTTAAAGCTTGTGAAATGGACAGCGACAATGATGCTATGCATCTTGCATGTGCTGCAAAAGTCATGCGCCGCCACATGTTTGGAGAAGCCAAGCCTTTCATTGGGTTCCCTGAAGGATGCCAGAAAGCGTCTGTGCCACAAATGCTGCTTGGCCTGGTCAGCATGGTCTTAGAGGGACCCAGCATCAAGGACCAGATGACAGACACAAGCAATGCAGCAGTTACCATTGCTCAAATTGTGAAGTTCAACAGCGTAAAACACAAGCGTATGCAAAACACCTCATCATCCTCCACTGTACGGCACAGCCCTGCGCAAGAAACGCCTCTTCCAATATATGTGGGGATGATGTTACACGCCCACACGCACAAGAAGGAACTGGTGGATAGGCTGGCACACGTTGGCATGAGCATCTCGTATGATCGTGTTCTCCGCCTCACAGCGCAGATGGGGAACTGTGTCTGCGAGCAGTTTCACTTGGAGCAAGTTGTCTGACCACTCAAGATGCGTGGAAAAGATTTTACTACTGCTGCAGTAGACAATATAGATCACAATCCGAGTTCAACAACAGCGAAGTCCTCCTTCCATGGCACAGCTATCTCACTGATCCAACATCCCAGTTTCATTGGAGAAGGTGTGGATCGAACCATAGTCGTAACTGGAGGATCTGGGGATGCAAGCACGTTCATCCGCCAGCTGCCACAGTGCTACACTGACGTGCCTCCTGTAACCAGCAGTGTCAAGAATGTGCCTGTCCCTGCTGCTAGGGTGACGTCACTTGACAGAGATGCTAAAAAGCATACTGAGGAAGAATATCTCTGGCTACACAATGCAAGGCAGGTCGTAGACGGAAATGATGAGGGAGGCGAGAACATATCTTGGGCCGCTTTCCATGCCAGCCACCAGCCACCAGAAGTTAGACCAATCTGCCCCACCGCCCTGCTTCCCATGTTCCAGGACAGTGCCCACACAGTGGCCATGATCCGCCACTCCATAGATGTCGTGAAGACTGCTGTTGAACATCTGAATCCAGGACAAACACCAGTGGTCACATTCGGTCAGCCACTATTTGCCTTGGCAAAGCAAATTCAGTGGAAGTGGCGAGAGAAATATGGTGAAGATAAGGTTGTCGTGCTGTTTGGTGGTTTCCATATTGAGATGGCTGCCCTCAAAACACTGGGAGACTGGCTGGATGGTAGTGGGTGGGTGTAGACACTGGTGCAAGCCGAGATTACCACACCTGGAACAGCCGAGTCTTTCCTGCGGGCATCTCATGTCACCCGCACAAGGAGAGCCCATCAGGTTACTGCTGCTGCACTGCACATCCTGCAACATCGAGCCTATGACCATTATTGCAAGAGAGAAGATAATGACGGAGAACATCAGCTTTCTTTTGAAGATTGGTGCTATCAGAGAGGAGAGGAAATTCCCCAGTTTCAGTACTGGTCAATTGTGTTGCAATTGGAGTTGTTGTTGAATGTGTATGTACGCTCTCTGCGACAAGCATCGTTCACTATGTACCTTGATGCCCTGACAGAATTGGCCTGTTGGTTCCATGCCATGGACCACATGAACGATGCCAGGTGGATTCCAGTTCACTTGAAGTTCATGACTGAACTTCCTTAAAGGCACCCAGAAGTAGCCAGAAAGTTTTGAGAAGGAAGCTTCACGGTACAAAAGACAAAGAAGATCTTCTCATCAATCCCAATAGACCAGGCACACGAGAAGAACAATGCCTGCATCAAAGTAGATGGTTGGGCAGTTGGCCTCACTGATAACCCAGCTGCTTTAAGTCGTTTGATGATCGCTGGGCCGGAAGTGGCGAGGGTCATAGAGGAGTTTCAACATGGAAACCAGCACTCTGGAAGAGAAGACAACATACGCCACCATGACCAGACAACCAATGTCCAAGCCTCATTCACTGACGATGTCCGGTCACTAGTCAAAGTCATGGAAGAGCTCGGGAACCCCTTTGAGGAAGACAGCCCAGATCTCGTTGCTCTTGATACCAAAGAAATTGTTGGTTCTCCTGCAATTGAGGCAGTTAGAAAGGTAAGGGAGATTGGCCGAAAGCAGTTCCAGGCTTTCTCCAGGGATTGCCTTGTTGAAAGAACCAAGCCAGTTGCTGACACAATTCACCGAAATAAGCTCAAAGTGTTCAAGGCTCAACCAAGAAGGAACGTGAGCAAGGAGAAGCATAAGCTCACTTGCCTCAAGAACAATGCTCAACTCTTCTCACGGCTCTACATCAGCTGTCAGACGAGGGATGGAAACCTGGACGAGTTCTTTCGCCATGAAAATCAGGCATGCCCTCCAGCACTGTCTGATGGATGGAGTCTCCGCTTAGGTACAAAAAGCGATCTACTCACATGCTTTGAAGAGATCTCAGATGCAAGGTCAGAGGCTCCTACCACCACCAGTATAGTCATTGATGGAGCAGCCATTGTGCAGATGCTAAACCCTGCTGCATGCAAGAACTTCAGAGAGTATGCACAAGAGATCTTTATCCCTTACATGTCTACAAGGCTTCAATCTTCATCACGCCTGGACCTGGTATGGGACACCTACATAGCTGACTCACTCAAAGCTAGTGCAAGAGCAAAGTGTGGTAAAGGAGTGCGCAGATGTGTGGTAGCAGAAGGAGCCATGCCCAGAAACTGGCAAGAACTTTCTTCGAGTAGACACCAACAAGACACAGTTGTTCAAGTTCCTGTCAGAAGCTCCCCTTCTGTGGTTTAACCTGAAAGACAAGCAACTCGTCGTCACTGATGGAGAAGAAGCCTGCAGCAAGCCTCCACTGTCTGAGCTGTCTTCGCTGGCCACATGTACCCACGAGGAAGCCGACAGTCGAATGCTGCTTCACGTATCTCATGCAGCCCGTCATGGCCACAACAAAATCATGATCAGAACGGTTGACACAGATGTTGTGGTGTTGGCTGTCTCGGTTGTCCAGAATCTGCAGCCAGAAAATGAACTGTGGATTGCATTCAGAACTGGAAAAGGGTTCCGAGACCTGGCAGCCCATGAAATAGCAGCTGGACTGGGGCCAGATAAAGCACAAGCACTTACGATGTTCCATTTTCTGACAGGGTGTGACACTGTGTCAAGTTTTGCAAGTCATGGGAAGAAGACTGCGTGGGCAGTCTGGAATGTGTTGCCGGAGTTGACCGAAGCACTGTTGAAGTTGTCATCTGCACCAAGTGACATACCAGAAGAGGTCATGCACACCATTGAGAGATTTGTCCTCCTCCTGTATGACAGAACAAGTCCATGCACAGACATTGACAAGGCACGCAAGAAACTTCACAAGGAAGAACAATGTGGAGTTGATTCCTCCAACCAAGGCAGCTCTGGAAGAGCACGTTAAGAGGGCAGCCAACCAGGGAGGTCATGTGTGGGGCCAGGTGTTGCTCCCTGCACCAGAGTTGCTGCCGGCAACCAGCTGGGGGTGGACCAAAAGTGAGGAGGGGTTACATGAGCCCCACTGGACAAGATTACCACAAGCAGCCCAAACTTGCCGTGAACTGCTGTCATATAAATGTAAGAAGGGTTGTGTGAATCGTTGCAAGTGCAAAAAGGCTGCACTTGAATGTACTGCTCTGTGCCAGTGTGAGGGGGAGTGCACCCAGAACTAGACATTTCTACTTTTAATTTTGAGTTTTTCATCATATCACTGTAACATCATCTTCTTCTTCTTCTTTCGGCTGCTCCCGTTAGGGGTCGCCACAGCGGATCATCCGTATGATCCCCATAGTGATTTGGCACATGTTTTACGCCGGATGCCCTTCCTGACGCAACCCTGGTCGCCTCTTATGGCACAGGGATATCACTGTAACATCATGTGTCATTGAAATGTATTATGTGGAATTTTGTATTTCTTGAGTAAATTCTTTTGTATTTCTTTTGTAAATACACCATGCATTTAACTTTTAATAATTTAATAGAAGCTTCGGGGTGGGTGGGTGGATGTTTTGTCATTTTTAGATCATATTTTAGTCAGTTGTTGTTGATGATATATTTCCAGGAATGTTTATTCTTACACGCTTTTTCATTGTCATTTATTTTACGCTTGTTATGTCATTATGTCACCCGCAGGGCTATAGGTTGGACTATAGGTTAGGGTTAGGTTAGGTTAGCTAGTTTAGTCCAACCGAGTTAGGGGAGTAGCGCCCCCCCCCCCCCCGGGCAGCTTAGCTTTTGTTCGGCCTTCCTGCTGCCATGTGGGGGGCCAACCAGTTGGGTGACCCTTTACGTGGTGGCGCGGACTTTCTTAAAAAAAAAAAAACAAATGTAGTAGGGCCCAGAGCGATTTTTCTATTTTTCTCCCCCCCCTCCCCCCTTAAAGAAACGCGAAAATTGTTAACTGCTATTTTGTAGAGCCTCATTAGTCGCATATATAGGCACAGTGATAGTTGTCACCGAAGTATAAACGTAGAAGCCATAGTGATTTGAAAATTTTCCCCAAAAAAGGGTTTTCCTCCCTTCAAAATTTCGAATTTCGAAAATCTGCTCCCATACGTTTGTAGTACTCGGTGAGGCGCATCTATAGACCCCATAAATGATGAAATCGTTCCACAAATGTAGAAGCCCTCGCCATTTTAATTCCTCTGGTAGCCATTTTAACGTCACCTGGCTGCCATTTTGTAAAATGGCTGCCACGGCCCTCAGAGGCTAAATCTGTGGTGGCCAAATATCCAAATCGCTTCATAATATGTCTTTCTCCAAGTGTGCCAAATTTGGTGCTTTTATCACTTAGTGCACAATTCTTTTGAATATTTGAGCTGTGCGGTGCCACTATCATAATCCCTAACACTCATCAATATGACCACTATGATATCTTTGCCTGATCCTGCATATTTAGACAATATACGTGTAGTGTCTTTTACATAAAAAATTATAAATTATTTGTTTTTTCTCTATTTGCAGATAAGTCATGGCACAGAGCGAAGAACCCCTGGAGAAAAGGGCGCACAGAGAAATAAACTATAAACTATGCATAAAGTGTCAAAGCTCCAAACAAGAGCAATTGAAAGAACCACCACAATCTGAGGAACATTCAACGTGTGACAAATTCTTGACAGCGGTTCGTTTGAGAGCGAGTTTTGGGAACAGTGAGTTCATTACAGTCAGTATAAAAAAAAAAAATCGAGGACTTGACAGCAGGTGATCAAAGTGACAAGCATGTTGTGTGGCACAGAACATGCTATGCGGCAAGCACCAATAAAGAACATATAAAACGTGATGAAAAGCGATATAAACGAGCCTGTGCAACATCTGATGTTAGTCTTCTTCAACGAACCATAGGGAGACCAGCTACCTCATCGCACCATGGAGAACCTGAAGAACTGTCAGTATCAGGAAGGCACACTCGTTCAAAATCCATGAACTGCGAGAAAAGTAAGTGCTTTTTCTGCCAAGGCAAAGTTCAAGATGTTTTGCACGAATGCTGGTCAGGAAATATTGGAACTCTATTACTGCAATTGAATATAGTGCAATACTCCAACAACCCAGAGTGGAAAGTGAACTATGCTAATGTCATATCTGACAATGATGCACTGTCACAGGACATTGTGTATCACAAGCAGTGTATAACTGAACAGTGGCAACTTCTGAAGCGTGAGCTTGAGTGTGCTGGAGACAGTCTACCCTCCTCAAATACCCATACTGGTGGCAATACCGATAATAGTGAAGCAACTGTTCACTATATAGAGCCAAAATCGAGTTCTTTGCTGAAATACAGGAGCGTATCGAACAAGGTGAAATCATACCCATCGATGAAGCAGAAAAGGACAATGTATTGAAGAAGAAACAACACGATATTGAATATTGGTCAAGATTTTCAAATGCCCAAACAGCACGGAGATGGTTGGGACAGAAAATCGAGAAGAACGTCAAACTCGTTTAGTTCACACTATTGCCAAATAAGCCTACGCTTATACATTCCAAAGTCAAACAAAACGCAGCAGTCGGAGAAGCAATACACAGACCTGACCCACATGATAACATGAAGAAGATCTTCGAAGCTTCCATGGCGCAACGTAAATCGATTGAGCAGGTCAAAAAGGACCCATGGGTTTTCAATGGAACGCTGGAAAACTCAGCAGAAGATGTAGTTCCACATGAACTACATAGCATGATTCTATGGATGTTGAAGGGCATGTACACAGTAAAAACTGAAACCCGAACAAATGATTTGAATCAGTCAGCAACGGTCATCTCTCAGCAAATACTGCAAGCACATAAATCAAATCGTCAAATATTGTATAAAGCCAAGTCACCAGCTGCTACTTTTCGGTCTACGATGGAAACTCCAATCAATTGATGAGAATTCAAGCGATGACGAGGAAAATGAGGACTTGGATGACTAAATAATTATATATGCCTAAGCATCTTTGGGTTTTGTATTTGCACATCCATTCAAATTCTATGTTCTCAGTGCTACAGAACGTCCTTTTTGTGCATATTTGTCTGTCATCTTTTTGGGGGTTCATAAATAATGGCTAACTGGGTTAAATTTAGCTGAACAGATATTTTTTATCATCTCTGAATGTGCTATAATGGGTAAAATATGGCGATTTCTCAAATTTTGGATTTTGGTGACTGCTTATGAATAAAAAAATTGGAAACAGCTGTTTTTATGTTCACTGTAAACATAGGAAGTGAAAAATTACAAGTTTCCAGATTCTATATGAAAAGTTGACCAAATTACACAATGACATACACTATCATAACAGTTTCTTATAACAGTCTCGTAACAGTTTCATATAACAGTCAAATTTCCATATCACAGTCTCATTACAGTTTCTTATCATGGTCAAATTTCCTTTTAACGGTCTCATAACAGTTTCATATAACAGTGAAATTTCCTTATAACGTTCTCATAAAAGTTTCATATAACAGTCGAATTTCCTTGTAACGGTCTAATCACAGTATAATATAACAGTCAAATTTCCGTATAACGGTCTAACCACAGTTTCATACAACAGTGAAATTTCCATATAATGGTCTCATTACAGTTTCACATAACAGTCAAATTTCCATACAACGGTTTCATCGCAAGTGAAATTGTCTAATCACAAGTGAAATACAACAATGAAATTTCCTTTAATGATCTCATAACAGTTTCATATAATAGTCAAATTTTTGTATAACGGTCTCATAACAGTTTCATATAACAGTGAAATTTCCGTATTACGGTCGAATCACAGTTTCATATAACAGTGAAATTTCCTTTTAACGGTCTAATCACAGTTTCATACAACAGTGAAATTTCCTTTTAACGGTCTAATCACAGTTTCATATAACAGTGAAATTTCTCTATAACGGTCAAATCACAGTTTCATATAACAGTGAAATTTCCTTATAACAGTCTCATAACAGTTTCACATAACAGTCAAATTTCCATACAACGGTCTAATCACAATATCCTATAACAGTGAAATTTCCTTAAACGATCTCATAACAGTTTCATATAATAGTGAAATTTCCTTTTAACGGTCTAATCACAGTTTCATATAACAGTGAAATTTCCTTTAACGATCTCATAACAGTTTCATATAAAAGTCAAATTTTTGTATAACGGTCTCATAACAGTGAAATTTCCATATAACAGTCTCATTACAGTTTCTTATAATGGTCAAATTTCCTTATAACGGTCTCATTACAGTTTCATATAACAGTCAAATTTCCATATAACAGTCTCGTGACAGTTTCTTATAATGGTCAAATTTTCATATAATGGTCTCACATCAGTTTCATATAACAGTCAAATTTCCTGATAACGGTCTCATCACAGTTTGTTTTCACAGTCAAATTTCCTTAAGTCTCCCTGACTTTACAACACTCATCGAAGCCTGGTTGTGGCTCAGTGGTTAGGGTGGCGGCTTGGGATCCTAGGGTCTTGAGTTCAAGCCCCGTCGGCCGCTGAATTAATACACCAGGGGGTTGACTCAGCCTGTCATCCTTTCGAGGTCGGCGAAATGAGTACCAGTTCCAGTGTGTGTACTGGTAGAGGGGCACTGCATCAGCAACACAGTCGCGCTTCAGGTAATGATAGCTACCCCAGCAGCTAAGCTGCCATACGACCACCACCACCACTCATCTCTTCGTCATATTTTCCTACAACAGTCTTCGGAGTCTCTTTACAACAACAAAATTTACTTCGAAGTCTCCCTTACCTGATGCCACTCAAATTTCCTTATGACAGTCTCCCTGACCTGGAAGTGGAGTGTGTTTGAGTTATGCACATGAAGATTCAGCAATATTGGTCTCTATTTGAAGATACATATTATACATCATGTTATGTTCAAAATCACAGCACCTTTAATCCACAGATCCCCCAATCTCTGACTCACTTGGACTTTTGCATGCCGCAGCAGTGTGCCATCATCCATGAGAAGAGAGTGAGTGAATAAGTAACAGGATAGGATTAAACATTACCAAGTGAATTCTACTGAATGTTGGATTTTATTTTTCTTACCAAGTGCATTACTTCTTCTCAATTCCTCATAATCTTATGTTTCCTGCAAATTACAGACTCTTTGTTGATCCATCTTCCATCTTTGAAACCACTCATTGTTTCCAGTTCATTTGAAGTTATGGTAAGGCTTTTTGAGTTTGTCAACATTTTATTGTTGTTTTTTTTGCGGCATCATTCAGAACCACTGATGTTGAATAATATATCTACATCTATCTACTTTTTAAAGACGTACAGTTCTTTACGATTTCAACAGCAGTATGATATATGAATCAAATTAAGAATTGCTGGATGATTTAAAAGACTTACTTTTGCATGTGGAATACTGATTGTTTTTTCTTTGATGAGTTTATAAGCAATGGAAAGGATATAAATAGCAAGACTAAATTAAATAAATGTAAGCAAAACAGATATAACTAGAAGGGCACTCGGTGGAGCGTATACCTCTGCCATGTAATGCCTGATCCACGAGAACATATCGGGCCCATTACATTTTTGAACTATCATGCTATACAGTACAATGTCGTTTTCGGTCCTATCTCTCAATGACGAAGAATCGCTTTAAAAATTAAAAAAAATTCTAGTACTCGGATCTGGATTCGGATATTCACCAAAATCGAATCAATTCGTCATATCATTGGCTACACATGCAACTTGACCACCAAGTTTCATCCGAATCCGTTTACAACTTTTTGTGATATCATGCTATATATCGTTTTTGGCCCGATCTCTCAATGGTGAAGAATCACTTTTTTTAATTCTAGTCGTCGGATCCGGTTCCGGATCTTCACCAAAATCTAATCAGTTGGTCCTTGTCATACAAGCAACCTGTCCACATAATTTCATCCAGATCCATCTACAACTTTTTGAGATATCCTGCACACAAACAAACAAACAAACAAACAAGAAGAAGACGTCATGCAGAGCACGATACTTGCAAAATCCATAAAACAAATTTGACCTCAAAAATAATTGCTGGTTGAATTCAGTGACCTGATATGCAACTAATCTTCAAATTTTAAGTGAATGAGATGAAAATTGTCAATTTTAGAAAGTCGGCCTATGTTGACCTTTTGGCCAATGTGGACCTCCAAAATAATTGGTGATTGAATTCAGTGACCTGAAATATACGTATATCCTCTTCAAATTTCAAGTCAATTGGATGAAAGAAATACCACCTTAATTGTTGACCTTGGGCCGATGTTGACCTCCAAAATAATTTGTGGTTGAATTCAGTGACCTGATTATATAAACACTCTTCAAATTTCAAGTCAATTGGATGAAAATTGAGGATTTTAGAAATCTCACCTAAGTTGTTGACCTTTGGCCTATGTTGACCTTTTGACGTCAAAAACATTTGGCTTCTTCCTTATTACAAACTCCACCATGTGGTGCAGTTTCGTGAAGAATGGTTTAAAATTGTGACCTGTTGGTGACAAACAAACAGACAGACAGACAGAATAACAAAATCGACGAACCAATACCCTTGAAAAATCTTCAACTTTGCAAGTAACAAACAAACAAGCAGTCATAGACTGGTACTTCCGAAATCGTCAACTTGACCTCTGACCTTGTCTAATAAAAGCTGTCTCTCGAGAAGGTAGCGACGCAAACCAGAAGTTTCTACGATGATTCTGTACCAAACCATCAAAAATCGAATGTTTTGGATGTTTGACCTCACTGTGACCTTGACCTTTGACCGATTTTGACCAAAATCTACTCAGCGCCAGCCACCACCCTCCTGAATCACGTGGTGTAATTTGACAAAGGTAGCTCCTTCCGTTCTCGAGTTATCTTGCCTACAAACAAACAAACACACATACAAACACAAACAAACACACAAACACACAAACAGAGGACGGAAGTCATCAATATACTGACGAAATCTTTAGATTTCATAAGTAACAAACAGACAGAGAGGGGTGAAAAACATAACCTCCTTCACCTTCGGTGCAGAGATAACTCTGAGCGGCTGTGGGAGACAGGGAAAGACGAGCTCATACATTAGAAAGGAGGTGGTTACGAGGTGATATGATGGTGATGTTTAAGAGGGTGAAAGGTACAGAAAAAAAATAAGTGCAGATGAATTATTCAGCAGAGTTGACAGTGACAGGACCAGGGGCCATCGCCTGAGAGTAAAGAAGAGGAGAGTTAACAGTAAGGTCTCTTTTGCTCAGAGAGTAGTTAATGCATGGGATGATCTCCCTGGAAAGGTAGTGGCAGCCGAATTGATGCATAGGTATCTATATGCATTGGGGATAGAGGGGTACAAGGATACTGGCAGGACTTCTAGGTAAATTGTGTGTGGATGGGTGATGGTTTCTGGGGTTGGTGTAGTGCGGGCATGGTTGGCCGAATGTCCTCCTCCTGCACTAAAGTTCCTTGTGTATCCTTATAAATGGAGTAGAGACGGTTTATATGAATGACTAGAACTATATGAAAGCTGGCAGGCTTTAGTTATGGGGAAAGATTCATAAACACATGAATTTATATGGTTGAGAGGAGTGAGATAATATTTTACTCTGTCTTCCTGCCTGGCAGTCAAACAAAGTTGAAAATCATTCCAAACAAGAAACTCACTGCTTTTCAGGAAATAATAAAGGACACAAACAACAAGAATGAAGAACGAATGGAGCATGTCAGATATGGTGGTGCAAAAGATGCTGCAATAACGGAATTAAACTTCCAAAATAATAAACTTTTTCAACGACCTTTAAAATCTTTATTCTTTTACAATTTAATTACATTATAAAGATGAACACTGTATTCCTGGTGTTGGCTTTATGGTTAGGGTGGTGGGTTTGGGATCCTAGGATCCCCTTTGCTGTTGAATTAATACCAGGTGGGGTTGACTCTGCCTGTCATCCTTCCAAGGTTGGCAAAATGAGTGCCAGCTTGCTGGTATCCTGTGTCAGAGTGGTGACCGGTCCAGGATTGTGTCCAATAGCCAAGGAGACTGATTAGGCAGCACCAACGCTCTGCACAGAGTGTGGTCCCAATGGATGGATGGATTGAACACTGCAGAACACAAATCATCTTTTTCGCACTCAAACCCCTTTAATTTATCAGTACTTGGACAAAATATTACGGTATTTTACATGATCTTTGTTTCTCAAGACAGCAAATGTGTTGTATGAAATCTCTATTTTCAACGAAGGCTTTGGGAGTAGGGTGGGGGGGGGGAGAGGTTTGAGGGTGTGGGGTGTGGACGAAAGCTCGAGTATGTGGGGTGTCCACGAGGGCTCGAGTGTGTGGGGTGCGGGAGAAGGCTCGAGTGTGTGTGGTATGGGTGAGGGTTTGAGTGTGTGGAGTATGGTTGAGGGTTTGTGTGTGTGGGGTGTGGGGGAAGGTTTGAGTGTGTGGAGTACAGGTGAGGGTTTGAGTGTGTGGAGTACAGGTGAGGGTTTGAGTGTGTGGAGTACAGGTGAGGGTTTGAGTGTGTGGGGTACGGGTGAGGGTTTGAGTGTGTGGGGTGTGGACGAAAGCTCAAGTATGTGGGGTGTCCACAAGGGCTCGAGTGTGTGGGGTGCAGGCCCGTAGCCAGGGCTCAGTATTAAGGGGGGCATATGAACTGGATGGGGGGGGGGCACAATTATTATATTTAATATTTTTGATAACCCGGTTTACTATTGTATTCATGCAGCATTGACACATCTATACTGAAGTTGCCGTCACATACTATCCAAA
Source organism: Eptatretus burgeri (assembly GCF_056783735.1). Lineage (NCBI taxonomy): Eukaryota > Metazoa > Chordata > Myxini > Myxiniformes > Myxinidae > Eptatretus > Eptatretus burgeri. The sequence goes on from NC_140964.1 coordinate 74,353,104, forward strand.
TTGATCTCAGCTAGATTTAATATGTTCCGATGTTTTTGGCCTAAAATTATTCGAATGCAGGAGAGCCGCAACAAACTGGCACATTCACAATGCAGATATTCAATGATTAGACAATTGGCACCAATTCAGGTGCACTTATACAAGGTGCTGTCAAGAAATGGGATTAGAAAATTAATATACCAGAGATACAATGACTGAACGGGGGGCGGGGGGGGGGGGAGGTTGGCACCGGAATCAGTGCACTTTGAAATAAGATACAGTCGGCTATGACCGTCGATGGTCAGTGAAGACATTCCTCAATGTTGAGAATGAGTTTTCACACATGGCAGTGGACGCACCAAGTGTTAGTCCAAGTCTCATAGCAGTCACTACACTTGGCATGGCTTCCAGCGTTTTGTGGTATGTTGAGAGGAGTTTTTGTGTTGTCCATCTCTCGTTTGGCTGCTTTTCTGTCTGTGAGAGAATAAACTGCTTTGCAACCACACACTCTGTTTCACTGATGGTTGACTTAGTTAATATCATGATTTGCTGGAGTAAGTGGGGATCCAAAAACGTGCCATTTTCGGGATTCAAGGCAGCGAGTGAACGGGCGAGTTGTGTGTTGCGCTCACTGAAGCGCTGAGCGATCTCACCAAGCACAGTGTCAATTGCGCTGTAAAAAAAACCCTCTGCAGTTCCGTCTTGTCATTGTCGTTGTTTTGTCCTGTAGTCTCCAAAACTGCAAACTGTTCCAAGTTCTTATGCATTGTGTGTCTCCGTTTTGGTGGTGCAGGTGTAGAAGTGCGAGCATCGTTGGCCTTGTTCCACAGATCAGTGAACTCATCCTCAGAGCGGAGTTTCTTCACACACTCTGTAGCACTCGCCACCAGTTCCAACCCCATGAGCAAGTCCATGTACTCTGCCTGCAAGAGTCTGTTAGGGCCATCGAACAACATCAGCAGTTTTTGTACAAAGATAGCAATGAACAAGAAGGCAGGCCCAGAGACTTCCCGCAAAAGCCCAATTGCCTCCATCCTCATCTCTGCACCGTAGGCGCGCTCTGCATCAATCTCCGACAGTAAGGATGTGATATCCTTAAAAGATCCTATGATCACAGACAAGGTGGCTAAATGTCCCGTCCACCTTTGATCAAGAAGTCGTTTTAACCGCTCACCTTTATACTGTGCAGCAACAGTGGGCTTTCTGAAAAATTTGTACAGGCAACAACAAACCTCGAGGAAATCAGTGACAGCTTTCTCTGCTGCCAGTGCGTGGATAACTACCAGATGGAGTTGGTGATTTAAGCAGTGCACATCGGGGATTTCTCTTTCCAATATCTCTTGCAACAACTTTTGCACCCCACCGTGCTTCCCAGCCATTACCGAAGCCCCGTCGTACACCTGACTAAATATTTTTGACGCGTCAAGTCCTGTTTTTGTCAGCTCTGCAATTATTAGGTCTGTCAATGTTTTTGCATCTCCAGCGTCGGCTGTAGCAATTGTGAGTAGACGCTCTGTTGCTTCATTTGATGCCGATACAAAGCGAATGATGATTGATATGTTCTCACATTCAGTGGGGTCCCTCGTCCCATCCACCTTGATGGTAAACCACGATGTGCCTACTTCTTCCACGATGGCATCCGTCACAACATTACTCAATGTGCAGATCAGTTCATTCTGCATTTCCGGACTAGTATAGCTTGCGTTTCGTGGGATATACTTTATTATTTTGGCTAGCTCGGTGTCTTTTTTGAGTGTGTAGTTTTAAAACGAGAGGAAGAGCCCACTGTGCCCGTCTGGCATATCCTCAAAATTATCAAGGCTCCCTCTAAAAGGTATCTCATTTTCGGCGAGAAATCCCACAACATCTATAAGAGCAGACACATAGTACCGGTTTCTATTTAGCTGGTCAGCATTGAGGAGTGTGGAAATCTCCTTACCACAATCGATGCGCCTCTCGTTCTCCTTCCACCTCAAAACACAAGTTAAATGCTCCTTTGAAGTTGCGTGTTTGTGAAACCCCCTGCCTTTCTCAACGGCATGTTTCCAATTCCGGTAGCCTCGCACTGTGAAAGTAGAGTCCACTGGGCCACGTGTGGTGTTAAACTTCCTACATGGATAGCAGAATGCTGCATCTGTCTGCACACTGTATTCCAGCCATTCATTAGTGTGGTACCACGAGGACACAAACGAGCGACTCTTGTTCTGCAACAGATGGTCAGGGTACCGTTGTAGAACAACTTGATTCGGTCTCTCACTTCCAAGATCATCGGGAAGCGACTTGACGGTCACACCCGACCCCGAGGCCGCCGCCGAGCGTGGAAACTCGGCTGTCTGTGCTGGGGCTCCACCGCAGGGCTGACGTTGCTGGCTTGGCCAGGTTGGCCAGCTTCTGTCGGTATTTCATCGACATGATCGTCTTTTCCTCCTCCTCCAACTCCTCCCACAACATGTCTTTCATCATCTTCTTCATTTTCGTCGCTTGCATTTTTTCCTTTTCTGAGCCATTTTCGTTTATCCACCATCCACGTCTTTTTCTCCTGCTGCGAGCTCGTGCTCTGTGATTCGTCCCTCGCGACTCGCGACATTTGACGGTTGACGGTTTTATTTATTAAATGATCCATCCATGAAAAACAGGTTTTATCTGCATCATTTTGAATGTAAACACGATTACAAACACACGTATTTTAAATTTTTATTATAAAATTACTTTTGTAAGATGGAGGGTTGTGAAGGTCACGTGGTGCACTTCATCTTTAATTATGTAAATTTATATCTTTTCCTTAATCATATTATGACGATATTACATTTATACCTAACTTACAACCAATCAGGTAACCTGCTCAACGGGGTCTCCATATCGAATACGCTGATTGGCTATTCCTTAAAACTAAATAATCCACGACATATATATATATATATAACCACCCACAACATCGACATTCGACACGAGGTCTTGGCTGCTGGTGTTGGTGCTTGCGTTATTATCTTTTATCTTGTGGTCTTGGACTGTATCGTCTTGCCAATTACATTTGGAGATGCGCTGGGAAGCACACACTTATCTCTTGACTGTTACTCAAAGAAGGAAATTAGTAAAGAACAGTTTATCCAAGAAGGCCTCATTAGTCACCACACTGAACATCTGGAATAAGGGTTTTAGTTCACAAAACACAGGTGAACTCTTAAACAGCAAGGAGTTCACAGTGGGCGCTCGTCCTTATACACTAATCTGTTCACAGAGTACACAGGGCATTAATGGGTGGTGACCAAGTGAGGGGGGGCACCAGATGCGCCATGGGGGGGAATTGCCCCCAAATGCCCCCCCCCCCTAGCGACGGGCATGATGGGGTGCGGGGGAAGGCTTGAGTGTGTGTAGTATGGGTGATGGTTTGAGTGTGTGTGGTTCGGGTGAGGGTTTGAGTATGTATGGTTCGGGTGAGGGTTTGAGTGTGTGGGGTAGGGGTCAGGGTTTGAGTGTCTGGGGTATGGTTGAGCGATTGAGTGTGTATGGTTCGGGAGAGGGTTTGAGTGTATCTGGTTTGGGTGAGGATTTGAGTGTGTCTGGTTTGGGTGAGGGCTGAGTGTGTATGGTTTGGGTGAGGGTTGAGTGTGTATGGTTCGGGTGAGGGTTTGAATGTGTATTGTTCGGGTGAGGGTTTGAGTGTGTATGGTTCGGGAGAGGGTTTGAGTGTGTATGGTTCGGGTGAGGGTTTGAGTGTGTATGGTTCGGGTGAGGGTTTGAGTGTGTATGGTTCGGGTGAGGGTTTGAGTGTGTATGATTCGGGTGAGGGTTTGAGTGTGTATGATTCGGGTGAGGGTTTGAGTGTGTATGATTCGGGTGAGGGTTCGAGTGTGTATGGTTCGGGTGAGGGTTCGAGTGTGTATGGTTCGGGTGAGGGTTTGAGTGTGTATGATTCGGGTGAGGGTTTGAGTGTGTATGATTCGGGTGAGGGTTTGAGTGTGTATGATTCGGGTGAGGGTTCGAGTGTGTATGATTCGGGTGAGGGTTCGAGTGTGTATGGTTCGGGTGAGGGTTCGAGTGTGTATGGTTCGGGTGAGGGTTTGAGTGTGTATGATTCGGGTGAGGGTTTGAGTGTGTATGGTTCGGGTGAGGGTTTGAGTGTGTATGATTCGGGTGAGGGTTTGAGTGTGTATGATTCGGGTGAGGGTTTGAGTGTGTATGATTCGGGTGAGGGTTTGAGTGTGTATGGTTCGGGTGAGGGTTTGAGTGTGTATGATTCGGGTGAGGGTTTGAGTGTGTATGGTTCGGGTGAGGGTTTGAGTGTGTGGGGTATGGTTGAGTGTTTTTGTGGCGGGGGTGTGGGGGACGGCTGGAGGGTGTGGGGTACGGGGGAAGGCTTGAGTGTGTCTGGTTCAAGTGAGGGTTTGTGTGTGTGTGGGGTATGGTTGAGGGTTTATGTGTGTGGGGTGTGGGGGAAGGCTTGAGTGTGTGGGGTATGGGTGAGGGTTTGTGTGTGTATGGTTCGGGTGAGGGTTTGAGTGTGTATGGTTCCAGTGAGGGTTTGAGTGTGTATGGTTCGGGTGAGGGTTTGAGTGTGTATGGTTCGGGTGAGGGTTTGAGTGTGTATGGTTCGGATGAGGGTTTGAGTGTGTATGGTTGGGGTGAGGGTTTGAGTGTGTATGGTTCGGGTGAGGGTTTGAGTGTGTATGGTTCGGGAGAGGGTTTGAGTCTGTATGGTTCGGGTGAGGGTTTGAGTCTGTATGGTTCGGATGAGGGTTTGAGTGTGTATGGTTCGGGTGAGGGTTTGAGTGTGTATGGTTCGGGTGAGGGTTTGAGTCTGTATGGTTCGGGAGAGGGTTTGAGTGTGTATGGTTCGGGAGAGGGTTTGTGTGTGTGATGTATGGTTGAGGGTTTTTGTGTGTGGGGTACGGGTGAGGGTTTGTGTGTGTGGGGTATGGTTGAGGGTTTTTGTGTCTGGGGTGTGGAGGAAGGCTTGAGTGTGTGGGGTGTGGGGGAAAGGCTTGAGTGTGTATGGTTCGGGTGAGGGTTTGAGTGTGTATGGTTCGGGTGAGGGTTTGAGTGTGTATGATTCGGGAGAGGGCTGGAGTGTGTATGGTCCGGGTGAGGGTTTGAGTGTGAATGGTTCGGGTGAGTGTTTGAGTGTGTATGGTTCGGGTGAGTGTTTGAGTGTGTATGGTTCGGGTGAGGGTTGGAGTGTGTATGGTTCGGGTGAGGGTTCGAGTGTGTATGGTTCGGGTGAGGGTTTGAGTGTGTATGGTTCGGGTGAGGGTTTGAGTGTGTATGGTTCGGGTGAGGGTTTGAGTGTGTATGGTTCGGGTGAGGGTTTGAGTGTGTATGATTCGGGTGAGGGTTTGAGTGTGTATGATTCGGGTGAGGGTTTGAGTGTGTATGATTCGGGTGAGGGTTTGAGTGTGTATGGTTCGGGTGAGGGTTCGAGTGTGTATGGTTCGGGTGAGGGTTCGAGTGTGTATGGTTCGGGTGAGGGTTTGAGTGTGTATGATTCGGGTGAGGGTTTGAGTGTGTATGATTCGGGTGAGGGTTTGAGTGTGTATGATTCGGGTGAGGGTTTGAGTGTGTATGATTCGGGTGAGTGTTTGAGTGTGTATGGTTCGGGTGAGTGTGTCTGGTTCGGGTGAGTGTTTGAGTGTGTATGGTCCGGGTGAGGGTCTGAGTGTGTATGATTCGGGTGAGGGTTTGAGTGTGTATGATTCGGGTGAGGGTTTGAGTGTGTATGGTTCGGGTGAGTGTTTGAGTGTGTATGGTTCGGGTGAGGGTTTGAGTGTGTATGGTTCGGGTGAGGGTTTGAGTGTGTATGGTTCGGGTGAGGGTTTGAGTGTGTATGATTCGGGAGAGGGTTTGAGTGTGTATGGTTCGGGTGAGGGTTTGAGTGTGTATGGTTCGGGTGAGTGTTTGAGTGTGTATGGTTCGGGTGAGTGTTTGAGTGTGTATGGTTCGGGTGAGGGTTTGAGTGTGTATGGTTCGGGTGAGGGTTTGAGTGTGTATGATTCGGGTGAGGGTTTGAGTGTGTATGATTCGGGTGAGGGTTTGAGTGTGTATGGTTCGGGTGAGGGTTTGAGTGTGTGGGGTATGGTTGAGTGTTTTTGTGTCTGGGGTGTGGGGGAAGGCTTGAGTGTGTGGGGTACGGGGGAAGGCTTGAGTGTGTCTGGTTCAGGTGAGGGTTTGTGTGTGTGTGGGGTATGGTTGAGGGTTTATGTGTGTGGGGTGTGGGGGAAGGCTTGAGTGTGTGGGGTGTGGGGGAAGGCTTGAGTGTGTATGGTTCGGGTGAGGGTTTGAGTGGTATGGTTCGGGTGAGTGTTTGAGTGTGTATGGTTCGGGTGAGTGTTTGAGTGTGTATGGTTCGGGTGAGGGTTTGAGTGTGTATGGTTCGGGTGAGGGTTTGAGTGTGTATGGTTCGGGTGAGTGTTTGAGTGTGTATGGTTCGGGTGAGTGTTTGAGTGTGTATGGTTCGGGTGAGTGTTTGAGTGTGTATGGTTCGGGTGAGGGTTTGAGTGTGTATGATTCGGGTGAGGGTTTGAGTGTGTATGATTCGGGTGAGGGTTTGAGTGTGTATGGTTCGGGTGAGGGTTTGAGTGTGTATGATTCGGGTGAGGGTTTGAGTGTGTATGGTTCGGGTGAGGGTTTGAGTGTGTGGGGTATGGTTGAGTGTTTTTGTGTCTGGGGTGTGGGGGAAGGCTTGAGTGTGTGGGGTACGGGGGAAGGCTTGAGTGTGTCTGGTTCAAGTGAGGGTTTGTGTGTGTGTGGGGTATGGTTGAGGGTTTATGTGTGTGGGGTGTGGGGGAAGGCTTGAGTGTGTGGGGTATGGGTGAGGGTTTGTGTGTGTATGGTTCGGGTGAGGGTTTGAGTGTGTATGGTTCCAGTGAGGGTTTGAGTGTGTATGGTTCGGGTGAGGGTTTGAGTGTGTATGGTTCGGGTGAGGGTTTGAGTGTGTATGGTTCGGATGAGGGTTTGAGTGTGTATGGTTCGGGTGAGGGTTTGAGTGTGTATGGTTCGGGTGAGGGTTTGAGTGTGTATGGTTCGGGAGAGGGTTTGAGTCTGTATGGTTCGGGTGAGGGTTTGAATGTGTATGGTTCGGGAGAGGGTTTGAGTGTGTATGGTTCGGGAGAGGGTTTGTGTGTGTGATGTATGGTTGAGGGTTTTTGTGTGTGGGGTACGGGTGAGGGTTTGTGTGTGTGGGGTATGGTTGAGGGTTTTTGTGTCTGGGGTGTGGAGGAAGGCTTGAGTGTGTGGGGTGTGGGGGAAGGCTTGAGTGTGTATGGTTCGGGTGAGGGTTTGAGTGGTATGGTTCGGGTGAGGGTTTGTGTGTGTGGGGTATGGTTGAGGGTTTTTGTGTGTGGGGTACGGGTGAGGGTTTTTGTGTGTGGGGTATGGTTGAGGGTTTTTGTGTCTGGGGTGTGGAGGAAGGCTTGAGTGTGTGGGGTGTGGGGGAAGGCTTGAGTGTGTATGGTTCGGGTGAGGGTTTGAGTGGTATGGTTCGGGTGAGGGTTTGAGTGTGTATGGTTCGGGTGAGGGTTTGAGTGTGTATGGTTCGGGTGAGGGTTTGAGTGTGTATGGTTCGGGTGAGGGTTTGAGTGTGTATGGTTCGGGTGAGGGTTTGAGTGTGTATGGTTCGGGTGAGGGTTTGAGTGTGTATGGTTCGGGTGAGGGTTTGAGTGTGTATGGTTCGGGTGAGGGTTTGAGTGTGTATGGTTCGGGTGAGGGTTTGAGTGTGTATGGTTCGGGTGAGGGTTTGAGTGTGTATGGTTCAGGTGAGGGTTTTTGTGTGGGGTATGGTTGAGGGTTTTTGTGTGTGGGGTGCGGGGGAAGGCTTGAGTGTGTGGGGTACGGGTGAGGGTTTAGACTATGGTGCAAGTTGAATTCACATCAAGTTGCAAATGCACTCGGTATCTGTTTCAGGATCAAGGAGTACCAGGATGCACATTCAGCAACTGGGCACAAACCTTCACCTGCACGCCTCAGCTCTCCTTCCATCCTAGCTCAGAAGCAGAGATCCGAAAGGCAAGATGTCTCTTCCACTGTTCTCTTCTTTTCTTCCGGAGTACCCCAACTGATATTTTTAATTTTTTAACCTCGTCTTCTTTAATACCTCCCTTCTTGCTCCCATAAATGCTTCATCAAGTTCCCATTCATAATTTCCTATGGTCACATTTCTCTTACATTTTAACCTCTTCTTACTGCAATGAATAAGGTCAAACTCTCTTTAACATCACAGATCTTGGAATTCACGCAGAGCCGGAATGAGAGGGTAAAAGTTGTGGGGAAAGGACACTCTCCATCGGACATTGCCTGCACCGATGGCTTCCTGATTTACACAGACAAGTTCAACCGCCTCCTGAATGTACACAGAGAAAGTGTTTGGGGGGGGGGGGGAATAAATCAATCTTGAAGCAAATATTTTGCAAGTACATCAGTGTGAACTGCTATGTATAATCTAACAAAATTTCTAAGATAAGGACAACAAAGTATAGGTGGAGAAAATTTTCAAAGTTTTTGCATATTAAGCTGAGTCAAAGTCGCCATTAGAAAAAAAGTGATTTGTGATTGAAGGATGAATGAGTTAAGATGGAGGTGGATGGAAGATTGATAGTAACTGTATCCTCTCTTTTTGAGCAAAATAAGCTGAGCATTCATGTATCAGGTATGCCTCATACCCCCACTCCCAATGGTTTATTGTCTACGTAGCTGCAGGAACTTCCCTTGCAAATAATCTTCATGAGATCTATTGACATTCTCATAATATTTCCATGAAATATCGTGAGAAATTATACATTTCCGCTGGGGTTGTGTTGCATAACTCGACTGATGGTTGCAGCCAAACACTCAGCCATTGCCTCAGTGGTTTACGAACCTTGCTCAGTTGGACTTCCTGTTTAGGTCTCTGGAGCAAGGAGAGCTATTAATAGGACATTGCCATGGACCACTACCACAAAGTGGCAGTTTACAATGGTCACATGGATTTTAACAAGTTTATGTAACTGCAGTACCAGCCCTGGATATGCACTGGAGGAACTCCTGCAAGAGAGTCAGTCCAACAGCTGAAGTGCTTTCACATTAATGTGGCTTCACTAAGTATTGCCCACCTTGCCCCTGTTCTAATGCACCTGGCATTTTTGATTCCTTCTCATTCCCCTCCTGTGCTTCGGACTCGCTTCCACCTACCTGATAACTTGTTGAGGTTGTCTGCCAACAGGATGTTCACTTGCACATCAATTAAAACTTTACATAATAAATTACAGTGCCAGGCATGTTTTCAATGATGAAGAAATGCTGCAAGTTGTAATCTTCTCAAGTATTATCACCAGGTTGGCATCACCTCGTTGTGCACCTATCTTTTTGAAAGTTGTGCCTCCTGGCCAGTATTGCAAGTGAGTAGATGGAATTATTTCACGATTTCTTGTGGGAAGAGTTATAAAAATTATTCTCTGAACTTGGTTGGAGTTAATAAGGTCCTTGGAATTGGAACAGAAAATCCTGATGGGCTAAAATGTGGAGCTACAAAACATAGCAGCAACATTTAGTGTGGCTCCTGTAACTCTCAGACGTAACTCCACTTCTCAGACTCTCAGACCAACATCCATGCTCAGGTGACAAGTTGCCAGATGAAGAGGCAAGCAAAGCAACTTGGCAGTAAATGAAGAAGTGGATCTATTTGGAAGTAAATTTAGCTAGCTGACATCACTCTTCTCAGTGGTAGAAGGCCTTCCCACCCCTCTCCCCCAATGGGGCCTGTGTCTGTTCACATCCAATGTCTATAATGAGGGCTCAGGTGAAAGGATTGCATGGATAAGGGTGCCGGAGGTGGGGGGGGGGCAGGGTATCAAGTGCCCCCTGAAAAAAATTGTGGGGGGGTGTTTTTCTCCCCCCCACCAAAAAAGTGAGAGATAAATAGAGGTGGGGGAGGGGGGAGAAAGAGCCATAAAAAGAACAAGTTCGAATTGCGAACATACCCCGTGGGAGTTCATTCGTACAACTCTCAGGTGAGCGATAGCACGGATGACAGATAGTTTTGAAATTTGGTAAGATTTTCATCACATCAGAAAAAGAAACCAGAACACCTCACAAGAGTGAGGCTCGTTTCAGATCATCATTTGCGACTTAATTTTGCGTTGGGTATCGCCCAGGACCTTTAATTATTATTAAAAACAATTTTAAGAAAATGGGCCGAAAGGGCCAGAATTGCACATTGGGCTCAGTTAATGCCTGGGGACTGGTCTCCAGAATATACCTGTCAAGTTTTGTTCGGATCCGTTCACTAATAACCGAGAAATAACAACTTTAAGAAACTGGACCGAAATGGCCGTTTCTTGGCCCAAAGGGCCAGAATCTCACTTTGGTCTCAGTTAGTGCCTGGGGAATGGTCTCTAGAATATACTGTCAAGTTTGGTTCGGTTTTGTTCACTCATAACCAAGAAATAACAATTTTAAGAAAATTGGCCGAAAGGGCCGTTTCTTGGCCCAAAGGGCCGTAATCGCACTTTGGTCTCAGTTAGTGCCTGGGGAATGGTCTCTAGAATATACTGTCAAGTTTGGTTGGGTTTTATTCACTAATAACCAAGAAATAATTTTAAGAAAATTGGCCGAAAGGGCCGTTCCTTGGCCCAAACGGCTGCAATCGCATTTTGGGCTCAATCATTGCCTGCGCATGTGTGTCTATTATATGCCTGTCAATTTTCATCGAATTCTGTTCACGAATAATGGAGAAATAGACGTTCAAATGAACTGCACACAAGAAAAGAGAGAACGCGAGCGTCGCTTAGACCCCATGGGGTGGAAGACCCAGTGGGATAGAAGACCCCATGGGGTAAAAATCCAAAATTCTTTCAAGAATTAGCTGGAGCAGAGCAAGACACTCTTTATACAGGGCAAGGTATTTTTATGCCTCCACTGACGAAGTCGCCGGTGCCATTGTGCTTTCTGGTTGTCCGTCCGTCCCAATGTCTGTCCATGCTAATTTTATGTTTTCTCTGCAACCGCTTATCCAACTGACACAAAATTTTCACCACAGGTGCAACGACTCATGTAAAATGTTTCTAAGATAAAAAAATTTTGGGGGGGGGGGATTTTGCAAGTATCATGCTCTGCACGACATCTTCTTGTTTGTTTGTTTGTCCACACAGAACTTTTGTGTTTTTTTCTGCAACCGCTTGTCGGATGGAGACAAAATTTGTACCATTGGTATGACGACTCATGTTTAATTATAATTATGATGTCACAAGTCATGTGGTGTGGTAGCCATGTTGAAAAAAGGGAAAATTTGTACCTCTGTATCTCCGAAACCGCTCCAAGGAAAAAAATTAAAACTTTGCGCGTGCACATCTTGGAAGTACTCCCCATGGGAAACAAGTGACTTGTAATTACACACGTCGAACGCTTCATCCGATTCGTATGAAAAATTTTGAGGGTCATCTTGGGATAAATTGTTTGGGGAGGGGGTTGATGACTTCATCCGTCACATGGTTTGGCAGCCATCTTGTTTTTAACACACAAACCTTCAAAAATCTTCTCCAAAACGGCTGAACAGATTGAGGCAAAACTTCACAGGTATGATCACCTTTCCATGAGGAACAAAACATTCAGCCAGAATTATTTAATATTTTAAATCTGGGTTCAGGGATTTAAATCAAAAATTGGTACAAGTATGTATAATGATGTAATCATGTGGGTAGAAGCATCTCTGGCGACGTCGAAGAGTGCCCGTTCTCGTTTAATGATAGAATGGGTGCCGTTTTCTTGGTGAAAAGTGACGGTTTTTTGGGAGGTGGAGGTATCCTTATCAAAGGGGAAAGGCACCCATTTTGTGATAAAGTGCTTTTCATGTTTTCGGGTTTTTTGCCCCCTCCTTCCCCCATCCTGAAATGCTTGTCGTGCCTGTGCATGGAAGCAGGTCATGAAAGAAGATAGAAAGCTGTATGATTGAGAAAGGCATTACCTCACGAGAATATGAAGTTGGGGGAAAGAGCAGTGACATATTGAGACAACACAATACATGATTTAAAAACATAATGCTGTGAATAGCTATGCTGGTTACATCAAGAATGTGAAAGCATGATTTACAGGATGTTGTGTTCCTACTGCACTTTGTCAGGTGGACAGGAAGATGGGCCAAGTGATGGTGGAGGCTGGAATGACCTTGGAACAACTCAACAATGAGCTCCCTCAACATGGCTTGGCTCTTGCGAAGCGAGTACCTTTCAGTTGCTAGTTTTCATACACTAAATAATTTGCTCACAATTGAGCATAAACAAACTAATTAATGACCACTCTAACATTGAAAAACATCATGTACACAATCAGCTTCCAAGATCATTATTCCTGTAAATAAGTAAAACAAACAAAAATCACAATTGGGCAACGACAAGAAAATTGACAACTGCTATATAGCAGGCATAAGCTTCAGGAGAAACATGAAAGGAAAGAGAACAGGAACATCGCAGGTACGATGACATACTAGAATTTCCACCAGAGTGGAAAGCTGGCTTCTCCATGCCTGAATAAAGGAACAAATCTTCAAACCTTTCAATGCCACATATATGGCCCGAAGGTGAAGCTTGTGTCTGTGTCTTATACAAGAGATAAGACACATGTCTCAGAGATATGGACAGTGTCTTATACAAGCAGCCAAGAGAGCAGTCTTAATCCACACAACGATGGTGATTGCACATGATAGAGCATAGAACACTGATTGGTTCTTCCTCAGGTAGCTGAAATGATGAGCATTTGCTCGGCCTCAGATGAACAGTGGCCTTTTGATAAAATAACACTGTCAGGACAATGCAGCAGAGTCAAAGAACAATCTGAACTCGAGGCAGAGAACCCCCTGGTGTGAAGGTTCAAAGTACTGATTACAGAACCAGAACAAATGGGGTTATCTTAAAATGATGATAACAATCAAGAATGTAAACTTAACCTGTGTCACTTCCACATGCCACTCAATCTGTAGAATCTGCAGTACAGGCAATGAATAACCCAATCTGCTATGATTTGCCACCACATACTTAACCACCTTGTTTGTTCACCACTAAGGATCACTGACCTTCTTCTCCTCGTATTTTGTTTCCTTCCAGCCTCGGGGCCGTGTCCGATATTAGCATGGGGGGAATGATTGGAACCGGTACACATGGGTCGGGAATCCGGCATGGAATGCTGGCCACACAGGTATCATCAGATCAACATCAGGCAAATGTATTCTATCACATGGTATCTGACAAATTAGGAATCTAAGGCAGAGTATCTAACAGCACCACCACCAAAATCACAACTGTACGCATCACACACACACACGACATGCAATAGAACCATTCAGCTTCTATTTGTGTTCATAAAATAATGAACAACATGGGAGGGTCATGTGTTGCCATCGCACTTGAAAACTAGAATGGCACTCAGTGGAGTGCACACCACTGTCAGGCTGAACAGTTTACATTTTGTATCCCAAAGATAGGCCGGATCTGCATCCAGACCTGAACTAAAATCGAATCGCCTTGTTCCTGTCACCAACCCAACTCATCCACCAAGTTTTATCATAACCCGACCCCAACATTCTTAAATGTCATCTATATATCGTTTTTGGCCTCATCTCTCAATGGTGACGAATTACTTTAAATAATTCGAGTATCTGAATCTGTATCCAGATATTCACTAAAATCTGACCAATTCGTGTTTATCACACATCCAACCTGCCCACCAAGTTTCGCCCCAATCCGTCCATAACTTTTTGAGATATCATGCTCACAGACAAACAAACAGACAGGGGTGAATACATAACTTCCATCCACTGAAAGAAAAGAAACAGCTGACAGTGCACACCTGCTCATGGAGGCAAGAATTAGGAAACGATGAAACTTGTAATAACGCGCACACACACACACACACACACACACACACACACACACACACACACACACACACACACACACACACACACAAACAATTCGTGAATGATGAAACTTGTAAAAACACACACACACACACACACACACACACACACACACACACACACACACACACACACACACACACACACACACACACACACACACACACACCAATTCGTGAATGATGAAACTTGTAAAAACACACACACACAAACCTGTTCTCTCCATTTACTATTGAAACCAATCCACATTTATGTCTCCATGACCCTCTCATACAGTACTAACACTCAAGCTCACACAAGGTACATCATCCATGCTGCAGTTGAATTTCTGGCAATGTGTACAACTGAATGCTGGCACAGTGAGGTGATCTACATGATCTCTAAAATTTTGCAATCCTCCAACAGACACCATCATGTTGACACCAACATTTCTGATGTGCATTTTGAAGGTGGTGAAAGTGCGGCTTATGACAGCAGCCGGGCAGGTTCTGGAGTTATCGAACGACATGGATAACGATGAAGAGCGGGATATGTTCCATGCTGTCCAACTGCACCTCGGTGCTCTGGGAGTGCTTCTCACCATCACACTCCAGTGTGTAAAGGCATTTCGCCTGGAGATGGTGCAGACACCAGGAACACTTACCCAGGTCCATTTGAACTGGTGTCTCTGAGTTGGTTCATTGTATTGGCACGTCCTCCAGTTTGTCCTCATCGTGTTTATGTCAAGTTATGCCCAGAGGGTAGAGAAGAAAGTAATCCAATACAGTGGAGTCCTTTAATAAGGACCAATCTTTATAACAAGGCTTGTGATAATGAATGGTGTTTTTGATTGAGTTGGACGAGCAAATGTATAACTATGTCAGGTCAGGTATGGGAGCATGTGCCAGAACAGCACGTCGCTGCATCCACTTTCTGTCGGTACTCCAGGGTAGATGCCTGGCCCATCCCCATCTCCATGACTTGCCGATCAACCTGCTGCAACCACAAGGCACATGGTCGGCTCATTGGCCTCCTCCACTCACGGGACTCCCTCGCTGAGAGAATCTGGTGAGCAGGATCAGCGTCAGGAAAACGAGCCACATGTTCATACAGCCGCAGCTGACGCTCACGGACTATACAGGAAACAAATCTCATCTGAGTCTCTCTCAGCAACCGCTCAATGGACACAAAGTCTGAGCAGCGATAGCCAAGGATTCTCCGAAGAGACCTGGTACCAAAGGAATTAAGTCTCCGTCTCAGATCCTTGGTCAGAGTCCAAGTCACGCATCCATAGAGCAAGACTGGAAGCACCAAGGACCTGAAGACTCGGACTTTCATCCTCCCACACAGGTACCGGCAGCGCCACACCCCATTATCCAGTGAATCCATGACTCCCCAGGCCCGACCGACGTCTATTGACCTCTGACTCACAGCCAGCAGAGACATGAATATCACTGCCAAGGTAAGTGAATCTCTCCACGACCTCAACATCCTCACCACAAACGGGCACAGACAGGACAGCAGCATCCAAGATCTTAGTTTTGACCCAAGAAACCCGTAATCCCAGCAGCTCAGACTCCTCATTCAGCACCTCGAGGGCCCCCAAAAGGATATCTTAAGTCTCCGCAAAGATGACTGCATCATCTGCAAAATCAAGGTCAGAGATCTTGACATTTCCAAACGATGCACCGCAACTTGATCTCTCCAACGTCCTACCTAGAATCCAGTCCATACAAGTGCTGAAAAGTGTGGGGGCCAGTACACACCCCTGATGAACTTCCGTAACAACGAGAAATAAGTCAGAGATGGTACCAGAGTCGAGTTCAGCCATCAGATCGATCAGTTTTGGTAGCACCCCACGAAGACCACGAATCCTCCAGAGGGCATCCTGATTCACTGAATCGAATGCTTTACAGAGATCAACATAGGCTGCAAGCAGCCCCTGCCAAACCTCTCATCTGCATTCGGTGAGGACCCGAAGAGCAAGGATACGGTCAATCATTGACCTCTTTGGTGTAAAGCCTGACTGCTCTGGACACTGAGTCACAAATAACTATGTGACAAAAACTTTCACACTTTACCAGCAGTCTATCCTTTGCTCTCACAACAAAAGATATCTTGAAAAAAGAAATCTTTTTGTTGATATGGGTTAATCTGTTCCGTGTTCCCAACTGAACACCTGGTTTGTAATTCAGGGTAACTCAGCTTCAAATCCCTTACACCATATTTGTTTGTCCATCATATACGAATGTTCTTGAAATTCATATAAAGGTACCCTGATATCTACTGTCTTCATTCTACATGTGATTGATGTGTGAGCTCCACCATGAGCCTCAGATCAATGTAAAAATAAATAAAGGTTTTGTATGTCATTTGCGACCCCTATAAAATTTACAATCAGCCATTCAAGTCATATCCAGCATTATGATCGAGTATGGTTGTATAACAGAAGTGGTTATTCGTGTGTTTTTTCGTGTGTGTGTTTTCTCCTGCTCATGCAGGTCGTTGATGATCTCCACAACTACTTACAGTGCTGGGAGTTCTTCCGTTTCTTCTGGTTCCCACACACGAACTCGGTGGCACTGTTGCAAGTAAAAAGCACGGACAAGGCAAGGAGATCAATGGAACCAAATAAGCCCGTTGAAATATTCGTCACCCACTCACACAGTGCTTTGAGTTTGCTCATTGGCATGTTGCTTCAATGCATACTTATTGACCTGTTTTTTTTTTCTTTCTTTCTTTCGAAGATTGAGGCTCAGCGAAGAGCAAGGTGATAGAGGGAATGAACTGACAATGGGGCAGCAATAAACGACCAATAAAAAATGAGGGAGAGCACGAGAGATAGATAGATAGATAGAGCGAGATAGATAGATAGAGCAAGATAGCGAGATAGATAGATAGAGCGAGACAGATAGATAGATAGATAGATTGAGCGAGACAGATAGATAGATAGATAGATTGAGCGAGACAGATAGATAGATAGATAGATTGAGCGAGACAGATAGATAGATAGATAGATTGAGCGAGACAGATAGATAGATAGATTGAGCGAGACAGATAGATAGATAGATTGAGCGAGACAGATAGATAGATTGAGCGAAACAGATAGATAGATTGAGCGAGACAGATAGATAGATTGAGCGAGACAGATAGATAGATTGAGCGAAACAGATAGATAGATTGAGCGAGACAGATAGATAGATTGAGCGAGACAGATAGATAGATTGAGCGAGACAGATAGATAGATAGAGCGAGATAGATAGATAGATGGAGCGAGATAGATAGATAGATAGATAGATAGATAGATAGACAGATGGAGCAAGATAGATAGATAGATAGAGCGAGATAGATAGAGCGAGATAGAGAGATATATAGAGCGAGATAGATCGATAGATAGATAGAGCGAGATAGATAGATAGATAGATAGATAGATAGATAGAGCGAGATAGATAGACGGAGCGAGATAGATAGATAGACCGAGATAGATAGATAGACAGAGCGAGATAGATAGATAGATAGATAGATAGAGCGAGATAGACAGATAGACAGAACGAGATAGATAGATAGAGCGAGATA
>NC_140964.1:74385513-74493013 GCF_056783735.1 Eptatretus burgeri
TCCGGTTAGCAACTTCTGCACTGTGAAGAAACGGACCAAGTGGTTCACATGTTTCATGTGAATGGCCTTCTTCAGATGGCCTACGAGGACCAACATACACACACACACAAACTTTTTTTTTCCTGTTTTTACGATGCATTACATATACTTCGTACTTTTTTGATGTGGACAATCACTCTCTGTGATGGAAACTCGTCATAAGTGTTTGATAAAACTCGAATAAGACAATCTCCATGCAGTTTTCAACAGAAACGTTTTAGCTTTTCACATCACAACCTGTATGTCACAGCTCATTCCTGCCAATCCTTGTGCCATGGATCAATCGCCTGTTCTTCTTTCTGCTCTTCTCAACGCCACGCCACTCTGTCGAACGCAGTGACCGAGTGTTCAACTTTGATTGCCTGTTCCACCAGCACGTGCAGGACTGGGCCGTGCCGCTGTGAGTGGCCCTTCGGCAAAATGTCCTGAACCCGATGTTGCACTCCGCATTTGTGTTTCTGTTTGTTGTTTATTTTGTACTTGCAGTATGCTCTTTGGAGCTGTTGTAAAAGCTATCGGCTCACTAATGAGAGGTTATCCAACACAAGGAGGAGGAAACACCTCCATCCTTGACATCAAAAAGACAATTTCAAAGATATTTTGTATCTCCTTCGTTCTCTTTAAGAGAGAAAGCAAAGATTGTGCTGCTTCAACTGCAACAATGGCTGGATAACAACTCCGTGGTGCGTGCCCATTACCCTGTGGAGGTGCGATTTGTTCGGCGTGATTCAATCTTGCTCAGTCCCTGCTATAATCAAGACACCTGCTTCATCAACGTAGTGATGTACAGGTGAAACTCCTTTCTCTTTAATGATATCTTTGCTTTTTTTTATTGTTGCTCTAGTTATTAACCTCCGCTATCAAAGATCGGAGGTTACTGTTTTCACCCGTTTGTTTGTGAACAGTATTACGGAAAAACTCCTCGACGGATTTCGACGAAACTTGGTTGGGGGATTAGGTATGGTCCAAGGATCATGCCATTATGTTTTGGACTTGGTCCAAAATCCAATATGGCCGCTATGGCGGCCATTTTGAAAAAATATTTGAATTTTTTTTTTTTTGCATTTCTACATGTTTTAAGTGATTTCCAACCCCTCCCCCCCCAAAAAAAAAATTGTCAGAGAAAAAAATATTTTTGCAACTTTTTTTCAACAAAATTTCGATTTTTTTTTGCATTTCTACATGTTATAAGTGATTTCCAACAAAAAAAACAGGCCAAAATTATAATTGCAGCTGATTTTGGAACTTCAGGTGGATATACCCACGTAAAATCAATTTCTGTCTCAAGGAATCGAGTTATGATGAATGAACTAAGTATGTAAAAGTTAAAAGTAAAAGGGAAAGTTGCAAACTATAACTCTGTGAGCACTGTTGACGTCAAATTGAATGAATAGGATATCAGGTTCACTTGAGTGACCGTGCAGTATTGGCGGTGGAGGTTTTTCACTCTACCGAGTGCTCCCCCTCGAGTTTCTTCTGTTTTTAACGTGAGGAACGATTTGAGGATCTGAGGACAATCAGAGTTATAGAACCCACCTGCTGATAAAAATACAGGTAGTCAACACAACCTGCATATATATATATATATATATATATATATATATATATATATATATATATATATATATATATATATATATATATATATATATATATATATATATTTAGTCATCAATGCACTTAAACAGAAGAAAACAATACGATGGCACAAGTAGAGACTGAAGGCAAAGAACCATACAAAAATGAAAAAGGAGAAAAGACAGTTCTCGCCAAGGAAGTGTCCAAGATTGTTGTTTTCAGTGCCAATCTTGGTCATGTGTTTCTATCTTTAGGCTTTATCAGTGCGAACAAGATTGCCTTAAATGTTGTTCTTCTTGCGTATGGCAGCTTGGCTGCCAGGTCGCTATCATTTTGTTGGGGCATGACTATGTCGCTGATGCTGTGTCCCGATATCAGTACACTGGTACTCATTTTGCCAACCTCATAAGGATGACAGACTGAGTCAACCCCACCTGGTGTTAAATTCAGTGGCCAACAGGGCTCAAACTCAGGATGCTAAGATCCCATGCCAGCCTCCCTCACCAATAAGCCAACACCAGGGTTATTGTCTTAAATGCAAAGCATACAGAGAAACCTCTATATTGTTTGACACCACCTAACAGGAAGGGGACCATGAAGTAAAATGAGACAGGATGCCTCATTTGCCTCACTGGGTTCTATGTTAGCCAAGATAGCTGAGTTTGTGGATTATTATCTAGCAATTTACAATTTCAATTCGCTGTGGGTTAGAAATGGCAAATGGTTGAGTATTCACCACCATGGAACATCGCATGAGTGATATCGCAACAATGATGACTGCAACCTGCAGCTTGTCCGATTCGCAACAGTCTTTCTCCTGGATTCTGTGAAATCCCAAGCTCTCAACACAGTCACCATCTCCTCCAAAGAAGCAGAAGAACAGGGCCTCTTGTTCTCTCACCTCAGACAGGTTGAGGGCTCCTGTTTTCTCTGGCCTCTTATCATGTCTTGCTCCCCCTCCTTTTTCGTCGCTCCAGTCCTTCCAGATCGCACATATTCTCTCAGCAACCCCCTCTTTGTGAAACTACCCAAATCTCGGGCCACCGATCTCAACTATTACTTTACTCCTCACTTTTGCCACCTATACATTCTTTCTCAGTCTAATTCATCCTTTACTTTTCTCGCCAGTGCTTCAAGCTTGCAATGCATCACCACCTCATGTCATCCTCTATCTTTACCATGATATTTTCTGTCCTCCTTAACTCCTCTTACCTCTCTCCCTCAGGTCAGTAGGCTTCTTTCACTCCTCTCACTCTCTCTCTCTTCCTGTTCATTCATCCCCTATACTGTTAGCTGACAGCAACCGAGGAATTACAAGACTGTGGAGAATTTCGAAACTGGTCCCTGTCCTAAAGACCCACTTAGATATCCATATTCAGTCAAGGAAATTAAGGCCGATTATAAGGTCCAAAGACTACAATTCTTCCAGAGGTTGATTACCGAAGTAAATCTGAGGGTCAGCGTTGTCGTCTTCATGTGGAAATAGATCGAGTACAAGACTTTTCGGCAATGAAAGACATGTTCAAGATGATTAACCAGTTTCTTATTTTCTCCAGATCAGTGGACAAGGATGCAGCTGCAGCCTGTATTTCATTAGTATGAAAGACTTTCTGGCACCGAGTAGAGTCGTCTGCAAAGTGATGTTTTCCCAAAAGGCCAAGAGGTTATTAATATATATTAATAAATGTCAGTGTGCATCAGTCAGTCAGTGTGTGCGTCTCCTCCACAACTCCAAAACCATGAAACCTCGCGGCCCCAAACCATGAAACCTTTGTATGCATAAGAAGGGATTCTGTGGTAGTGCATGAATGAAATTTGGGTGTTTGGGTTTATCGAAACACCCCTTTTGAAGATAATTAATGGCCTTATTTCATTATCCTTTATCAAGGCTCATCATTGGTCACCTCTCTCTCCCTCGGTGGGGTCTTAATTTGCCTTTTTTTTTTGGCCTGCTCAATAATGCCTGTGGTTGCTGGTTGCATCATTTTCTGGAAGCAAGAGTGTGCTGCTGATGCATTGCCCCTGTTACCAATAAGCTGATGCTCATTTTGCCAACCTCCGAAGGATGACAGGTTCAGTCAACCCACTTGGTGTTATTGCAACGGCATGACAGGGGCTCAAACTCAAGACCCTAAGTTCTTAAGCGAGTCACCTTAACCATTAAGCCAACACCAGGCTTACATCAACCGCTAAGCCAGTCTAAGGCTTGGGCAGGGGATAGGATTCCATCATGGGCTATGTATGCATTGCTTCTGAGCATGAATACAATTCAGCAATCAGGACCCTGGATTGGCAAAAAAATTTGTTCCCAGGGCTCGGTGCCAAAGTGTCAAACACTCAGGAAAGGAGATTGGGACCATACTCTGTGCAGAGCGTTGGTGCTGCTGAAGCAGTCTCCTTGGCTACTGGGCACAATCTGAGACAGGTCGCCACTCCGACACAGGATACCAGCCAGCATGCTGGCACTCATTTTGAAGACCTCAGAAGGATGACAGGCCAAGTTAACCCCACCTGGTATTAATTCAACAGCTGAGCAGGATTTGAACTCAGGCCGCTTGGATCCAAAGTCCTCCACCCTAACCATTAAGCCAACACCAGGCATAAACACTCACGATATGTCTGGAAAGACTGCCTTGACCTCTTCCTTGAAGTTCAGAGCATCTATCCAGAATTGCTAAGCTAGCAGAAGGAGCATCTCTCTGGTGGCATGGCCAGGACGGAAACCAAAATGATGGTCTGATGTTAATGCGTTGGAGAATAGGTAGACCTTGAAATTATCAATTAAATTACCTTCCTCGTGTATCAGTCAGAGGGTCTGTCTTGCTGCTCTTCATAGTATAGAAATGATATGATATAAGCCACCTTCCAAAGTGAGGGGAGGTGATCTCCAGGGAGGGACCTGCAGAATAGTAAAAGAAGCACAGCCAGCTCAGACAGCACAGGTTCTGAAGAGTGCATCGATGTCATCAGTACCAGTTGAGATGTCGACTCCTTTTTTCCCCCACTATTAAAAAAATATCATATCACATACTGTACATAAATATGTACTTCCATTATTAAAAGCTGTAGCTCAAAATGAAGAGTTAAAAATGAAAATTGACAATGTAACTTTGGTCAACACTTCAAGTTGAGCAGAAGTATGATATACTTTGGAAACAACTGCACACTCAATGTACATACATTTCAAGTTAATAAACACTCACAACACTATCATTGTGATCTGCCCTTTTAGGCCATACGGCAAGGAGGTGGAACGGGAGAAATACTGGAAAGGATACGAAGCAATCATGAAAAGTGCTGGTGGACGACCTCACTGGGCTAAGGTCACAGTCCACCCCACTCCCCGGATCAACAAACCCCTCAATATAAAATATACCTTGGGATGTTGCACGTTTACATGATTTCTTTCACGTTAGTTGTTCAACAAATTAATTTCCAATGAGGAATAGCATGTGCACTTGTCCATTTCTCCTGTTTTACTTATCCAAAACAAACCCAATTTACTTATTCCAACACTTCATTCATTTAACATGCATTTTCCTCCACAGGCTCACAGCTGCAATCACAAGGACATACAGCAGATGTTCCCAGAGCTGCCTCGCTTTCTGGCTATACGTCAGAAGCTCGATCCCACTGGAATCTTCCTCAATGACTACTTGCAAAGAACCCTCATCGGTCCTTATGATAATATGTGTGCTCAATGAATTGCATGTAATGAAAGGTACCTGAATGGAAATGCCACTCTTCTTTGTCATGCCTGAAATTAGCTACCTGTTGTGGCATTTCAAATTTCCAAAGTTTAATTTCAACTCCCGATCAATGCAAATTTGTGCTCGTCATGTTTTTTTTTTTTTTAACTTTTGCAGAGTTCGTTGGGAGAGCTGCGTTGATTAATTATTCATGTACAGTATAAACCAAATCCATATTGCTGAAAACCTAAACATACAATATATTTTCATGACCGGTTGGAAGGAAGAATCATTTACAGTTTGACGATGCAACTGATGAGCCAGTGAAGAGCACAAGAGAGTTCTGCGACCAATTATTCATGTTACCATCACAACGTACTTCCCTTCCATATTTCTCAAATTCATCTTTCATCTGTGCAACTCCTGTGGTTCAATCTTCAGAGCTCTGATTTCACTGCTGATGCCTCTTTTGATTCAAATATTTAACACTTTTTACTACTTCAAGGCTACATTGCTATGCCAGGTGCAAACGAAAAGGAATGTAGAGTAGGGTAATGTGAGAAAAAAGAAATGGGGATAAAAGAAAGGTCGAGGGAAAAGGTGTAAGCAGGAGTAAAAGGAAGTCGTTTTTGTGTCTGTGTCACGGAGATGGCAAATCAAGGTCATCGGAGTCATGTGCAGATGTTACTCCCAAGACCGACATTACTAAGTCCGTGCACCGGCCTGTGCACGATGACGGGACTGTTGGACTCAGTTGAAGTACTTGGTCTCAAGAGAGAAGGACCAATCCACTCCTCAGGAGCAAATCAATAATTATTCTCCAAATGGTCTACGGATACAGATCTTATAGAGATGTCATCCCCTTCCCATTTATTTTCTCTGTTGTACCATTTGTCAAACATTAAAAGATTACAGTTCACCAATTAAATAAACTTTTTGTTAACATTGATCTCAGACTCATGGAAGAGTTTAAACAGAAATCATATGCAAGCCAAAGACATCTGTGAACTTTTACCTGAACATCAAGGGCATTAGTAGGCAATGGATATACACTGGTATGGTGATGTGAACCAGGATGATCTGCATCACGAGCCAAGAGTTCAAGTGGGAACATCAACAGGCCAACTTTCTGATGCACACCATTTAACAACTTGCACCATATGATTTCTGTAAAATTATGTCATGATGTTTAATGATGAGGTGGACTTTTAGGTTGCAAAAGTGCTTCAAAACTACAACAACAACAAAAATATCAGATAACTGAAAATGCACCTTCTTCCCCTGACAAAAAGTCGAAGAAGACTTCCGCACAACCACTTATGGTTCCAATAGTTCTGTCCAGGAATGCTGTAAATGTAAATTTGAGAAAACAAAAATCACATGACCATTGCACAATCACTCTTTTGGGTAGTGGCCCATGTTAATGCCCTGTGGAGACCTATTTCCATTACCTTGACCCCAATCTGCTTACATTCCTCCTTCCCTTACTCCCATAGTTATTCTGACCATCATTCCAACACCAGCAAAGTGCAGGTTCCTGGCGAGCTAGTTATTGTTGTTGGCTACATAACAAGCATCAGCATAGTCACGTTACAGCAACATTGCGAGTGCTACATTATTTTAATAGATTGAATTGCAAACGGTGTGCCTTGTAATTGCTGAATAAATACCCAGTTTATTATACAAAGCTCGTTAGATCTGGTATCATTTAATTGGGTGAGGATAAAGCTTGAATTTGGTAAGATTAACAAGTTTCGAGATTTTACTGTTGGAATATGAAATATTTGTAAAATAACAACTTCAGCTTCATGCTCACAATTCAATCAGAAATGCTGTACAAGCGACGACGATTTCCGATACTTTTAAAGACATGTAATTTACAAATAACATCACAGTATGGCCTATGCAATTATAATCAAAGGAATAATTATACTCTGGCCTACTTAATGCTAGCCCAGCCATATTGCTGCTTCATACGAGGAACAACATATAATAACGAGTTCATAGAACACAATGCTCCACACAGTGTTAAGTATATACTTCAATATAAAGATAGTGATTTTTTTTAAAGGTCGTTAAAAACGCCAGAAGTTTAGCACGACTCAAGCAGCCTTCTCCACCACTTTATTAGTCCCTTACCAGTTTCACCGGAGGGGACTATAGGTTTGCTATCCATGTCTGTGGGGTTTTTTTTCCAACTTTTTCCCCATATTCAACTGAAACTTGATGCATGGCTTTATGAAAATAAGTTGCAGAACACGTTCAAGTTTCAAGCCGTTTCGTTAATTCAGTTACGCCTTTTTTAGACTTGGAAAATATCACATTATACGTGGGTCAGTGTTCTGCTGCCCTGACTCCACCTCACTGCATCCCAGGCATCAGATCTGGGTGTTAATCTCTGGCCCAATGCATTTGGAATGATCCCAGGTTTATAACCATTAACCATGATGTATTATGTATGCACATAAGCCGTACGCTTCATGTATGGACATAGTGTTTTCGCTTCATTTATGTACATCGGGTAATTTTATTATTTTTCGGCACCGAACGCACCATCATACACCGCCCAAATAAACAAACAAACATTCATTGGAACAAGTGGGGAACATGTATTGCAAAGCAATTCTTACTCTTGTTGAACATGTCCAAGTACTGCAAAACTGGAGGCTCTCAGAGGTGCAAAGGTGATTTGTGTTCTACAGTATTCAAAGTATACAATTCAATTTAAACAAAATAGATTGTAAAAGTCGTAAAACTAAACAAATTCCGGAATTTACCAACGTTGACGCAGTGTCTATTACACCACCATATTTAACACATCACATTAGTTATTTGTGCCTGGTGTTTGTGTCCTTTACAACATCTTTAAAAGCAGTAAGTTCCCTGTTTTGAATGATTTTCTATTTTGTTTGACTGCCAGACAGACAGAGTAACATAATAATAATAATAATAATAATAATAGTATCACTGTCTGCGCATACACAATCAGGACAAATTTGAGCTAAAGTACGATAAAACTGCAGGTTCGTTTTCTGATTCATGCTTCAAATGTAACTTTCAATTTAAATAAGTTGTACCTTGATCATAAACTGACGTTTGTGGACAGACGGACATGAACCAATTGCTTAACCCATTTTTCGCTCCACCTGGTAACAACTATTTTCTATCCCCTTGATCTAACAATACCAAGTCATCACCTCATTCAATGCTGCATGGTCTTCATTCTCAACATGACAACTTTTTACATCGGTCTAAAGCTCATGGAGGAGCTTGGACACACGCCACATGCAGGACAAAGACATTAGTAGACGTCACAGTGTACTTTTACATGAATAATAGACATTAGTAGACAATGGACAAAAACATACGGTATGTGGGATTTGAACCTGGGTTTCCTGCATCATGTGAAAGAACAGTCAAAGGCCAACCAAATTTTTAGTTGCCCTTCAAATTATCAACGTTCAGAGGTAGTTTAAAGGTTGACCCACTTGGATTTCTAATATCTTGATGATCCTAAGACTTGTTGGAAAGGTTCTCCTTACTGCAGATGCCAATCAGTCAAGCAACAACTGTTCATTTCATTGCTTTATATTTAAATATCAGTGCAATACTCTAATCTGAAACATCAGCTCAATACAAAGGAAAGTTGTTGTTTTTAACATTAAATTAACAAGTTGGAAACACATGAAGCATAACAAAACTGCTCTATTTTTGCAAATCTACCAAGAGATGAGGAATAGAATGAAGGGGGAGTGGGTGGTGATAGCAGTGTTGGGGGGGGGGGGTTAACACTGCTAACTTGTAATAAATAAACAAACTCGTAATAAACCTGCACTTCATGCTCAGAACATAATGATGCAACAAATAACCTGAAGATGGCGTCAAACACTTCTGCAAACCACGAATACATTCATCCGTTGCCACCACTTCTCATCGGCTGTCACTTTCTACATTTAATTTTCACCAAAATGCCTCACGCAAGTGGACTGCGACGCTAATCTACAATTGTATATTTATGTACAGTAGATATATATAGGAGTCGGCTAACCATCAAACTAGAACTTAGTCTTACACACCCATTGCTACCAGTAGAAATTCTGTGTGAGAAAACTAGCGGCAGCAGTCATCCAGCCTTGTCTTCCATCGCCCAGCCCACCACCTAACGCGGACATAGCCTTGTACGGTGCTGCGGGGACTCCCTCTTCTTCATCATCCTCTGGCAGGTAGCTGGGGAGCGAAACTGCAGCCGCTGCGGTTCCCTCTGGGGTGAGAGGAAGCAATACCTGCAAGGGGTAGGAAGGATCCATAAAAGGAAAATAAAAATTAAATAATTTTTTAAAAAACAACTCAATGATGTTACCTGTGCACCAACATTAATCTCCAGATATGGACTCATAATACCTCAAGGTTATGGGATTCAGTCAATTTCAACTCACCACTCAGAAATTCCATACAGAGGTTAATGTTTATAGAAGATACAGATAAGGGATTGAAGGTTTATACATTGACAAAGGAGTTGAGGAATAGACAGCAATGGGATGTGCAGACTGATAAGGTTAGGTCAGGCAGAAATTATGGGAATAGATGCGAGCAGTATGTGAGGTTACTGCGAGTGTCTACTTGCTGCAGCAAGTATGTGACAAGAGGAGATAAACAGAAAAGCTTAGAATGGGAAGATAAGCAAGCAATGGACTGGCTGATGAATGTATGCGACGCTGTGGAGTTTGAAGAGAAGCAGATACAAATGGCACGATCCAAAAGGGATGCAACAAACATTTATAGCACCTCTGTGAAATCAGTCCACTGCCTCTTCCCAACTCCCCACCCCCTCCCTTCCTCAAAAAATTTGCATCAACATTAAGAATTGACCAATGTGGAGAGTAATAAACAAAATTCCGCCAAGTCTGCACATCTGAAGCGGGCTTCAAGCAGTGAGCTGGGCAACTACCAGACAGTGACGAGCATCAAAAAGACATTTGAAAGGGATTTTAAAAGAAATATTAATGAAAAATAATAATAAAAAAAACATAAAATGTGGGCCCTTACTGCATCATCATCCTCTTCTATTATTATTATTATTATTACTACTGCATGCCCGTAGGTACAAACAAAACAACTTTCAAACCGCATGCCAGAAACAACTACACAGGTCGTTCCTTCGCTCTCATGTGCCCGTACATGCAAAAAAAAAAAAAAAACTTTCAAACCGCGTGCCAGAAACAACAACCACACAGGCCGTTCCTTCGCTCTCGTAAACGACAACTGGATTGGGGCATTGTGTTTCTCTGTAAATGCGCAAAAGAAATCGAGAAATTATTAGAATACAGTAAGTCATCACGATGCGGAAGTCGTGCGTGCCCATATAGAATGTTCACATGCAATCCACAAATTATCGCTTGCATTGATTTTGCCTTTTATCGCAAGGAAAAACACAAAGAGAAGAGGAAAGAGGAGAAAAAAAAACATGCAAAAAATAATTTACTTCTTGCTTCGGAGCATACCAGCACTCTGATGTTACCCAAATTGATGCACCGTCTAATATGAAAACGATCATAACTTGGGGCATTGTGTTTATCTATAAATGCGCATAAGAGAAATTATTAGAATACACGAAAAAAAAACATGCAAAAAAAATAATTTACTTCCTGCTTCGGAGCATACCAGCACTCTGATGTTCCCGAAATTTATGCACCGTCTAATATGAAAACGATCATAACTTGGGGCATTGTGTTTATCTTTAAATGCGCATAAGAAATCGAGAAATTATTAGAATACACGAAAAAAAAACGTGCAAAAAAAATAATTTACTTCCTGGTTCGGAGCATACCAGCACTCTGATGTTCCCGAAATTTATGCACCGTCTAATATGAAAACGATCATAACTTGGGGCATTGTGTTTATCTATAAATGCGCAGAAATCGAGAAATTATTAGAATATACGAAGTCATCATTATCCGGAAGCCCGTACGTTGTAACCCGAAATGGGGAACGAGGCTGCCCGTAAAAAAAAAAAAAATAATAATAATAATAAAAATAAAAAATAAATATTCAAACCGCGAGCAACAAACAACAACCACACAGGCAGTTTCTTCGCTCTTGTGTGCCCGTACGTGGGTGGCGTGGAATTTCGCATATCACAGTTACGATGACTCGCAATTTAGGTTTTAATGGCCAATTATTCAATTAGCGTCAATTCAATGTCCTTGCAAGGAAAAACAAAAAGAGAAGAGAAGAGAGAAAAAAAATTACTTACTGGTTCGGAGCATACCAGCACTCTGATGTTACCGAACTTTATACACCAGCTAATATGAAAACGATCATAACTTGGGGCATTTGTTTATCTATAAATGCGCATAAGAAATGATTAGAATACACAAAGTCATCATTATCCGGAAATCCGTACGTTGTAACCCATAATTTGCGAACGCGGCTGAGCTTCCCTTTCCCATCGGCCACGCCCACGCAACAACGTGTCTTGTCATTGGTTTGGTAAATAAATGGCCATAACTTGGGAAGCACTTGTCCGATTAATATCAAACCTTGAAAAGGTACATCCTCGGGTGCACAGCAATATACCTGGCAAGTTTCAATTAGATCGGACCAGCGGTTGTCGAGAAACGGCGGTCACAGACACAGACACAGACACAGACACAGACACAGAGACAGACACAGAGACAGACACAGAGACAGACACAGAGACAGACACAGACAGACACAGACAGACACACTGCTGGAATTATAGATAGATGGCAGGATCAATATCAGCGAGGGCTCACAAGATATCTCAGATGTTGCACAATAGCCTTTGTGAGGTCAGCAGCCTTCATGCACGTGGAGTAATGCAGTCACGTGGAACCTCATATGTCTGGCTCAATTTCGGTTGGAAAGCAGGTTTCTGTGTTATTATTATTATTAGCCCATCTCTCACTGCAATCACGTGTGCACGTGTGCCGTAACTATTTTTTTTTTTTTAACTATTTCAGCTTTTGTCATCAAACTTTCAACAAAGCTTTATTATGAGAATATGGAGAAGACAAATTAATAATTTGGTCAAAAGTACCGTTTAGCAAACGGAAGAAAAAGAAGTCCAAATACAAAGCGGACAGGCTTTGCATTTTCAGATGCTTTCTTGCTAAGTTTTCATCCCTGTCTGTCGATTTGTTAATTCAATTATTTTATATACATTGTCAAGACTCGCATAAGAGCCAACATACAGAACACATTGCAAAGGGAGCAGGAGATAAGAAGGGCAGAAGAGGGAAGCACAAAACAGTGGGTAACAGAGACATTAGATCTGTGGAAGGGAGAGGGATGGGGCAGGGTACATGGGATAAACAAGATGGACACGACAAGGACTTTCAGGAAGGAAAGCAGGGAATTTGAAGGTGGTGGGTCTGAGGAGGATTGATGGGGGTAGAAAAGATGATGGTTTTGGATGGAGGAAGATAAGAGATGGTGGTGACCAGCTGTTTTGAAGACCTGGAGGGAAGAGTGGGATTGAAGAGAGTGTGCGAATTTGTTCCAGAGGTGGGGGGGGGGGTGTGGACAGGAGCTCAGGTGTGCTAAGGAAGGAGTTTGCACAACGGAGAATGCCCAGTCGGCAACTGGCTTTGGAGGACAGCTTGGAAATGTAGCTTTCCCAGGATAGATCATGGCAGATGATGTGGCACAAAAGCTTGAATGACAGGACTTCTTCCAGAGGGTTGTTGAGAAACTAAATGGGGGGGGGATCCAGATGGTCCTTTTGGAGAGACATAGAAAGAGTGTGAGATTTGTCAGGATTGGAAGACATGTTAAAAGTGTTTGACCAGCTGGTGATTTTATTCACGTATGCAGAGTGAAGAGGCTGCTGCTTACCGATCTGAGGGATGAGAGATGGTACGGCAAAGGGTGGAGTCATCAGTGAAGAGATAAAAAGGATTTTCCAGAGAATCAGAGAGATAATTGATGAAAACCAGAAAAAAAAAACAAGACCCAGAACACTGCCTTGAAAGGAAGAGGAGTTGCGAGATTTCCATTAAGAGCCACGTGTTGACTGCAACAGGAAAGGAAGTCCACGAGCTATGAGTGGAGATTACCTTGGATACCATAAGAAGAAAGTTTGGTGAGACGAGTTTGGTGAGACGAGTTTGGTGAGTAGGGCGGGATGATGCCAGACCGTAATGAAAGCTCGCGATGTGTCTAGGGATATGGCTCTGATCTTATATTTGGCATTGAGGACCTCCATCCATTGTTGGGAAAGCAGAAGCAGCAAGTCCAGATTAGATTGACCTGGTCTCAATCCAAATTGATGATCGAAAATCAGGCCATTGGAGAAGAGGAAGAATTTGATATCTGAAGCGAAGATGGATTCCATGACCTTGCTGATGAGTGGGAGAAGGCTGATAAACACAATGCCCCAAGTTCAGGTTTTTAGGACAAGTGGGCTGATGTCGTCTGGACCGGTTGCAGAATAATAATAATAATAATAATTATTATTATTATTATGGTCCTGCATCCAGAGAAATTCCTCTTTGGTGACACTGTAAGTTCAATCATCATGAAAAAAAAAACACACAAAACATGAAAAGGAATAAGAAAGCAGGGTAAAAAAATATGGAAGATGGACTGAACAGCCAAATGGCTGGGAAATAGAGTTTAGTGCACATGGTAAAAATGACATTTTGAAAATGGTCTTCTTCATCGGCCTCACACAAAACCATCTCCCTGATGGCAATTTTTCAAAAAGTCTGCACAAGAAGTGGCTTTCATCGATAAAAACATGCATCATCTTCCTTTTCAATGCTCGCAAGTATGGAGACTCCATGCTGGTTGAAGGACTACCCACTTTAAATGAGAGTGTTGTGACCTTTCTCAGTCGTGACTTATTAGTCAACATCTGCATCACTCGTGAGCGAACACCAAATTAAATCAACTTCCTGAGAAGATACAATCTTTGCATCAATTTATTGTGCACAGCAGTGGTATTTTCATCAAAAGTTAGCTTGTTATCAATAATAGTGCCCAGGTGTTTGAATTTGTTGACAATTTCTACCTTATCACAATTTATGGAAACAGGCTCATGATTGTGACCTTTCCTAAAATCCAAAATCATCTCGATCCAGTTTTGCAAACATTCAGTGAGACAAAAGTGCCCACACCACTTAATGAATGCATCAATCTCATCAAAGTACGATAGAAAGGACGATTGATCTGAAAGACAGCCAACAATGGTGGTATCATCCGCATACTTTAAAAAGTTACACACTTCTTTGAGGGTCACAGATCCATTTGTATACAGACTGAACAGTAGAAGTGATAATACACAGCCTTGTGGAGCACCAGTATTTAACATTCATAACTTTGATAAACTACCATTCACACCCACCCACTTCTTCTTGCGTATGGCAGCTTGGCTTCCAGTTAGCTCTCATTTGTTGGGGCACAACTATACCGCTGATGCTGTGCCTCGATACCAATACAGTAGTACTCATTTCGCCGACCTCAGAAGGATGACAGGCTGAGTCAACACCACCTGGTGTCAATTCAGTGGCCAACGGGGCTCAAACTCATGACCCAAAGATCCCAAGCCAGCCACCCTCACCACAAAGCCAACACCCTCACCCGCTGAGGATGGTCTCGTAAGAAACTTTCCACCCAGAGTAGTATACGGGGGTCCAGACACAGGTCACCCAACACTTTCAGAAGGGTAAATGGTTGCACAGTGTTAAAGGCTGATGAGATATTAATATATAATACACGAACACAGGTTCCATTCTGGTCAAGGTGACTTGTGATGAGATGAAGCAAACCGAGCCATGCATCTTCAACACTGCGTCTTGCTTTGCATGCAAATTGTAAAGGATCCAATTTGGAAGCTACATCTGAGATTATAAACTTCTCGATTAATGAATCAGTACATTTTACACAGGATGGAGGTAAGGGCAACAGGTCTATAATCATTGAGCTGCCTTGGGTGAACATTTTTTGGCACGGGACTAATGATGGACTTTTTCCAGCAAATAGGAACAGTGTGAGTGGTTAAAAGTAACTGAAACAATCAAGTGAAAACATTACCAAGTTCTAAATAGCACTCTTTCAAAATACAAGACTTCATGCCAGCGAGACCACAAGCCTTCCTTTTACTCAACTCCCTGAAGCACTTCACGACATCGGATTCACAAATTGCCGGCATGGGACACGCTCGAATATCCAGATCTTCACAGAAAGTTTCACATTTCACTCGGTTCCCTGGAACATCAAATCTACCAGAAAAAGTCTTTCCATTTTTAAGCAAATTTTGAATCGGGGAAATTAATGGGAAATCTACCATCATTCATCTTCTCGTTCATGCCCATCATATTTCTGAGACCCCTCCAAGCGTTACGAGCATCACCATGGTGTAGTTGTTCTCCAATCTTATCCCTGTACGATCGTTTACACTTTCTGATGACAGAGCGCAGTACTTTCTTCACCGTATTCTCCACTGTTGTAGTTCTAAACCCTCTTGCACAGAACTGGCATTCTTTTCACCTTTGGTCTATACATCGACACGATGGACCACCTTATGGTCTGATCGTCCGATCGCAGGAGCGCACTTCGCCACATAAGCTTGAACAATGTTGCCGAAACATTTACGCAATGTCCTGTTACCACAGGTAGCAACATTCACAAACTGATGGAGCTGAGGGAGCTCCCAAACAAGGTCACATCCATTCAAGTCCCCAAGAACCAGGATGAATTGATCCACTGAACGGGCGGTCGCTCTATCGTAACCTTCTGCGATTTGTTCCGATGCACATGCCAGAATAATAGTGCACTGACCAAATTCCCATGGCAGGTCGGCGAGTCGGAAAGATACCGTCAACATTTCCACATCCTTGGAACAGTGACGTTCATGTACCGTAAAAATATTTGGCCCAATTCAAATTCACCAGCATGCATAACCCACCACCTTTGGTCTTGCCCGATGACTCGCCTCTAATCATCTCAAATCCATCGAAGGACACGTCATACCCTTCACCAAGCAATGTCTCAGTGAAACGCACCGCAGACGAGGTCCGATAGTACCAGTCAAAACCTCAGGAGGGCAACAAATTCATCAGTTTTGTTCTTCGCCGAGCGAGAATTCATCAAAGTCAAAACAGGAAGGGGTACCTTGTGGTTTTTGCATTGGAGCTGCTGATGAAGACCTCCGTGAGAACCTCGTTAAAAAAAAAAAAAATTTCCTTGATTCCAAAAGCACCATTCTCAAATACCAAGTTCACAATATCTTAACGTAGCACCACCAATACCATTGAAACGCAGGTTCAGCAAGACCTCACGAGTGTACGTGATAACACCATTTTCGAAAGTACGTCCGTGAAGTGAAGAACAGATACCGACCAATATGTTCAATAGCGGTAAAAACCCAAATGATAATGATTGTGACGAAGGGAGTGAATCTCCATCCTACATTACCAATAAAATAAAATCATTAAAAAAACAAAAAAACAACAGAGTAACGTATCAACAAAAGAAAATTACAGCCGGTGTCATGTGGGGTCAATTATAGTGCATTCCCCCCCCCCCCCCCCGCTCCCAACAAATCAGTCAACATTTAACAGCAAACTCTGTCTTGTCGGAAGAAAAGGACACAGAGTCCAGGAAAAGCTGGGTAAGGTAGGTACAGAAAATGATGGGTTTGGGACACAAGTTTTAGAAGCAATCGCGGAGATTAAGCATTCAGCTTTTTCACGTGCAGTGTCAGCTGTGCAGCCATTTGAGGTAAGGAAGGGGATGGAGGGGGAACATACACCAGAAACAAACTTAACTCGAAGGGCACTTGGTAGAGCGTATACCTCCGCTACGTAATGCCTGATCCACAAGAATATATCGGGCCTAATACATTTTTGAAATATCATGCCATATATCGTTTTTGGCCCTATCTCTCATTGGTGAATAATAACTTTAAAAATTAAATAATTCTCGTATTCCAGATCCGGATTCGGATCTTCACCAAAATTGAACCAATTCTTCCTTGTCACACACAAAAAGGTGTCCACCAAGTTTCGTCCGAATCCATCCACAACATTTTGAGATATCGTGCTATATATAATTTTTGGCCCAATCTCTCAATGGTGAAGAATCAGTTAAAATTTTTTAGAAGTGGATTAAGATCTGGATCTTCACCAAAATCGAATCGGTTTGTCCATGTCACACACCCAACCTATCCACAAAGTTTCATCCAGATCCATTTACAACTTTGATACATTTTTTGAGAACCAGAGAGAGAGAGGTGAAAACATAACGTGCTTCATCTTCGGTGATGAGGTAACCAGACACCACCAGGAGTTAGGTGAAGGAGACAGGTTTGAGAGTTGAGAATTGAGATTAGAAAGAGGTCGTTTCCTGGCTCTCCTGAGGGTAGATACACATTTGCTCCGAGCTTTGTGGAAGGAAGTGAGATTGCCTTCAGTGGGATTTGCCTTCCGTGAGGCAAAGAAGTCCTTTCCGTGGAAGAAGTCCTTTCTTTCAAGCTTCTGGGTCTCACTCTCTGCCATGATCTTTCCTGGGAAAGCCACATTTCCAACCAAGCCTCCAAAGCCAATCGCCGACTGGGCATCCTCCATCATGCAAAGTCCTTCCTCGGCCCACCTGAGCTCCTGACCACAAACAAAGCTTTCGTCCACAGCCTGATGGAATACTGTTCTCCCCTCTGGGCTGGTGCACCTGCCTTTCACCTTTCTCGGCTTCACTCTGTAGAAACCAAGGCATTTAGGTTCATTGATATCTCCCGTAGTGAGGCTGAGTCTTTGGGCCTCTCACTCTCTCACCGTAGCAGGTCAGTGGTCTTTTTGTCTTCTACCATCCCCTCTCTGGTCTTGCCCCCCCCCCCCACCTGCTCTGTCTGCGATATGTCCCCACCATATTTCCGCAGAGCGCTCAAGGTCCACCAGCAACCCCCTTCTGGTAAAACTTCCAAAATCACGAATCACTGATCACCTTCACTCTTTCATTCCTCTTTTTCCCCGCCTTTGGAATAGACTCACATACTCTCTTCATTCCCATTCTTCCCTCCAGGCCTTCAAAACAGCCGTTCACCAACACCTCTTATCTTCCCCCATCCAAAACAACGATCTTTTCTTCCCCTGTTAATACACCCCAAACCCACCTCGTTCAAATTCCCCGCTTTCCTTCCTGAAAGTTCCCTGTCATGTAAGGTCCTGAAAGTCCCTGTGGTGTCCATCTTGTATATCCTGTGTTCCCCGCCCCATCCCTCTCCCTTCCGCAGATATGTCTCTGTTCCACACTGTTTTGTCCTTCCCTCTCCCACCCCTCTTGTCTCCTGCCCCCCCTTGTTGTGCATTGTGTGTTAGCTCTCATATGAGCCTCGACAATGCATACAAAAAATTTTTTTTAAGGCAAGTTGTTTCAGGAAATTGAAGATTTTTCAAGTGTATTGGTTGGTCTTGTGCGTTATTCTGTCTGTCAATCTCCTACAAGTCACAATTTTAAACCGATCTCCACGAATCTTCACCACCTGGTAGAGTTCATCATAAGCAAGAAGCCTATTGTTTTTGAGGTCAAAAGGTCAACATAGGCCAAAGGTCAAGTGCTGTCAAATTTCTAAAATCCTCAATTTTCATCTGATCAACTGGAAATTTCAACAAGATTTGCCTATCAGGTCACTGAATTCAACCACCAATTACTTTTGAGGTCAACATCAGCCAAAAGGTCAACAAATTCGGTGATATTTCAAAAATCCTCAATTTTCATCCGATTGACTTGAAATTTGAAGAGAATTCATGGCTGTGGGGGGGTGGGGGGTGGAGGACCATGGCAGAGTCAGACTCCTCCGGTGGGTCCTCCCCCCCCCACCCCCTGTTCCGACTTGATTACGTGCCCGACCCACACTCCTTTCGGCTGTTCTATTCCTCGCTTTGGGTTGGACCTGATGGTTGTGCCCACAGCCACGCTCTGGGTACAGTGGGAGCAGGCCGTGCTCTGGGTGCAGCAGAAGCAGGCCATGCTCTGGGTGCAGCAGAAGCAGGCTGGTTGCAGCAATAGAGATTGGTAGAAATGAGGTATGGGCGACAGTTTTTGTGGATGATGAGACAATTAAATGTTGATTCTTCATTCTGCAGGAAGGATCATAGACATAGAGTTCTGTGCAGTTTCAATGGAGCAGTAGTTGGGAACATTTAAAGAATGGTAAATGACCATGTCAGGTCACGGTTGGAAGAAGTTGGTTGTGGTACACATAGGAGCGAATGATTTAGGGAAAGTTCACTCGGAGGTTTTGAAAAATTGATGCAGGATATTGGGTAAGTGGTTGAAAGCAATGTGTTATGAGATAATGTTTTCTGGGATTATCCCAAGATTAAGAAATGAAATAGAAATTATGAACAGAGCGATCGATATTAACCAATTGCTGGAAGAATGGTGTAGGGAGGAAGGTTTTACATTTAAGAAGCAGTGGGAATCATTTAGAGGACAAAGGGAGTGTTTCCAGAATGATGACTGTATGTTAAATCTTAAGGGGGCAGCAACGTTTGCAGTGGGAATTGAGGAAGGAATTCAGGCGTTTTTAGGTCAATGGAGGGTGGGGAAGCTATTACGGAAAGGATGAAGTAATTGTGATGAGTAAAGCCAGGCAGGAAAATAGAATTTTAAGAAGGGAAAAGTTAAACACATTCTATACCAATGCCAGAAGTTTAAATAATAAGATGGAAGAGTTTGAAGCCAAAGTAGATTGTGAGGAGTATGATATAGTTGTAGTGAATGAGACAAGGTTTAAAGACGAGAGTAACTGGAGGACAGGATTAGAAGGTTACAAGGTGTATCGGTGTGATAGGAAGGAGAGAATAGGAGGAGGAGAAGAAGCAATCTGGGTAAACGACAGCATTGCATCAAGAGAAAGGGGTGACATTAAACAAGGAATAAATGTTGAGGATTCTGTTTGGGTAGAGATTAGAGATTGTAAAAACAGTAAGATACTGGTAGGATGCTTTTATGAAGCTCTGGGTGTGAAGGAAGAGGAGGAAGGAGGAATACATGAAGAATTAAAAAGGGCATCTGGTAAGGGAAGAGTATTGATTATGGGGGATTTTAAATTGCCTGGGATAGATTGGGTCCAGGAACAGGGAAAGGGCAGAGCAGATGAGGATTTCCTAGTTTTAGTCCAGGATTGTTTTTTGACCCAGTTTGTAGATAAGCCCACGAGGGGGAGTGCAGTGTTCGACCTCCTTTTAAATAACGATACAAATATGGTGGAGCAAGTGACCATAACATTGTGTGTGCAAAGATTCTGTTAAGGGTTAGAGTTCAGGATAGTAGAGTAAGGCTATTAGATTTCAGGAAGGCAAACTTTGAGGGTATGAGGAGAGAGTTGGGTGATGTCGATTGGGAGAAGCGAACAACAGGACAATCAGCATCAGAGAAATGAGAAACCTTGAAAGAGCAAATGTGCAGAGTGCAGAGTAAGTACATTCCAATGAGGTGTAAAACTAGAAGCAGAAAGAGGCCAGGGTGGTTGAGTAGTGAGATAAGCAGAGGGAATTAATTTGGTTTAAAATAGCAGGACTGGAGTTAGATTTATATCACTATCGGAGTAAACAGAGGCAAGTTAAGAAAATAACTCGGCAAGACAAAAGAGAGTACGAGAAGGACGTGGCTGAGAATACTAAACATAATAGCAAGGCATTCTTTAAATATGTCAGGGGAAAAGAACAGGTTAGGACCAGTGTGGGTCCATTGAGGAAAAACACCGGGAGAGTGGCTCGTGGGGAAAGTGAGATGGCAGGCTTATTAAACAGGTATTTTTCTTCAACGTTTACACAAGAAGAGTCAGGAGAATTGCCAATAGCTGAGAGTATCTATCAACGAGGTGAGGAAGGTTGGAGTGGAGGAAGTAAAGGAACAGCGAGGTAATCTAATAGAAGATAAAGCTCCGGGTCCAGATAATATGGACCCAAGAGTATTGATGGAGGTGGTTGAGCAGGTAAGTGAGATATTAACGGATATTTTCAATAGTTCCCTGGAGTCAGGATGGGTACCCGGGGATTGGAGAGGAGCAAATGTGACACCATTATTGAAGAGAGAATCTATAGAAGAATTGGGAAACTACAGACCTGTTAGTTTGACTTCAGTTGTGGGGAAGGTGTAGGAGACATTAATTAGGGACCAGATGAGGAACCATTTAAATAAATCCAAAACTAATTAAAGGTAGTCAGCATGGGTTTACCAAAGGTAGTTCCTGTCCAACAAATCTTTCAGAGTTCTATAAAGCAGTGCCTGCTTGGGTGGATGAGGGAAAGGCAGTGGACATAATATATCTAGACTTTAAGAAGGCATTTGATAAGGTACCACATCGGAGGTTGTTAGCCAAAGTGAGGGCTTGTGGAGTGGCTGGTCAGGTGGCTAATTGGATTGCAAACTGGCTTAGTGGTAGGAAGCAAAGAGTGGCTGTGAGTGAGAAGATGTCTTGCTGGGAGGATGTAAGTAGTGGGGTACCTCAGGGATCAGGACTCGGACCATTACTGTTCATTATTTGCATCAACGATTTGGATAGTGCAGTGAAGAGTAAGCTTTCCAAATTTGCAGATGACACAAAGCTTGGAGGTGAGGTGGATAGCAGAAGGGGTGGTGATCAGATTCAGGAAAGTATTGATACTTGTATAGATTGGGTAAAAGATTGGCAGATGGAATTTAACCTGAGCAAGTATAAGGTGTTGGGGATGGGAAAGAACAATGAAAAGAGAGATTACAGGATGGAAGGGGTAATTTTGGAACGTGTCACACAGGAGAAAGATCTGGGGTGGTAATAGATATGGGAGGAAAGCAGGCAGCACAATGCCAGGCAGCCATAGGTAAAGCAAGCATGGTTTAAGGTTGTATTCGGAGGGGGGGGGGGTCATTTATAAATCAAAAAGGTGGTGTTAACATTGTACAGGAATTTAGTGAGGGCCACATCTATAATATTGTGCAGTTTTGGTCACCACAACTCAGGAAGGACATAGATACCAAAGAGAGGGTTCAGTGTAGGGATACTCGATTGATCCCGGGCCTAGCTCGACTCGGCTATGAGGAGCGGCTGAAGGAGACAGGACTTCGTACACCAGAAAAGAGGCGGTTCTGAGGAGATATGATAGAGATGTTTAAGGTAATGAAAGGTATAGATAAAAAAAGTGAAGATGAATTATTCAACACAGTAGACATTGATAGGACCGGGGGGTCCAATCTTTCCTGAGAGGAAAGAAGAGGAGAGTTAAGATGGTCACAAGACAGGGGTCTTTTACTCAGAGTAGTTTATGCATGGAATGGTCTCCCTGGAAAGGTAGTGGCAGCAGAAACAGGAGATAAGTTTAAATTAGAATTAGATAGATACCTGGAAGTTATGGAGATAGAGGGGTACGGGGATGTTGACAGGGCTTTTATGTAGTTTGAGCATTGATGGGTGATGGTGTGCACGTGAACGGAATGCTGTTGGTGGTGGTCTCGTCAAGGGGTGTTGTGTGCTTGATTTTTTTTTCACCCAAAAATCGTCTTTGCCCATGCCCCCTCCCCTGGGGGGGGCGGGGGGGAACTACAAAAAATGATTTTT
Source organism: Eptatretus burgeri (assembly GCF_056783735.1). Lineage (NCBI taxonomy): Eukaryota > Metazoa > Chordata > Myxini > Myxiniformes > Myxinidae > Eptatretus > Eptatretus burgeri. The sequence goes on from NC_140964.1 coordinate 74,408,383, forward strand.
CTTTTTTCGGTCTGGTGTTGATAAATCGGTCTGATGTTGATGTGACGCAGACATGATGGGCCCAACGGCCTCCACCTCCATCTAATTTCCTTGTGTAAGGCAAAGAAAACATGTAACGACTCAACCAAAACAGAAAATCAGGAAATTCATTCATTTGTGTGCAAAACATGGCTGTTGGTTTGTATCATTGCTAAGAGCATGGACGTGCCGCTGACGCAGTGCCCCCGTGAGTTACGGAAGGAATTTGTCATTTCTTCAGGGTGCTGATGATAACTCACTTAATATACATCAAAAGACACTGTGCAATCATCATCCAGCAAGTAAGACTAGCAAATAGGACATCTGGCTTAACATCCATCCAGGGGCAGTGAGCTTCGTAATGCAATCCCCTGCCTGTGAAGCACCAAGCCAACAGTTATAATCAAGAAAATAAAACCCAACCGAGACAACTCAAAGGTAAGTGAATACATCGTGTTCAAAGGCACTGCTCAAAGGGAAGTGAAGATATTGCACCATCATGTCTGAATGAGATACAATTTTAATCGCAAATTCTCAAGTCCAAGTCGAACGAAGTTCAATCAATTAAATTCATACCTTACCTCTTCTCCTTGCTCATTCCGAATCACCTTCTGCGCTGACATTACACGTGTAGCTGCAATAGCCAGGCCCAGTTTCTGAAGGGCAAACATGCAAAATATTCCTCAGTACTTGCGCCTGGGTGTAAGTGCCAAGTAATATGCCTTCCAGCTCTGCCATTGATTCTGTGAATATACAATTAATTAAAGGAAGAATGTGATTTTGTGAAACACATGTTAAGTGTAATATCAAAAATCTCATAAAATGGATTATAATCTCTGAGACGATCCAGACAAAACAAAGCTCAACGATGAGCAGGAGAAGAATGCGAGAGGTTGGGAAACAAGACACCAATGACAACGCCAGAATTCCTTCCCTCAATTAATTCCTTTTGCGTGGAATCAATTCCTTCCCTCAAAGCATATCAATTTAGGATCTCAACAATACTCATTGGTCTGGAATATAAATAAACTAGAATGGCACTTGGTAGAGCGCTTACCTCTGCCATGCTGTACAGTTTACGTTTTGTAGCCCACCGATAGACCTGATCTGATTCCGGACTGGAACAAAAATCGAATTTGCTTGTTCTTGTCACCGAACCAACTGATCCACTTAGTTTTGTCATAACTAGTCCACAACTTTTTGAAACAATATATATATATATATATATAAATATATATATATATATATATATATATATTACACACACACACACACACACACACACACACACACACACACACACACACACACACACACACACACACACACACACACACACACACACACACACACACACACACACACACACACGAGCCTTTCCACAGTAATGGGTAACCATTGTGTGACATACATAGTCCAGATTAAGTGTGTCCAGTTTATCTTGCAAATGAGGGGAAATAAAAGACTGACCCTCCACTACTGGAATCCAACAGTAAGAAGATAATCTAACCCAGCACAATTTATTGATGGGGTGTTCTTCACGTATAGCTAGGCTCTCGGCTCTCGTAGTGATGATTATTCAACGACCTCTGACCTGCTCAAAGCCTTCTGTAACAAACGTGACTTTGTACCGCAATCGGAAAGCCAGATTTTTGTACAGCTTTTACGGCGATATGGACTTACCACTAATGTTAGCCTTTGTTACACATTTGTCATTTAGGTTAAGTTATGTTATCACAAAAATAACAAGACCGTATTTTTAAAGGTTGTGCAGCTTGAGGATTTTGTTTCTTTCATGACGAATTGACCAATAGCATAACGATCGTTACTCTGTTTTCAACCCCCCAGCATTCACATTAAAGTATATTTTTGGCAAATTCAGGATTTGGGATATCATAAGTAAAGTGTTTTTACACATATAATCTAAACCAGTCTAAGCCTGGTGTTGCTTAGTGGTTAGGGTGGCGGCTCAGGATCCCAGGGTCCTGAGTTCAACCCCAGTTTGCTGCTGAATTAACACCAGGGGGTTGACTCAGCCTGTCATCCATCTGAGGTCGGCGAAGTGAGTACCAGTGTACTGGTCCCGGTGTATGCCCCGGTTAGAATAGGTATACCATATCCCTGTGTGTCGTAAGAGGCGACCAGGGTTGGCGTCAGGAAGGGCATCCGGCCATAAAACATTGCCTCAAGAAAAAGCCTAACCCCTGCACAGCAGGGAAAAATGGCTGTAAAAAGTCATTTTTTATATTTTTAATCTAAACCAGTCTCAATCAAAAACGTATGTATTCATATAAAACTCTTGGTAAATCTATTTAGTTTTTAATACAACACTTAAGACAAAGATTTATTCCCATCACAGTGAATAAAATTTTATGACAATAGCGGTTTTTGCTATCAATAGTATATATCTACATTTATATACACCTCAAAACATGTTAGTGGTATTCTATGGATACTTTAGGAATTCTGTGATAGCTCCTGAAGATAAGACCCTTAAATGTAGCATAGTCCTGTGGAACAGCCCATATATATACATATACACACATTCGGGTGGTCCAAAAAAGTCGAAAAAAAATAGAATGTTGCTCCACAAGCTTAAAATTATTCTAATATGATCCAATAATGCGCATTAATTTTTTTTAGCTTGATCGGAGGTGATTTTGAGGTCGCTCCATATGACGACTTTTAGTCTCACGACTTGAATAAATTAGGGTATGGTCAGGTATGATGACGGGTACTTCTGGATGTCTGAGGTGGAAATGGAGTGCATTTTTGAACTTTATGGGGTCGATTTACTCTAAGATATGACTGCACCGACATTGAATTCACTACCATTTCGAAAATATGACCGAAAACAAGATTTATCATTACTGGAGTTGAGTAACTAATCCTACTTATTTCGATATTTTCTAATCTATAATTAATTTGTCGTCCGTCAAAACATTTGTTAGAGTAAATCGACCCCACTGAGTTTGAAAATGCACTCCATTTTCACCGAGGAAATTCAGAAGTGTACGGATTCACATCTCACCGTACCCTAATCTCTATTATAATACCAAGCTTGCACACTAAAAACTCGGCTCGCCGTCACACGATCCTTATGAAATTGCTGTGGCACTTAGCGGACATGCCAACAATGTTTGGGAAGTCTTGGCATTCCATCGTACCACTTGCATTTTGCACAATGCGTATTTTTGTCATTCCCCGTGTACGGTCTGTCGTCTGCTACCAGCTATGTTGTACTGCTATCCCGTGCATGTGCACAGGTATCGCTAGTTTAATATAATAATAACTAAATAAATAAATAACATATTTTTCGTGAATCATTGAATCTAAAACACTGGATGTTGGGCCGGCGAGAAATAAGTTCAGGCGGGAGTGGAGACAGCAATAGAGGCGGAGATGATAGTGGTATTTGGTAAATGAGAAGAAATATTCTAATAGTTTTGTAATTCCATTGACTGAAAAATTAGGGTACGGTGAGATGCGAATCCGTACACTTCTGAACTTCCTCGGTGAAAATGGACTGCATTTTCGAACTCAGTGGGGTCGATTTACTCCAAGAAATATTTAGACGGACCACAAATTAATTATAGATTAGAAAATATGGAAATGAGTAGGATTAGTTACTCAACTCCAGTAATGATAAATCTTGTTTTAGGTCATATTTTCGAAATGGTAGTGAATTCAATGTCGATGCAGTCATTTCTTACAGGAAATGGACCCCATAGAGTTTGAAAATGCACTCCATTTCTACCTTGGACATCCAGAAGTACCCGTAATCGTACCTGACCATACCCTAATTTAACCAACTCATGAAACTAAAAGTCGTCAAATGGAGCGACCTCTAAATCACGTCCTATCAACTTAAATTTTCTTCTGCTCATTATTGAATCATAGTGGAATAATTTAAGGCTTGTGGAGACAACATCTGAATTTGTTTTTATTTTTTGCTGTTTTTGGACCACCCTAATACGTGTGTGTGTGTGTGTGTGTGTGTGTGTGTGTGTGTGTGTGTGTGTGTGTGTGTGTGTGTGTGTGTGTGTGTGTGTGTGTGTGTGTGTGTGTGTGTGTGTGTGTGTGTGTGTGTGTGTGTGTGTGTGTGTGTGTGTGTGTGTGTGTGTGTGTGTGTGTGTGTGTGTATATATATATATACATACACAAAATCGTTTTTTGGTCCCATCTCTCAATGGTGAGGAAATCACAAAAACATTTTTTTTGAGGATCCAGAGCTGGATCTTCACCAAAATCTAATCATTTCGTGCTCGTCACACATCCAACCTCGTCACCAAATTTTGTCCGAATCCGTCAAAAACCTTCTGAGGTATCCTGTTCACAGACAAACAGACAGAAAGACGGGGTGAAAACATAACCTCCACCACTGAAGGTAGGCGGAGGTAGCTGAAGAGTTCCAAGAACACCTTGCCCCATGTGGTCTTCAGAAACAAGATGTGAGAGTTCTGCAAGCGACAAATTTGATTGGTCGTGATGACGTAAAATGACGTAATATTTTGTCCAAATACTGCTGAGGGAATGGTTTTGAAAGTGCCAAAAAGAAAATTCTGTTCTCCAGAGTTCTAGTCTTTCAATTGAGTGAAATTTGAACAGCATTCGGTAGCGTGCATACCTCTGGACACCAGGCTGAACAGTTTACGTTTTGCATCCAACTGCTACGCCAGATCTGCATCCCGACCTGAACCAAAATCAAATTAATTTGTCTTTGCCACACACCCAACCTGTGCACCAAGTTTCGTCCGAATCCGTCCAGAACTTTTTGAGATATCCTTCTCACAGACAAACAGGAGTGAAAACAACCTCCATCCACCTTCGCTGGCATCGGTAAAAATAAAGATTTTAAATGTTGGATAAAAGATTATTTCAGAAGTTTACCGCCATTGATGCAGCGTCGTTTACAAAACCTCATTCAACATGTTATATTAGTTCTTCATGCCTGTTGTTTGTGTCCTTTATGACATCACGAAAAAACATAAGTTTCCTGTTTTGAATGATTTTCAATCTTGTTTGACTGCCAGGAAGGCAGACAGCAGTGCCGGATTAAGCCTCGGCTGGCTAACAGCACATTTTGAAATTTTAGAGAATGGCCTGAAAAATTTAAATTAGATCTCGGGCTCATGGAAATGGACCCCAGACAAAAGATGAACCAATTCAAGAACAAAATATTTAATACAAAAAAGACAAATATTTAATGTGAAAATAATTTTTGGCCTGAATTTTTGGCTGGCCCTAAGGGACATGCATTGTCTGCCTAATGGTTCATCCAGCACTGGCAGACAGGGTAAAAATAATTATCTCACTCATCTCTGCACATGTACGATTGGGGTGAAATCAGATCCAAAGTGGTGTCGGCTCGTCGCGGACCCCGTGTATTCGCAAGGTGTAAAAGTGTGACCAACTTTAACATTCGCATTTTTTTATTATTATTATTATTATTATTAATTTTTTTTTTAATTAACCTCAGGACTGGTCTCCTATATCCACCTCGGAAATTGCAAATCAGCCAACATCACAGCATGACAAAAAAGGTGCAAAAACGGATCCCCATAACTACAGTCCAAGTAACTTATTGTACTTCCAAAAATCATCAGCAAGGTCATGGAAGTCATCATCACAGTCAACATAAAATCATTCATTTTCTCCAACAGCCTCATTTCAGAACACCAATTCAGATTCAGACCTGGTCACTCCACCTTGGACAAGCTTGCTTCGACTCACCGAACAATGGATGAACGCCCTCAACATCAGACATGAGATCAGGGATGTCTCTCTGGACATATCTTGAGCTTTTGATATTGTCTGGCATCCTACCTTGCTCTCCAAACTATCTGCCTATGGAATCCAAGGACAACTCTACTCTTGGATTACTGACTTCCTCCACTCTCATGGTCAATGTGTGGCTTTCAACAGAATCCTTTCATCTCCTCTCCATATCAAGGCTGGAGTACCCAAAGACAGTGTTCTAGGCCCCATCCTATTCCCAATCTTCATCAATGATCTCACCGACTATGGAAAATCCTCCTGATCGCTTTGCTGAAGACTATTCTCTGCTATGACATCTCTCATTTTTCTGACACAGACAGGCAGCAGCCTCTCCCGTTTCCTCAAACGTTGACAAAAATCACAAACTGGTCAAACATAACTTTGCTTCTGTAACCATATTACCCACCCTTTGAGTTTTCCATTACCCCTCATCATGACCTGCAATCCTGCATCCCTCGTTTGTCCGTCTCCAACTATTTTCTCCCGCCACCCTGATGTCGTTTCCCCTTTCTCCTGCTGTTCCCTTTCTTATGTTGGGTCCTGATTTGTTATGTGCAATTGCTCTTCCACGAGCCTAGACAATGTTTAAAAAAAAAAAAAAAAAAAAACATTGCCCCGACATTCGCGGCATTTTTCAGGAACGTATCCCTCGTGAATAGCGGGGTCCGACAGGACTGTTAAAATGCAGGTTTGTTTTCCGATTCATGTTCAAAATAAAACAGTCAATTGAAATACAGTAGTGGGGAAGGAATTGACCCATTGAGTACATTACTTTTGGGTGAGAATGGAAACAAAGCATATTAACACACCCAAAACGATTTCAAGGTTCTCAACAACATCAAAATCATGAGTCTGGACAGTTACAAAGGTCCATGGCTGGATTCAAAGATAGGTTTAAATAACAAGCGTTGGATAAGAGCACAAGCCTTACTTCAGTGGGCAGGTCTGCACGGGTCCGCAACACGCAACGCTGAGTCACCATTTGAAAAGTGAAGCTGATAACACCTCGGACTCCAAGCAAAGCCTCCTCACACATAGTGCGTCGTTCCTGCGGAAACAAAATAGTCATCAAGAAAATAAACAACTCCAACAACCTCAATTAAATTTGCAGCACAAGTATAAAATAATAATAATAATAATAATCTGCAAAGAAAGTCCTTCAAGGAGGAAACCAACCCAATCTCATGACCCCCTCCCTTCACCAACCTGCAATTTGACGTACTCTCGTTATCCCTACCTGTAATATGGGCCTGCAATATGCTCTAACCTTGATCAGCTTGCCTGATCCCTTCATTCTGAACCGCACTGCCATAATGTCAAAACCTTAATAGTCTGTCCTCCGCCATCCGAGAGGCAGCAGCTTTGCTCATTCACTCTCACATATCACGTGCTGCTCTTCCTTCGCTCCAATCGGTTCTTCTGACCACGTCCTTGTCAAAGTGGACATCTCTCTGGCTGTTATCAGAGAACCACCTCACCGCCGTCGAGTCTGGCATTTCACTCAAGCCGACTGGCAGGGTCTCCGAGCAGCCATCAAACTTATAGACTGGTCTCCTATCGCTACTTTCTCAAACATCAACTCATCCTGGGAATTCTTTCAAAGAAACTTACTCTCCCTCATGCACAGATTTATCCCCTCTCGTCTTCAGTTGTCCTACCCTTCCTGCCGCCCATGGTACACTGAAGCTTGTGGTGAGGAAGTTGCCCTGAAACAACTTGCCTTTGCCTCATGGAAAGCAAACCCAACTGAGGGTAATCTCAGTTCCTTCCATAAAGCTCGGAACAAGTGTGTATCTACCCTCAGGAGAGCCAGAAAACAACATCTTTCTCATCTCAAGTCTCAAGTCTCAAACCTCTCTCCCTCCTCAAAATCCTGGTGGCATCTAATCAAACCGGTTTCTGGTGCACGTTCCCCCTCCATCCCCTCCCTTACCTCAAATGGCCGCACTGCTGATACCACACGTGAAAAAGCTGAATGCCTAAACTCGGTGTTTGCAGCTAAATCTTGCGTCAAAAACCCATCACTTTCTCTACCCACCTTACCCAGTCACACCCAACTGTCCCTGAACTCTGTTTCCATTTCTCCTGACAAGGTGGAGAGCTTGCTGTCAAACCTCGACTCAGATTCTGCAACTGGTCCAGACGGCATCAGCCCACGTGTCCTCAAAGCCTGCTCTTCTGCTCTTGCTCACCCTCTCTCTGTTCTATTCACCCTCTCATTTGCTCAAGGTCATCTGCCATCTGCTTGGAAATCTGCTAACATCACTGCCCTGCATAAAAAGGGTGCAAAAACAGATCCCTATAACTACAGACCAATCAGCCTTCTCCCAATCATCAGCAAGGTTATGGAATCCATCATCGCTTCAGACATCAAATCCTTCCTCTTCTCCAATGGCTTGATTTCCAATCATCAATTTGGTTTCAGACCAGGTCACTCTACCCTGGATATGCTGCTTCTGCTCTCCCATCAATGGGTGGAGGTCCTCAATGCCAGACAGGAAATCCGAGCCGTATCCCTGGACATATCACGTGCTTTTGACACAGTCTGGCATCCTGCACTACTCACCAAACTCTCTTCCCATGGTATTCAAGGCCATCTCCACTCATGCCACGCAGACTTCCTCTCCTCTCACAGTCAACGTGTGGCCCAAAATAGAGTTCTCTCATCCCCTCTTCCTGTCCAGGCTGGAGTTCCTCAAGGTAGCATTCTGGGCCCTGTTCTTTTTCTGGTTTTCATCAATGATCTCTCCGACTCTCTGGAAAATGCTCTATATCTCTTTGCTGATGACTCCACCCTCTGCCGTACCATCTGTCATCCCTCAGACTGAGAGGCAGCAGCTTCTTCGCTCACTGCAGATCTGGATAAAATCACAAACTGGTCCAACACTTGGAACATGTCTTTCAATCCGGACAAATGTCACACTCTCAGTATGTCTCTTCGAAAGGACCGTTTTGAACCCCCCCCCCCATCCACTTTCTCAACAATCCTCTGGAAGAAGTCCTTTCTTTCAAGCTTCTGGGACTCACTATCTGCCATGACTTTCCTGGGAAAGCCACATTTCAAACCTCGCCTCCAAAGTCAGTTGCCGACTGGTAATCCTCCATCGTGCAAAGTCCTTCCTCGGCCCTCCTGAGCTCCTGATCACTTACAAAGCTTTTGTCCGTAGCCTGATGGAGTACTGCTCTCCCCTCTGGGCTGGTGCACCTGCCTCCCACCTTTTTCGGCTTCACGCTGTAAAAAAAAAACCAAGGCATTTCGGATCATCGGCATCTCCCGTAATGAGGCCGAGTCTTTGGACCTCTCACTCAATCACCGCAGGTTGGTCAGTGGTCTTTCTGTCTTCTACCGTCTCCTCTCCAGCCTCGCCCCTCCCCCGCTCTCTCTGCGATTTGTCCCCACCACATTTCCTCAGGGCGCTCAAGATCAGCCAACAACCCCCTTCTGGTAAAATGAGCAAAATCACGAATCACTGCTCACCATCACTCTTTCATTCCTCTTTTTTCCCACCTTTGGAATAAACTCCCTCACTCTATTCTTTCCCATTCTTCCCTCCAGGCTTTCAAAACAGCTGTTCACCACCACCTCTTATCCACCACCCCATCCAAATCCTCGATCTTTTCTACCCCCGATAATCCACCCAAGCCCACTTCCTTCAAATTCCCTGCTTTCCTTCCTGAAAGTCCCTGTAATGTCCATCTTCTATTCCCCATGTTCCCCGTCCCAGATCTCCGAATGTGCCTCTTCCCCACTGTTTTGTCCCTCCCACTCCCGCCCCTCTTGTCTCATGCCCCCTTGATGCGTGTTGTGTGTTAGCTCTCACACGAGCCTCGACAAGGTCTACAAAAAACAAAAAAAAACAAAAAAAAAAAAACAGTTCTTCATCAGTTTACTCTGGAAAACCCACTGAACTGCATCATTGATTTTACTACAATGTATTCTGGGATGTACGTTCAGACCGACAGATCCAGTCAATCCTTCGTCCCCCTTTTTTGGTCCGTTAAACAATTTTCCAGGTGATATTGAGCCTGTTCCTCACTTCATTCGCTTGAGATGTCATGTCATCATTGGTATATGACATGTCATCTCCAATGTTTAGTTTTCTAAACATCCCAAATCTCGAGCCAATTTTCTCTTACACAACCGATGTTGCCCAGTTCAGGTCCCGCATTGACTGCTCACCAGGTCATCCAGCCCATCGATCTGTAAAGTAATGGTTTTTGCACGACGATTTGCACGACCCAGAAAACACCGTGCTCGATGGCGCGCCACCCGGCCCTCAGCCCGATCCACTGAGACCGCAAGCCCTTCGAGAGTGCTTAGAGGGCACTCCTCGAGAATCCTTGAAGATGCGGCTCGGCCGAGACCCCAGCCGTCGAGGAAGTCGATTATATCAGCAGCCACAGAACTCGCCTCTGTTGGAGCATCGCCCCTGTCGGCAATGACCGAGACCATAATAACCATTCTGACCAAACAAAGCACGACAATAAAGTCATAACAATCATAAGTACAAACACTGAGATAAGATACATACCCATCACGGATACTCAGCAAGGCTGGCAGCAATGCCTGTTCTTCTCGCAACAGCTCCAAGCTTCCTGGGCTCTCGGCTAGAAAACATAGTGCCTGGAGGAATGCAATAGCAAATAAAAAGCTGTTTTCCAAATTTTAAAAACTACAAATTCCTAGAGTGAGCATAGCTCAGCCGCTGAGTGTACAAGACGACTGCATATACTTACCTCTGCCAAAGAAGGTGGACGTAGGTTATGCTTTCACCACTGTCTGTTTGTGAGCACGATATCTCAAAAAGCTATGAATGGATTCTGACAAAACTTAGTGGACAGGTTGGGTGTGTAACAAGGACAAATTGATTAGATTTTGGTGAAAATCTGGATCCAAATCCTGTCCACAAAATTTTATCCAAATCTGTCCAAAACTTTTTGAGATATCGTGCTATATATCGGTTTAGCACTATCTCTCAATGGTGAAGAACCACTAAAAAATTATCAGATCTGGATCCGCATTCGGATCTTAACCAAAATTGAATCAATTCTTCCTCGTCACACACCCAAGTTTCATCCGAATCCGTCCACAACTTTTTGAGATATATCCTGCACACAGACAAACAAACAAACAAACAGACAGAAAGAGGTGAAAACATAACCTCCTTCACCTTTGGTGGTGGAGGGAAAAAATGGTGCAAACATGGATTCCATGAACGACAGCCCTATTAGCTCACTGTACATCCAATCATCGTCAGGGTCGGGTGTCGTGCCCCGTCGGCGTCGTGCCCCGTCGGCGTCGGCGTCGTGCCGCGTCGGCGTCGTGCCCCGTCGGCGTCGGCGTCGTGCCGCGTCGGCGTCGTGCCGCGTCGGCGTCGTGCGGCGTCGGCGTCGTGCCCCGTCGGCGTCGGTGTCGTGCCCCGTCAGCGTCGGTGTCGTGCCCCGTCAGCGTCGGTGTCGTGCCCCGTCAGCGTCGGTGTCGTGCCCCGTCAGCGTCGGTGTCGTGCCCCGTCAGCGTCGGTGTCGTGCCCCGTCAGCGTCGGTGTCGTGCCCCGTCAGGGTCGGCGTCCTGCCCCGTCAGGGTCGGCGTCCTGCCCCGTCAGGGTCGGCGTCCTGCCCCGTCAGGGTCGGCGTCCTGCCCCGTCAGGGTCGGCGTCCTGCCCCGTCAGGGTCGGCGTCCTGCCCCGTCAGGGTCGGCGTCCTGCCCCGTCAGGGTCGGCGTCCTGCCCCGTCAGGGTCGGCGTCCTGCCCCGTCAGGGTCGGCGTCCTGCCCCGTCAGGGTCGGCGTCCTGCCCCGTCAGGGTCGGCGTCGTGCCCCGTCAGGGTCGGCGTCGTGCCCCGTCAGGGTCGGCGTCGTGCCCCGTCAGGGTCGGCGTCGTGCCCCGTCAGGGTCGGCGTCGTGCCCCGTCAGGGTCGGCGTCGTGCCCCGTCAGGGTCGGCGTCGTGCCCCGTCAGGGTCGGCGTCGTGCCCCGTCAGGGTCGGCGTCGTGCCCCGTCAGGGTCGGCGTCGTGCCCCGTCAGGGTCGGCGTCGTGCCCCGTCAGGGTCGGCGTCGTGCCCCGTCAGGGTCGGCGTCGTGCCCCGTCAGGGTCGGCGTCGTGCCCCGTCAGGGTCGGTGTCGTGCCCCGTCAGGGTCGGTGTCGTGCCCCGTCAGGGTCGGTGTCGTGCCCCGTCAGGGTCGGTGTCGTGCCCCGTCAGGGTCGGTGTCGTGCCCCGTCAGGGTCGGTGTCGTGCCCCGTCAGGGTCGGTGTCGTGCCCCGTCAGGGTCGGCGTCGTGCCCCGTCAGGGTTGGCTGAAGTGCCCGGTCAAGGTCGGCTGAAGTGCCCGGTCAAGGTCGGCGTAATGCTTGGTTAGGTCGGCGTAATGCTTGGTTAGGTCGGCGTAATGCTTGGTTAGGTCGGCGTAATGCTTGGTTAGGTCGGCGTAATGCTTGGTTAGGTCGGTGTAATGCTTGGTTAGGTCGGTGTAATGCTTGGTTAGGTCGGTGTAATGCTTGGTTAGGTCGGTGTAATGCTTGGTTAGGTCGGTGTAATGCTTGGTTAGGTCGGTGTAATGCTTGGTTAGGTAACCACTAACCCGCAGAGCAGTGTTTGACACTCGGCGCTCTCCATGTCTGGCCAACAGGGCCAAACCTGCAGCACATCCCGGTTCTCGAGCCATGGCTGGGCGATTCTCGGGTTGGGAAGCCAACTCCAGGAGACGATGGACCACAGCCAGAGGGTCTCCTGCGGTATCTCCTGCTTCCGAGCAAGCGGTGCCCTGTCCGATGAGCTCCTCACTAGACCATGATGTTGTTCCTTTTGGGCCACTGTCTGGATTCTTCTTGTCCTCACCCTCACCCTCGCACTCTCGATGCTCACCCTCACACTGCTCATCCTCTCCCTCTCCTTTTTCCCGTTGATCGCACATCATCTCCTCTTCTTGAGCATTCATCTCGTCTTCTTCTCGATCCGCCGGTCCTTCCTCCTCCTCTCCTGCTTTCCCAATGTCTGCGACCCATTCCGCCTTGACGTCCATATCGTCCTCTTCGCTGTCCTCCATCTCCGTGCCAGCTCCGAACCCCTTTCCACTCTCAGCCGCTGCTCTGCCGTGACGTCATTAATTTTGATGAGTGGAAACGTCGATTTATTTCCCTCGCGATCAGTTCGTTGATCATCCCTGACTCACCTCCGGCATTTCGCCCCGTTATTTTATTCCTCTCCTCTAATTCGTCGCATCATAACTCATTTTAAACTTAATTTCGCTCTTTTACGTGTTCTGTTTGTGAACCGATCGTTTAGGCGGTGTATGCACAACAAACATATCGGTGACCAATGAATCATATTTTTTTGCTCAATTTTAATAATTTCGTTAACCTGTCGCGACACGACGCTAATGTCTTCAAAAATACCGTACTTGTTTGTGGCAGGCAATTATTATTATTATTATTTTTTTTTAACTTTACCTCACTGAAGATTCGCTTTTATTATTTCGATTTTAGAATTAATTAATTAATTTAAACTGCACTTCAATTCGGTGAAAAGTAACAGCGCCATGGCTGATAAACCAGTGCGAAAAAGGTCTTTGGGAAGCTCTTTTGAACAATTCATCCCCGTCATCGTTGATTCAGCCTCGATCGAACTTGACAACCCCCCCCCCCAAATTGTGCTGCATATAGTGGCAGCAGGCGGTGCTGCATCGCGGTGTACCCCTCGACTTCAAAGTTACATGTTGAGCAAAAATTTGATCCCAACAAGCTCGAATGAGCTTAGATCCTTGTCCTCTTAATGATGACGTCATAAAAACGAATATGACGTCATTGTGATGTATCAGGTTTGCGATAAATTATCTGTGCTAATGCCCGGCTTGATTCCCACAAACAGAATTCAAACAGCTTGCCTAGTTTCGGAGATAATGGTATAGGCGATTCCCATCAGCGGCGATATTATGACGTCAACTTTTTTTCTAGGAAGAATTTCCAAAATCGGAGATGGTTACTGTCTGCGCGTGGGCTTTCTGCATATACATCGCAAGTTTCACGAAGATCCGATGAAAACTCTGGGTTGTGAAACAAAAAGTCAAAAAAATAGGAATGACGTCATAAAAATTGATATGACGTCATAGTGATGTATGATATGTGCGGTAATTCATCTCTGCTAATGCCCTGTTCGATTCCCGCAAACAGAATTCAAAAAGCTTGTCTAGTTTCGGAGATAATTTTTTAGGCGATTTCCATTAGCGGAGATATTTTGACGTCATAACTTTTTTTTCTCGGAGGAATTTTCAAAATCGGAGATGGTAACTGCCTGCGCAGGGTATTTTTACATGTATATGCCAAGTTTCAGGAAGTTTCGATGAAAACTGTAGGCTGTGAAACAAAAAAGTCCACAAGAACAACAACGTGAGTAAGATTTAGAGATCCTCCACGAGGATCTAAAAATGATAATTTTGGGGAAGGGTAGTCCGGATTTGGTAAAGGACTTTGCACCTCCTGAGATTCTCCCTTGCCACCTCCAAGAAACCCTGATGGCTCTTTTTTTTTGGAATCCAAAATCCAAGGCTGACACCCTTTGTTGAAAAGCCACTTTCTGTGGTTGAAATACTGCTCTTCATGAGTGTTTGCCTCTTTTGGACAAACCTTGCCTTTTTGGCTCTCACATTTCGTTTGCAGAAACAGGTTAGAAACTGGTTAATAAAACACCATTTTAATAGTTTCAAACTATTTTGTTTTCTTTTGCAAACTATCAAGTCAAGACCAAGCCTGGTGTTGGCTTAACGGTTCAGGTGGCTGGCTTGAGGTATTAGGGTCTTGAGTTCAAGTCCCTGTTGTGTCATTGAATTAACACTAGGTAGTTTGACTCAGCCTGTCATCCTTCTGAGGTCGGCAAAATAAGGACGAGCTCACTGGTAACAGGGGCACTGCATCAGTGGCACAACTGTGCTTCCAGAAAATGATGCAACCAAGCAGCCATCGGCTATACATGAATAAATGAATAAAAATAAGTGGAGATTCCAGATCATTGGCTTATTGATTAAATGCCTCTTGAAAAATAGATGCTAAAGAGTTAATATTAAGTTCAGTGAACTGAATGGCTATTACTTCAATATTACAAGTCTCCATTATTTACAGTACAGGTACAGTATTCCTGTCCGCACGTTTTCAAGTCTCCATTATTTACAGTACAGGTACAGTGTTTCTGTCCGCACGTTTTCAAGTCTCCATTATTTACAGTACAGGTACAGTGTTCCTGTCCACACGTTTTCAAGTCTCCATTATTTACAGTACAGGTACAGTGTTCCTGTCCGCACGGTTTCAAGTCTCCATTATTTACAGTACAGGTACAGTGTTCCTGTCTGCACGTTTTCAAGTCTCCATTATTTACAGTACAGGTACAGTGTTCCTGTCCGCACGTTTTCAAGTCTCCATTATTTACAGTACAGGTAGAGTGTTCCTGTCCGCACGTTTTCAAGTCTCCATTATTTACAGTACAGGTACAGTGTTCCTGTCCGCACGTTTTCAAGTCTCCATTATTTACAGTACAGGTACAGTGTTCCTGTCTGCACGTTTTCAAGTCTCCATTATTTACAGTACAGGTACAGTGTTCCTGTCCGCACGTTTTCAAGTCTCCATTATTTACAGTACAGGTAGAGTGTTCCTGTCCGCACGTTTTCAAGTCTCCATTATTTACAGTACAGGTACAGTGTTCCTGTCCGCACGTTTTCAAGTCTCCATTATTTACAGTACAGGTACAGTGTTCCTGTCTGCACGTTTTCAAGTCTCCATTATTTACAGTACAGGTACAGTGTTCCTGTCCGCACGTTTTCAAGTCTCCATTATTTACAGTACAGGTACAGTGTTCCTGTCCGCACGTTTTCAAGTCTCCATTATTTACAGTACAGGTACAGTGTTCCTGTCCGCATGTTTTCCAGTACAGTGAGGTGTTTTGAATGACAAGCAGAAGGTATGTTTTTGCTTCGTGCACATCACCCGGGGTTTTTATTGTTAATTTTTGAGAGCGATTGAGGCAGCTATCGGTTACCTATACACCGCCCAAAGAAAGGTACTGTTCGCATCTCGAAGAATGTGTTGCATGCTTGGAACAAAATCGCCTGCAGGGCAGGTACTCTACTAATAGCTCATAATTTGCCGGAGAGTGCAAAATTATCTCTCTCTGCTGCAACAGTCGATACCGAAAGCATCGCCATAATTCTCATGAGCCAGACGATATTTGGAGAGCTTGTGTTATTACAGTGCACCAGTGTTTCCATTGCATTCTGTGACATTTCTTCTGCTGGAACATATACCTACTATTTGTCATTCCATTTGTCAACTTCAGCAGCAACCACAGGAGGCTGTGCCACATCTGAATCATACACAGACAACTTGAGTGGCACTCTGTACAGTGTATCCCTCCACCGGGTTGAACAGTTTACATTTTGTATCCCACTGATAGGCCGGATCTGGATCGACTTGTTCTGGTCACCAAAGCAACTCGTCCACCTCGTTTTGTCACAACTCGTCTCAAACTTTTTGAGACATCGTGCTCACAGACAAACAAACAAGAAAGATGTCGTGTATAGCACGATACGAGCGAAATCCAAATAAACAATTATTGTCATGGAAACAGCAATTTGATAATTTGGAAAATTTGACCTAAGAAGTGTTTTACATGATTGAATGTTGTGCATAACAAATTTGGTTGATTCGTTTTCTAATTGCCGCCAAATAGGTGTTTTACATGTTTTAAAAGGCAATGATTGAGACCTTTGACTAATTTTCACCAGATTTTATACACATATACCACACAAGCGTACAAATAAGATGTGTGCGTTTCAATGTGATGTCTTGAAAAAATCCTGACATTTGGAAAAAATAAAATCACAAAAAATCCCAATTGATTATAATGGCATGAAGTTGTTGTCATGGACACCGTTTTCTCTTTGCCACGTGGGGCTTTTCTCTTTCTTGAATTGTCTTAAGGGTCTTACGGGTCTTCAATGGTCTTAAGGGTCTTTTGGGTCATATGGGTATTTGAGGTCTAAACGGGTCATTGAGGTCTTAAAGGGTCTTATGGGTCTTTCGGGTCTGAAGGGTATTTTAGGGTCTTAGGGGGTCTAAAGCTTGGGTCGAAAGGTTGTAAATATGTAAAGGGTATAAATGGTCTTTTAAAAGGTCAAAAAGGTATAAAATGTTAAAAATGGTCTAAAGGCGTCGAATGGGGTCTAAAAGGACTTAAGGGCTTGAAAGGTCTACATATCTAAAAGGTATGTTCCAATCGTCCGTAATTAACAGAGGTATTTAATAAACGTAGTCAAGGGCCAATAATAAGTAATTAATCGATATACTCGCGGCCCAACTCAAGTTCAAACTGTACAAAATTAAGAGACATACTCACAGGGGTCGACCAAGACTTCGCCTCGACGAGGGTTCACTGTCCTCTCATGTTTTTCCGTTTTATATACTGTACAGTTATGTACATATACATCATGTGAATTGGGTAAAAACTGATGATTTATGTGACCTTGATCTTTGACCTTTTGACCTCAAAAACAACAGTCTCAATAAGTCTGCAAATCAATAAGATCTTCCTCCAGCTCTTCATCATCTGACATTTTCTCCAAATTATAGGAATATGGATTCATGATCCATTCTTCTGAAATCTTCAGGTCTCCAGCAGCAAAATATCCATCAGATGATTCTGACAGCATTTCCAAATGAGCAACAATTTCTTCACACACAGTTGGAGTTATGGATCCAGCATCATCAACCATCTCTTCTAGTGAAGGAAAATTTGAGAGACTGCCTCTTTCCATCCTTCGACGCCAAAGATGTAACTTTTCTTTGAAGGAATTCAACTTTTCACACGCCTTCAATATTGTGATAGTATGTGGATACAACATAGGTGTAAAGAAAAAAAGTTTATCCCTTTTCCTTGAAGAGAAATACTCAGGTCATTCAAACGAGTGAAAATGTCAGCGAAGTAAGCATTTGGGTGAATTCCTGTGATTCCAATGCCCCAACCAGATCACATTCACGCTCCTCCAGAAAAACGTTGATTTCTTCCCGCAGTTCAAAGAAGCGGGTTAAAGCTTGTCCTCGTGACAACCAACTGACTTCTATGTGGAAAAGCAAAACTGAATGCTCACAACCCAGATCCTCACAAAATGATTTGAATATGCCATGGTTCAAAGCTTTCCCCCTGATCCAGTTGATGATCTTCACACAAGTATCAAGGACTTTCTTCAAATTTGGAGGCAATGTTTTTGATGCCAAAGCATGCCGATGAAGAAAACAATGCGTAACTTGCAAGTCTGGAATCTCCTTTTTCATCAATGCAGAAAATCCAGATTTATTTCCAAGCATTGCAGGTGCCCCGTCACTGCACACAGAACCAATGACTGATATCTAAATCATGTTTGGCAAAGAAGTCTTTCACCAGCTGCATCACATCCTTTGCAGTTGTGTTTTTAGGCAGATCTTTACAAAACAGGAAATCTTCCTTCACAGCACCATCATTGACATACCTCACTAATGTGATGAGTTGAGTACAAATGGAGACGTCAGTTGACTCATCCAACTGAACAGAGATTTTAAAAGGACGAGCTCTGACATCTGAGATGACTTGGTCCAAAATATCTTCACTCAAATCACTGATTCGGTTTTGAATGACATTATTTGATTGTGGCACCTGTTCAAATTTTTTTCTTGCTTCTTTGCCCAGGATAATTGTTGCCATTTCCAGTGTACATGGCTTGATGAGATCTTCTGCATTTGTATGGGGCTTCTTGGATTTGGCCACTCTTTCTGCCACTTGGTATGAACCAAGAAGCAGTGGTTTTTCAACAGAAACGAAACCTAATTTTGAAAGAGTTCCTTGTGAATCAAAACGAGCTCTTTGATTTTCAATGACCCAACATCATGTCCTCCAACATCAGCTCCACCATGCTTACACTTTGGGACTGCTGTCTGTTTGAGTGCAAATGGCTTCCAGATCTGTAACAATACTATAGGACCCTGCAATGAAATTTAATTATAATGAGCAAAGTGTAACTACAGTTTGTAACGTAATTACAATTAAGCACAATGATTCATAGTAAACTTTAAAATTAATTTATCTTGTATATGAAATATATAAATTAATTTCGTTCGATAAATTTATAACATTTATAATCAATATTGCAAAGTTTTTATGAGCAAAAATCAGTATCCGTATTTAAGAAGATTCAAATTTTAATTGAACTATTCAATTTAGGAGTTTATTTATAAGTTATTCACAAAAGCAAATAATATAGTGAAAAACTAAACCGAGTTGGATTATTAAAAACTTCACATTACATAGAAACACTTACCAGGATTAGGTACACGAATTAGCACTTTCATAGACTATAACTCAAATAATTCCCACAATAATAAGGCTGAAAAGTTGCAAACATAATTTCATTATTATAAAAACCTAATAGCGCAAGTAAGTAAATTTATAAATAATGAAGTGCTTAATGAAAAAAAATCTAAGAAAGACGCATTATGCTCTCTCTCACAAGTAACCTTTATTCAGCACAGCGACCGCCATAAGTAGTTTGAAATTTAAATAGTACTTAAAACACACATTTCTACACTGTTTTACAATTAATTGATGTCAAATATAAAATACTAACTTCAAGACTATTACACAAGCAATTGTTAAATCACCATTATTACGCAAAAGTGTCTAAATACTAGTTTTTCGAAAGTTTATAATGTTCACGATTAAATTCTATTAATAAAGTGTTCACCAGTGGTAGTACGCAATAATACGTATGTCGGTCAACGTGCTAAGATAAATCACACTCAGTATGGAGACACAATGCAAATTTGTAACATGCTGCAAGTTTTCCAGCCCATCACCGCGTGTACTATAACCAGTCACTCCCCCGTAAAAAATGAACAAAGCAAATATCTTACACCTACAGTGTAGGCGTAAGGATGTACAATGATTATGTGAGATGTTGCGTTGTAATGATTTTAATTCAATACCATTTAATTCGTTATAATTCAAAGCAATACTCTGACAACCAGTTACTTTACTTATATGTTAATTCTGTTATTCTCTTCTTTTGATTAAATACTCGTCAACGAGATTACTATCTTCGCAGCACAACCACCTAATACCACTTATCAAGGCACACTGGCAGCTGGCTGATTGATGACTCGTGACTGTCACTCAAGGACACAAGACACTCTTTGTTGCACCCCTTGAAATTCCATCTTGCACCCCCAGGGGGTGCGGGCACCCCAGGTTGGGAATCCCAGATTTAAAGAAAAGGGTGGAAATTTCAACAATGGTTCACCATAACTGTTGTGTTCCTGGATGCAAATCGGAATCACAAGAACACAGAGAATAAGAGAGATATCCTTGGGTGAGACTGAGAATTCCTATAATTTCCTGTTAATACAAGTGAGTAGCCACAGTGAATACGCACACTCATCTCGTGTTTTTCATTTCCGTTCATCACAATTCTATCCAGGGTGCGATTTCTAAAATTTCTAGTGGGGGGGGGGATAAAATTGGGGGGCAATCAAATGGAAGACCAAGAAGGAACCTGAAGAAGGGAAGAGCAAAGATGGAGTCAGCAGGAGGAACCCGGATAGGATTCGGGTTTCAGCCACTACTCCACGGCCCTCAAACCCAACCAGACGCAGCCAAGTGAGCCGAATAGTGAGAACAAGCCGTACATAACAATAGCAACATAAAGCTGATAAGTCTCATTACAATTAAAAACAGCTCCGTGGGGGAGTGGCAGTTATTTCCCCAAAAATCAGGGTGAAAATGAGGGATTAGGAGGAAGGGGCCATGTCCTCCTTCCTGAAGTGGTACGGTCATGAGGAGCGCAACTTAACTTAACAGCATGGTTCTTATGTTTCATGAAGACTTTGGTCTGCATCTGGCCGTCGGTTTCTAAGATTTTTAAAAATGCATTACCTGAATTTGAGGCGAAACCCTCTTTTTCAGCCTTTTCCAGAGGCGGATCCAGAAGGGGAGTACGATCCCATAAGACCTTGCTGTCCTGATGCATCGTACCAAATTCGGTTGAGTAGTTTGTGAGGAGGTGTTTTCGCCAAATGTTAACGGACCTACATACATGCTGTACACATTCCCACTGATAGCCAAATATGTCTGTCGGACAACCAAAATCGCCTGGTGGTGCAAGAAGAGGCGTTGTCTTGAACTTCCACTTCGAGAGACATGTGAAATGTTCTGTTCCCAATGCACGTCCATGCTTAGTTGTTAATACGGCGATGGAACAAAACCACATTTATTGGTTTACCTCACGAAGTATGACCCGGACCCACTCTATGAGCTTATTTTTAGAGAAATAAGCTAAATACATCATGCATACATTTCTCACACTGCAAAATAAAAAGTGATCTATATTATAAAGCTGGAGTGGCTGTCCGTCTGTCCGTCCATCCTCGAACTACTCCCTCAGTTTTGGGGCTTGCTCCACTTCTGTGGAACGTTTGGGGGGTCCCAGCGGATGTCCTTTGGTGGGTGGGAGGTTTCATAAATACCTCAATACAATTATGATTTTAATTTTCGATCCATGGGAAGTGTTTTGTACCCGCCCTTTCTCACCGGCAAATTTGCCTGTATTGGGTGTCACGTGAGAACGGCATCTATATTCATTTACCTCCTTAGTATTTGTATTTTGTTATATTAATGGTACAGTATGAATTTGTGATTGGAATGAAGCCGATTGGAATGAAAATGTAGAAAGATTGAGTTTAAAACAGAATGAGGAAATTATGTGAGGGTTTCCACCGTTGACTTTCGCGGATTCAGCACTTGCAGATTCGCCATTGACATCATGGAAATATTGTTGTGGGCCGGGTTTCGGTGGCGATAAACGACCACTCGGTGGAGCAGTAGAGCCGTCTCCCACCGAACACCCGGAATTAAAAGGTCATCATTCCGGATAACTCCGGAGTCGACGGGCCACTTAAAGGACCGTGACCGCCAATTCTCTGACGGTGTGGGGTAGGGTCAATAGCCAAATTTCAATATACCTAAGTACCCATGTCGTCAAATTACCGGGGAAACCACACCCTCGGCCGACTCTGTCCGAACCGAGTCACAGGTACCGACTCGGATCCGGCATAACCGAGTGGAGTTACCAGAGCCGCGCCGGTCCCAACGACAACTTACGGCACCAACGGCCTTACTATTTCTCAAGCCCGAACCATGCTAGGCCAATGAAGGAAAACAAGGACAACGAACTAGAACATTTAACACGGGGGTTTATTTATAAACAATAATCGGGGAGGGTAGCACACAAAGAGCAGAGTTATCCGAATAAAAGAAATGCAAGCAATGTACAGTTAGCGAAAATCACTCAACAGTTCTACTTAAAAGACTGGTGCCCCCCCCCCCACACACACACACACACACACACACACACACACACACACACACACACACACACACACACACACACACACACACACACACACACACACACACACACCTAGAAATGGTGGCCGCAGCCTTTACTTGGCCCTTCAGCTCGAGAGGGAAAGGCGAGCTGAGGGCAGGGGCCTATTCTTGCACCTGTCCACCTCATGCGGTCTGGTCGAGCTTGTCCGGTGGCAGGACTCGAACCCGCCCCCAACAAGGCAGCACCAAGCACCAGGGACCAGGAATGATGCAACGGACACCAGCCAGCACGGGAACAGACCAGACGAGACGAGCACCCGCGGGTATACGAGAACGCCAGCAGGCAAGACTAGGCTTCTTCTCTCTCTCCTCCTTCCTTTTTTTACGACGGGGCGAACCTTCCTCTTTCCTCGATGGCTCGCCACCTACTCTTCTCCTTCCCCTCCCCCGTGGGTCGAGGGAACCACTCTGAGGGACTCACCTCCGGATTGGACGAGGGCGAACATCCCATTTGGCTGGGCGGGGCCACCCCTGAGGTGGTCAGCCTCCTGATTGGACGAGGAATCTCGGGGGGTGTGTCGAGGCATCTCGGAGGCCCGCCCCCCGAAGAGGCTCCGTAGTAGCTTTTGGCACGCTGGCCTCCCATTGGCTGGGGCACGCGTGCGATGCTCGCCCTTCGCTCATTGGCTGGAGGAAATGTTCCATGCCCTTCCTCGGAGCGGAGCCTCGATCTGAGGCGATGGGGACTCCGCCCACGCCTTCAGCCAAAAACACATGGGCAATGGCGACCGGGTTGAGTGAGGGATGGTGCCGTTGTTGTTGTTGTTGTAAATGTATAAAACCTGACCATAAAATAACTCACAGCACACACACGAAATTCCCATTAGACATGGGGATGGATTCTAACTATAAACACATACTTATCGAAATAACTGAACTATGGGACTGCTGTCTGTTTGTGTGCAAAAGCTGCCAGATTCGTAACAATATTACACACCTTATTTCTGTTGGGGTCAGTCACAGTCAGTTTTTTGCCCAAGTCTTTCACGAACCGGCTGTCCATGCCTGACATTCGGCTGAAGGTGCAACAGGAATGTGGAATTTATTGGTTCATGGTTTGGCATTCGGCGTTTCCACATTGTTGGAACTCGCGCTCTCTCCCATGCATATCACGGGTACCTCGCAAGTGAACAAAATAATCTTGGAACTATTTAAGCTCTACATGTACAGATTCAAAACTTATTATCACTTGAATCAAAGTTTGACAGGATAATATTGGATATATATATCTGACTGAAATACAGCAACACAATGACGATGATGTGGTCGATTTTCATTGGTTAATTTGCTGTGCTTCGTCACGTGATAAGAATGGATAAGTGGAATCCCATCTGATCCACTTTATACAGCCAAACGGCATGATCCGGATCCAGGGAAACCAAACTCTATTGCATTTTTAAAATCCTGTTTATCACGATTTCCTGCTGATTTTATACTGTTTGTGTGGTTAGAACAAGGTTTCTAAAATCCGTTTGAGTGCTCAAAAAGGATGCAGCGTACATTTATCGTTTTTATATGTCAGACGTTAAAATTTGACTTATTCAATCACTGTTAATGCAAAATTTGAAACCCAAATTTGGTAGCATTCTGACTGATTGGTCTCGAGAAGAAGATTTTTGAAGGAATTTGCATGAGTTTCCCAAAAATTGGCGAAATCGGCCATTTTGAGA
Organism: Eptatretus burgeri; assembly: GCF_056783735.1. Lineage (NCBI taxonomy): Eukaryota > Metazoa > Chordata > Myxini > Myxiniformes > Myxinidae > Eptatretus > Eptatretus burgeri. The sequence goes on from NC_140964.1 coordinate 74,432,299, forward strand.
CACTTCGTCATGTGATTGGCATGGCCTCCATAATTTAACATCCCTACCCTGGCCTAATGCTGTCACCCAAATTTGGTACCATTCTGACTGATGGGTCTGGAGAAGAAGATTTTTGAAGGAATTTACTGAGTGCACAATTTTGACTCGGTTAAAGTCACGTGACTGGAACAAGCTTTGCAATTCCTGTTACCAGTCAGGAGCAGAACGTTGCTGCCAAATTTCAGTCGGATCGGCCCAGCGGTTGGGCTGGAGAAATCGAAATTGGACACAGAAGGACGGTGCATGATGACAACACTGTATCTGGAATTCTAATTCGAGATAAGCCAAAAACCAGAGCCAGGGAAATGTCCCCCATCCCACACCATTAAATTGCACCCTGATTCTATCACATATACACACACACACACACACACACACACACACACACACACACACACACACACACACACACACACACACACACACACACACACACACACACACACACACATCTGATACTTTTTATAAATTTTACAGTCTCGGGGCTATTGCGAAAATATAATATAATGGAAAGGATTGCTATAAATGATGTTAATTTCACAACATCCTACGTTGAACTTTATTTAAATTGTAAACCTCAAAATATAGTTCCTTTACCGAAAATAAGAACCTGAATATGTAAGCAATTTTCTGGTTTCTCAACGACACGGAGCATCAAACACACACACACACACACACACACACACACACACACACACACACACACACACACACACACACACACACACACACCTGCTTCTCCTTTTACCAATAGATGCAAAAATCTACTATACTTTCTCTTGTTTCCCTGAACCAAACAAACAATATGCAGTATTTATAACAGCCTTCACAGCTTTCATAGCTCTCACGCCTACTCCCCCACCCTCTCAACATGATTAATAGTAAATAACATCATTTTAAACTTACCCTGTACATTCACAAGCCCCAGATATGTCCTTCCCATCAGTGTTCAGAAGTAACAAAACCAGATACCGTGTCTTCCTCAGGGAAGTCTACCTGATACATCCAGCTCCCACATAAAAATAGCTGTCACAAGGTTTCTGTATTGTCTCGTCATGAAGATGTCCTTTGCTGAAGAGTTGGTTATCATTACTTTCTAATGACGCACAGCATCATTTTTACATTTGCAGATGTCCATTAAATAAATCACCAAGCCTGCCATGCTCACAGGTGGCACTACAACAAGGTTCAAAGTCCATTCACTGGTCGTGATCTGTCAAGGGTTTGTGTCGCACACGCCCATCCACTCGGGTCTTGCACCAGGCCACATCGTCGGGAGTTTGTAGTATGGGCAGTTGTCCATTCGGCAAGCTGAGAGTTCTACAAATTTTCCATTATGCAGAGGCACAGCCCTTGCTCAAAATACAATTTCCCAAGTGTTTTGGATTCTATTAAAAGCTTTGTGAGCCATTTTACGGAACAATCCTTATCTCGCAAACACGATATATTTTGTGGTGCCCCGAACACCACCGTTTCTGGGGGTTTCTGTGCATATACGCACTGAACATTCTGGGGCGGATGCCTTTTGGAAAGTTGCGTGTTATTCCCAAGGAACATGTGATTTATCTGAACGAAGGGAACACATTATGTCTGGGCTTTAGTCCATGAGCTGGAGGGCCATTTCTGGCCAATTGGTACCATCTTGAGGGACCAAGGTTTGTTGTGATTTTCTGTTAGGTTGATGTATCTGGAACACAAAAATGCATGATGGACATCTGAGTAGAGTAGCTCAAGCATGTTACACAGCTTTATGTGCAGCAGGGGTATATCCACAAAATACGCTAATTTTATCACGTTTATTATTACTCAATGGTAGCATTCTGACTGATTGGTCTCGAGAAGATTTTTGAAGGAATTTGCATGCGTTTCCCAAAAATTGGTGAAATCGGCCATTTGGAGACACTTCGTCATGTGATTGGCATGGCCTCCATAATTTATTTGAAAGGAAATTTAAATCGCATCCATATCACAAATCATGCATTTTACTTCCAAACTGCAAAATTAAAAGGATACTAAGTTTTATTAATCTGACATGGTTTCAAAGATGTGACATGTTCAATTCAACAGCAGAAGAAAACGTAAATATGTTGTGAAGTTCTTGAACAATTTTGAACAGAATGTGCCGCAGAGTTATCTTTAATCCCACAGTGTTGAATATTCGACATAATCATTAAACAGAAACGGACAATGACAAATAATTTGAGAGATATGCATTATGGAGTATCAATAATTGTCAACGTCACCGTCGTCATCGTCCTCATGATCCACGCTGCCGTCCGACTGTTCATCTTGGAGCTTTATGTTCGCACACTCCTGGACAACACAAGCAGCTGTGCACCTTAGGCCATTGACCATGCATGTGCATGATGTTTTACATGTTTTGGCTGGAGGAAATGTCGCCTACACTCCCGTTTACACTTGCAGGATAAAAATCCCAGAACAACATCAGGAGCTGGGGCACCAGACATCCACTCAATGGCAAGTCTACCATCGTCATCCAATACCCAACCATTACAGTCAAGTGGACTGGGTACACGTGGAGTCACTCCAAGACTGTGGTGCCAAATGGCTGCTTGGTGACATGCTCTGGTAGCATGAAGCTTCAAACAATCCTGACAAGGAGGGAGTTGTCCTGACTGGATATCACCATTCTTAGCACGGAACAACTGAAACCGCATCTCGTTAACTTCTGTGATTTCAGTTTGAGACATGTACAGCTTGCAAGTGAATTCCTCAAGCACATAGAAGAGATCATCCTGTAGTGTCCAGTCTTTCCACAAGTCACTAAAAGCTGTCTGAAACCTTGGATTGTTGAGTCCTATCACCTTTCCACGGCCACTGAAAGCACTTCCTGTGTGGGAATGCAATCCCAATAAAGCTTTACAGATGTTTCTGCCGAGAGCACGAGCAACTTTTGTTATGTCAACAAGTCTGGTGCGGCTTGATGATCCACATCGGATAAACAGATTACAGTCTATGTCATCATGAAAAGCCAGACATAGTATCATGACGTCTATGTCCTCTGAAGCTATCACAGAATGGAAACTTGAAGATGCATGCTTACAGTGGAGTAGCAAGCGTGTGTCTGCTGACTTGAGTGCCTTTTCTTGTTCATCCTTGGAAGCCACACAAGAAAGTTTCTCCTTCATCTGCATATTTTCATTCACAAGTTGATCAAAAGATAGATTGTCTGGATCGACCAGAACTCTGCCATTGTCAGCTTGTATGAAGTGCAAAGGATTCAGCGAATTCACCTTCAAGCTTCCGCCTGATACGCTTATTTGTGGATGACTGTATGTTTTCGTTTGGAGAACCAAGAGTTCTCAAATTATTCAGGAGAACGTCTGTGAGTGCAGTGAGTTTCATAACTCGTGGCTGATTGAATAATGTCTCTCTTACGTGATCGAAGAGCATCTGATACGCCTGTTGTTCTCTTTCATGGTATGTGGTCTCAGCGGTGTCAGGTTCAGCAGCCTTCGTGTCACGTATGTAAGTTCTTGTATAGACCTTATAACAAGACTTGTGATACCTGGCTTCAGCTGCAACAAGTTCCCTGGACGTCATGGCAAGAATTTTATCATCAAGTTTCTTCAGTGCAACACTTCTCATGGTTTCATCTGAGCGAAGTTCTCGTGATAGGCTTATTGGTTCATGAGTCTTGCTTCCCAGGATGTACTTATTTTTCTTGTCAATGAATATGCAGACGTCATCCAGGACACGTGAGGATGTTGATGGCAATTCTTGAGCACGTGTAGATGTCCTTGGTTCAGGTGTTGTTGACTGGTCGACCTGTCGTTGCCTAAATCTGTCAAGTGTCTTCTTGCATGTGAAGTTGGAGCGACATTTCCTGTGATACACTAGTTTGTCTTCAAATTCCTCCTCTGAAAGGTCCACGATAGCTTCAAAGTGTTGGAGCTTTGCTGCATCAAACAAAGTTCTGCGTGACTCGGCGTCCTTTGGTTTAGAGAGTTCGGATGATGGAGATGTCTTTGTGCGGATGATACAGGAATTTAGTGTCAGGGTTTAGTGTGGTCTCTTTGGGTGCAGCCATCGTCTTTTTTCTGCACACTCAGTTGTTAATCTGAAAATACATGTAATACAATACAATAATGTACAAAATACAGGTAATACAATAATACAATAATGACCTTCACAAATAGCCATTCACTGAAACTAAACTATGAATCTTAATGAACGGTCGTCACCCTGTTTCAAAATGAAACTCAAATATTCTTATCTATCTAAACTCCTAGAACTGGAAAAAAATAATAATATTGTTGTGGTTGACGAAATTCGCAAACCACCATTCAGGTCCCTTAGGTGAGATATCTCTGTAAGTATATGTGTAGTTAGTCCAAACCCGTTGTTTAGAGGGAATAAATGTTATTCATTCGGGATGCGACCCTTCTAGATAGCCGTTTTTCTTTTACTATCTTTATTTTGGACCAGCCGCCATTACTACCACCACAACCACCACCAACCACGTCTCAACAGCCATCACACAACAACCACCAACCGCAACGCCGCTTCACAACCACAGCCACGACCCTTGCCATCACATCTCGCTCTCGCAACCATCGCATCACCGCCATTCCCGCGCCGCTTGTGGACACCGATCCTGGACTCGTGTAGGGCGCGCGCCGAGCGGCGGGTGCAAAAACACCAGCCTTTCCGAAGAAATCGGATCAAGAACGATTCACGCCCACTTCTGTTCCGTCCTATCAGCGAGCGTGGGGCGATTTGGCCCCGCCTCCAGGTGCGTCGGAGTATAATCGCAATATGCAGATTCGCGGATCAAAAATCATTCACGCCCACTTTTCCTCTGTCCAATGGGGAGCCAGCCAGAGGTGAAGGGTCGAAGGTGAAGGAGCAAAGCCCCGGGGGCTATAAAGGGCTGCGTTCGCTCGCCGAAAGAGTAGTAGGAGTCAGTCAAGGAGAGTTGAGAAGAGAAGAGTCAGAGAAAGCAGTTGGACGGAGCTGAGAAGAGTGGAGAGGTGGCGGCGGCGAAGGCAGTCGAGAGGGCGCTCGTGTCAGAGTCGGGGAGCTGCGGAGAGGGGAGGCCGGTAACGCGACCGAGGTCGCGGTGGAGACGCTCGTCGCGGGACCCGAGCCAGCGAGATATCCTCATTCCCCCGAGCATCAACAACCCCCTCCTATTTCCCCCCCGCGCTGAGATAGTGTGAGAAGGGGGCCCCGTTCCCACCCCATTTCCAGGCAGTGCCAGCGAGGCCCGCGGAGTCGGGGCGCCACCGCCATTTTGCAGCTCATCACCAGACGGGTAGGCTCGACGCGGTCTCGGCCCCAGGCCCGTCTGCCCCCCTCATCGTTGAGGGTGGTCCCTTTTTCTTTTGCTTTGAGTATATGTGTTGTCGGCGCCGTCTGTGAAGCAAAACTGTATAAGTGTTGCCGTGTGCTCGGTAGTCGGTAGTAGATCTGCATTGTGTTTCTCTTTTACATTTGCTTTTTGTGCAGAATTGTCGTGTCACTTTTACATTTGCTTTTTGTGCAGAATTGTCGTGTCACTTTTACATTTGCTTCTGGTGTATAATTGTATATGTGTGCTTTCCGTTTGCCGCGGAATAAATGTGCTTTATGTTGAACTGTTTTTCCCGTTTCGCTTCGTCTTTTCTTTAATTGAATCTCCATCTTACTTCACGTAAAGGGTTGGTCGTGGGCTAAAAACGCCCGATAATCAATCGAACCGTCGAGGTTGACGATAACACCGCTCGGTTATCCCGATAGTACGGAACGGGTCGCTTAAAGTGGCCCGTGTCCGAAGTCGACCTGCGGCGAGGTGCGATCGCCCGGTCTACCCTCCGTGTGGGTACTTAGGTAGGTCGAATTTAGCGAGCAACCCTATCCCACGCGGGGGGCCGATTGGCACGATCGTGGTGAGGCCGAAAGGCCCACCTGTGACTAATTCCCGGCGTTAGTCCGAGAGGGTCACGACGGGATTGTCCGTCCGGTGGGCGACATGCCGCGATTCGAGTTACGTGGCCGCTCGCACGCCGGCGGGCGCGAAGCCGCAACACTGTTGTCAGGTCGTGCGATATAAACTCATCGCCCTCCTCGCGGCACTGGTATCGGAGAACGGGAAAACGGGCTCTCCTGTCTCCAGCTAAATTCACGGGAATCGGTCCAGGGGTGAGAGGAGCGACCCCCGATTCCCTCCAAATTACGAGCGATTTAAATTAACCCTTTACGAGAAATAAGATGGCGTCTCAAGGCGAGCGGGAGCCGGGGGTATTAGAAATGTATATGTGTAGTAATGTAGGATCCATGGTCCAGGATGAAATCCCCGTGCAGGAAATGTTGGTTGTGCAGGAACACGAACTCGTCCAACTGAACCCAGAGCCCGAAATAGGTGCGGCGGCGGCCGCGGTGTATGACACCTCCCCACCCCCCCCTCCGCCAAAACCTCCCGATCCTTGCCGAATCGGCTCACCCAAGCGCACCCGACATGGCCCAGCTATTCGCCATGCTGGCAAAATGGATACAAATATTAACGAAGTGAAAACGAAGATGGATGCAAACACAAATGAAATGAAAAACGAAATAAAAGGCATGAACAAGCAAATGAACGAAATGGAAACAAACATGAAGGAAGAAATGAAAGAGCTGCGGGGTGAGACGCAGAACATGGGCCGAAGCCTGCAGGCGGGCATGAAGGCAGTAACCGGGGAGCTTAAAATGGCGACGCCACGTGTGGGAGTGAACGAGCTGGGAGGGAGTGCAACGGCTGTCGGGCACGCGGTGGAGGCGGGTAAGGAAAAAATAATTCGGGGGACGTGTTGGGCGAGGGTCGTGACGGTAACCGAGAGGGAAAAACTAATTGGGGTGACGGAGACGTGCACGAGGGAGATAACAAGGGAAGAGACGGAAATAATAGTTGAGACAAGGGAGGTAAAGGGTGAAGAGATGACTGAGTTGGCAGAGACACGGGAGATGGGAACGATAGAGGGAAGACTACACGATGAAGACGGGGATAGAGACGCACACACACACACACGGAGGTGGTGGAGGATAATGGGGGTGAGCTCGCGGACTGGGTAGAGACCCGGTGCGAGCAGTTGGATGGCCTCCTCCAGGAACGAGGGGAGGGAGTATTCCCCCTTGAAGCGGGTCACGACCAGGTGGGTTCGGTCGTGCTTTGCGAGGTCGAGGGGAGGTGTGCTGTGGACAGGTGCACGGAGAGCTTGGGGGGTATAGAGGCCCCGGAGACCTTTGTGGGGACACGAATCCCCAGTGTGGTTGTCCCTGTGTGTGTGGTGCAAGGTGTGAGTGCGTCCCCGTGTGTGGAAGCGACCCCGTGTGTGAGTGGTGTGGTGGCGGTTGTGCCGGAGTACGTGCTTCCCAGCACGCCGTGTGTAAAAGGGGCACCGCAAGTGGAAGAGGCCGTGTGTGTGAGTGAAACGGCCAGTATGAGTGAGACACCGCGGATGAGTGCCCCCGCGTGTGTGAGTGAGGTACGGTGTATGAGTGAGGCACCGCGGATGAGTGCCCCCGCGTGTGTGAGTGGTGTGGTTTGTGTGAGGGAAATGGCACGAGTGAGTGAAAGGCCGCGAGTGCGTGGAGCCACGTGTGCGAGGGAGGTAGCATGCGTGAGTGAACGGCCGAGTGCAAGGGAGACCGTGTGTGTGAGAGAGCGGTATGTGAGGGAGATGACGGTGGGCATGTGTGAGCATGCAGCCGCGTCTCCCGGTGTGAGTTTAATGGTGAGGTGTGTTAGCGTCGGAACACGCAGGTGTGCGTGGGTTGAATGGAGACGACGACAGCGACATGTGAGGAAAGAAAGCCGAGTAGCGGCTGTAGTTGTTTCGGGGACCGTGCCGGGTTCACCCAGCAGTGAGCACGAGGTCCGTGCTGTGCAACGCACGAGGCCCCCACGTGCTCGCTTGCGAGAGTGAAGTCCCGGTCCGGAAACGCACGCGGTGCATTTGCCGATCCCGCGGACGGACAAAGTTTAGGCAGGATTACGGATTTGGACCGGACGGGTTCTCCACGCGATCGTGTGTGTTAAGCTCCAACGGGCAAAGCACATGTGTTCGCGTGGGGAACCCCTCGAGACTTGGGGCTTGTGTTTTTTTATGCGCACGGTGACGTCATGGCTGCACGTGGGGTTGGAATCCGGCAGGAGGGGTATCCCTGCCGGATGGTACCGTCCAAGGAGGGACGAGGTACACGTGCAGCTGCATGACGTCACGGGCAGGTGCAAAGTGCGCGAGCTGTGAGTTACCGCGCTGGTGCTGCACAATTAGAAAAAAAGAAAAGAACAGCAAGCCTCACTTTCGGGTGCACAGGATTCCTGGGCAAGGGGTGGAAGACCCCCTTACCAGGGCACAGGATGGAAACTAGTTAGGGGGAAGGGTTAGCTTAGTTAGACAGACTTCATGGGGCAGGGGTAAGTCCTCATGGAGTCCGTGGAATGGATGAGTTAGAGGGATTGTAGCGAGATTTAGGTTGGGAAAGTTATTTTAGAGATTTGAAGACAGTGACAGACTTGTGAATGTGTAGAGGGGACGTAGTTTAGCTACGTAGTGTTAAAAGGAACGTGCTATAGTGTAAGGGACGACGTGGGAGCACGAGTTAGTTAGGGGATGTAGTTCGAAGGATGGCAGAGTTCAGCGGTGAGTGTGTTGAAGAGTTGTTGGTGAGTTATGAGGTGGAGACATGTTGAGTGAGTGAGGCCAGCGGGTCTGTGTGTGTGGAGTGAATGGGGAATGCATGGTGCGATGAGTGATTGGGGGGAGGAGTGACTCCCGCCCAAGGGACCCGGGGTCAGTGTAGAGTGAGTTAGGGGGTTAGTCAAATTGAAAAATGGAAGTCGTTTTGTTGTTGGTGTGAATGTAGGCTCGAAACCCGTTTGGAGGGGTGCAGGAGCCCTGTTGACGGGCTGGGAGCGTGGCTGCGAAAGGTGAGTATCGCTGAGTGGGTACCCCGGGCACCAGGCTAGTCGGCCGTGGTAGGCCAAGGGCCCATGGGGGGCCGGGATAGCGTAGTGGGCACGGGTGCGCCTGCTTGGTGCGGGGGCCCGGAGCGCCATTAGCCGCGTGGGCAGTATTGTGGGCACGGGTGACCCTCGGAAAGGGGCCTGGGAAGCCAGCCTGCCACGTGTGCGTTTCAGGGGAGGTGCCATGGGGGGCACTCCCCGGTGTTTAGGGAGCTGGTAGGCTCGGAGGCAGTGTAGTGCCCGGGGGTGCCAAAGCTGGGGAATCGGCAGAGGGTCGTGCCTGCCAAAGGGAGCCACGTGTCCCAGCCATGAGACCGTGTGAGGGCACGGAGAGAAAATTGGGGGGCGAGGCCCGAAATCGTGAGGACACCAACACAGGCGACGGGAATCTGGGTTGTTAGGACCAATAGTTTTAGCGAGAGGTGCTTGTTGAAAGCCCCGGGGTAGTTTAACAGTTAAATGGTTAGGGTAGATAAGGAAGTGTACCCCTCCGCACCATCCATCCCCTCGCTCTCGTTGTGGGCCGCTGGACCCACTTTGGTTATAGATCGCTGAAGTCTGGGGAGGCCATTCTGAGGCTTCGTTGGGCCTCGACACAGGACGCTAGCTCTCCCTTATTCCCCTCCGGGAAGGGAACGTAGGGGTTGGGAGTAGGCTAGGTGACAGGATAGGTTAGCCGAACAAGGACAGTACAGGGGGTTAGGGGACGATTTATAGTGGGGAAGTAAAAATAAAAAAAAATAAGTTGGGGCTAAATTGGGGTTTGACAAATTAAGGGAGTGGGTATAGACAATGACAGGCAAAGGCGATAGGTTGGGAGGGAGACCGTAGGGTATGTCCGAGCCCGCCTTCCGAGTGGCTAGCACCACCGCACTCCCTCCACCAACCTCCACTGAACGGCAAAGGCTGGCCAGCTTCATCTGCTGGCTGCGTTGCTGCAAGGCAAAGGCTGGCCCACTTCATCGGCAGCTGTTGTTTTGCTGCAAGGCCCGTGCCGGCTGGATCGTCTGCAGCTGCTGTGCTGCAAGGCCTGTGCCGGTCGGATTGTCTGCAGCTGCTGTGCTTCAAGGCCTGTGCCGGCCAGTTCATCTGCCGGCTGTGTTTGCCTGCAGCGGCCTTCTTCTGCGGGCTGTGTTTGCCTGCTGCCTTTGCCATGCCATGCCCACTGCCCCTGTTCACCAGCCCCCGTTCAATTTTGCGTTGCCCCCCCCTGTTCATTGCCATGTGCGCCAGGATCAAGGCAACAGTTTTCAAGCTGCGAGAACTGCCCTGTTGGCAGCTACAACACGGGCCTGCAGTGGCGGCCCGTGCACCATGTTTGTGTCCATCCATCCATCCGTTGTGTTCATTGCGTGTGCCACTTGAGCTGGCACGGAGACTGCGTTTGTGCAGCCCATGCACCGTTGTGGTTCACTGCGTTCAGTTAAAAAGGGAAGGCCTTGGACTGCGAGTGAGCAGCCGGCCACGTTCCCCATCACCTGCATTGTTTGAGCCAGAGACTGCATGCAAGCAGCCTGGCTCCCTGCTAACTGCTTTCTTTTTGCAGAGTTCATTGATCCTGGGCCATGGTTTAGTGTAAAATTTGTAAGTTAAGGTTAAGATGTACTGTACATATGAGTGCGCCCCCGACATGTCTGTCTTAGCGCCGGCAATTTTATTTAAGTCGTCCGTGTGAGTGAGTTTGTTTAGGTAGTTACTCAGCCCTCAGGTTATTTATTTTGGGGACACGAATACCATGAATGTCGCACTCAGGGATCCGTAGGTAAAATGTACTAGGGGAAAACTACACATGATGGCACACGAAAATTTGACGACTCGGGACGAGTCTGTAAAAAGGGGAGGGGGTAGTGTTGTGGTTGACGAAATTCGCAAACCACCATTCAGGTCCCTTAGGTGAGATATCTCTGTAAGTATATGTGTAGTTAGTCCAAACCCGTTGTAAAGAGGGAATAAATGTGATTCATTCGGGCTGCGACCCTTCTAGATAGCCGTTTTTCTTTTACTATCTTTATTTTGGACCAGCCGCCATTACTACCACCACAACAACCACCAACCACGTCTCAACAGCCATCACACAACAACCACCAACCGCAACGCCGCTTCACAACCACAGCCACGACCCTTGCCGTCACATCTCGCTCTCGCAACCATCGCATCACCGCCATTCCCGCGCCGCTTGTGGACACCGATCCTGGACTCGTGCAGGGCGCGCGCCGAGCGGCGGGTGCAAAAACACCAGCCTTTCCGAAGAAATCGGATCAAGAACGATTCACGCCCACTTCTGTTCCGTCCTATCTGCGAGCGTGGGGCGATTTGGCCCCGCCTCCAGGTGCGTCGGAGTATAATCGCAATATGCAGATTCGCGGATCAAAAATCATTCACGCCCACTTTTCCTCTGTCCAATGGGGAACCAGCCAGAGGTGAAGGGTCGAAGGTGAAGGAGCGAAGCCCCGGGGGCTATAAAGGGCCGCGTTCGCTCGCCGAAAGAGTAGTAGGAGTCAGTCAAGGAGAGTTGAGAAGAGAAGAGTCAGAGAAAGCAGTTGGACGGAGCTGAGAAGAGTGGAGAGGTGGCGGCGGCGAAGGCAGTCGAGAGGGCGCTCGTGTCAGAGTCGGGGAGCTGCGGAGAGGGGAGGCCGGTAACGCGACCGAGGTCGCGGTGGAGACGCTCGTCGCGGGACCCGAGCCAGCGAGATATCCTCATTCCCCCGAGCATCAACAACCCCCTCCTATTTCCCCCCGCGCTGAGATAGTGTGAGAAGGGGGCGCCGTTCCCACCCCATTTCCAGGCAGTGCCAGCGAGGCCCGCGGAGTCGGGGCGCCACCGCCATTTTGCGGCTCATCACCAGACGGGTAGGCTCGACGCGGTCTCGGCCCCAGGCCCGTCTGCCCCCCTCATCGTTGAGGGTGGTCCCTTTTTCTTTTGCTTTGAGTATATGTGTTGTCGGCGCCGTCTGTGAAGTAAAACTGTATAAGTGTTGCCGTGTGCTCGGTAGTCGGTAGTAGATCTGCATTGTGTTTCTCTTTTACATTTGCTTTTTGTGCAGAATTGTCGTGTCACTTTTACATTTGCTTTTTGTGCAGAATTGTCGTGTCACTTTTACATTTGCTTTTGGTGTATAATTGTATATGTGTGCTTTCCGTTTGCCGCGGAATAAATGTGCTTTATGTTGAACTGTTTTTCCCGTTTCGCTTCGTCTTTTCTTTAATTGAATCTCCATCTTACTTCACGTAAAGGGTTGGTCGTGGGCTAAAAACGCCCTATAATCAATCGAACCGTCGAGGTTGACGATAACACCGCTCGGTTATCCCGATAGTACGGAACGGGTCGCTTAAAGTGGCCCGTGTCCGAAGTCGACCTGCGGCGAGGTGCGATCGCCCGGTCTACCCTCCGTGTGGGTACTTAGGTAGGTCGAATTTGGCGAGCAACCCTATCCCATGCGGGGGGCCGATTGGCACGATCGTGGTGAGGCCGAAAGGCCCACCCGTGACTAGTTCCCGGCGTTAGTCCGAGAGGGTCACGACGGGATTGTCCGTCCGGTGGGCGACGTGCCGCGATTCGAGTTACGTGGCCGCTCGCACGCCGGCGGGCGCGAATCCGCAACAATATCAATGATGCTGATGCACGGACACACGATTGATGACAAAACCTGAAATCGCTTAAGTAAAGTTGTTGATGTTGTCGGGTCCGAAAAGCAAACTGCGGCGGCGGGATTCATACACGAGGCCCGACGAACAGTTGTCCAACGCTCTACCCGATAAAGACAAATTTATTAACAAACAAATGTAATTGCTCGTTGAGAAAGGAATTGCCGGAATAACTTTGCCATATCCCCATGATCTTTGAAAAAAACAAAAACCTGGAAATCAATTTGGTTTTTACAAGTCGATAGTGCTGCTGTTTAATGAGTTATAGCACTTAGTTTGGTCATGGTCATCACTTGGAAGTCAATCGGACTTGAAATGGCGTTTTTATCGCAATTTGAAATTTTTGACCAGACCCCCCCCCCTGACATTCGACCCCTGACCGCGAAGAAGGGTGTTGGTGTGACACCCCAAGGAGACATATGGTTGGATGCAGAATTGGAAGATGCACATTTTGGATTTGGTTTGAAGTCGATACGACCATTATAGCGGACGTTATTGCGAAAATAAGAATTTCGGTTTTTCGGTGACCTTGACCTTGACCTTTGACCAAGATTCACCAAAAACGACAAGTGTCTAAGTTGGACCATGGCCGACGTCTGTACCCAGTTTGGTCTTGATCGCTGAAACGGTGTGGCTGCTACAGGGTAAACAAACACACAAACAAACAGACAGACAGACAGACACACAGAATGACACACACAATGACACACACAACCAACCAACATAATTGCTGAAATCCGAAGGATTCCGGCAAATAATAAATACATTTTTTCAACTTGCAATAACCTTCCATATCGAATAAGAAATTGTTCAATGTAATGATTTGCACGTACGAACCGAGGCACAATGTCCATGACAAACGTTCATACCTTATGGTCTGAGAGTCGATGCACAACAGAGCGTTTCCCAACACAACGCACAAATGTACCGCAAGTCAGATGTTCAGTCAATATATGGTCCTGTAGTTAGGAGAAATCGAGGTTTGGTTAATACTCCTGTAGTTAGGAGAGCTCGAGGTTTGGTTAATACCCCTGTAGTTAGGAGAGCTCGAGGTTTGGTTAATACTCCTGTAGTTAGGAGAGCTCGAGGTTTGGTTAATACCCCTGTAGTTTGGAGAGCTCGAGGTTTGGTTAATACCCCTGTAGTTTGGAGAGCTCGAGGTTTGGTTAATACCCCTGTAGTTAGGAGAGCTCGAGGTTTGGTTGATACTCCTGTAGTTAGGAGAGCTCGAGGTTTGGTTAATACTCCTGTAGTTAGGAGAGCTCGAGGTTTGGTTAATACTCCTGTAGTTAGGAGAGCTCGAGGTTTGGTTGATACTCCTGTAGTTAGGAGAGCTCGAGGTTTGGTTCATACTCCTGTAGTTAGGAGGGCTCGAGGTTTGGTTAATACTCCTGTAGTTAGGAGAGCTCGAGATTTGGTATATCGACCTTAATACTGGAGCCAACGTTGAAAAAAAGGGGGGGGGCAGACACACAAACAATTGTATTCTGTACTGTCTGGGCCAATTATTAGACGTGTGTCTCAATCGGATGGAGAGAACGATTCCTTCATCTTCTTCCGAATCCTCCTCTTCTTTTTCTTATTCTTCTTCTTTCCTTCTTCAACGGCCATAATTATTTCCACGATTCTGTGCGGTTGGCTGTTGGCCATGGCTGGGAATGTTTGCCCCAAATCTTTCACGATTCTGAATTTGTTCAGGGTGTGGGCGATAGCTGGCAGACTCTTCACGAGGGGCAGGGTGGGTGGGATCTTTAATTAATGGTACTAGTGCGTGCCCGACCCGTACGTGCGTGGAAAAAAAAGAAGAAGAGGAATTGTGACGTCAATTGTGATGTCATAGCACCGTGTCCTGTCATTGGTTTGGTAAATAAATGGCTATAACTTGGGAACCACTTGTCCAATTAATATCAAACTTTGAAAAGGCACATCCTCAGGTCTCCAGCAATATACCTGGCAAGTTTCAATAAGATCGGACCAGAGGTTATCGAGAAATGGCGGTCACACACACACACACACACACACACACACACACACACACACACACACACACACACACACACACACACACACACACACACACACACACACACTGCTGGAATTATAGATCGATGGAAGCAGATATTCACCAATTAATGGTAGCACACGGGACGCCGGTTTGGCGTCCATCCGAGGGACGCCACAAACATTGATGAATGACCCTGACTGTGAAACACCAGGATGACATCTATCTATAATTCCAGCAATCTCTGTGTGTGTGTCTGTATGTATGTATGTGTATGTGTATGTGTATGTGTATGTGTATGTGTATGTGTATGTGTATGTGTGTGTGTGTGTGTGTGTGTGTGTGTGTGTGTGTGTGTGTGTGTGTGTGTGTGTGTGTGTGTGTGTGTGTGTGTGTGTGTCTGCGACCGCAGTTTCTCGACGACCGCCGTCCGATCGGATTGAAACTTGCCAGGAATATTGCCGGGGACCCATGGATGTGCCTTTTCAAGGTTTCATATCAATCGGACGAGCAGTTCCCAAGTTATGGCCATTTATCTGTCAACCAATGACAAGACACGGTGCTATGACATCACGAATGACGTCACAATTAATGTTTATTTATTATTATTATTATTATTATTATTATTATTATTTTTTTGCACGATTGATGGTATGATCTGATTGAAACTTGCCAGGAATATTGCTGGGGACCCGCGGATGTGCCTTTTCGAGGTTTGATATTAATGTCAGTGTGTCTTAATATTAATGTCTGTGTGTGTGATCGGGGGGGGGGGAGAGGGGGCGTCACAATTCAAGAGAGTGGGAGAGAGGAGGTGCGAGAGAGGGGCGTCACAATTTAAGAGGGGGAGAGAGGAGGGGCGAGAGAGAGGGGGCGTCATAATTAAAGAGAGGGGAGAGAGGAGGGGTGAGAGAGGCGGACGAGAGAGGAGGACGAAAGGGGGGGAGGCCAAGAGAGGGGGCGTCCAATTCTTCTTCTTCTTCGTTTGACATGACCTCACAATTTGGAGAGAGAGAGAGAGAGAGAGAGAGAGAGAGAGAGAGAGAGAGAGAGAGAGAGAGAGAGAGAGAGAGAGAGAGAGAGAGAGAGAGAGAGAGAGAGAGAGAGAGAGAGAGAGAGAGAGAGAGAGAGAGAGAGAGAGAGAGAGAGAGAGAGAGGTTTGATATGAGACATCATATGAGAGAGAGAGGTTTGATATGAGACATCATATGAGAGAGGGGGTTTGATAGCGTTTGATTTGATTCAATTGATTTGATTTGATTCAATTGATTTGATTTGATTCAAGGTTTGATATCGTTCTTCTTCATCCGTTTCAGCTGTTTCCCAGGTTTCCCAAGTTCTGGCCATTTATGATACGGTTGGTCCGACCTTATTGAAACAATGCCTCAATCCAGTCGTCATTTACACGTACGGGCACGTGAGAGCGAAGGAATGGCCTGTGTGGTTGTTTCTGGCACGCGGTTTGAAAGTTTTTTTTTTTAATGTATGGGCACGCACCGACGGGCACGCACTAGTTGTATAAACTCTTCTACGAGTCTTGACATTGTCTGTGTTAAAATGATAAATAAAAAAAAGATGGCCATGATACTCCGTCCCATGATGTCATAATTAATTATCATTAACGTATTCTACATGAGTAATCACACCGATGGTGAAAACATTGCGTCAATTGGATAAGCAGTTGCAGAGAAAACAGAGAAAATCATCACAGGTGGACGGATGAAGAACCCAAAAACATCATTCATACCTCTGGGGACTTCGTCAGTAGAGGCATAAAAACCATCGGGGCAATACCTCTGGGAGCTCACCAACTAGCAGCTGGATAACATAACCAGGGATCCACCGGTAGGCATGGATAACCCACGAAATATGTCTGCAACGGAAAAGAAAGTAAATACCTGTGCATTCATTTTTGAATGCAATGAACGCACCTTGGTAGGTCACGGGTCATAAAAGTTGTGGTCAAGTTTCATTGAAATTGTTTGTGTGGTTTCAAAGAAGAAAGCAAATATATATATATATATATATATATATATATATATATATATATATATATATATTTGGGGGGGGGCACCCTCCACGTACAATCCCCAAAGACCCCAATCATCATAATATAATGGGCGTAAGCCTGGAACTTCTAACACACTTTTCTCCGAACATATTCTGTTCATACTTCCAAAATCCTCACATTATGTGTTCCATGTAGTTACGCAGGTGATAGCGGATTCCAAAAAATCGAATATAGATAGAATTTTCAAATAGGGAATCGATGACGTCACAATGAGCAGCGTCACAATCAGCAAACCAACGGCGTGGTCCCAGACGACGTGCATTACTTAACTAAGTCCATGAGTTCAGGACGTTTGTTCAACTGAGCATTTACAACTTTTATCCTGCCATGTTGTTAATCTGTTGATGGAGGTCATGGAGAAACGATGAATATGTCAAATCGGTCGTGTTTCTCATCCGGAACGATGTGTCAAGGACAACAATCTAAAGGGACCGGTCTCAAACGTTACCATGGTCACCCAGACATGCCACCAATATGAACTGAGCTGTTGAATGAACGGATGATGACAAAACTTGGTGAATGAGTTGACGAGGTGACGAGAACAAGTCCATTCGACTTCGGTTCAGGTCGAGATCCATGCATCATGATGAACCAAGCTCGATCTCCAGTGTCGGTTCTGCCGAAGCAGTTTCTTTGCCTCGATTTACAATCCTGGATGGGTCGTCACTCCAACGCAGGTGTTCAGGGCAGGATTTTGGAATTTCTTCAGGGTGCCGGCGATAGCTCACCGACTCCCAATGAAGGACACTGTGAGATCTTAAATGTCGCCCAACTAATGCCTGCAGACAGGACATCCAGCTTAATGTCCATCCGAGGGACGACACACACACACACACACACACACACACACACACACACACACACACACACACACACACACACACACACACACACACACACACACACACACTGAGGAATCACCCTGCACGTGAAACACCAGGATGACAGTTTATAGCTGGGTCAAGATTCCAACCCAGGCTCGACAGCTGAAAGCCGAGTGCGCACACCTCTCGGTTTCCCTGCGAGACACTAAATCCTTTCAATAGTTCTTTCATGGCCCAATTAATCTCATCTCTTGTGGGGTCAGCCTCGACCTAGAGGAAGGTGTCACCTGTCTTTCACAAACAGGCTCACCTGGCCTGACTGACTGGAGGATGGAGGTGGTTTAGGCAGGAATTTGGATTTGTTCAGGGTGTTGGGGATAACTCGCTTACTCTTCGTGAAAGACAAAGGCGCATTTTAACTCTCCACCAGGTAATACCAGCAGACCTGACACCCAACTTAATGTCCATTCGAGGGACATCACTCTCACTCCCAGATGTGTATCACCAACACAACATATACATATATGGTCCGGTCAGGAATCAAACCAAGACGAAATTGCTCAAAGGTAAGTGCGCTACCTGTGCACCATCTTGTCGGACTCGGAATCTCGCCTCACAGTGAACAAGGATCCTTGCAGAAGCCAATTAGGATTGAGTGAAGCGAAAACAAATATGGTTAACAGCTGAACAGGTTAACGTGAAATCTGTTTATTACCAGATTGAGATGTAGCGAAGATTGTTTGGTTGAGAGTTTGGTTGGGAAATTCTCCAGTGAGGACAAATCTACTGATCCACAAAAAGCCTGGTCAGCTCTGACATTACCAGTTATATTAGACTAGTGGGGGTACCCGACGTTGTCTAGTAGGTCCCGGGCGTTGTCTTGTGGGGGTACCCGGCGTTGTCTAGTGGGTACCCAGCATTGTCGAGTGGGGGTACCCGGCGTTGTCTAGTGGGTACCCGGCGTTGTCTAGTGGGGGTACCCGGCGTTGACTAGTGGGTACCCGGCATTGTCTAGTGGGGGTACTCACCGTTGTCGAGTGGGTACCGGGCGTTGTCTTGTGGGGTACCCAGCATTGTCTAGTGGGTACCCGGCATTGTCTAGTGGGGGTATCCGGCGTTGTCTAGTGGGTACCCGGCATTGTCTAGTGGGGGTACTCAACGTTGTCGAGTGGGTACCGGGCGTTGTCTTGTGGGGTACCCAGCGTTGTCTCGTGGGTACCCGGCATTGTCGTGGGGGTATCTGGCGTTGTCTAGTGGGGGTACCCGGCATTGTCGTGGGGGTACCCGCCGTTGTCTAGTGGGTACTCGGCATTATCGAGTGGGGGTACCAGCCGTTGTCTAGTGGGTACCCGGCATTGTCTAGTGGGGGTACCTGGCATTGTCTAGTGGGTACCCAGCATTGTCTCGTGGGTACCTAGCATCGGTTTGTGGGTACCCGGTTTTGTCTAGTGGGTCCCCGGCATCGTCTAGTGGGTACCCAGCATTGTCTAGTGGGGGTACCCGGCGTCGTCTAGTGGGTACTCGGTGTCGTCTTGTGGGTACCCTGCGTTGTACAGTGGGTAACTGGCGTCGTCTAGTGGGTACCCAGCATTGTCTAGTGGGGGTACCCGGCGTCGTCTAGTGGGTACTCGGCGTCGTCTTGTGGGTACCCTGCGTTGTATAGTGGGTAACTGGTGTCGTCTTGTGGGTACCCGGCATTGTCTAGTGGGTACCCGGCATCGTCTAGTGGGTACCCAGCATCATCTAGTGGGGTACCCGGCGTCGTCTTGTGGGTACCCAGCATTGTCTAGTGGGTACCCAGCATTGTCTAGTGGGTACCTGGCGTTGTCTAGTGGGTACCCAGCATTGTCTAATCGGGGTACCCGGCGTTGTCTCGTGGGTCTAGTGGGTTGTCTGATGCGTTGTCTGATGTTGTTGTTGATGTTGTCTGGGTACCCAGCATTGTCTAGTGGGGGAACCTGGCGTTGTCTCGTGGTTCGTCTGATGCGTTGTCTGATGTTGTCTAGGTACCCACAGCGTTGTCTGGTGCTGTTCTAACCGTGTTGGCATTTTGAAGGAATCAATTTGTTATTTTTTCTATTTGTTGTGGGTGCCTAAAACACATCCCGACACCTGCTAATGAAGCTTACTTCGTGTAGGGATATGGACATTATGAGCCGTGTTCATAATTAATTTTTACATCACTTGCAAGAGCATTCCTCAACTCGGGACAAATCAACACTTTAACTGGGATTTAACCTGGAGTCTCAACATTACTTGCTAAATTCCTCTTGTGATCTATTGGATGTACTGACCGCGAGGCCAGAAGATAGGGTTGATGTAACAGGCGAACCTTGGAGTAGCTTAATGGGGGAACTTTTATTATTCTGGGCTCACAACATGGCTAACACCCACCCCATCTCCCTGGGCCGAATTTAAACATGTGGTGGCCCCTGGACAGCCTTCCGTGGTGGAGGCCCACCCTACCTTAGAATACTAAAAAGGTGACAAGACAAATTTACAGTCATCCATGAAGTATATTTTTCAAGAACAAAGAATCTGAACTTCTATATAAAAGAGAATGAGACGAGATGAATATCTTATATCTGTTATGGATGAATATCTTATGTCTGTTCCACTAACTACCAACTACCATTCAGGCACTCACAAATACATTCTTCCTTACAATTTTTTTTTTCATGAAATATGTGGAGGCCCCCTGGTTGTGGAGGCTCCTGTGCAACTGCCCAGCTTGCCCACACCTAAATCCGGCCCTGCCATCTCCCCCTCCCATGCCGTGGCTCTGTTACAGAGTAAAATTGTGAGTCTGAGCCATCAAATGGAGAATGCAATGACACAATGGCACAACAAAAAGGCCGAGATGGCACGTGACCAAGAGAGGGAGAACAGCATGAAGTTCAAGGCAAAGGGATGCAGGATGAAGCCGAAGCTTCAGAATGCAGAGAGCTCGTCTTGAGTTGTTCAAATAGTTGTCTATACAAGTTGTTCGCTCACGTTAGCATGCCGAGCCGATGGTTTGCTTTGGATAGCAAAGGATAACTATATACCAATGGATAGGAAATTAAGTCCGCTTTCCAATGGTATGTGGGAATACACTATATGATGTGGAAGAATAAGGATATGTGGCACAAACTGACCCATAAATTTTGTCCACAAAAGTGCCGTCCGAGCGATTAATGGTCGAAAACAGAAAATTGGAGATAATTAACTTGAGCTACTCCACTGAAAGGTCCATCATGCTGTTTTGTTATCTACATTTGTGTCTTCAATCAGTCATATCACTTTTTTTCTGGTCCTTCAAGATGGTACCAATTTCCATCTCAGCTCATGGACTACTTGCTTGGATTCCAACGTTTGAAATATATGGAAATAAGGAAAAAGTCATGAAAAAGCACTGAAGACACGTCAATGTTTGTTGAGACATGCTCAGGAGGGAAGAGAGGGGGTGTGGTCAGGAGGGAGGAGAGGGGGTGTGCTCAGGAGGGAGGAGAGGGGTGTGCTCAGGAGCGAGGAGAGGGGTGTGGTGAGGAGGAAGGAGAGGGGTGTGGTCAGGAGGGAGAAGAGGGGTGTGGTCAGGCAAGTCTTTGATATGGAAGCAGTTTGCAGGAGGAGAAGAGACTCCCCAAAATTCACGCAGAAGATTCCGAAGGTGGTCGTGAAGAGGGACATGAGAAAAGTGGGACTGCAAGGAGAGGATGCTCAGGATATAGAGAGGTGTGGGGAACAAATAGTCATCCAGCCTACCTCACAAGAAGTTGAGATGAACTGGGGTCGTGTAAAACTGGTAATAGTTTCTTCATACTTTCTTTATACTTCATACTTCTTCTTCAGAAAGTCATACTTTCTTCAAAATTTTATCTGATCTGGAATTGGAATTCTAGATAAGGTATTGTCATCGTGTACTGTCGGTCCGTCCATCTGTCTTCTATTTCGACTTCTCCTGCCAAACTGCTGGGCTGATCCAGCTAGAATTTGGCAGCAATGTTCCGCTCCTGACTGGTAACGGGGATTGCAAAGCTTGATCCGGCTACGTGACTTTAAATAGGTCAAAATGGCGGACAGTAAATTCCTTCCAAAATCTTCTTCTCTTGAGCCACCAGTCAGAATGCTGCCAAACTTGGATTACAACATTAGGACAGGGTCGTGATGTTAAATTGTGGATGTCATGCTGATCACATGACCTGAAGCATGTCAAAATGGTGGACTCAGTAAATTCCTGGAAAATCACATAAATTCCTTCAAAAATCTCTCTCCAGACCCACCAGTCAGAATGCTACCAAATTTTGTTTACAACATTAGGCCAGGGCCCAAATAAGCTACAGGTCCAGTGGTCCTATTTTTACCCTGCGCTCGCGCAAGTCTTCATGATGACGTCATAATTCAACAAGTGCAACGTTTGATCCTGTCAGCATGAAAAAAAATTCTCTGCATAGCAGTTGTTGGTCCGATTGACATGATATTTAACCACATGCGCACCTCCTCCAATTAGAATTTATAATGATAATTATGACGTCATTGGTCACGTGGTACAGGCACAATCTTGGAAAAAAACAAAAAACTTTGCACTTCTATATCTCCGAAACCACTCTATAGAAAAAAATGAAACATGGCTCATTGTCAAGTACTCCCCATGGAGCATAAGATATGTTAATGACGATGTCATCAATGCCTTCTTTATGACAACATAATTCGATTAGTGCAACGCTTGCTCTGGTTAGTATCAAAAAAAATTCTCTGTAATTGTTGAAACTGCTAACTGATCAATGCAAAACTTAACTAATTGATCAATTACCCATAGGAAATATAGTTTGATAAAAGTAACATCATCGGTCTCTGATCTGGCATCAAATTGGATCAAAGAAACAAAAAACCTTTAAAAAAAACCAGAAGAGTTGGCTTGCACCAGGTCCTTCTCAAGACTGTGCAGGGTAAGTCTTCTATGAATACCATCTAGTTTATTCTGCTTTAAAGGTTCTTAAAATCGTGGTTATTTCTCTTTGATCTGTCCTCAATTGTGTGGCTATAGTGTTAAAAATACAATCACACAGAGGATGGATTGAATGGTTATATTTTAGATTTCTCTGCTTTTCCTAAAAATCTACTTGCAACATTTAACCTTATTAGAGAGCTCCACATAAAGCAAACACAAAGTGCAATTTAACATAAAGGGGAAAAATTAACATCAACTCCATCGAGATAAGATTTGAACCTGTGAATTCTGTCATGAAGAAACGATGAAACACATTGATTGGACCTCTCAATTCATTCTCTGAGAAACGTTTCGACTTCTGAGCAATTTCTTTCCGACAAGTAGCTTTGGCTGACAGCCCAAAGAAACCATCTCAAAAATCATCAACCCAAACAAATCCAACCAAGTTAAACACTTTCCATGATCATTTGGTGAACCGAACCAGTTGGCAATATAACAACTGGAATCCATGTTTGATGAGATGAAGTTAAAGCCTGTCCCACACCATGCAGGAGGGTGAGCATTCTCAATGATATCACAGGAAGTTTTTGCTTATCTTATATACTCTGCACCGATAAAGTCACATGTGGAATAAAGTGCTGAAAGTGCTGAACATTGGTAGGGAGGGAAGGGGGGGGGGGGTGAGAGAGCAGAAATGCTCCACAAACAGGCATTATGAACAAATAAATCATAGTGTAACAGTGAATGACGTAAACGTGTCCATGAATTCAGGTTCCTGGTGGATTACGGAGTATGCATGCTCACTGTAGTGCCGAAATAGCTGCCGGATGTATTTTGCATATTTATACATTCTGCCATTCAAAGACACTGCATTTTGATTCATCGAGTATATTTTGCTACGTAATATATGTACTATCATAATTTACTACATCATGCATAGTTAACATTGAAACAGGCTGCAGGATGGAGTCAGTTACAGGCCAGAACGTCATGGTTCAAATTAATGGAGGAGTTATATGTTTCAACCAAAAGTGATACATCGTGCAACCACTCAAGATGTAACTTCTTGACTGTGCAAATCGTCATCCTCATCATCTGGCACTGCAAAGCCCTCCTAGAGGGAAAGAGAGTGGAATGGGTGTTGGAGATATAATAGGAAAAAGTTTATTAAGGAGGTGGAATTGGGAGCAGTACAGATAAGGCTCAAATAGCATGGGTATTCACAAAAGAGACCTGTCCATCGTTGAGGACGTCCATATTAAACGAGAGTTCAAAGAACACGATTCCCCATGCAGTGTTCAAGTATACACAGGAAGGTTTTACCATTTGCGGGGGTGCATTGTTTAAAAGCACCATGAGCCTGCCTGCCACCGAACCAGACTCAGTAGTGTAATAGTTAGAGCGTCTGGTCCGAGTCTGGGAGGTCGGCGGTTCAAACCACGGCCGAGTCACACCAAAGACTTTAAAAAATGGTGCGTACTGCTTCTTTGCTTGACGATCAGCATTTAAAAGGGTAGAGCATGGACAATCCCCATTGGTTGGCACCCATGGGGAGGAGGAAATGCTCTGCTGATTGTGATGAGAAAAGCGATGCCATGATTATGACGTTACTGGTACCCCGAGTTTCCTGGGAAGTGACAACACTTCCTCAAAGCTTGATGGCTGTTAAGTGTTTGTCTTGTCAGGATGTATGTGTGTGTGGTGTGTGTGGGGAGGGGGTGGGGCAGCTTCGTTGTGAGCCTTCGACCTTGTATTAAAAAACAAACAAACAGCAAATTTGCAAACTTTTGGGTTAATGGGGAAAATACGGTTCGGAACTTTAAATTTTGTCCAAACTATACCCTTAAGTAATGTGTTTGCGCAGTGTTTTTGTGCTATTTAATTTCATGAATAAGAGTTATTAAAAACATAAAATAAGGTATTATTTTCCTCGATTGAGAACATGAAATAGAGTTTGTTTTCTTGAGTTATTAAGATCATGAAACTTTCCTTTACGTCGTAATAATTATGATCAACTTGATCCAATAATATGATGGCGATGTTGTTGATGGTGATGATAAAGACGAGTTGATGGAAATGACGGTAATGATGATGTTGGAGGATTTGAGGGGGTTACTGTGTTGATGGTCCATGTTTATTTGATGAATAAATGTGGAAATAGTTCACTAACCCACGATTATTCGAGCGCATTAACCGTAATCCGCAAACCTTGCCTCAAAAAAATTCATTGTGAGAGAGCGAATCCACCAAGTGGGAACCCACAAACGGGAAGGCCCTCCTGTACTTCAATTTTTATAGAACTAGTGCGTGCCCGTACGTGCGTGGCCGTACGTGCGTGGCCGTACGTGTTAAAAAAAATAAAACTTTCAAACCGCGTGCCAGAAACAACAACCACACAGGCCGTTCCTTCACTCTCACGTGCCCGTACATGCGTGGCCCTTCATGTGTGGCCATACATGCAAAAAAAAAACTTTCAAAACGCGTGCCAGAAACAACAACCACACAGGCCATTCATTTGCTCTCGCGTGCCCGTACGTGCAAAAAAATTTTCAAAAAAAACTTTCAAACCGCGTGCCAGAAACAACAACCACACAGGCCGTTCTTTCGCTCTCGTGTGCCCGTACATGCGTGGCCGTACATGCGTGGCCGTACATGCAAAAAATAAATTAACTTTCAAACAACCACACAGGCCGTTCCTTCGCTCTCGTAAACGACGACTGGATTGGGGCATTGTGTTTATCTATAAATGCGCATAAGAAATCGAGAAATTATTAGAATACAGTAAGTCATCACTATCCGGAAGTCCGTACATTGTAACCCGTAATGGGGAACGGGCTCTAACTTGGCCATAACTTGGGAACCACTTGTCCGATTAATTTCAAACAAACGGAGATTGTTGGAATTATAGATAGAAGATAGATACTGTGGGTGCAAAACGCCAAGCAACGTGTCCTGTCATTGGTAACTGATGATCTCTTCCCCAAACGGCCACGCCTACGCAGCAACTTGTCTTGCCATTGGTTTGGTAAATAAATGGCCATAACTTCGGAACCACTTGTCCGATTAATATCAAACCTTGAAAAGGCACATACTCAGGTCCCCAGCAATATACCGAGCAAGTTTCAATTAGATCGGACCAGTGGTTGTCGATAAACAGCGGTCACAGACACACACAGACACACAGAGATTGCTGGAATTTTTTTTTTTATATAGAATAATGATTTTAAAGATTGTTTGTAAAAATCCAGAAGTTTAGCACGATTGAAGCAGTCGTATACACGAACCACCTTATACACTGTAATAAGACGATCTTGAGTCGCAACTTCGGAGATGGAGGCTTTATTGATTATCATTATGGCGGCCTCTTCTTCACCCAGATACACATGCCATGCCCTCTAATCCTATATAATCGATATATTGCATGGTTCTTGGAAGTACTGGATTATGAAGGTGATTTGTCATCTCTGTCTCTGTCTCTTTCCCCCCCACCCCCGCTCAGTGGTGTTTTTTTAACCAGCGAGTGGTCTTCATCCAAGATTGAATGAATTAAAATCCCAGATGACCACATGGTGGTCGAAATGTCAGATATGAGCCTTGTCTGCTGGGCTCCGATATTAGCTGGTAGTGCCTTCCCTTTTGAATAATTATGCAGTACATATTGTTTTAAATGTCCAAGAAATGGAGACATAAATAGAGATTAAAGAACTCTGGCATAAATTTAACAGGAATAAGTCATTCAAGAAGAATGAGAAAGAAGTCTGTGTGATGCAAGGCCTGCAAGGAGCTAACCTCAGTGCTGTAGAGGATTTCGAGGATGCCCTCAAGGAGTGGCTGTTTCTCATATTCTGGCTCTTGGCATAGAAGCTCAAGATGACGCAGTTTGCCAAAGTAAAAATCTCTTTCTCTTTCCAGGCCCTCCACATTCAACTTCAATTGGAGCAGCTGTTGGAGCCAGGTGAAGGGTGAAGAAATTTGGAAATTAAATACCGATATCTGTAAAGTGCAATAAACTCTCATTAAGCCAAACACCCATTGAGCTAAAATTGACAAGACAAGCAGAATTTGGCTGAATAACATTCATTTGGCTGCATAACCTTCTACATTCAGCTGTACCAACTTAGCTGTACAACATCTGCACATTTAATTGTACCCATTAGACTGTTTAGCATTCGTGCATTTGGCTGTATTAACCCAGCTCGAAAGCATTCAGCTATCCATTCAGCTAAAGAAGAAATGTTGTCAAGACGAAAGATGCAGGGAAAGTACCTGTTCCTACTTAATAGCACTTTACCATACAATCCAATTCCTCGTATTAATAATTTCAGATTTGCATTGAATTGAGAAAGATAAATGAATGAATGGGAATGCAAATGAATGAATGAATAATCAAAGACCTGGTGGTTGAGGTTGGAAACCAGCTCCCCGTCTTCAGGTATCGGTCGGTGTTGCCCACCACCATAGGGCCATGAGAAGTGGTGGCTTGGACTGTGTTTTCTTTGCGGTGATGTTTGACTCCGATATGGTCCTGTGAGAGAGAATATGTCTCTTAGATATACTGTTATAGGTATGAATCTGGATGGCCTACCTGATTTGTGGTCAGCAATTATTTCCCAAATTTGGAAGAGTGATAGGATTGCTTTTTTAGGAGTGAACTCACTGAGTCTGGATTCAATCCCAGGTAAATCCATTATCATGTCAATGACCATGGACATTCATGATCCCATAACAAGTCTCACATAAGGCTATTGTCCGAAAGGATGGTGATGAGGTAGCACACTTACTTTGAGTTGTCTCGTTTGTATTTGATTCTTGGCTGGACTATAAACTGTCGGATTGGTATTTCACAGACAGGGTGTTGCATCAATGAGTATGCCATTAATTGGATGGATGCTTAGCTGAGAGACCCCTCTGCTTGTATTAATTGGTGGACATTAAATATCTCACAGTGTATTTCAATGAAGAGGAAGCAAATTATCGCAGACACCCAAACAAATTATAAATTATTTCCCCGAAGCCACAAGAGGAATTGCATCAGCAGCACAGCAACACTCCCAGCAATGATGCAAATCACAAATGAACTTTGCAAGAATGAAGCAACTTCAGGCAATTTCAGGTTGGTGCACATGAGCAGGTTAAACAGCTTTATGTGTCTATGTCACACTTAGGGCCAAGTTCACCCAGATATTACAAATAGGACATTTGTCAGAAGTTCATGCAAAAATCTTTTTTCACCATCAGTCCAAAAATTAAAACGACCAATCAATGGGGCACATGGGATAAGATGTTTTCAATGCGAGGAACGCTCAATGTAAGTGTTGATTCATGGTGTTATTATTATGAACCAATAGGTGAGAAAAGAGTTTAACTACAGAAAAACTATCTTCTCCATCACTCAAGCTTCCATAGTCCCTTCCATCTGTCTCAGGCCCATAAAACAATAACAAGGATAAAATGAAAAAATTTTCAAAAAAACTTTCTCCAAGAGTTGTTTTTTGACTTTTGATTGAATCATAATCATCATCAATGTACCATACACTTTGCAGAGAACTGGTGCTGCTGAATCAGTCTATTGGTAAGGGTTATACCGGGGGGGAGGGTATTGGTTAGGCCAGGAGGTTTGATTATGCTGGGTGATTTGGTTGTGGTGGTGGTTTAGTTGTGGTGGGTCGTTTGGTTGTGGTGGGTGGTTTGGATTTGCTGAGAAGTTACCAACGGTCAGGGCAGCAGTGGGTAATTTATTCAGGGTGTCAACGTTAATTCGCCCACTCTTCATGAAACATATCATTAGATACTTAATATCCACCAACGACCAGTTGTGGCACACAGTGCACCCAATTTATCATTCATCCGAGAGATGGCACACAGTGATGAATCACCCTACAGGAGATCGAACAGCGCGGTGTGACAGTTTCTAGCTGGGTCGAGGTTCAAACCCAGGCTTGGCAAGTTAAAGGTGAGTGTGCATCCTGCCAGCAGTAACATGCTAAGTTATCCCACCAGCAGTAACGAAAGGGGAGGGGGAGAAAAAGAGATAAAAACACATGGGGTGGTGAGATGTTGATGTAGATTTTGTTACAGCTATTGTTTTGTCAATGGGCTGACCACAAGGTTTATTGTTTTGTCAGTGGGCTGACCACAAGATGTAATAGGCTGACCACTAGCCGGTGTTTTCCGTGGTTGTCCAAAACGCTGCTGTCCTGGACTTGTAGGTGGCAAAGCTGGCTGTCCATGTCTCGCAGTAAGAGGATCATATGTTCGTCCATCATCATTTGCCTCGAAAAACCGACGGAACCATTGCAAGAACTCAAAATTGTCCTGGAATTTTCCCTTCACAAGTCGATCCACTGGGATGATCTGGGAGCATTGAATGCAGTCATTAGATGGGAGATCAAGTACCGCAGAAAATGTGCGAGGACATGCATGTATAGTATTATGAGGACGTCTGGATATATTATTGCAGAGATATATCACAGGGAGAGTGCAATTTATGCTGTATAAGGAACATATACAGTACATGAAATAATTATGATGGAAGAACACACAACCGAAACGGAAGTTATAAATTATTGGGTCACGAGCACCAGCCAGAGTGACCACTATATTCGTTATGTCTGTGTGTCTGTCTGTCCAGAGCAAAACTCCGTGGACTTTGATCCGAACTTGATGAAACTTGGTTATGTGTTCGATATCAATGTCTAGTTGTGTTTTCCTGGATGAGAAAATGTTCGTTATATTGTTCCTGGAATGTTCCAGAGGAAGTTTTGCACCAAAGGTCATAATCCTTGACCGTTGACCTTTAAAGGTCACAAAGGTCAAATTTTCAAAGTTGTGGGAATCAAACCGGGTTTTGGACCTTCTTCGACGAACTAACTCCAATAAGCTATAGCACATATCCTGTTTCCACATTTTAATGTCCACAACATTGTTTTGTGACCTTTAAAGGTTATGCAAAGGTCAAATTTTGAAAGTTTTTGAACAAAACCGGGTTTTCGACATTTTGCAGTTAATAACCCATCACTCGTACCACATCATGTTGATCATTTTTATAACTTGGTCAAAAATTATCACATTGTCTCATCCTCGACTTCTGAAACAATCTACATCGTCAAATACCGCTCATGAACCATCGTCGTCTTCAGACTTGTAGTAATTACAACTATGTAGAAAATTAGTGTATTGCACCAAAGAAAAGGGAATACGTTGTCGAATGTGCAAGTATTTTTATGGACCCTTTGCTTTACCACTTCGTTTCATTCTACTGTCCAGTTTATCAATGTACGAATGTCAAATATTATTTGAAATGTCCAGTACTATTACTCCCCATATTTCAGTTTGGTTGCTCTTTGACAGTCTTCCTCGAAATTAAATAATGAAGCCTCAACTGTGTTCATATCTGGACTTGGTGCAGTCATATTGGCAATGGGAAGAGAACTTGAAGGAAGTGCATGAGAGGAAAATAGGATGATACCGTGAGCTGTAGGTGGGAAGGCACGTTTGTGGTTTTGTTGATTTGAGTGTTTTATGATCGCCCATTGCTTAAACCAGTCCGTTTTCCGTTTTGCTAAAACCAGTCAAAACGTTTTGTTTGCAAAAGGCTTCGAAAGCCGATGTACGCTGGCTGATACGTGTTGGTTGGCAGTGCAGCAGCTGATACCGCTTTGAGCAATGGCAGTTCTGTATTTTCCATACACATCAACTGTGCCAGAATGCTTGTTTAATTTTTATATCTTTATTGGTGACTAAAATTTTGGTGTCTTGTTGACTGTGTAATAGGTAGCTAAACAGGGTGGATGTTTAGCAGGCACCTCCTGTTAGTCAGGACCATTGCAGCAAGTGTTGATATGGCACAGGGTTCATATGTATGTTGGATGTGTGTGTGTGTGTGTGTGTGTGTGTGTGTGTGTGTGTGTGTGTGTGTGTGTGTGTGTGTGTGTGTGTGTGTGTGTGTGTGTGTGTGTGTGTGTGTGTGTGTGTGTGTGTATATATATTGTATATATACATATATAAATTTTTTAACGCTATTTGTGTTTTTATTATTCAAGATGTGTGCATTTTTATTGCATTAGCGAAGAACCCGTCCTTACAGACTGGATATTTCCCCCACAATTGACTTTATTTTTTACATAATTTTATTTTGCACATATTTACACATTTTACACATATTTACATTTTACTGAAGACATATTTACTGAGAGAATTGGCATCCCCCTTCGCCCAACTTTAACCCCCAGGACTATTTTGTTTTCACCATCGAAAACCTACTAATGCATCCCCAGGGAATAACCACTAGTTTTCAACTCATTCCATCCAGTGGTTCAGGAGTGCATACAAGTCAAACAAACAACCAAACACACACATACAGACAGACACTTCTCAAGTTAGAGTATGACTCCATGGAAATACCTTGTCGACTCCGAGTCGTTTGAATGCAGCTTGCAGGACCTTGAAGTTATGAATGTACTCGTGCTCAAGTCTGGCTTGGAATTTCACTTTGCGCAAAGAGAGGCAGCTTGGGAAGAGCAGATCCATGAATTGACAGTATGCACCACCTGTTAAAGAATCATTCACAAAATAGTGAGCAGAAAGTATTCGGAAGAAGTCTCAATAAAAACGTGAAGGTAACAATGATGGAAATTTTGTTTAACGATAGGTACGAGTAATTAAAAAAAATTGATTTATTGCATGCGTGTCAAATCATACGACAGATTCATCCGAATATGCCGCATTTCTGGAATTATGGGAATTTTTACTGACCAAGTCTGCTCAGATTGAATAAATATCTCACTTTCTGAGCAAAGATAAATTTCCAGACTTGACAAGGGAATTAAATATCTTATGACAATTAAACCGTTTCAAAGTAATGTCATCGGGGTAAAAAGGCGAAGTAGAGCCATCGACATTTAATTATGGAGAATGTTTCAATTTTAAATGTACTTGCTTCCAACAGGTCGATATTCAAGTGTGTTTATTTATTTGTTTATTTGTTGAAAGTCAAAGGAGGTGGAACACTGAGAAAAGAAAACCGACAAACAAACAAACTTAACCACATGGCTTTCTACACTTCCAGCACAGTCTATTATATTGCAGACTGCAGCTGCATGGATTCTGCTCAAGTCAACATGGAGTCAACTGCATGGAGTCAACAGACAGGAAGGAAACATGGCACAAGCCTCAATTGTGGGAGATGAGCATCGATCTTCAGAATTCTCAATAATTGCTTGGTTTCCATCTCCATCGAGTCGATCTCGGCACAAGTTTTTGAAGATAAACAAATTTTGTTTTCAATTATGTATTATTATGGCCATCATCATCATCGTCGGAAGATATGATTCAAATTTCAGAAATTTCAATGTGCAGTAAAGTTTCATAAGTGAATGGACACGAGTTTTACTCTCTGCATGCTACGTAGTAGAAGTAATAGATCGAAATAATAGTACTACGACTACTACTAGTAATAATAATTTATATTTTTCATTAGTTGAGTGGTTCTGATAGTGGGAACAGATATGTGAATCAATCGTGCACTTTGTGATAAATGTGTGAAATTTGCCAGGATGGTACACATATACTGGATATATTAAATATTTTCAGGAAGAAGACAAGTGGAAATAACCCAACTAAGGCCGCAATCTTCAATTTACAAATTGTCACGTTTGTGTATCTGTCTGGCCTGTACTTGTCATGCGTTGTTCAACATCAAAAAACATTGATCGGTACTTTGGCTCTTGTACTACTGTACAAGTGTTCAAGATCTGGAGCATCAAGGCTGGCAAGTAAACGAGCATCTTGTAACTGGAGAGCACACCTGTGAAAGTATTCATGCCAAAAGTACGAATTTTGTGAAGTGGGTCTCAAGTGTCAATCTTGTCACAGAAGAAACATTTTATTCCACTTGCTGATTTATTGGAGGATGGGTTACTCCCACGGAGATGCTTCTTACACTCCTCACAGACTGGCGGCATCCTCTGTGGATTTACACTTCTGTGTTCTCTGGAGTTTGGATTTGCTGGAGTTCAATCTACTCGAGTGTACTTGAAGTCTCGCAATCCCTTCACCTAGATCATCTTCTACAGACATTATCATCATCAGGCCTTAGGGGTATCAGATCCACCTCGGCCAAGCATATCACAGCACATCTATTCCTAATTGCTGAAAAAGTTTGCCTCGTGTATGTTCACTCAGCATGTTCAAGTTGTCTACTTCATGAAATGTGAAAACAAAAATTGTGAAAAGTGAAGACATGTGATGCATGCCAACGTACAAGTGTTGTGCGTTTAGTGTTTCATTGTATGTTTAAGGAATACGTTGCTGTTTTTTTGTATATACAGTCAAGGCTTGTGGAAGGGGTAGAATTGGTACAGTGAATGGATCAGGACATGACAGGACAAAAGGAACAGTTGATGGAGAGGTGAAACACCAACAGCAGAGTTGAAGGCCAAGATATTTTCTGTTGTTGGTGTTCCTTCATGGCCATCTGAGAGCTTTAATGTCAGGGCATGCAAACCGGTCAGACAGGGTGGCAGGGGAACTTGGACAAACACTGGGTGTGGGGAGGAATAAGGGACAGGAGTGGATGCATGGGGTGGACAATATGGATGCAGAAGGAAAAACTGTAAATTTGGAAGGAGGAGGATTGGGGTTTGGTTGGGGGATGGGGATTAATGACGGTAGAAAAGATCATGGTTTTGGATTGGAGATGATCTGAGATGGTGGTGAACAGCTGCTCAAAAGACCTGGATGGAAGAATGAGATTGAAGAGAATGTGGAAGTTGGTTCCCCAGGTGGGAGAAAAGAGGAACGAATGAATGGAGATGAGCAGTGATTCTGGATTTAGATAGTTTAACCAGAAGAGGTTGATGGTGGACTGTGTGTGCCCTGCAGAAACCTGGGGGGGGGGGGACAAAGCATGGAAAGAGCAGAGGGTGAAAGACCAAAAAGTATGTGGAAGAACACAGAGAGACCACCGACCTGTCTGTGATGGCATAGTGACAGATCACCCAGAGACTCAGCTTCATCGCGCGAGATTCCAATAATCGTGAAGACCTAGGTTTCCACGGCATCAATTTGAGCAAGAAGTGAGGCAGCGGAGCCAGCCCAGAGGGGAGAGCAGCACTCCATCAAGCTGCGGATGAAAGCCTTGTAGGTGGACAGGAGTTCAAGTGCACCAATGAAGGATTTTCTATGATGTAGGATGCCCAGTCGGCGGCTGGCTTTGGAGACCAACTTTGAAATGTGGTTTGCCCAAGAAATATCATGTCTGGTCGTGAGACACACGAGTTTGAACGACTGAACTTCCTCAAGAGGATTGTGAAGAAAGTAGATAGGGGGTTTTGCCAGACGGTCTTTTCGGAAAGAAATTTGTAAGGATTGAAAGACTTATTCCAATTGTTTGACCAGATTATTTTTTAAGGTCTGAAGAGAGGAAAGAGGCTGCAGCCTGCCTCTATGAAGGATGGGGATGTCATGGCAGAGGGTGGAGTCATCAGCAAAGAGATAAAGAGGATTTTCTAGAGTCAGAGAGATCATTGATGAAGATCAGGAATCGGACTGGGCCAATAACACTGCCTTGGGCACACCAACCTTGACAGGGAGCGGAGAAAAACGGATTCCATTGGGTAAATATCTACTTCCATCCACCTCATTCTATATCGACCTGAGGACATATCACTTTACACTTCACATTAAAGGGAATCATGTGCATTATCTATTTTTCATAAGCATGTGCCTCACATTCTGGAAAACAATAAAATATTTGTGTTATTTAATGCAACACAGGAAGGGGCAGTCACCAATTGGTTTTTCATTAACAACAAAACCAGTGTATTAAACAGAATGGAAAAAAACTGGTTATGGTTGGGAGATCCATTCAAAAATTATGGAACCACAAACAAATATCGATGCACAGTACGAAAGGGCCAGCTCTGATATTTTGACCAACAAGAGGCCGACATCCGAGTCCCCTCTCCATATTAGTCCCTCTGTGGTTGAAGCATCGGACCTGACCCTCACCTCCTGGGCAGCCATCCTAGTTGGTGGTGCCCTCAGTTTAGAAAGAATATGGTGACGCCTCATTTAATAATTGCTGCTATAAAAGCTAACGGCAAGCCTTGTTCCATTGTGTATCCATCTTCATGTCACTGCAAGAATGACATACCAGTACAAAGTTGCTCAATTTTGCCGTAGCTCAGCTGCAATGTATTGTTAACCCATGCCAGGAGATCGTGACGGCTCATCTCGCAACCCGATGCGACGTGGACATTCACCGCCATGGCAGTACCTTTGTTATGAAACAGGACAAACAAATATATTAATGAGAAGTAGTTTATGAGTGAAACAAAAAAGGCAATGATTTCCAAACGTCAATTCTTGTGATAAAGTATTGTAGGGCATTTATGTCCACATGATTGCAGATATGATGAGCAACTTTAAGTCCCCTCCAGAATATGGAGTGCAGCATCTCCTGCTGGCATTTCACCAAAATTGTTATTTAAGGTTAGGTTTGATTCAGCGAGGAATGGCACCCAGAATTATATAATGCTACCAAAAAAAATTTGATCGTATTTTGTCATCAACCAGAAAAGTCAACTGAAAAGAAGAATGAAAAAAGAAGATGGGGATGGGCCAGGCATCTGCCTGGAGGATGGCCAGACGGAGGCCCCTGGAGTACCGGCGGAAAGTGGACGCAGTGACACGCACGTCTGGCGCATGCTCCCATACCTGGCCTGACCTGACATTCATTAAAAAAAACTCAAGAATGCGGAAATGGACGTTGCTGAAATTTGGAACATATTACCTTGACGTACAAAGGATTTACTTCAGAAATTTCCAACCAATTTCGTCCAGGAGAATCTGAGAAACGAATTTGCAGTCCCTATATTGAAGTTGCATACAGAGAAATCATCCCACATAAAGGGTGGGGTGCTTTGCGCCTTCCTCGATAGGAAAGCCTCAACACAAAAAGTGCAGTGTGTAATGTTGCATTGACTGGAAATATTTCACTTGTTAAAATCCTTGCTTGATTTCAAGCACCTCACAATATTCAGGACTAGCATGGAATGCAGGACACAATCGCTCTTTTCTGTGGGCTGGACATCCTATATATCACCATGAATCCCGAGAAGGAGAAGTTATGAAAGCCCTTGACAATAGCATTGTCCAGCAAGATGCCAAGGCTTGTTCCTCTTCAATTGTGGAGAGGATCATGACCTGTTTTCTTATTGTAGTACAGTAGATTAAGTCAACATTTCACCAGAATCGTTCAAAATGTGAAAAAAGTGTGAAAACTGGTACACATGACTACTTTTACATGCTCTTTCATATAAGAGCAGGACACACATGATCAGACTACAATTACGGCCGCCATCTTGAATTTAAAAATGGCTACCACCCAAAACTATTTTTACGATATCTTGGTCACCAAGAGGCCTAAGCACTTGAATAAAGAGTCTAATACAATGTTTTCACACACAAGGAATCCAATAAACACACTTATAATGCTCCATTTTCAGTCTTTCTGCTTTGAAATCGAAATGAGACCCTTTCATAAACAACTAAATACTTAAAAGTGTTTGCTCGATGTTTGATATCCAAATGCTATGAGCGTGTAGAAATGGCTTTATCCAATGTAATTTTCAATATAATGTTTTCAAAGGTGTTATAATTCGAAGCGTCTGTCGGTCATTCGCTCTGAAACTATGGTCCGCGGTCGTTCCAGCTGTCAGTCGATCCATGCGTTCCGGAGAACGTCCCTGTGCGTGTGTCAATCACTATCACTCTTTGCATGCATGAATATGATCTGTAATGCAATTGATGCACTAAAAATCAGTTGCTGTCTGAAAATAATGAGATGTATGCATGTTTAGATGTGTATAAGCAGAAATATATGTTGTAAATTGAAATGGTGGTGGACTAACATTGTTCCCCCTTTTTTCAGGACATTTGATACGGTGATACCATTGCACTGACATGCTATAAGGATGTCCAAAAAGTGCAAGATAATCGATGCTGGTGAAGGTGCGTCTTCTAAAAGACAATGCCCAGAGAAAGCAGCCTTGATTGACTGGAAATTGTGTGCAATTTGCCAACAGGACACCGAAGAAAAGCTTGTTAATCCCAGCATAGCTAAATATAGAGGAAGTGATAAAGAATGCGGCTACAAACTATTTGCTGAGAATATTTTGGAGTTTCATCAAATTGATGCCTTACCAAAGGATATTGACATTGTGAAGTGGGACAGTGGAGATAGCATTGAAGCCACGCTCAGAACAAACCAGGCAGTATGGCACAAAAGCTGCAGAAACAGGTTTGACAAACAAAAGCTCCAACGTGCTCAGAAAAAGAAGTCAAAAGAAAACCTGGAATATGAGACAAGTCCTGTTAAGACGAGGTGACGCAGCATGGGTTCAATGGCAAGGACATCTAATTGTTTATTTTGTGAAGAAGATGACACAAATAAGTATCTCCATGATGCAAGGACTGACAAAATTGATATTCGAGTTCGTCGATATGCACATGTGTTACAAGATAGGAAACTGTTGGGAAAGCTCTCCGAAGGTGACATGCATGCCTTAGATGCTAGGTATCATTTATCATGTCTGACTTCCGTCACCAACCGTGTGCGAAAACATAATGCTCAGCATGTAAGAGACACCAAAAGCACTAAAGTCGATAGTCTAATACTTGGTGAGCTAGTTTCGTACATAGAATAATTCCGCCAAGATGAAACGTTGCCAGTCTTCAGATTGTCTGATATGGGGCGACTTTACGAGTCCAGATTAAGAGAAGAAGATCCAGACTTTTCTGGAAAGGTCAAAACAACACGATTGAAGGAGAGACTGTTGTGCTTAATCCCAGAAATGAGAGCTCAAACTCAAGGAAGAGATGTGGTCCTCATGCTTAATTCTGACATTGGAGAAGCGATTAAAATAGCTTGCTCCAATGATGATGATGATGATGATGATGATGATGCAAACCACTTAGTTCCTGTCACAGTACGTCGCTAAGTTATCCACACAAGAGAAGGAGCTACATAGCACACAATATACCAATGTCATCTCTTCCCAAGAGTGCAACATAGAATCTTCTCTAGCTCCATGCAACCATGAAGAAGCCGATATGAGGTTATTCTTGCATCCTCTCCATTGTGCACAAAATGGCCATCACAGAATCCTGATCAGGTCAGTCGACACCGATGTTGTTGTCCTTGCTATTGCCATATTTCACGCTTTATCCCTTGACGAACTATGGGTTGCATATGGAGTCAAGAAACACTCCAGGTTAATACCGGCTCACACGATTGCAAACAGTCTTGGTGAAAATAAGGCTAAAGCTCTTCTGTTCTTCCGTGCCTTCACTGGCTGTGACACGTCGTCGTCATTCAGTGGTATTGGGAAGAAAACCGCTTGGGACACCTG
Source organism: Eptatretus burgeri (assembly GCF_056783735.1). Taxonomy (NCBI): domain Eukaryota; kingdom Metazoa; phylum Chordata; class Myxini; order Myxiniformes; family Myxinidae; genus Eptatretus; species Eptatretus burgeri. The sequence continues at coordinate 74,470,173 of NC_140964.1, forward strand.
GACCAATTTCCCTGATATAACGGACACTTTCTTGAGTTTATCCCAAGAGCCTTCATCAGTCTCAGATGAGAACGTGTGTCAACTGGAAAGGTTCGTCATATGTCTTTATGATAGAACCAGTGAATGCACCGAGGTGAATCAGGCAAGGAAGCTTCTGTTCACGAAAGGAAGACAAATAGATCGCCTACCCCCCACAAAGGCAGCCCTCACGGAACATATCAAGAGGTCGACATACCAGACAGGAAACATCTGGGGCCAAGCGCTGATATCTAAGCAGCAGGTACCAAGCCCATGCGACTGGGGATGGACGAAGAACGCCATTGAACAGCGGATACCTTTCTGGACAGTACTTGCCGAGGCGGACAAATCCTGCACAGAGCTGATCAAATGGGGCTGCAAAAAGACATGCAGACCACCATGCCAATGTTTCTGTGCATCTCTCCCGTGCACCGAACTTTGCCATTGTGCAGGAATATGTTATCAGACAGATTGAAGTCAGAACTGTATCGAGACCAGATGAACTATACTTGGGACAGTGTATATGTCATTTTAAAGCAGAAAGACTGACAATAGAGCATTTTAAGTGTGTTTATTTGATTATTTGTGTGTGAAAACATTGGATTAGACTCTTTATTCATTTTGCTCGGTCTCTTGGTGACCGAGATATCGTAAAATATTCGTTTCGGTGGTGGCCATTTTGAAATTCAAGATGGCGGCCGTAAATGCAGTCTGATCAGGTGTGTCCTGCTCTTATATGAAAGAACATATGAAAAATGGACATGTATGCCAAATTTCACACTTTTTTCACAATCTGAACGATTTTTCTTTAATCTACTGTACTATTGGTTTTCATCTCACATCATGATTTTTCCAAGCTCAGCAGAGTTTGTATGAATTCATCAAATAACCTGCTGTATGTCTGTTCACTTTAGTCTTAGCCTATTACTTACCTCTGCCATGTTGTACTTTCTTTATGTTGTCTTATGGTGTCCGTCTCATCTTGTCCTTTCCTCGAGTTCTTCAAACACAGCTTACCATCACATTGTCCGCCAAGTTAATCTGCAATCTTTATCATTCCCCTTGACCATTTACTCTTTATGTCCCATGTTCACCTGTTTCTTGCTGTATATTTTATCTCCTTGAAACAATACCTGCCCTCTGTTTGCTACTGCCTGCTCTCCATCACTCTTTAGAAGTACATGTTGTTTAACCCTTCAGTGAAATGTGGCAATGTAAGCACGTTGTCCAATTTGGTTCTGAATGCTCTGCAAGATACTGGCCCTCGGGAGGGATACATCTTAGAACTCAAAGGGGTGAGTGTTATTCTATCACAGAAGATCGAAGAATATGAATTTGAGGGCCAGCAATTTGTGCCATCATCAATCAGCCAGATGATTAATTGCTGTAAGCCAGTAAATATCCTTGCTTTTCCATTGCTGACAATATCCATTTAATTAACCTGAGACAATGCACTTCCACTGACAACTATGCTGTGAGTAAATCCAGGAAGCTGCACAGAGGGACATACAAGCACTTCTGAGCAGCAAAGACTAACCAGCCAACAGGCTCACCACAATGGCACGATCAGAACAATAACATACTCCATCCACCTGACACATGGTGCCACCTGGACAACATTCAGTGCATGCTCACATATACAACTCAGCCCATGACCTGAAGCTAACACCGATTCGTTCACCAGAGGTCTTCATCACTATAGGTATATTTAGTACGTATGCTTGCTGAAGCTGTTATCACAAGCCCAGTACAGAACAAGGTTGCACAATTGGATGCACAGCTCCACATACCAACAAAGCCAAAGCCAACATGTACACACAGCACTCTATGGCTAACCTAACCACTATTTGTGGTTAGGTTAGTCATACGGTCGTGTGTGTACAAGTGGAAATGGGAAATGAGTACTTCCCTGTAATTCTCTCACTGAATGACAATCAACGACACAACAGTCTTTATTTGTGCAAAAGGCACATGACAAGGGTGCGGCTGATATTGAAACAATGAAATGCCAAATGCAAGCTGATGAAATATGAGAATCTGCATGAACGGGTTTCTCATCCTTGTCGGAAAAACAAACGGCCATGGAGACCGATGGCCAAACCAAGAAAACCACACCAGCATGCATTACTGTTCACCAAAAAGGTTGATATAAATTCGTATGAAATGGAGTCAAAACGACTTTCCCTTTTACAAAATTTCAGAGCAAAAACATCATTTCTGTTCCAGTGGAATCAGGAAAGTTGTCCTCAACTGGGTTAACGTGTGGCAATGGCAGCAAACTACAAATAAGTGGACTCGGGTCTTTGCCAATTTCCACTGGTGCAGGACCACTCCTTCATGGTTGGGATGGGAGGGGGAAAGGGGGATTTTATCTTGATTTTCGATGGGAGGGGGAATTTATTTTCACGTGTTTATTTTATTTTTGACTTTCATAGATACATCATTAGCCCACACCCTCATAAAGTATACTTTGATCGGAAGTGCAACCATTCTTCAGACATCAGCCATGCAGCAGAGCTCCAGGAATCAAAAGAGAAACAAACCGCAACATGGCAGAAATGCCTCAACTGCAACTGCTTCTTGGGTCATCACGCAGCCGAACATAGATCACATTATGAACACTGGGCCTAGCAGGTAGAACATACTCCTATGGACTCTCCTCCAATGTTCTGTGGACTCCCCAAAATGGCGAAATCCTGGAGAGTGTTGAACTCTTGGCAAAGAAGAACGAATATGTCATGTACAGTGAACAATGCAAAGGACAGCAATAAGGATGCCAACCCCCAACCCCCCCAAACTTCCCCAAATGGGAAGATAATGGCTTTCACTTACATTATAAGGTCATCACAAAAGTGAATAATCCACATAAAATAACTTAATCACACAACTTTAGATCACCTTATGATTACATCGAGTGCCACGATTGTCCATCTTCTTTCCAAGCAAGTGGATACAATGACTTTATCATGTAAATATTTCCTTTAATAATATTGTCGTGTTCAGGGGGGTGTGCCGTTTCCTGGACTCATAGCCAAATGGTTCTCCCTTGGGAACGAACACATGATCCTTGGAGATTAATGGAACATGGGGGATGGGAGGGCAGCAAGGACAGAGGCACACAGATTCATACTCCATCCATTGGTACCATAATCTGGACAGAGCGTTGGTGCTGCCTAAGCAGTCTCCTTGGCTATTGGACACAATTCTGGATGGGTCGCCACTCCAACACAGGATACCAGCAAGCTGGTACTCATTTTGCCGACCTCAGAAAGATGACAGGCAGAGTCAACCCCACCTGGCATTAATTCAACAGCCAAGGAGGATTTGAACTTAGGATCCGACGATCCCAAGCCAACCTCTGTAGCCATTATTAAGCCAACACCAGGCATACCATTGAGTGACAGGGCTAAAAGCAATATTGCATGATATTGTTACGTTTCTCTGAACCGTATGCATACAAACATACAGATGTCCCGAAGTTAATTATGACATTAAGTATCTGTGCAGATAGAACCCCTCCTTGTGTGTAGTGGGAAGCAAAAGGGGTGCGTTGCGATGGTTTTAAGTTAGGTTAATAAATATTTATATCCCCTCCATTATGATCCACAGTACCATAGCGCTTGCAGCCTTCAGTTCGCTGGCAACAACGTACCACTGTCCACCTGCGTCTCCGGAGCCTCGTTTTTCCGAGGCAGAATCTTCACGTCCTCAGTTCCTTTTCGGCTTCCCCAAACGTTCCAATTCAATCTTGGCTGTACCACCATCCACCTTCCTCAAACACACGTGGAGTGGGCGGGCTTTCCCGGCCTGGCCGAAATCCCGCCCAGAAAGGGCGGACCCCATGAAGGCCCTGTCCAATCAGGACAGACGGTGACGTCAGCTTCACCAAAGCCCCTCCCTGCCCAGGGGGATCTATAAATTACGACACCATCCTCAGGGTAGAGTGAGAGAGTTCGGTGGGTTCGTTGGCTGGTTGCAAAGAAAGAAGGAAGGTCATTGGTTGAGTTGGTCCCTTGGTTGTTGTTTGAAGAAGGAAGGTCGTGATCACGGAGTGCCTACCCACATCTCGCCTCGGTGGCCCATCTGTTGTGCTGCTCCGAATACACCCGACCTTGACCGGGTCTCTCGTTGGGACCTGTCTGCTGCCCCGTTCTAACTTGGACTCCGCGCTCTCTACCCGGGCTCCTTCGCAGACACGGTCTCCACACGTGCGGCTGTCGGCCAAACTGCACGACCTTTGTTGGGTGCTGCACCATGGAGCATCCCTTCCCTCAGAACGTTCAGGTACCTAAAGAACTGCGACCTCAGCTCCCTCCCTCCGTGGCTGCAAAAGTCCCTTGCCATTCAACTGGGGTTGTTTTGTCTGAGTGTGCGTCTGAGTGTGTGGCGCCTGTCTGAAAGTAGCATTGTATAAGTTATTTGATCATTGTAAATCTTGACTGTTTTATTCTCGTGACAAGTCTGCTCTGTGTCTTCTTTTGTAGGTTGCTGTAAAATTGTCGCACTACGCTTCTTTCTCTCCCCTGCATAACACACCAATAAACCTGTTCCTGCACCAAATGAATTTCCTCGCTTAATGTAAATAAATAATTGTAGAAATGCTCCCAGTTCGTTTTTGTCTTTTCCTTCATTGGTCCAGCATGGTTCGGATCTAAGTTTCGCCGGGTCTTTATCTCCGATAATCTGTTCATTCCAGCCAGTAAGTCCTTGGCAGTTCCACTTGGCTGCATCTGATCCGGAGTTAGTAGTTGGTACTCTACCGTAGTTGGGAGAGTGATCCGGTTCAGGCAAGGCGTACCGAGGGCGTGGTTCCCTGGTAGTCGAAACTGCGTGGTTAATTAGGTAAACTGATTACACCTGGCAGGAAGACCTACGCTACACGGTTGAGGTATTGGCGTCCACGGTCGGCGAAGCGACCCGCCGCGTCACGGAATTATCTGTGAGCGACGGCCTGCAATTCCGGGAGTCTGGTGGGAGACGACATAACTTCCCCCACCTAGTGGTCGTTCTCCCCACCGGTCCCCGGTACGCAACAATATCTTAAATACAGTAGTTATGGACGGATTCGGACGAAACTTGGTCATCAAGTTGGATGTCTAATAAGGCCGAATTTATTCGTTTTTTGTGAAGACCGGATGGGGATAAGAGGATTTTTTTTTAATTATTAAAGTGATTCTTCACCATTGAGAGATAGGGCCAAAAACGATGTGGGATTGCAGAGCATGATTTCTGAAAAAGTTGTGGACGGATGACAAAACCAGGTGGATGAGTTGGTGAGGTAACAAGAACAATCCGATTCGATTTTGGTGCAGGTCCAGATTCAAATCTGACCAATCAGTGGATACAAAACATTAACTGTTCAGCTTGGCAGAGGTGTGCGCTCGACGGAGTGCCGTTCTCATTTTACGTGTCTCCATGTTTTGTTTGAAAAGCATAACAAAGAGGATATACATTTCTTTATTGGGAATTTTCTTGATTAACAGAGACTGAATGTTGTAATCATCAAAGTGGTTGTTAAAATGTGATTTTCCTGCAGTGCTCTGCTCGGCTTAGTTTGAGGTCTTTCCATATATACACATATGTATGTAAACAAATATATATATATATATATATATATATATATATATATATATATACATATATAATATACATCTATATCCACATATATATATATATATATACATCTATATCCATATATATATATATATATATATATATATATATATATATATATATATATATATATATATATATATATATATATATATATATATATATATATATATATATATATATATATATATATATATATATATATATATATATACATATACATATACATATACATATACATAAGCCTGGTGTTGGCGCAGTGGTTCGGGCAGCGGCTTGGGATCCAAAAGGTCCTGAGTTCAATCCCCGTTGGGCCACTGAATTAATACACCAGGGGGTTGACTCAGCCTGTCATCCTTCCGAGGTCGGCGAAGTGAGTACCAGTATACTGGGCCGGTGTATAACCCGGTTAGAATAGGTGTACCATATCCCTGTGTCGTAAGAGCCGACCAGGGTTGCGTCAGGAAGAAGAAGAAGAAGAAGAAGAAGAAGAGATATACATATATAATATACATATATATATATATACAAAGGGTGTCCCAAAAAAATAAACAACTTTTAAAATGCTTCGTTTGATCCTAAAAAAGCGGTAATTTTGTCACCAATGCTTCATTTCTTGTGGCAGAGACCCTGAAGTTTATTTTGATTCCAAGCAAGCGCCAGAAAAATGCCAAGACTGACCATACAACAACAGACGAAAATTGTTGAACTTTGGCACCAGACGAAAAGTGTCATACAGGTGCAACGTCTTTACTCGAGACATTTCGGTATCCACTTGCGCCATGCACCAAACTTTCAGACAATAAAGTGCACTATCGCAAAGTTTACCAATGTGGGAACCATCTTTGACCTTCCCAAGGGTCACAGTGGTCGGAAGAGGACAGGTCGTAGTGAAGAAAATGTGAAAAAGGTGAGACAGGCGGTCGTTCAGAGTCCAACAAAATCAATTCGACGACTTTCTGCCGAGACAAACATTCATAAGAGCACCGTTCAGAGGATCCTTCGCCAAGACATTCATGCCTTTCCATACAAAATTCAAACGGAAACGGTGCTTACTGATCAACAGAAACGCAAACGACGAGACTTTGCAAATTGGTTCTCAGGAAAGTTGGAGGAAGATGCAGACTTCCTCAAAAAAACTTCACATGACGGACGAATGGCATGCTCACTTGTCCGGGTAGGTAAACAAGCAAAACTTTCGGTACTGGGGAACTGAAAATCCTGGTAATGCATCAACTGAACTGGTGCCTCGATCTGTTCTCAAAGTCACCATGTGGGTGGCGGTTGGTTGGTATGGGATAATTGGTCCATACTTCTTTGAAGATGACCAGGGATGCACTTGCATGGTAAACCAGAGGAACTATCGCGAAATGATTCAGGAATTCTATCTGCCTGAGCTACGAACTCAGGTCCGTAGGAGAAACAACCTGATCCAGATGAGAACCCAGTGGTTCCAGCAGGATGGGGAACCGCCCCATACAGCCAGGGAAACAAGGCCTTTTCTCAACCAACATTTTGAGGGTCGCTTTATCTCCCTCTACGAAGAAGTTGAGTGGCCACCATATTCCCCTGACCTTACTCCTCCAGACTTCTTCTTGTGGGGGTATCTCAAGGACAGGATCTATGGAAACCATTGGCCTCAGATTCTTGATCAGCTGAAGGAAAACATCCACCGAGAAATCCAGAACATTCCTCAGGAAACGTTTCCCAAAGTGATGGAGAACATGACAACGCGTTTGCAGGCAGTGATCGGACAACGTGGAGCCGACATCGAACATGCGGTCGAAAAGAAAACGACGATTCTACACTAAAATTTAAATTTTGGTGGCAATTTTGACATTGGTACAATAAACTTCAACCTTTCAGCTTTCTATCCAGCCATATATCTTTAAAAAAAAACATGTTATGACCATCCTCTTTGCAGATGAAAAGTTGTATATTTTTTGGGGACACCCTGTATATATATATATATATATATATATATATATATATATATATATATATATATATATATATATATATATATATATATATATATATATATATATATATATATATATATATATATATATAAAACGGAACAGGACATACAGTGTCAGGACACTGCTCGATGTCGCTCTCCTCAGCTGGAACCCATGTATCATCACTGTTTTGGGGCCTACTCCATACAGCTCCTCATGGGCGGCTCCAGCAGTGCAGCACACGCACCACCAAGCGACATCAGCCCACGTGCTAACCACCAGATATCATTGACCAGACATAGATCCCCACAGACCTGCCTTTACGTGTGAATGGAATCACTGCACTCGCCTCTGCCTCCAAATCCACAATGAGGCTATCTCTCTGCTGCCTCCTGTAATTGCATCACAGTATTCTTGACTTGCTTTGATGACGCTCCAATCATCTTGAGGTACTTCAGCATAGACTTTGCCACAAAACCCCGACAACCCACTTCCACTGGTAGCACATCCCACATCCACCCACAGTCATCACATGCTTCTCTTACCTCTTCATACCGACATAACTTTCTTTCATATGCCCATTCCATATTTCCTTCACATGGTACTGTCAGTTCAACGATGATAATCCTTTTTACCACATCAGACCAAATAATTAAATCAGCTCTTTGTTGGATGACTGCAATATGAGATGGGAACCTCAGCGCTCTGTCCAAATCTGCATCTACCTGCCAGCCCACCCTGGCTTCAAAATGCTGCCCCCTTGATGTTACTTCACCTTACTTTCTCACTCTCCTTTATGAACGTGATAATGGTCTTCTCTTTTATGTCTGATTTGTTTGCCTCATTACATCACCTTTTCGTAACCTCGACAATCACTCGCAAAACCTGGTTATGTCGCCAAGTATACCTGGCTAGAGATTTCGGGCAACCAGACAGTACATGCTCTAATGCCTCTCTTCTACCACATTTGGCACATTCTACTGACTCAGCCAATTTCCATTTTGCCAGATTCACCGCAGTTGGCATCTGGTCACACATCGATTTAAGTGTAAAGATTAGTCGCTGTGGCTCCATCTTCCACAGCGATGCCCAGCTAACATTCCACAGTGATGCCTCCCCTGATTGGGGTTTACCTGACTTCCGCGAACCCTGGAGAAGAGGAGGGGGTGGACCACAACCCCAATTGAGACGTGACCCCTTTGAGCCGTGGCGGAAAGGCGGTGGGGTCATGTAATGGGTAATGAGGGATTCGTTCCCTCACTCCCCTTCCAATGAGCCAAAGAAGCAGGCCATATCGGGATGTAACAAATTTCGATTGGAAATTATATCGAGAGTGGTTGCAAATTCAGAGATTACTGAAAGGATAAGAGTGGCACGAGTGGATTTGGGTGATTATTGGAAAAAGAGTGGTGGAGACATTACAGGCAGAGCGTTAACACCTGAAACAAGTGGATGACAAAGAGTGGCTTGTTTGAGGAAAGACTGAAATGCCTGGTTGGAGCGGTGCAGAGGTTCCATGGGCTGGTGAAGAGATTTTGATGACTTGTTTAAATTGTTGGAAATAAACGATTAGGGCAGTATGGAGGGGCCAGCGGACGACGGACGTAGAGACAAATTGATTGGGGTTTGATGAAAAAGTGTACCAGTTGAATTTGATGACCAAGTGGGATCCGAGGGACTGGTGTGTTTTTGTTTTCACATAAAAGTGAAAGGTGTTGGATAGTGTTGTGGGCTGGGTGTGTGGCACTGTGGAATGAATGACTAAAGTGTTTGGGTGAATGGCGTGATTGTGCAGATGAGGAGAGTGAGTGCGAACAAAGTACCCTGTCGGTAGGAGTCTCTTAACCAAGTTAGTGTAGATTAGCGGGACTTGGAGGATTTGACATGGATTTTGGCTGCTGTTCCATTGGGCAGGTGGACTGCTATGGGGTAGGTGCAGGCCAAGGTATCGTGGTACTGGCTGGGAGTGTGACATGGTGTTGGAAGTTGGTGAGTCGGGAAATAGGGCACCAGGGCTTTGGGGGTTCCTGGCAGGTGAAGGCTGTCAGAGGTGCCAGGAGAGCACAGTAGGGTTTAGTGCCATGAGAGCACAGTGTAGGTGCTATGAGAGTACAGTGTGGGTACGAGGAGGGCACAGTATGGGGGCTAGAGAGAGCCACCCCTTAGGCCTAGGTCACATTTGCTCTACGGCAAGGATACGGCGGCCGTACGCCCTCTGAATTGACAGAAACGTGCGTCGGCCGCAGAGAAACTGAGGTGGCCTCAGGGAGGCCCTACGCCATTTGGCTATATTTTACAGGCCGTATGGGCGCCGTGGAATTATAGCGTGGAGTTATAACTTTTTTCATTTCTACGTTCGCCGTAGCAATTCGACAAGCCAAGCTATGACGTAGATGTGTTCCACGTCGACCATACGTAGGGCGTACGGTGGGCTTGCGTTATTCACGCGGCTGCCGTAAGCTCTTCGCAATGAAAAATGAATTTTCCCAACCCCCAAACAATTATGGCAGCCACACTATTTCCACGGTCGCCGTACGGTGGCCATGCTGTCTGTGTGACTACTTGTGGGCAACGCAGGGTCGACGCACGGTTCCCCTATGCCCGCCGTGCACCTACGTACGGCCTACGTGGCAGTCTGCGTCGACCGTGCACTACCGCTAGAGATCGGAGTATAGGTGTTTGCCTATACAGTGGTGCCCCCAGAATCCCAATTTAATTCGTTCCAGGAGGCTGTTCGGATTGCAAAAAGTTCGGATTCCAAAATTATTTTCCCAATAAGAAATAATGGAGTGAATTAATCCGTTCGTGGACCCAAAGAATCCCACTTTCAAGACACTTTAAACTGAAATTCCCCATGTTTAAGGTAAAATAAGATGAGTAAATGACCTTCAGTGGCGGTGTATTGTATGTAAACTGGTACAATCACCAATCCAAAGGTCCACACAGGCTCGAGCTCCGGCCTGGGTTCCGATCGCTCGCGCACTCTGCGAGAGCGCTGCCCCCAGGGCAGCTCATCAAACATGATGCCCGCAGAACCACAATCACTTTCATCAAACGCATCGGGCTGACGTAATCATGGATATTCCAAATTACAACCGGTTTTGCTGTGAAATTCAATCCTTGCCCGACAGTCCGTCACACCACGTGATCGGATTGCTTTTTTTGTTTTTACTTAAAACACAAGATGATTAAAAAAAACAAACATCACAAATGAAGGTGAAAACACGAGGTAAGGCCTAAGTCACATTTGGCTTGGCGGCCGGAGGGTCTACAAAATGTACGGGTACTTGCAATTATAAAGCGGCCGCAGTATTTCCACGGTCACACAATGTAGCAGTCACATATGTTTTTATTTTTTGGGTAGACGCACGGAGTATTTATAAATTGTGGAGACCAAAAACATGGGTGTGCCGTACGGCTTTGATTTGATGTCGCACGGTGACCTTAGGGCGTTCCTGTGACGGCCATAGAATTTTCAAGGTAGATGCAAGGTGCCCGCAAGGCGACCACAGGGGGACCACAGGGGGGCCTTAAGCCGAACGTGCGGCAACGAATGGGTGAATTTTTTTTTTTTTTTTTTTTTTTACCAGTTCTTTTGTTTCGGCTTATCAAATTTCTTCGGCAAACGTAGAAATGAAAAAAGTTATAACTCCGCGTTATAATTCCACGGCGACCTTTAGACCTGTAAAATATAGCCAAACGGCGTAGGGCCACCCTGAGGCCACCTCAGTTTCTCTGCGGCCGCCGCACGTTTCTGTCAATTCAGAGGGCGTACGGCCGCCGTATCTTCGCCGTAGAGCAAATGTGACTGAGGCCTAAAGTATCGATCGACACATGAGAGATGCTTTCACGAGGACTTCCACCGACGAACTGAATGAACAAAGCGCAAAGATGCGGGTCGAACAGGTGGGGGAGACACGTGAACAAACATGAACGCCACGTTGTGTTCAGTTTTTTAAAATGTATTAGGTTTTTAGGGCAAAATTTTCTCGAAAAAAATTGTTCGGATTCCAATTTGTTCAAACAATGGGGCGTTCGGATTCTGGGGGCACCACGGTATATTGTAGTTATGGTATATTCACTTAATAAAAATACTGGTATATTTTTATTTCAGTAAAAAAAGAACTGGTATATATACCCACTCGTTACCATCCGTCTGGCCGCACGTTCGCCTTAGGGCCCCCCTGTGGTCGCCTTGCAGGCACCTTGCGTCTGCCTTGAAAATTATATTGCCGCCGCAGCGACGCCCTAAGGTCACCGTGCGACATCAAATCAAAGACCGTCCGGCACCCCCACGTTTTCGGTCTCCACGATTTATAAATAACGCCGTGCGGCTACCCGAAAAATAAAAACATATGTGACTGCTACATTGTCTTCTTCTTTTTCTTCTTCTTCTTCTTCTTTCAGCAAGCTCCCATGAGGGGTCGCCACAGCGGATCCACTGTCGTTTTGTTGTCCGCATAATGATTTGGCAAAGGTTTTAACGCCGGATGCCCTTCCTGACGCAACCCTGGTCGCCTCTTACGACACACAGGGATATGGTACACCTATTCTAACCGGGGCATACACCGGGCCCAGTACAACTGGTACTCATTTCGCCGACCTCGGAAGGATGGCAGGCTGAGTCAACCCCCTGGTGTTTTCGACTTGGTATATATATACATGTACATATATATAATACATATATTAGTTCAGTGCCCCAACGGGGCTTGAACTCAGGACCTTTTGAGTCCTAAGCCACTGCCCAAACCACTGCGCCAACACCAGGCTCTCGACTGCTACATTGTGTGACCGTGGAAATACTGCGGCCGCCGTGGCAAATGTGATCTTGGCCTTAGTTAGGAGCGCCAGAAGCACGCTCAGGTGGACCCCGAGGTTGCTGGGTGTTCTCCATCCGCGATTGGAAGCAGGCAAAGAGGCCTAGTAGTAGTCACACTCCCCAGCCAGCGAGTTATGCCTAGCACCACCAAATGAAAAAAGACAAATAAGGGCCTTGCCCAGGTTTACTAGATTGGAACAGTGTGCCAGGTTCAGAAAAATGGGTCATTCGGATCATTCTAGCCATAGCAGGGTTTGTTGCACTGTCCAGAGCTCAAAGTAAATGGTTAGGTTCGATGGACTCTCCTCCACACCATTCATGTGTGACACCTGGTATGAGTAGTGTTGATGGGAAAATTTTTTGGCAAGGGCCAGGCGAGGTCACCCTCTCCAAGTGCCAGAGAGGCCACCAGTATGTCATGAGCACACATCCACGAAGATAACAGTTGAGTAAGAAACACACCATCCTGTCAGTAATAAAATAAAATAAATCCAAAAAAAAATACACCCGTGCGGAGTGACGGTCATCTCTGCGAGAAAAAAATCATCATTTTCGCATTTTTTTGCCAACTTTGAAGTCACGTGACACGAAAACGAAAGCGAATATCGAAAATCCGGCCTGACCAAATTTAGATATTGTCCCATAGATTCATATGCTACAATCAAATTCAAGATCGCTTGAGAAATGGCGGAGGATATAGAATTTGAAAATCGTCATTTTCGCAACTTGAAAGGCATCGTGACCTTGACCTTGACCTTCAGTGACCTTGAAAGTCATACCATCGTGTATGTCTCATCTTCCTCTATCAGGATCACTTATGACCAGATCTCCCACTTCAACTTCATTGTGAACGGACGGACGGACGGATCGAAGGACATCGACACCCATATGATAAGGTCATACTCAAAGAGATGACCTAAAAAGGGAAAGGAAAAAAAGGGAACGGTTGAGGAAGACCATACCAAAACAAGTCCTGCCAAAGCAAGTCAGGCAAGGAAGGTTAAGGGGACACTCCATCTCACCTGGTCTGAGGTCATCATACCCATTTGCGTCCTCAAGAACACCTCCAAACTGCATTTGTTTACCATCGATATCACCGTGCCACCATTTCTGTGTCACCTGCTGTCCAATGCAGGGCTTGTTGCCTGCTGCTGCTTGTGAGTAGGCCATATGGGCTGAAGCATTTTTGTGGGCCATTGAGGCCAAAGTGCTTTTGTGGGCCGTTGTGGCCGAAGATTCATGCCATTTTGTGGGCTCAGTGGGCCGAAGAACTCTTTGTGAGATTAGGCCACTGGGCCGACTGAACTCACCTGGTGAGAGGCCAATAAGGCCACGAAGTGAGGAAACCCTCAGGGCTGAATGGACAATACTGCCGGGAGGGGGCATGAAGGAGCGAACACGTGAAAGAACTTTGAACCTTTGAATGTCCTGCTCCTATGCCAATATTGGTGTTAAAAGTAAAATTGAATGCCCTCCCATTCAAATCCATAATTAGAATGTTAAGAAATGTGCATAGAGTGTGAATTTGTTTGTTAGATTGGTGACCTGACACACTAGGATAGGGACATGCCAATCTCACTGTGACACTTTGGTTTTTGGAGTTAAGTGCTTCCCATGCTGTGGGTTCGAGTAAATGGGAGATCTGTGCTGTACGTTTGACAGGGCCATTGCCGTGGGCTGCCCCAGATGGAGGCTCGGGAGAAAGGTGGGGGTAGTGTTGTGGAAATGGCCCTTCGTGGGTTATTAAATATAGGATTAGCCCAGATCCCCCATTAAATGCATGTTTAGCCAGGTTGTTCGGTAAATGGACGTTACATGTGTGTCGGGAGGTGTAAGAGGCTGCTCATCGTTGGTACATTGGTGGTGGACCGAGAGGTTCCTCTTCTTCCTTCCTCTCTCCGGACAATAGTCCCCACCCAGCGCTGAGAGGGGGGGTGGCCTAGAGAAGGAAGTGAAACTGAAGGGAGGAGCCAGTCGGCTTGGAGGCGAGCGTGCGCCGGGAAGGCAACAGAAAAACGACGAGTGTCGAGTGGCGATCTGCTGGATGAGCAGTTGGCTTTGAGGCGAGAGAGCGCCGAAAAGGAGAAGTGAAACTGAAGAAGTAAAACTGCAGTGGGGTTCGAGGCAAGCGAGAAAAGGAAAGGCAGTGGTGAATCGGCCGGGAGAGAAAACTGGACCTGAGCATGCTGAGTCTACCCTCGGCTGGATGAGAAATGACTGGTGGGGGTTGTGATCTGCTGTGTAGGGGACGGCTGTGTCTGTCTGCGATCTGCTTCGTGAACGAGGCAGGAGAAACGACTAGTGGCTGCCTGCACGTCGAGTCGGTGATCGACTTTCATGAGAAGGTCCTCGACACGTTTGTCGATCTGCCTGCCGGAGCCCAACACCTCGATTTGGCCTGGTCTGGTGAACAGGTCAGGCCTGGACTTGTATACTGGACCTTGTGCGAAACCAGCTGAAATCCACCATCGATCTGACGGTGTTGTGCCGTCGACCTTATGCGGAATCAGAATGCGCGGAGGCCGTGTGCGTGGGCGGTGCGACAAAAGGAGGACGAGCGCCATCTTGCCATGTGGTGTGTTTGAGCTTGGGCACTTGAATCCAGAGATATCGGCTTGTCACGAGCCACATTCGTTGCTTTGACACTTTCTTCTCATCCATGAAACATCACAAGTACTCTGTGTCTTGTCTGCATGTTGTCCAAGGTTTATCTCGCTGGGGTTCCCTTCGAAACCCGTAATCCGTAGCTCCCTAGTTAAGAACGGGTTATAGATTAATTAAAACATTGTCGTGAATGTTTTGCTTGTGTAGTATTCCCCGACGTCCCCAATAAATCTGGCTGATTTGTATGAAGTTTATTTGAATTAATTTGTGACGCATCGAGGAACGATGCACTCGATTTGGATATAAAAACCAAAATGGCTACAGACTGGTAGACTCCACTCGGTCTCTGACAAAACCAGTCTGTAACCGGGTCTATTCCCCCAGCTGGCAAAGTACAGGTGTATTTTGGTATCGTGGTTCGAGACGCGTAACCCGAGAATTGTGCCGAACCAGCCGGCGTTATAACCCCGGAGACGGCGGTGGTTCGGGTGGCGCCGAATCTGTAACATTTGGTTGTCGAGAGTAGGGTGTGAAAACCAAAACTGGTTGCGGACAGCGATTGACGCACTCGTCAGAATCCCATCACCGCTGAATCGGTAACAATATATATATATATATATATATATATATATATATATATATATATATATATATATATATATATATATATATATATATATATATATATATATATATATATATATATATATATGTTGTTCATCTTTCGGCTGCTCCCGTTAGGGGTCGCCACAGCGGATCATCTGTTATGATCCGCATACTGATTTGGCACAGGTTTTACGCCGGATGCCCTTCCTGACGCAACCCTGGTCGCCTCTTACGACACAGGGATCAGGAATTGGGTTTCGCCATGATTCCGGGCTGCTCCACACCCTGCCCAGTGCAGAGCCCCCGTCCTCAAGCGATCCTCCAACCCAAGCCTCCGAGTAGCCGGATTACAGGCGCACGCCACTACGCCCGGTTATATATATATTGTTGTGGTTGACGAAATTCGCAAACCACCATTCAGGTCCCGTAGGTGAGATATCTCTGTAAGTATATGTGTAGTTAGGCCCAAACCCGTTGTTTAGAGGGAATAAATGTCATTCATTCGGGCTGCGACCCTTTTAGATAGCCGTTTTTCTTTTACTATCTTTATTTTGGACCAGCCGCCATTACTACCACCACAACCACCACCAACCACGTCTCAACAGCCATCACACAACAACCACCAACCGCAACGCCGCTTCACAACAACAGCCACGACCCTTGCCGTCACATCTCGCTCTCGCAACCATCGCATCACCGCCATTCCCGCGCCGCTTGTGGGCACCGATCCTGGACTCGTACAGGGCGCGCACCGAGCAGCGGGTGCAAAAACACCAGCCTTTCCGAGAAATCGGATCAAGAATCATTCACGCCCACTTTTCCTCTGTCCAATGGGGAGCCAGCCAGAGGTGAAGGGTCGAAGGTGAAGGAGCGAAGCCCCGGGGGCTATAAAGGGCCGCGTTCGCTCGCCGAAAAGACAGTTGTTGAGGGAGTTTCTGAATCGGGAGAGAAAAAGAGTTTCTGAATCGCAGTTGGACGGAGTTGAGAAGAGTGGAGAGTGGGAGAGTTGGAGAGTTGTGGCGGCGGTGAAGGCAGTCGAGAGGGCGCTCGTGTCAGAGTCGGGGAGCTGCGAAGAGGGGAGGCCGGTAACGCGACCGAGGTAGCGGTGGAGTTGCTCGTCGCGGGACCCAAGCCAGCGAGATATCCTCATTCCCCCGAGCATCAACAACCCCCTCCTGTTTCCCCCCGCGCTGAGATAGTGTGAGAAGGGGGCCCCGTTCCCACCCCATTCCATGCAGTGCCAGCGAGGCCCGCGGAGTCGGGGCGCCGCCGCCATCTTGCGGCTCATCACCAGACGGGTAGGCTCGACGCGGTCTTGGCCCCAGGCCCGTCTGCCCCCCTCATCGTTGAGGGTGGTCCCTTTTTCTTTTGCTTTGAGTATATGTGTTGTCGGCGCCGTCTGTGAAGTAAAACTGTATAAGTGTTGCCGTGTGCTCGGTAGTCGGTAGTAGATCTGCATTGTGTTTCTCTTTTACATTTGCTTTTGGTGTATAATTGTATATGTGTGCTTTCTGTTTGCCGCGGAATAAATGTGCTTTATGTTGAACTGTTTTTCCCGTTTCACTTCGTCTTTTCTTTTATTGAATCTCCATCTTACTTCACGTAAAGGGTTGGTCGTGGGCTAAAAACGCCCAATAATTAATCGAACTGTCGAGGTTGACAATAACACCGCTCGGTTATCCCGATAGTACGGAACGGGTCGCTTAAAGTGGCCCGTGTCCGAAGTCGACCTGCGGCGAGGTGCGATCGCCCGGTCTACCCTCCGTGTGGGTACTTAGGTAGGTCGAATTTGGTGAGCAACCCTATCCCACGCGGGGGGCCAATTGGCACGATCGTGGTGAGGCCGAAAGGCCCACCCGTGACTCGTTCCCGGCGTTAGTCCGAGAGGGTCACGACGGGATTGTCCGTCCGGTGGGCGACGTGCCGCGATTCGAGTTACGTGGCCGCTCGCACGCTGGCGGGCGCGAATCCGCAGCAATATATATATACCATACACCGCGGCCGCTGCCGCACCCACCTCGGGCCCTGGGTTCAGTTGGGCGAGTCCGTGTTCCTGCACAATCAACATTTCCTGCACGGGGATTCCATCCTGGACCATGGATTCTACATTACTACACATATACATTTCTAATACCCCCGGCTCCCGCTCGCCTTGAGACGCCATCTTGCTTCTCGTGAAGGGTTAATTTAACTCGCTCGTAATTTGGAGGGAATCGGGGGTCGCTTCTCTCACCCCTGGACCGATTCCCGTGAATTTCGCTGGAGACAGGAGAGCCTGTTTTCCTGTTCTCCGATACCAGTGCCGCGAGGAGGGCGATGAATTTGTAGCCATGCGACCTGACACCAGTGTTGCGGTTTTCACGCCCGCCGGCGTGCGAACGGCCACGTAACTGGAAGCGCGGCCCGACGCCCACCGGACGGCCAATCCAGTCGTGCCCCTCACGGACTAACGCCGGGAACCAGTGACGGGTGGACCTTTCGGTCTCACCGCGATCGAGCCAATCAGCCCCGCGTGGGATAGGGTTGCTCGCCAAATTCGACCTACCTAAGTACCCACGCGGAGGGTAGACCGGGCGATCGCACCTCGCCGCAGGTCGACTTCGGACACGGGCCACTTAGCGACCCGTTCCGTACTATCAGAATAACCGAGCGGTGTTATCGTCGACCTCGTCGGTTCGATTAATTATCGGGCGTACTCAGCCCACTACCAACCCTTTACGTGAAGCAAGATGGGGATTCAATGGGGGAAAAGACGAAGCGAAGCGGGAGAACAGTTCAACAATAAAGCACATTTATTCGCGGCACACGGGAAGCACACAAATACAATTCCACCAAATGCACACAAAAAAAGAAAACACAATTCCATTTACACAAAAAAGCAAATATAAAAGTGAAAACACAGTGCAGAGCTAATACCGACTACCGAGCACACGGCAACACTTATACAATTCTACTTCACAGACGGCGCTGACAACACATACCCAAAACCAAGGAAAGAATATCCCCAAGAATGAGGCGGGCCTGAGGCCGAGACCGGGTCGCGCCTACCCGTCTGGTGATGAGACGCGGAGCGGCGATGGCCCCGCAACCCGCGGGCCTCGTGGACGGTGTCTGGTAGGGGGTGGGAACGGGGCCCCCTTGGTCGCACTATCTCAGCGCGGGGGAAACAGGAGGGGGTTGCTGATGCTCGGGGTATAGAGGAACATTATTATCCCTGGTGTGCGCTCCCCCCTCGGCCGGGACGCACGGCCGGCCTCCCTCGGGCGTGCAGCGCCTTGCACCGTCGCGAGCACCCCCTCGACCGACACGCTTCAGCTTCTCCAGCCACTGCAGAGCCGGGCTCCAGACTTCCACACTCGTCCCCTCCGTTCCGACTCCTTCTCGTTCTCGTTCTCCTTTTTTTTGACTGACGAACACCGTCCTTTTATCCCCCCGTAACTTCGCCTTTGACCCCCTCCCTTTGACCTTTTACCTCGCTCCCCATTGGCCCGAGAAAAAGTGGGCGTGAAGGCTTTTTGATCCACAAATTTGCATATATCGATCGCCCTGGGGGCGGGGCCAATTCGCCCCTCGCTCACCGATTGGACGGCAAAAAGTGGGCGTGTGTCGTTTTTGATCCGTTTTTGAAGCACAAAATCCATGATTTTGTACACGCTGTTCAACGTGCGCCCTGCACGAGTCCAACACCGGTACCCACAGCGGGGCAAGAACGGTGGCGATGCTACGGTTGCGAGGTGTGACGTGAAGGTCGTGGCGGTTGTGGTGAAGCGGTGGTTGTGGTCGGTGGTTGATGTTGTGGTTGTGATGGTAATCATGGCGGTTGGTCCAAAATAAAGATAGTAAAAGAAAAACGGCTATCCTGAAGAGTCGCAGCACGTATAAATGACATGTATTCCCACTAGACAACGGGTTTGGGCCTAACTACACATGCACTTACTGAGATACCTCACCTAAGGGACCTGAATGGTGGTTTGCGAATCTGGTAACCACAACAATATATATATATATATATATATATATATATATATATATATATATATATATATATATATATATATATATATATATATATATATATATACACACATATCTATGCAAACATGCACACCACCCATAAGTCGATTGTCTTACTGAAATCCGGTCTACTGAATATCATTTTTTTCATTTAAGTAAATAATTTGCAAACTCAACCCACCTGGAGGATGGATACACTGCTGGAGCGCAAAATATATATATATATATATATATATATATATATATATATATATATATATATATATATATATATATATATATATCAAATCACCCAGTTTAACCCGAAGCGAGAAATTCATGCTTTGCTCTGTAAATTGGTTCGTCAAATTAAATCAAATCACACAAACAAACATACATACCAATCTCTCTGTACCATGGGAGTCGCAATGCAGCAATCGCTTGAAACTTGAAGTCTTGAAGACAGAGAGACAGGTGGATGACAAGGCAGAATAGTAAGGTAGGTGGGGGCAGGACTGTTAATTGGGATAAGGAGTCAAACTGAAAAAGAGAAATGGACAGAGGGGGAGAGAGAGAGAGATATGAGCTTCAGACAGGAAATAAAGGAGCAGATGGTACGGGAGGGGTTAACAAACACAGAGGAATGGTGATCGGGTGAGGACAGTGCGAGGATGGGATGACACCTTGCCATAATTGATATAATTATTACATGATTGTGTATTTCATGGGAAATCGTCACTTGAAGTGTTTAGAGTGCACAAGTGTGCTGAAATTGAAATAGGGAATGCACTACTGTACTCCATATTCACATCGAATATACTGTACAATACTATACTACACAGTACTGTATACAATTTCATTATCATGGGACCAGTGTCGGTGGTCATGAATAAAAAATGATTCACATATACAACAAGCTGTGTGTGTGTGTATATATATATATATATATAGCAATTGATTTGCAGAAGAATTTCAACATCAATGGAAAAGTTGTTTTTTTTTTAAAACGAAACAGAACATGAGGGGAGCAGATTTTCTTCCACTTTGAGAAGTGTAATAATTGTCTGTCTCATTGGCGACTCACTGTAATCAGTAATTAGGGGGATCACGTGATGTTTATCTCAACACCAACCGCGTTTCCCAGCCCGCATCAGATTCATCTCCATTGCCAACTCGACGTTGATCTGACACTCCTTCAACATTTTCCTTTCAATGACGGTGGCGTTTCGTCATTTTAGAAGCCTGATAATATTAATAAACACTCTTTCAGGTTCCTCGTTGCGAAAGCACCTTGAAAATAGAGAAACCGAATGTTCGACAAGCGTCCGGTTGGTTCATCCTTTTTTAAGGTGTATATAACACGTATCCATGCTCGGATGGCTCCTCGCGCGATTGCACCTTTTTTGTTTTCTCATCGAAAATGGCCCTTACTCATCGTGCACTCCATCGTTCGTTCTGTTGTCGTGTTATCTTCAAAATAAGTATCATTTTAATGTCAGATAACCGTTGTTACGGAAAGCGAAACTTTCAACGGAAGGAACCCCAGCCCAGCCATCAGTTTTGCAGATTTTACCCTTAACGAGATAAATTCAATCGTTTGGAGCCTTTTCACCTTGTGGAGACCTGCACGGACGGGCTGTACAGGAAGAATTTGCGCCCAAACTGCACGGTACCGATAAAACTTGATAAAATACCTTAACACTTGAAAATATTAATTTTATAATAATTGTACTTTTTGTTTCCATGTTTGTGTGGAAATATATTTATATACACACACATATATATATATATATATATATATATATATATATATATATATGCATATATGCATACATATACACATATACATACATATATACATACATATACACATATACATACATATACACATATATACATACATATACACATACACATATACACATACATATACACATATATATATATATATATATATATATATATACACATATATATATATATATATATATATATATATATATATATATATATATACATACATATACACATTTACATACATATATATATATATATATATATATATATATATATATATATATATATATATATATATATATATATATATATACACACATACACATGCATATATACGTACATATATATATATATATATATATATATATATATATATATATATATATATATATATACATATATATACACATACACACACATACACCAGTTCTTGCATTTTGAAAATCGGATGGGGCTGATAAATAGGCCTCATCATGTGGGGTGAGGGGGCTGATTTTTGCCCACGGGGCTGATTTTAAAATTGCTTAAATCTTGTGAATTAGTTTTTGTAAATTGTTTTAACATGTGGTCCAAATTGACCAATGTCCGTACAAACTGAACTGCCAAAGAATCTGAATAAACTGAGCCGAATCCTAACTATGTAATTTCAAAATGTACCTTAAACGGCCCTTCTTGGGGCCAAACACAAAGTTCTGAGAAATAGAACTTTCTTCTCAAGCACAGTACTTTCCCACAATCCTTTTCATTAAAAAGTATTAGAACTAAGTTGTCTTTGTTGTTGTGGATTATTACCTGTCATGACAAATGTTCTGACAATTTGCATGAATGATGTGCCGGTACAATACATTACATGTATGCCATTGAAATGGAACCATTCAAGTATTCCGTACACAAGTCCAACCCATTTCTCCCCCTGGACTGTTGAATTCCTTACCCTGGACCATGTATATGTTGAACTGTGTTCAAGATATACATGGGGATAAATCTTGACTTTTCACTGCCATTACCTTGTCATGTTGGTTGTACTTGAATGTCCACACCTGGATCCACCAGTAACATAGTAATAATGTCAAAATATTTATTCTCGTAACAAATTTAAAACTTTATTTGCTGCAAAGCTGAATGACCAAAAAAAATCTGAACAGTCACAAATTTAATGAGTTTATTGATGCATTTCTGTCTCAACAAAACTAATTTATCTGCAAGTATCTCTCTCTCCAGTCCAATAACATAACAGATACATGTGTTCAGTACATTCTGCCAAATACTAATTAACTTTAGTATTGATGTAAATCTTCAGGCAGAAACCCCCAAAAGTCACTATCATCAGATAATTGTGAAAGAGATTCATCCCCCCTCCCTCCGAGCTACCTGAAGATAAGTCCAACACAACAGTATTCTCATCATCTGTGGAGATGGCTTCAACCATG
>NC_140964.1:74505513-74520513 GCF_056783735.1 Eptatretus burgeri
AATAATTGATGGTGAAAAGATAAGACAACAATGTGCAAAACATGACAAACACTTCAAAAGCCATGGCCCAGTTTGGATCCTGAACTTCTGGATAATGCAATTTGATGCTCTCCGCATTCAATATGCTTGAGCATCAATGAACTCATCCAAGGGGATCAGGAAATGGATGAATGGCTCACAGAAGGTAACACCTTCCTCATCCCAAAATCTGAAGAAACCCAACTTCCTCAGCCAAAAACTTGTCTACCAACAACGTACTGTCAAAACTTTTAACAGGAATCCTCACAGAAACAATGCACCACCACTTAACACAGTGGTTTCCAACCTTTTTCTGATTGAGTACCGCTTGGAGGTCCCATACCGTCGCCGCGTACCATCCCTGCCCCCTTTTGGTAGAACTGGCCAGTCTTGTCCAGGCGCTGCCGCTTCACGTTCTCGTCAAGTCGCTGGAAGTAGCTCTGATCTCGGTCCTTCTTGTCCGCATGGTTTGTCTCAAGATGACGTCTGAGCAGGCTGGGTTTCATGGCCTCATTGCAAAGGGACTTCCTGCAGACCACACACTGCGGAAGAGCTTCTCCTCCACGTTTGATTGCTATGAAACCATACTTTATGTATGTCGGGTCATACTTTCGCTTCGGCATGTTGTCAAATCCTGTGGGAAAAAAATAAAATTAGTCAAGAAATATAGAAAATAAATCAATAAATAAAGATACAATATAATAACAAGTGAAGGGAAACACAGACGAGTGCTAAGACACCTACACATTCACAGGATGGAGGCAGAGGGATAACTACCAGCACCGAGTGTGTGTCAGGGTTCCCAGATGTATCAGGCCAAATCATTTTTTTTAAAGGTTGAGCCCGAAAGTGCTCGCGAACCACCTGGAAGGCCCTCGCATACCACAGGTTGGGAACCACTGACTTAACACAACAAGGAGGCCTAGAAGCAGAACAAAAGGGATGTAAGAGAGGATGCTATGGAACAATAGACCACCTACGACTGAACAAAGCCATACTCGAAAACTGCAATACTAGAAGAACCACAGCCTGGATGGATTATAGCAAAAGCTTTTGATTGTATCCCACATTCATGGATGATAAAGAGCATGCAAATCGAAAAGATAAATCCCCAAATATTCTGCAAGAAATCTGATTGAGAAAGCCATGCATCTATGGAATACCACACTAATACTGCAGCACTTGGAAGGAAAAATTGAAATACC
Source organism: Eptatretus burgeri (assembly GCF_056783735.1). Lineage (NCBI taxonomy): Eukaryota > Metazoa > Chordata > Myxini > Myxiniformes > Myxinidae > Eptatretus > Eptatretus burgeri. The sequence continues at coordinate 74,506,737 of NC_140964.1, forward strand.
AGGAGTGAAGATATGATGTGGGATCTTTCAAGGAGACAGTCTTTCCCCCTCCTGGTTTGTCTGGCTCTGGATCCATTAAGTAACCTCATTCATGAGCAAGGACATGGATGCACCCTAATAACCAATAAAAGAACGTCCAAAGAAGCAGGAAAGGTGACACATCTACTTTCCACGGATGATTTAAAACTCTGCACTGAACGACAAAAAATTGGCAGAACAACTGAAATTAGTGAAACTGTACTCTGATGACATCCAAATGGAATTTGGCCTAGATAAGTGTGCCAAGTACACAAACGTGCATGGTAGACCAACAAAAATGGACAACATAACAATTGACATGGATACAACACTCGGTCAACAAAGCATCATACAAATACCTTGGAGGAGAAGAGGGCCACCAAATATGTCACAAACAAATGTGCAAAACAATCACCAAAGAATACCTGCAGAGAACGAGGCTGATCCTGAAAATACCTCTCCCAAGGAACAAATTAAAAACCATAAACCAATTTGCAGTGCCAGTATTCCAATATAGCTGCGGAACAGTAAACTGACCACAAGCGGAAATCAGAAAACTCTACATCAGAACAAGGGAACTCCTCACTCTCCACATAATGTTCTATAAAAATCGGTGCATCCTGAGAATGCACATACAGAGGAAAGGAGGAGGTGGCGGCCTGATGGAACTCAATCAAGTGTCGCACAGAGCGACGACTGTAGGATTAGCAGAGTACGTGAAAAGTTCAACAGACTACCGAATGCAATGTGCACACAAGCATGAACACAAGCCAGAAAAGCTACCTCTCTCTCTCACCTTTCAAAAAAAATTTCCAAAAATGGATGCGAATAGAAGATGTTACGCACCAAACCGAAACTGCAACAAATACAGCCCCAACAATTCCAAAAAAGACAAAAGAAAAATACAAGACGAAATACCAACAGATAAGACAACTGGGAGAAAGACAAAGGAGCAGGGTAATATTTTTTTGAAAAGAAAAAAAAAAGAGTTGGACAGATTGGAGATAGACAAAGAAGGATCATGGGAATAGCGAAGAAGAGGTCAGCTCAATTTGAATGGAGAATGAGTCATCATAAATTCCCAAGACCAGGGACACTATGAATGGCTTTAAAAATTGCAGGACTGAGCCAATTGGACAAGTGTAGGTTCTGCAAGGTAGAAACTGAAAGCATGAGCCACCTCCTATCGGGATGTAAAACACTCATGTCAGGACAGCTGTACACCCAAAGGTACAACAAGGTATGTGGAGCAATCCACTGGCACATCTGCAGAAATTTCAATATCCCAGTCCCACAAAAGTCAGGGGAACATGAACCAAAAGCAATCATTGAAAACGAGGTCATGATGCTCACGTACGACCTGATGATCCCATCAAGCATGAACATAGAAACCAAATCACTGCGACCAGATGAATGACTCAGAAACAAAAAGGAAAAGAAGGCGTTGTTATTTGAGGTTTGAGTACCCAATGATTTTGGTCTAAATAACGCAGAAATCAAGAAAATGCCCAAATATCAAAACCTCAAGAAAGAAGTGAAAAGATCCTGGAAGCTGAAGAGCACTGAAAAACACCAGTGATAATTCGAGCAATGGGAATGATAAGAACCTCACAAAGATTCCATAAACCATCCCTGGGAACATTACCACAAACGAACTACAGTTGGAGGCTGTCCGTGGCTCAGTGACGATCCTGAAAAGAGCCCTCGGAACAAAACTCTTCGAACAACACAACTTCACGACTTAGGCCATGAATCACGATCGTTCACCGAAACAAAGGTGGATACTTCAAATCCTGGGGGGGGAGGACTCTATTCCACCTTCTGAAACCCGAATTATGGAGATAACAATCAACGAGAGAGACACACACACACACAGTCCATTTAGAGTAGATACGGCTAAAGCAGTGGTTCCCAACCTGTGGTATGCGAGGGCCTTCCAGGTGGTTCGCGAGCACTTTCAGGCTCAACCTTTAAAAAAAATGATTTGGCCTGATACATCTGGGAACCCTGACACACACTCGGCGCTGGTAGTTATCCCACTGCCTCCATACTGTGAATGTGTCAGTGTCTTAGCACTCGTCTGTGTTTCCTTCACTTGTTATTATATTGTATGTTTATTTATTTTTTTATTTCTATATTTCTTTATTTATTTCTGACTAATTATTATTAATTTTTTTTCCACAGGATTTGACAACATGCCGAAGCGAAAGTATGACCCGACATACATAAAGTATGGTTTCATAGCGATCAAACGTGGAGGAAAAGCTCTTCCGCAGTGTGTGGTCTGCATGAAGTCCCTTTGCAATGAGGCCATGAAACCCAGTCTGCTCAGACGTCATCTTGAGACAAACCACGTGGACAAGAAGGACCGAGATCAGAGCTACTTCCAGCGACTTGGTGAGAACGTGAAGCGGAAGCGCCTGGACAAGACTGGCCAGTTCTACCAGAAGGGGGCAGGGATGGTACGCGGCGACGGTATGGGACCTCCAAGTAGTACTCGATCAGAAAAAGGTTGGGAACCACTGGGCTAAAGTGACCACTTGGCTTTTCTCAATAAAATCTTCAGGTAAATGATGTGGATAAATTATAATTTTGTCCATGTGTGCATGTTATTACTTCTGCCACCAAAGGTGGGTGGAGCTTATGTTTTCACCCCTGTCTCTGTCTGTTTGTTTGTCTATGAATAGGTTATCTCAAAGTTGTGGATGGCTTCAAACAAAATTTGGTGGACAGGTTGGGTGTGTCACAAGGACTAATCAAATCCATTTTGGTGACGATCTGGATACGAGTATTGTTTAAATTTTGAAGTGATTCTTCACGTTCTCCAATCGTACAAGAAACAGCACTTCCAAGAAGTACCTTCTTTCTTCATCAAGATGCGTCCAATGATTCTGGAATCTCCACGGAAATGTTCTGGGAATTCCATCCAAACGAGCCCACAAATAATGTTCCCTTTAACAGCAAGTTGGTGCATTACCGGAAGGGTATACAAGGGGGAAGATATCAAATGAAAATGGGTGACACACAATAATGGAAGGAAGACTTTACACTACTCATTTTGCTCGATGTATGTCACTGAAAAGTATTGCTGGTCGGCTCAGTCCCAGATTATTGAAGCTTTCTCCGACCGGAGACGCGTCACGATAAGGTTGCTTGAGCACGAGAAATCTCAATGCCATCAATTTTCCATCGAGGCATATTTCATCAACACCAATGGCAAATCTGTCAAACGTATTTTTTTTTTTTCACATGAGCGACTTTCCCTGAGAAATAAGCAAGTAAATGACAATTTGTTAAACAATCACAACAGCCCTTATTGATTACAATGGGTATTTAAAGTAGTTTGTCATGTTCACATTGGTTTACACATTTTCTCTTCGATCAGATATGTGGAGGAACGCAGATCGAAATCTAAAGTGTGCTGCTCCCATCATATGGCCACGTTTGATCCTTTTTGGAGATAGCTTATCTCAGGTGAGGACATTCAGGGGTGGGCTTGTTATGGGATTAGGCATGTTTTTTTTTTTTTGGTTGTTTCTTGAAAATCTCATGCTTATTTCTTATTATCTCCACCACCAAGGTGGACGGAGGTTATGTTTTCACCCCTGCCTGTCTGTCTGTCTGTCTCTGTGTGAGCAGGACATCTCAAAAAGTTGTGGACGGACTTGGACAAAACTTGGTGGACAGGTTGGGTGTGTGACAGGGAAGAATTGATTTGATTTTGGTGAAGATCCGAATCTGTAGCTGGTTACAAGAATTTTTTAACTTCAAGTGATTCTTCACCATTGAGAGATTGGTCCAAAAACGATATATAACATGATATTTCAAGAAGTTATGGATGAGTTATGACAGAACGAGGTGGATGTGTTAGTTTTGGAGACGAGAACAACCCGATTACATTTTGCTTCAGGTCTGGATCCAGATCCAGCCTATCAGTGAGATACAGAACATGAACTGTTCAGCCTGGCTTGTTTGTTTATCTGTGAGCAGTATACCTCAAAAAGTTGCGGATGGATTCGGACGAAATGTGGTGGACCAGTTGGGTTTGTGACAAGGACGAATTGATTACATTTTTTGTGAACATCTGGATCCAGATACTTAAATTTTTTAAAGTGATTCTATACCATTGGGAGGTGGGGCAAAACACTCTATATCACATGATGTATCAAAAAATATGGATGGATTATGGTAAAACTTGGTGGACGAGTTGGGTCAGTGACAAGAACAAGCCGGTTAAATTTTAGTTCATATCCAGCCCATCAGTGGGGTACAAAACGTAAACTGGTCATCCTGTCGTTGATATGTTCTCGACTGAGTGCCGTTTTCGTTGTTAATGAGAAAACTCAGATTCTGGCAGGTTCTTGGTAATACTAAAATACATGAGTATAAACTCGTATGGGAGGATAAAAACGGTAAAAGGGGAAGGGTAAAAATTTTTTTTTAAAGTTTGTTCATTCGTTAAATCGATCCTCTCCTTGCCCCCTTCATTCCCCTCTAGCATGCTTTTGAGGAAGGAGGTTGGGGGTCACGCTTGGCAGAGAAACTAGTAAGGCAAGTGCTTGGGCTCACTCAGTGCCATGTATCAATGATCTTGGTATCTTCAATAAAGGCATGTTTTAAAATACAGACAATCTTGAAGCGCCAAAGCTTGGTATCCACGCTTTTAGACATTGGCAGGTGTGTTGATGTGGGTATTAAAGGGGAACCCAAACGCAATTTTTTTAGATCCTCGTGGAGGATCTCCAAGTCTTACTCACGTTGTTGTTCTTCATCTTCTTCTTGTGGACTTTTTTGTTTCACAACCTACAGTTTTCATCGAAGCTTCCTGAAACTTGGCATATATATGTAGAAATAGCTGCACAGGCAGTAACCATCTCCGATGTTGAAAATTCCTCCGAGAAAAAAAAGTTGTGACGTCAAAATATCTCCGCTAATGGAAATCGCCTATACCATTATCCCCGAAACTCGGCAAGCTGTTTGAATTTGTTTGCGGGAATCAAGCCGGGCATTAGCACAGATAATTATTTATCGCAAACCTGATACATCACAATGACGTCATATTCGTTTTTATGACGTCATCATTAAGAGGACGAGGATCTTAACTCATTTGAGCTTGTTTCTTTTCTGAAAACCATTGAAAATCATGAATCATGGTCTAATTTGAAGGGGAAAAAAATGATAATTTTTTTTTGACAACCACAAATTGTCGAAAAAAGCTTTGGTGTGGGTTTTCAATTTCATCAGTGACGTGATGCATTGAACCCACCTTGATCGAAATGGTGGCTTAACATGGAGAAACGGTGCACGTCGAGCTCGGATTCCGAGACCGATTCCACCGTCGTTAGTAAAGGGGCTGTCACACCTTGACGATTTAGCCAACCTATGCCGATTTATGAAAAATTTGCCTAATACGCTGGCACACGTCTAATACGTTATGGGTAGGTTTTGCATACGTTAAGAGCACGCTGAAAAACACTGCCATAAGTCGTTGTACGCTGGCTTTATCGTTGAACTTTGTGGTTTTTCTCAAATTTTCGTATGCTTAAAATTTTTACGACGTACTCGGCGTTTGGCTCACACATTCTGCGATGCTGGCCATAAGGTTTAGGCACGTTATGCGATCGTTGACACGTTATTTATATGTTACTCATATGTGGAAACACGTTGAGGTAACATTTGCATACCCGAAACTTATTCATAAACTATAGGTAACGTTTTATAAGCACGCCACACGAACGTTGTTCACAGCTCGCAACGTGATACTAGAAAGTTTCTTGTACATTGAAACACATCAAAGTAATGTTTAGGGAACCCGTGACTTATTTATAATCTATGAGTAACGTGCTTGGGAATTAGTTGTAGAGCATGTCCTACGAACAAATAAGTATGTAGACGTATTTGACGTCTTCAAGACGACCACAGAACTTACTGAACACGTTTCTAACAAACAGCTGACGTAGAATGACATTCACAGCGATTTGGGAAATTGGTATATAAAAAGGGCCTTCGCAGGAGGAACCCGTCTTTTTTTAGACTTCGTGGTGAGTACATGTCGATGTCATTCCGAGAGATGGAGGATACGGCAACGCTGAGACGACAATACCTACCTGTCCTCGAACATCAACATGACCTCATCGAGTTGACACTGCACCAGTTGCGTGCCAATAGAGCCGGGAGAAGAAGACGTGAACGGAGGAGAAGGAACTGGGTGAGACCATGGATCGGGAGGCGACGCCATTACGGCATTTATGACCAGCTCATGGTGGAACTCCGGAATGAGCACCATGCATCCTTCATTAACTTCCTGCGAATGCCTCCAGCGATGTTCGACGAGCTGCTAGCCAGAGTGGGTCCAAGGATAACCAAACATTATTATGAAATAATTTCAATAGTGCAGTGGAAGCGATTTAACTGGTTCAATGGAAACGATTTCAATTGCCAAGCACCAGCGTCCAAAAACAATAGGCGAGTGACAGCCATTTATTAAAATAGTTTAGTGGCAGTCAATGGATAGCAAACGTCACGTAATCGTAAACGATGCACTCCCACGTTATGCATGCGCTGGACTATCGTTGGGCATAGGTTGTGGACGCCTAAAACACGATAAGCAATCGTTGGTAAAACTAATCTATAAGTTATCGAAGCGTTGTGTTCATTACTAGTACATTATGCATTTGTCAAAGTCTTTTTTAATAATTTCAAGAGTAAAACAAAGAAATATTTCATCTTCGGAATGAGGAAAAAAAATTAGCCCTTACAGAACATCGAACAATGGTGCAAAGTATTCTCCTATTCGTTGACGCAACGAGGTTCCATCATCCCCCACAGCCTCCACATCACGCTCACATACTACTACTGACATAGACATACAGCTACGACCACTACTACTACTACTATTATTGCTGTCACGCACACCTACTACTAGTAATAGTACTGCTACTATTGATACTACCGGCGTTCACATCTACTCACCATGGAGTCTGGAACAATGATTGGTTTTTATTGTGAAGCCCATTTGTATATACCAATTCACCTAAACGCTGCCAATACGCCAGTACACGGTAGAAGTAAGTTAGAAACACTTTCAGTAAGTTCTATGGTTGTCCGGAAGACGTCAATTTAATTTGTCTGCATACGACAATGTGCGTTTTACATACGTTACAAATAGGTTCATAGCACGTTACTCAAAGGTTAGAAGCACATTTTACTTCGGTTAAAAACATGCTATTCAGAGGTTAAACGCACGTAACTCTTACGTTCATAGCACGCCAGTCATTGGTTCAAGGCCAGTTATACATAGTTTCAATGCACGTTACTCATAGTTTCCAAGCACGTTAAACATAGGCTAAGCTGACGCTACTCATTTGTTCAAAGCACATAACTCATCGGTTAGAAATTTGGTTTCAAGTATGTTGGCCATTACCTTGACGTGCTTTGACTTATGAGTAACCTACAAGTAACGTGTGTTCGCCATGTTTAAACGATCGCGGAACCTGCTCGGAACAGATGCCAACGCATGCGAAACGTGTGAGCCTTACGTCGAGTACGTCTTAAAATTTTCAGCATGCTTGAAATTTCACGACGTATCAAACGGACGAGGTAATATGCCAGCGTACTTCAATGATTTCCAGCATACTCTAAACGTATACACAACTTACCTGTAGCGTATTTGACGTGCGCCTAGCATTGTAAACACATTTTTCATAGAATGGCATACGCTGGCAAAATCGTCAAGGTGTGACTGCGATGTTGACACTTCAAATTCTCAGGCAGTTTTGATTTCAATCGGCGTCCGGCAAGTTCTTAACTGGCTACGCCACGAGTTCGCCGGCGATACGTATAGCACGCAAAGGGTAAGTTAAACTCTCGTTTATCATAGGTTTTGAACGCCGACCACAAGGTAAGCATTCGTTGGTAAAAGTTATGTATAACACAACGAAACGTTCTGTGCCCGTTACTAATATGTTATGCAAACAACCAACACGTTATGAATATGCCAAAAACTTTAAAAAAAAAACATCAAAATGTCAGCGTACGCCAACGTTTTACATACATTTTTATACGTTGCCATTGCTGCCTCAAACGTCAAGGTGTGACAGGGCTCTAACTGAAGATTCCTCGGTATGTTGAAACTGATCAGTGGGATTTTGAAGAAATGGATGGAGACAAAATTAGTAATGGAAATGCTTTTGGGGCAATTGTACAGCCCTGTCGTTTCGAGCCTTGTGCGAGCAATTCAGAGGAAGAAGACAGAAGTGAAGATGGAGGTGTTAAAAAGATCAAAATGCTGGTCACATGTTAACGAGAGCTCAGAAGGTTTTGCTTTTCATTCAGTTAACGGTTTATAAGGGAGGGATTTTGTATCGGTTTATATATTACTTGAGCAGAGATACCCATCATCGCCTGACAGTGATGCCAGGACAAAATGGGCGATGAATGCTTTGTCCCATTGCCACAGATTGACTAGGTGTATTGTATCTTATGGGATCATCCCATTTCATACTTTCTTGGACACCATTTGTGTCCGTGCGGTATCCCACCGTCGTGTCCGTGAGATGTCGATGTCCCGACACAGTGGAGAGGGTGTGTGGGGTGGTGCTGGGTAATGTTGGGGTGATGGTTGATGGGGATCAAATTTTTTGATCAATTTATCATCATCTATTACCTGAGGGAGGATGGTGGAGTAGAGGGGTGGGGGATGGGACCTTGAACGTTTTAGCATCCAAGTCAAATCCTCTCGGAGGAATAGATTATACACAACAGCCCGATACATACAACCACACTTTTGTTTTCCACGATAAATAAATGGTGGTTCATTTTATTTGTAGAAGTTTGTGTTCATGATAGATAATTATTTTCAGGTGTTCTTGTGGCAACTGCCGGGCAATGGCAACAGGTGTTTGATTCACCGCTCAAATCGTCAACATACATGTGCAGGTACCTGTGTGGAGATGGTGTTGCGAATTCTTCCAATTATTCATTGGTATGGCATCCTCTCTCAATCGTGGTGGTTAACCACAAGATAGAGCCATCTGTTGTTTCATAACAGCACTCCGTAACATGTTCTGAGCACAAAAGCAAAACATTTCAAGGCCCGATCTGCTCGTGGGTATCTCAGACAAACCTTATCCAATTTCTGGCAGCTTACATGGCCATTTTGGTGTCGCGTGAAACGATCTCGGTTTGTATTTCTATGGAATAGGCAAAGCCTAGAAGCGAACGTAGAATTATTCTTCCATTTGATGCTGCAATTTCCGGTTGCTTTGGCCTGGATTCGGGATCAGCGATCAAATCATGTAAATCACGATTAAAAATTATTTTTTGATGATGCGGGAGATATCTTCATTATAAAACGAGGTAGACATAAAACTGCTAGAATATTTACTCTCCAGTTTTGTTGTTAATTTTTAGTCGTAAAGGTGTGTTTGGGTATACCATAGATCAAATTAATTATTTGTGCATTTCTATAACCGTGATAACACTTCTGCATATTACCTCAACATGACCTTCACAACAACTGCACCGCCAAGAACAGGATCTGATCTGAAAAAAATTAATATTACCTCAACATTACTTTCACAACAACTACACCGCCAAGAACAGGATCTCATCTGAAAAAATAAATATTACCTCAACATTACCTTGACAACTACACAGCCAAGAACAGGATCTCATCTGAAAAAATATATATTACCTCAACATTACCTTCACAACAACTACACCGCCAAGAACAGGATCACATCTGAAAAAATAAATATTACCTCAACATTACCTTCACAACAACTACACCGCCAAGAACAGGATCTCATCTGAAAAAATAAATATTACCTCAACATTACCTTCACAACAACTACACCGCCAAGAACAGGATCTCATCTGAAAAAATATATATTACCTCAACATTACCTTCACAACAACTACACTGCCAAGAACAGGATGTCATCTAAAAAAATTAATATTACCTCAACATTACCTTCACAACAACGACACCGCCAAGAACAGGATCTCATCTAAAAAAATAAATATTACCTCAACATTACCTTCACAACGACAACTACACCGCCAATAACAGGATCTCATCTTAAAAAATAAATATTACCTCAGCATTACCTTCACAACGACAACGACACCGCCAAGAACAGGATGTCATCTAAAAAAATTTCATATTAACTCAACATTACCTTCACAACGACAACTACACCGCCAAGAACAGGATCTCATCTTAAAAAATAAATATTACCTCAACATTACCTTCACAACGACAACTACACCGCCAAGAACAGAATGTCATCTAAAAAAATTAATATGACCTCAACATTACCTTCACAATGACAATTACACCGCTAAGAACAGGATCTCATCTGAAAAAATAAATATAACCTCAACATTACCTTCACAACGACAACTACACCGCCAAGAACAGGATCTCATCTTAAAAAAATAAATATTACCTCAACATTACCTTCACAACGACAACTACACCGCCAAGAACAGGATCTCATCTTAAAAAAATAAATATTACCTCAACATTACCTTCACAACGACAACGACACCGCCAAGAACAGGATCTCATCTGAAAAAAATAAAATTTCCTCAACATTACCTTCACAACAACTACACCGCCTAGAACAGGATCTCATCTAAAAAAATTATATTACCTCAACATTACCTTCACAACGACAACTACACCGCCTAGAACAGGATCTCATCTAAAAAAAAAAAATACGACCTCAACATTACAATGACACCGCCGAGAACAGGATCTCATCTGCAAAAATAAATATTACCTCAACATTACCTTCACAACAACAACTACGCCGCCGAGAACAGGATCTCATCTGAAGAAAAAAAATCCTCAACATTACCTTCACAACGACAACTACACCACCTAGAACAGGATCTCATCTGGAAAAATAAATATTACCTCAAAGTTACCTTCACAACAACTACACCGCCGAGAACAGAATGTCATCTAAAAAAAATAAATATTACCTCAACATTACCTTCACAATGACAACTACACCGCCTAGAACAGGATCTCTCTCACACACACACACACACACACACACACACACACACACACACACACACACACACACACACACACACACACACACACACACACACACACACACGCATTTAAAGGCCATTTTCCCCGCTAAAGCGGGGGTTAGTCTTGCGGGCCCCATGACAAACTTCTCCACTTTACCCTGTTTTCTGCATCTCCCCTTCTTAATCCCCTTGCCCACATTTCCTCTTCCACCACATTTAGCCAAGTTTTTCTCGGTCTTCCCCGTCCTCTACTTCCGACTACACTCTTTTCCAACACTTCTCTCACCCAGTCACTTTCATCCTTCCTCAACACATGACCCAACCATCCCAACCTGTTTCTCTTCACAACCTCCATCACAGACTCTATTCCCATCATCTTCCGCAGGCCATCATTTGTCTTCCCCTCTCTCTCTCTCTCAACGATACTCTACACATCCACCGAACCATTCGCATTTCGACCCTTTCCAGCCTTTGTTGCTGCTCCATGTTCAGTACCCATGTCTCACTCCCATAAATCATCGTACTCCTCACACATGTAGCATACACCTTTCCCTTCAGCTTCAACGACACTCCCCTCTTCGTCAGCACGCCACTCAGTTCCCGAAACTTCTTCCATGCACATCTCACTCCAGCAACCATCGAAGAGTCTGATCCACCTTCTCCATTCAGCATGTCTCCGAGATAGCAAAATGTTTTCACACCTTCCAGCTTCACACCATCTCCAAGATCCAACTCAACAATTCCTTCATCTGCTGCTCCCTCTATGCACACCTTACACTTGAACAGGATCTCATCGAAAAAAAAAAATACGAGAAGCGAACGTAGAATTCTTCTTACATTCACTTCTGACTTTACCTTTAACTTGTTCACAACTGTATACGCAATTTCCGGTTACTTCGGCCTGGATTCGGGATCAGCGATCAAATAATGTAAATCATGATTAAAAATTTTTTTTTTATGATGCGGGAGATATGTTTATTAAAATCAGTGGAGGAAATATACACCATGTCTGATATTTGAGTCTTTCATGTCTCCAACGATGCCTTTATCTCCCGGCATGCATCATTCCCCATGACAAAAACCAGAATCAAAAAAAACCGGAAGCAAAAGGGTCATAGCCAACGACACGGATTCCAAATTGCCAGGGTATTGTGTTGTTGTTGTTGTTTCCTATTCTCTCATGTGCACGCGTTAAGTATTAAGCTCATTACGTTCGCTACTACACAAGCACCAAAGACACAACTTGGCATACTTGTGGAAAATCGAAAAAAATTATTCGCCGTTTGAGTTGAATTGTACCACGATGTAACCCGGAGACGGTGCACATCTGGTGGTCTACTTTCCATGTCTGACGTCACGGCTAATCTGAAGAAGAAGAAAATTTCGACCTTTAATCACAAATTTACCGACTTTAAAAGTCTGGAAAAGACATTTCTATATTGTAGGGTATCAAGGGATAGATTAGCTTCAAGGTGGTCTGAGCGTTTGGGTTTCCCTTTGAGGTCGGATGCCAACGGAATCTTCTTTCGTGCCACCACATCTATATGGGTCAGAAAAACTGCATTTTAAAAACTCGATTGTCAGAAGTATGTTCTTGATTTTTCTACCGCCTTTGCAGAAGATGCGACGTTATATGCCGGGGTCTCTCTGGTTACAATTCGCGGTGGGCTCGTCTCATTTTGCCAAGAATTTTGCCACCTACTAACAAGAAGGAAGAAAATGAGAACACAGCTGTGACTGTACTGCTCGGTGCCAATGACAGTGTCTTGTCAGGTACGCTGCATTCCACTGTCCCTTCAAATTCCATTGCGTCCCTGTCATCAGTGGATCTGGGCCCAGGATGATTATTTTTATTGATACGTGATTGTATCGATGTTTGTCTCTCCTTCCCACCTCCATTGTATCTTTCTCAGACTTCATTAATTTTTTAGTCCCCGACTGGTTTAACTAGAGGGGACTATAGGTTTGCTCTCTGTCCGTTTGTCCCACTTGTGGTTTTTCAGCCTTTTTTTCCCCATACCCTTGAACATAATCAAATGAAACTTGGTACTGGCTTTATTTATAAGTTACAGAACAAGTTCGAGTTTTAGGGCGTTTCGTCAATTTTTCACAGAGTTATACCCTTTTTGGACTGAGAAAATAGCGCATCAGCAGGGGACATGTATCGCAAAGCAAGTGTTGCTCTTGTTCATTTATTGTCTCAATGAATGAGTCGGTGAAACCTTGTTGCATTGCGCCTGTGCGTGTGGGTTCGATTTCTCAGGCTCGTGGAAGAACTGTCACACATCCACCCATACACCACACACACATGCAGATAGAAAGACAGCAGCCAACACAAGACTTGACATCAGCCAAACATGGCCATTGACCTTGGGGGAAATTATGGAATGTAAGGTGCTGACCATGCTGGGATAGGTAAGAATAATTAAAATAGGGAGGACATGATGCAAGGGGTAATTTGGAATGTGTGGCACACAGGAGACCAATCTGGAGGTGGTAATAAATATGGAGGGTAAGCAAACAGCACAATGGCAGGCTGCCAGAGATAAAGTGAGTTGTTTTAGGTTATATTCACAGAGGGATAACAATAGTAAGGCAAGGGTCTTTCACTCAAAGTAATTAATGAATGTAAGTCTCCCCTGAATGGTAGTGGTAGCAGAAACAGGAGATAGGTTGAAATATTTAGTTAGATATGTATCTCAAAATA
>NC_140964.1:74530513-74675513 GCF_056783735.1 Eptatretus burgeri
TTACTCTCAGGCTGTGGCCCCTGGTCCGATCACTGTCTACTCTGTTGAATAATTCATCTTCACTTATTTTATCAATACCTTTCATCATTGTAAACATCTCCATCATATTTCCTCGTATCCGCCTCCTTTCTAGTGTATAAAGCCCTGTCTCCTTCAGCCGCTCCTCATAGCTGAATCAAGTTAGGCCCCGAATCAATCGAGTAACCCGACGCTGAACCCTCACCCTCTCAATGGCATCAATGTCCTTCCTAAGTTGTGGTGACCAAAACTGCACACATATTCTGGATGTGGCCCTCACTAAATTCCTGTACAATGTTAACACCACCTCGTTTGATTTATAAAGGATCCCCCTCCGAATACAACCTAAAACCCTATTTGCTCTACCCATAGCTGCCTGTCACTGTATTGCCTGCTTACCCCCCCCTCCTCCCATATCTCTGACCACCCCCAGATCCTTCTCCTGTGTGACATGCTCCAAAATTACCCTTTGCATCCTGTAATCTCTATTTTCATTGTTCTTTCCCATCCCCAACACCTTACACTTGCTCAGGTTAAATTCCATCTGCCAATCTTTTGCCCAATCTATACAAGTATCAATACTTTCCTGAATATGATCACCACCCCTTCTGCTATCCACCTCACCTCCAAGCTTTGTATCATCTGCAAATTTGGAAAGCCCACTCTTCACCCCACTATCCAAATCGTTGATATAAATAATGACTATTATTGGTCCAAGTACTGATCCCTGAGGTACGCAGCGACTTACATCCTCCCAGCAAGACATGCTCCCACTCACAGCCACTCTTTGCTTCTGACCACTGAGCCAGTTTGCAATCCAATCCAATCCCTCACCTTGGTTAACAACCTCTGATGTGGTACCTTATCAAATGCCTTCTGAAAGTCTAGATATATCTACAACTGGGTTAAAAAGCAATCCTGGACTAAAACTAAGAAATCCTCATCTGCTCTGCCCTTTCCCTGTTCCTGGACCCAATCTATCCCTGGAAAATTAAAATCCCCCATCATCAATACTCTTCCCTTCCCACATGCCCTTTTTAATTCTTCATGTATTCCTCCTTCCTCCTCTTCCTTCACACCCAGAGCTTCATAAAAGCATCCTACCAGTATCTTACTGTTTTTACAAATCTCCAATCTCGACCCAAACAGAATCCTCAACATTTATTCCTTCTTTAATATCACCCCTTTCTCTTGATGCAATGCTGTCGTTTACCCAGATTGCTTCTTCTCCTCCTCCTATTCTCTCCTTCCTATCACACCGATACACCTTGTAACCTTCTAATCCTGTCCTCCAGTTACTCTCATCTTTAAACCATGCCTCATTCACTACAACTATATCATACTCCTCACTATCTACTTTGGCTTCAAGCTCTTCCATCTTATTATTTAAACTTCTGGCATTGCTATGGAATATATTTAAGTTTTCCCTTCCTGAAATTCTATTTTCTTGCCTGGCCTTATTCATCCCAATTACTTCATCCATTCCTTTCTCAATAGCTTCCCCACCCTCCGCTGACCTAAAAAAAAGCCTGAATTCCTTCCTCGTTTCCCACTGCAAACCTTGCTGCTCCCTTTCTATTTAACATACGGCCATCATTCCGGAAACACTCCCTTTGTCCCCGAAACGATTCCCACTGCTTCGTAAATGTAAAACCTTCCTCCCTCCACCATTCTTCCAGCCATTGGTTGACGTCTTTTGCTCTGCTCATAATTTCTATATTGTTTCCTAATCTTGGGAGAATCCCAGAAAACATGACCTCACAACCCTTTGCTGCTTACTCAATATCCTGTATCTATTTTTCAAAACCTCTGAATAAACTTTCCCTACATCATTCGCTCCATGGTGGACCACAACCAACTTCTTCCTGCCGTGACCCGATACAAAATTGTTTACCCTTCCTTCAATGTCCCTAACTCCCGGTCCTTCAAAACTGCAGAGAATTTGATGTCTATGATCCTCTCTGCAGAATGAAGAATGTACATATTGTTACGGCTGTGGAAATTCGCAGAACACCATAAAGGTCCTTAGTTCAGTTATGCCGATAAGTCCGTGTTCAGTGAGATTTCCCCACCGTTGTTTAATGGATTATTCGTGTCACCCGGGCTGTGATCTTTGAGTTAGCCGTTTTTCTTTACTATCGTTATTTTGGACCAACCACAACGCCAGCCACCAACCACCTTCTCCACCACACCACCCACGAACCACCTTCTCTACCACGCCACCCACCAACCACCTTCTCCACCATGCCAACCACCTTCTCCACGCCACCCACCACGTCAACCACCAACCACCTTCTCCACGCCACCCACCAGCCACCACGTCAACCACCAACCACCCTCTCCACACCGCCTTCATAACAACGACATCTCCCCACCATCTCCTAAACCGCATCTCCCCCACCCGAATAACATCACCTCACCTTCATCTCCGCAAATGCCGCCATCTTTGCGCCAGCCACGGCAAGTTCCCAGCGAACAGCATCGCTGCAGGCACACGTGGGGGTTCGCTCACCGAGCAAGTCTGGTGATTTCACCCACGTCCGCTCTCCGAGCAAGTTTGGGTGATCTCGCGCACATCCGCTCTGTGGAAGCTTCACCTCGGAATTTGGATCACAGGAGAAAAAGGGGCGGGGCCTGTGGGGGTTGAAGGTCGAAGAGCGGAGGTCAGATCTCGTCTCTCGAGCCCTATAAAAGGCCGCGCAGAGCTCCAGTCGAGAGGCGGTCAGTCGGTGAAGTCTGGAGACGGGAGAACACAGGCGGGGGCGAAGTCCAAGAGAGCGGAGGACACGCGAGACGGAGAGCGGGGCTGAACCTGCTGTGCCGCGCAGATCTGCGCGTTCGTGGGGAGAGAGCCGGAGAGAGCTCGCCAGCCAGCGCCAAACGGTCTGAGGTGATCGGGCTTCGGGACAGTCCGAGCGTCGCTGAGGAACAGATGGGTTCTTACAAAGAGCATCAACTTTGAAAGAGCATCAAAACCCGTTCGTTCCTCTCAGCGCGTCGCCGGCTGAGGCCCGACTCACCCGGCCGCTTGGCAAGGCCTGGGCGCAACCGCGGATTCGCTAGCTGCCGTGGGGAAGGAGCGTCGCGGATCACCCCATCGAGGCACCACGAGGGTGGAGGTAACCTGCAATGGTCTCGTGAAACTCCTTCGGTCCGCCAAGCTCCACGTAATAAAGGCCTACGGGCCCAGTCTGACCCCCTTGTCTTTGAGGGGGTCTTTTCCTTGCTTTTATTTGTGTGAATGTTGTGGCGCCGTGATCCGCAAATAGAACTGTATTAGTGCTTGTGAATAATAATAATAGACGGATGTAGTGCTTTGCCTTGTTCGTGTCTTGTCCCTTCCCGCCAATTCCATTGCTTTTATGCATACTCGCATGTTGGTGTTTTGATTCCATACCTGCATGCTTGATTGTATATGCGTCGTTTTATAAATAAATGTCCTTATGTGAATATTAACCCGTTCGTCGTGTCCTCTTTCCCCATTGAACCGCCGTATTGCTCTCGGAATAATAGCAGGCTTTTTAATAGCCGATAAAAGAATTGGGTCCAACGAGGCCTGGCGATAATACACCGCTCGGTTATCCCAGAACGGAACGAACCGCTTAAGCGGTTCGTGTCCAAGCAGGCCTCCGTTGAGGTACGGTCTCTCGGTTGTCTGCCCGTGCGAATACTTAGGTATATCGATAATTCGGCGATTGACCCTGTCGCGCGTGGGTAGAGTGTTGACGAGGCCATGGTGTGCACTTGGAGCACACCCGTGACTGGTTTTCGGCGTTTTTCCGGAAAGTCGTGACTGAATTGTCCGTCCGGTGGGCGAGACGGCCGCCTTCGGCTAAAGCGGCTGTTCACACGCCGGCGGGCGCAAATTCGTAATAATATTTAATCGACTCATCACCGACAAAAACTGTCTCCCATACCTCATGTCCACCAACTTCTATTTCTGCACCAACACCACCGCCTGGCCCCGCTGCACCGTCGCCACTGCCTGGCCCCGTAGCCACCGCCTGGCCCCGCCCGCCATTGCCACCGCCGCCGTCGCCACCGCCTGGCCCCGCTGCCACCGTAGCCACCGCCTGGCCCCGCTGCCACTGTCTGGCCCCGCTGCCACCATCGCAACCGCCTGGCCCCGCTGCCGCAGTCGCCACCGCCTGGCCCCGCTGCCGTCGCCACCGCCTGGCCCCGCTGCCGTCGCCACCGCCTGGCCCCGCTGCCGTCGCCACCGCCTGGCCCCGCTGCCGTCGCCACCGCCTGGCCCCGCTACAGTCGCCACCGCCTGGCCCCGCTACAGTCGCCACCGCCTGGCCCCGCTGCCTTCGCCACCGCCTGGCCCCGCTGCCGTCGCCACCGCCTGGCCCCGCTGCCGTCGCCACCGCCTGGCCCCGCTGCCGTGGCCACCGCATGGCCCCGCTGCCGTCGCCACCGCATGGCCCCGCTGCCGTCGCCACCGCATGGCCCCGCTGCCGTCGCCACCGCATGGCCCCGCTGCCGTCGCCACCGCATGGCCCCGCTGCCGTGGCCACCGCATGGCCCCGCTGCCCTTCGCCACCGCCTGGCCCCGCTGCCACCGTCGCCACCGCCTGGCCCCGCTGCCACCGTCGCCACCGCCTGGCCCCGCTGCCACCGTCGCCACCGCCTGGCCCCGCTGCCACCGTCGCCACCGCCTGGCCCCGCTGCCACCGTCGCCACCGCCTGGCCCCGCTGCCACCGTCGCCACCGCTGCACCATCACCATTTCCAATATCCTCAGCAACCTCACTGTACAACCGTAACCAACTATTATCTACAAACTTCTCACATTCTGCTACTTGCTGCAAATTATGCATGTGTTCCTTCGACCTCGTAATCACCATCCTCAAGTGGACGATTTCCTCACACTTCCTGCAACAATAACAACCCTCTGCTTCCCATATTGTTGACGTGGTCCACATTGAGCAATTATCATATTTTACGAACTCCTCTTCTTCTCCTTGATATCCATTTAGAACCTTTTTTTTTATCCCCAAGCTCCAAGCTTAGTGTCATCTGCAAATTTGGAAAGCCCACTCTTCACCCCACTATCCAAATCGTTGATGTAAATAATGATGAATAATGGTCCAAGTACTGATCCCTGAGGTACCCAAGGCCCCAACTGACTTCATGCTAAACTTGACACGAGGCCTCCCCCTGCTTCTTTCAACAAACTAACTCAACGACCTGCTAAAACTGTTATGAACACTCCAAAAAATAAGTCCAGTTCCACAGTCCCTGACACAAATCACGTTCACAATATACGCAAAAAGCTTTTGAAGGACGAGAAGGAGAGCTCACCACCGTGCACGTGAGCCAATTCCCAAACCGGAAGTGACGTCGATACCAATATGTGAGTACTTATCAGAGTGAGATTGGGTTTACAGATGAGGGAAATATACATAAAAAGTAAACATTATTTGGTTGTCCTGGCAGTTTTGCAGACACGTGCCCCTTCGGTTTACGAGATTTTGATTTTGAAAACATTTTCTTGGGCATACTCGGTCTGCACAAACTTTTTTCATGTTCTGATCAATGGAGTCCAAGTATAGATAATTATTGTTGCTTGATGTCGATTCCATTTTTTATCTAATTTGAATGTCGTTGCTGTGAACAGCACAACTGGCAGGATTACTTGAGTGATGGGCTGCATCTGTCTCCTGCTGGGCAAAAGTTTCTGGCAGAATCCCTTTGGACACTCTTGGAGCCACTTCTGGCTCATCTTCCACCAGTTCTACCAGACTTCAACCAAATAAACCATGAAAGACCTGAGGACAGCCTGCTTACATGGCCAAAGTGTGAATGAAAGAAAATACCTCTATGCAATTGTTTGGTGACTTTTAATGCAGCAGTCAAAAACTGCATTCCAACATATTGTTTTTGTTTCTCGTTTGTCTGTTGTGCATCTTTTCAAAACAAATCTATACTACAAGAGGACTGTCTGTGTGTCACTATTTCTCTCAGAGATGGCCAAATGGATCTTCTCCAAACTTTCAGAGGTGCATCAGTGTTCAGGAGTGGTTGAGGCAAAAAAAAAAGTTTTTTTTTTTCCTTTTAATTACTTTTTTGTGGCGAAACCTTTGTCGCAATGTGAAAGGTAGTATTAAATAATCCCTGACCACATTCCTTCATGGGTGTCGGGAAGCGATTTCGACCTCCACAAGAAAAATAAATAAAAACTATTATTTCTTCAAAATGCCAACAAGATTAGAACAGCACCATGCAAGGCAGAGAACCCCGACTCGTATTTTATAAGATTAATGGTTAGGGTGGTGGGCTTCGGATCCTAAGGTCCTGAGTTCAAATCCTGCTGGGCTGTTGAATCAATCAATACCAGGTGGGGTTGACTCAGCCTGTCATCCTTCCGAGGTCGGCAAAATGACTACCAGCTTGCTGGGATGATTGAGCCATTCGAGTATCCTGTGTCAGAGTGGCGACCGGTCCAGGATTGTGTCCAATAGCCCAGGAGACAGCTGAGGCAGGACCGATGCTCTGTCTGTACAGGGTATGGTCTTGATGGATGGATTGGTTGGTGAGGGAGAGGTAGAACATTTGGATTAAGCCATCACAGGAAAATTGCAGGTTGTGAAATCGTAAAATGCTTGTTTACAAGTAATAATGCACACCATGCTGTAGGAAATGTGACAACATATTCAGAGACCAAATGATGTCAGATATGTTGTGGTGTCATGGATTGAGATATATGAGCCAATGGAGAGAAGAATCCCACTATCTTCTTCTTCTCCAAGGGTCCCAATTATTCCCACATTCTTGTGGGGTTGGCTGGAGAAAGTTTTTGGCCCAAGTCTTTGACGAACTGGCTTGCCAGGCCTGATGCTCAATTAAGTATTTATGGCAGGAATTTGGAATTTGTTCAGGGTGCCGATGATAGCTCGCCTACTCTTCACGAAGGACACCGTAGGATCTTTAACTTCCACCAACTAATGCCAGCAGATGGGACACCCAGTTTGTGAAGGCTATAGTTAAATCAGCAGGATTTCCTCAGCATCCCAGGAAATCGAGTACATGATCTTGTCACAAGAGGAGTTGGTGTAAAATAGATGAGGTTGGTGGTGATCCCTTGCATGAATTCCAATTTCGTTTCAGGATCATAATGGCAAGGCCATGTTTCCTCACCAGTTCCCAGATGAGTGATAAGTCAGTTGGCTCTGTGTTGAACTGTTTGTGGCATGGCGGCTCTCGATGTTCGAGTGCCAAATTTCTCGGGATCCATCCCGTGAAGAGCTTGGACGTGCCCGAGTGTTTATGGATGAAGGCAGAAGCACTGCCTTGAGAAATTCCGAGTTCTTTAGCTATTTTGGAGTCCTTAATGCGGTGATCCCTCGTGATTAGTGTCTCAACCTCGGAAACAGTTTGTGGGTCAGTCGTGTTTGCTGGCCGTCTTAACTTGAGGTCTTCTTCAAGGGACTTCCATTCAAGGCAAGTCAAGAATATAATGGAGCAATTTTGCCATCTATTCTTAATAAAATCGAAAATCATGACAGCAAGATTATGAATACTCTGACACAACAAACAATGTCAGATGAATGAAATTAATGGCATATTTCACAGATGAGTCAAACAAACTGCAGCTCTCGGGGTCTCAATTAATACCTGTTCCTTTAACTGATAGGGTAAAAATGCTTTCTCCCATTTCAAGTGCTTTGTTGCAAGGTCAAAAAGAAACAACTTTGAATCCTTAAAATCTGGATAAACTAAACCAATGTGTGGCAATATCAACTATACCACAGATGCAGTGCCCCTTGTAAGTTAGGGCATGGCATAGCTCGCTTGCTCTTTGTTTAAAGACACCATAGGATTATTGATGTCTCCCAACTAATGCAAGCAAATGGATCACCAGCTTTACGGCCATCCAAGGGACAGCTCACTGTGATGCCACGATCTGACAAAGACAATTATCATCTTCCATGGCAGTTGCACTTTTAAAGGCACAGCACCAGCATTTAAAATGTGACCCAATGATACTGTGAGCTGTGTGGAAAATAGCCAGGTGAGAAGGTAAAAGTATTTATGTATTTATGTAAAATTTGGCCAGTAAAATTAGCCCCAAAATTGGGCAAAGGTCAAAGTAATTGCAATAGAATTAATTTTTTCACAATGCATTTTTATAATGTCTCCAGTTCAACATACTAAAAGTATACCACAGTCAAATTATGGGAAATATGACAAAATTACGTTTTTCAACAATGATGATGTGATACTTCAAAAATATCTACTCATTTACAATATATGCCATATGCAATGTATTTGAATAAAACCACTCCCAATAATGCATTACAATCAAGGACAGTCCTGTTTTGATTAGTTCCAGAACAAATAATCACCAAGATTACAGTTTTTTCTATAAAAATTAGCATTTTACCAGGCAAATGTCTTTCAAAGGTAGCATTATTTTTGCAGTGATTTTGATACTTTTCTTCAAACTTTATAACATGCATTGGTATTGATGTTTAACAAACTTGATCACAATAAATTTTGTCTAATGTACATTTTAAAACCAATTTGGATAGAATATGACAATTACTTGCAGTGCTATACCATTTTTGGTGCATTAAGATTAACCCTTCCCCCAAATGCATACACTGTCGACCATTGGGGAGTCTTGTGTGAGAACCATTTCTTTGTAAGTAAAATGTAATCATATTTATACTTTGCAATACAGCCATATTGCCAACAGGTATGGTTAGTGTATTTATACTACATTCTATAAAGTCATTCTATGCAGTCGTATACATATCTACTGATAAGTGTCCATTTAAGAATCAATATCATTTAGGACTGGTGAGTGATACAAAACAGTTCAACAATACTCTCCACAGGTTGTTTTGCATTGTTTCTGATTACAAAAAGTAGCATTTAACCTGATACATCTTCCTCATAACCGACAAAAACCTACAAAAACTAAATGCTGGAAAAATAAAGTTTACAAGTTTTGACAACCAAGTACTTACATTTTTAAATCCAGCTGTATTGCCAACAACTATGCCAACTAAATCTATAAAGTTCTATGCTACATTCTATAATTTTTATATGACATTCCAGACAGTTATACTACATTTTATACAGCGACACTAAATTCAATGAAGTCCTATGTAGTAGTATACATATCAACTGATCCATGTCCATTTCTGAATCAAGATCATCATTTAGGACAGGTGAGTTGGAACATGCAGTTCCACGACACTCTCCACAGGCTGAAGAGCAGTCAAAGCCATGCTTGCGACATGAGCAGCGTGCAGTGCTGCAGTCTGTTCTGCCGCTGCACCTGACCAGTTTCAAGAGATTTTCAGGTGCTGGAGGCATGTCGCTCAATACTGCTGAAAAAAAAATGAAGCCCTTTTCTACTTTCCATCCCCATTCTGAAAGTACTAAGCAACTGTTTCCGAACCACACCTGCACCTGATAGTATACCCGCATGGAATGGTACTTTGCTGCAGCTGATGTTGGGGGGAGAGCCTTCATTTCATTAGAGATTGTACTTCTGCTCATCTTTTCAACAAACCGGTGACAGCGCAGGGTATTCAGCATATCACTTGATTTTCCACCATAGATGATGACCAGGGCCTTCTCACCTGATGTTATGATATCTGCTTGGGATGTGTCAGGTTTACAGAACATCGCAGCATGCTGTTGCAACTGGCTGTACTTCTTCATAGCCAATGCCTTGCCAATACCAAACAAATACGATGTGGTATCACATCCAAGCAAAGCATGGATGAATAGTAGGTGTTTGCAGAGGCCGTCACCCAGTATGGATTTCATGACATGGATATCCCAGAATTTTGCTTCTTTTGATCCATGCCTTGACTATGGCTTCATGAAAATTGCCTTGCTGTTTGGGTTAACAAAATGGCATAGCAGAACAAGGAGATCAGTGTCATCTGCAACAACTATTGTTTCTCTGTCAGCAGAAACCGCAACTGCTGTTTGAACAATAAGATCAGCATCTCCTCTGGCATGGACACTCTCACAACCAGCCTACTCAAAGAATTCACTCAACATATTAATGAATCGTTTGTTTTGTTTGTTTCCCAAAAACACTTTTTTTTCACAGTCACCATCATATTGGACTCACAATGTACAGTCACTGTTTGTTCCCCTTCTCTGGTGTGTCATATCCTTCACTGAGGGTTCCTCACTGTAGCCATCAAACACAATAACACAATTGCCATACTTCCTTGTCACGTAGTGTACATAAATGTCACAGATGTCTTTGAATGTTACACCACGAGACCAGGATACACGATGCAATAATGCTCCTCCATCAAGTACATACAGTGGTTTGGTAGGTATTGAACATTCATGGGATTTCACCTCATTCCAAAGTGCAGATGCAAATACTGTCTTATTTGCCTGCCATGGAGTGCCAGTTAACTCAAACAGTGCAGCAGGATAGCCACGTAGTTCATGCTTGAACAACTCATGAGAGTCCACGTTTTCTCTTGCAGCCACTACCGTTAGCTGTTGGAACAGTGCCTGTGGGTCAATATGCACAGCTTCCTTGTTTGACATAACTGCAGTTTTTGAACCCAGGGTAATTGTTTGTTGCTTTCGCTTGAAAGAATGCTGTGTTACATCTTGTCCTTGCATCAACAGAAGGATCTTATTGCCATCTTCATCAGCCTGATCAACATTGACAGAATCTTGTGCCACAACACCAGAGACAATGCTATGCAGTGATGTATCTGTTGTGTTGAATGGGTTCCTTGCATACAAAAAATTGACTAGTTTACAAGTGTCTGCACAATCTCTTCTCCGTCATACAGAGACTTCTATGTGTTGTTCACTTGTGTTGTACATGACATGGGTGTAATGTTGCATGGCTTGGTTCACTTCAGAACAGGAAGACAAGGATTTTATCCATACCAATCGTAGCAGCTCTGACATCCCCCTTCCCCGTGTAAGACCCCCAGTAGATTTGATGCTGCGCATCAACATCTGTTCAATTATAAGATCCGTTGAAAGACCTGCCCATAATCTGTCACTGCGATGAAAAACATGTAAGACCATCCATAACCGCAGTGTAGATATCTGGGTGGTCAGTTGGCAGTGAGGCCATTTGCTGAAAGTACAAGAAGGTGGTTCTTGCATACAAGTTATGTCCAGCAGCAGCAAAATATGGCAACATCTCTTGTACAGTAGCAAGGTGGAGGTTCCAGTTGCCAGTTTTCTCAGCTCTCAGGAAACGCTTTAGGATATCTATCATTTTCATGCACTGCAACCAAAAGCAGCTTGTACGGCTTATCTCATTTCTTTGCTTCTCTTGCTCCAATTTTGCACTGATGTCCAATATTGCTGTTGTGGTTTCATAATCTATGGCAACATCTGGATCTACAAGCAACTTCTTAAACATTTCTTTTACTTTCACAAGCAAGTTGTCTGCAACATCTACATCACTGTCAAAGTTGTCTGAAGTGTTGTTTTCTGTATCATCAAAACTATCATCAGCTTCCTGGTCATGGATGAGCCCTTCATCTATCTGGCCTTTGTCATCATCCTGGATTTCAAAGCTTTCATTGGTGGCACCTTTGCAAGGTAGATTTGGCAGTAGAAGCTTCAATGCTTCAGCAAGCAAGACAATGTTTAGGGCTGCATCAACAAGGAAATGATCTCCATGAGCTCTGGCAAGTGCCTTGCCACTGAGCATGTGTGTCACTGCAGAGCTACCATATACCACTTCCAGTACTTCAGACAAACCAGAGTTTTCCATGAAATGGCCTATGCATCCCAGGTAAGTCATCTGTGTGTGTCGTCCCCCTATTCTCAAAACAACTGACTTTAGGCTGCTGTCACATGGTTCATTGGTGATGATAGTTTGGCCCTTCCACCATAGTGGTTGGTCAAATGTTATTACAGAGGTAACTTTGTTTTGTTGTGCTTGCTCAGCCAGAAATAGCATAGTGGAGTAGATGCATGTCATATCCGTTGGGTCTAGGTCAATCATAGGCAGGAATACCACAGTTGCCTTCCCAGGATGGGTTCCCTTGTGCACCATCTGCATAAATCCAGACCAGCCTGGACGTGGCCATTGCAGAAACGGTGCAAGTGTCCATAGGATATCTATCTGAGGTTTCTAAACTGGTACCTGGTTCATGGATCGAAGATAGGCCAGCTCATGGAAACATAGCTTTTCCTGCACCCTTGGGATAATTGTACTGATGTATCTTTATCTGGCCTGCCTTGATAATTTTAAATGATTGCGACCTGCCATCTGGCCTGCCATTGCAACTTACATTTCTTCGTGGGACCATGCTCGAGATTGTTTTCCCTAGTGTTAATATGGCAATCATCCCCATCCCATGGAATGTACCAAGTCCATCAAGTGTTCGGATATTATGATCTACATTATCTGCCACATACTGAACAAATTGACCTTCAGATGCAAATGCTGTATTGTGTTGTGTGACAGAAGCACTTCGCTCAAACATTTGGACTTCCTTATATGAGCTGCAGAAGCCATGCTGGTACAGGGAAATCTACAAGGAACCTAGAGCCAAATTGGTGATGCATCTCTATAGCTAACCCCCATTGCAGGGGTACAATCATCATTCTGGGTCTTGCAGCTTGGACAATAGCATGCCCCAATGAGGCCTGCTTTTTCTCAGTGTTTTTTCCTGCAACCATGATTTGAAGAAACTGGACTAGGCTATCTGGTAGAAATGTCATTGCATTTTCTATTGTCAAATCATCAGCAACTGGATACTCAGTACATAGATCAAGTGCCTTAATATCATTTTTCATCAGTTTGGCTGCTGCTTCAATGATGTGTCTGGTTTCATCATCATTATCACCCTTTGGTGATTTGTAGTTGTCATTCATAATTGAGGCAGCAGTGGTTCTAAATGTAACAATAGTTTTCTTGCCTTCAAGATTTGTGAAAATAACCTCATCACCAAAACGGTCTTTTAGTTTTTGTTTCATGTACTGTACTCCATATGCCTCCTGCATTGAGCCAGTCAGCTTCAAGTATTCATCCATCTTCTTTACTAGATCAATGATTATGATTTGTTAATCACTTTCCTCGAGATATTTTGTGACAAGTAGAAAGGCATCATACTTGTCTTCTTCAACTTTGCAACCTCTTCGTAGTTTTTTTCTTTTTACCAGAGAGTGAATCATGTGGTTCAAACTTCTTTGGAACGTTTCTCCCAGTTCTAAAGTTTATGCTGCATTGGTTATGATACACTGCTTCCTCAGCATGCAGGTCATTAGCATAGGATATCCTGCCCATCACTTCCTCACTCCAGAATCTTTCCATATTTTGCAAACACTTCTAATAGTGTTTTCAAAAACTGATGTCCTGACAGGAAATACATCATATCTCCTCCGTCGCCCATCACAATGGGCTTGCTGACAGCAAAAGATGCAATCTTTTGTGAAGTCAAATGGTTTTTATTGTGATCGTCGCTTGAATTCTGGTACAGAAGCATCAGCTAGTCCGACATGCCTGTGAGTTTTGATGTACTTTGGATTACACCAATTTTTTCTGCATGCCTTATGGACACGTTGCCCCTTCTTGGGTCTGCAAACTGTTTCCCCGTTCCTCACTTGCACGGTCGATGCCATCACTCCCTTTCTTGCCAAGGGTAACAATATCACATTCAGCATCATATGTGATATCCTTGGTGCATAACACACACAGTTGATCTTGTCCTGTAGATTGACACTCAGCCATCACTTACCTGCAAATAAATTAAAGTTAGTGACTTATACTTTACAGATTAATAAGAAAGGAGTGCATAAAAATAAAGTATAGCAACGCAAGTATTGATCACATTCCTTTTAAATTTGTTACACTGATAGATTTTGGGGGGGGGGATGGTGGGACAGGAGTGTGCCACCCTCTATTTGCTGTTCAAAATTGTGAAATGATAACATTTGTGAAATCTATATGTAGTTAGCTCTCTGTAGAATGATAAATTTTAAAAATTGGACTATTATTAAGGATGTTATGACCTATAAAATATTTTGACCAATAATTTGACTTTTGATTTTTAAAATAAATTAGCCAGGATCAGAGCCTGCAGTCAACTTCACCCCCCTTAAACAAAATCTTGGATCTGCCCCTGTGTTATAAATTATAGTTATTATAAGTTCTCATGTAATCAAGTTTGTAAAGTATGAATATAATAACATTTTATTTACAAAGGAATGGTTCTCACACAAGCACTCTCCAATGGCCAACACTTACATTTGGGGGTAGGGGTAATCTATATGTACCAAAAATGATATAGCACTGCAAGTACTCATCATATTCCATCCAAATTTGTTTTAAAATATGCATTAAACATTTATAATGAAATCAAGTTTTATACATCAATACCATTGCTTGTTATAAAGTTGGAAGAAAAGTATCAAAATCACTGCTAAAATAATGCTACTTTTTAAAGACATTTGCCTGGTAAAATGCTAATTTTTACATTAAAAACTGTAATCTTGGTGATTATTTGTTATGGAACTAATCAAAACAGGACTGTCCTTCATTGTAATGTATTAATTGACAGTGGTTTTATTCAAATACATTGTATATGGCATATATTGTAAATGAGTAGATATTTTTGAAGTATCACAACATCATTGTTGAAAAACGTAATTTTGTCATTTCCCATCAGTTGACTGTGGTAGACTTTTAATATGTTGAACTTGAGACATTACCAATATGCATTATGAAAAAATAAATTATATTGCAATTATTTTGACCTTTTTCACTATTTTGACTGGCCTACAGCTCATGGATCTGATTGTGGTCATGTTGTAGAAATTGCTTCTGTTAATTTTGATGGGGCAGAGTTTTATATTCATGCATGTGAGGCCATCTGTCAATCATTTAGTGCTGCAGAGTCAGCTTTAAAGAAAGTGAAGAGGAAGAGTCAGCTGGGCCAGAGACAATGAAAGAAAGCCGCTTTGCAACCAAGGGCTGACGAGTCACTCCGCACGAGGCCATCATGTCTTTGTACGAGTCTGCCGTGGACACTAAGAGAGCCACCCCTTCCATTCGCACCCCCAATTCCCCATTCATTTATTTTATAACATGCACACTCCTACCCACCCTTTTGGCATGACCAGATTTGCAACAACAGTAAGTTAAGATATGTGCAGTGTGTTCGCCTTGCAATGACCCTGCATGGGGTTCGGGCCTTCGTCGAATACAGTGTTATCTCTCAAGTTCATTATTGCTGTGCCACGATTTGTGGTTTTATTGTCATCATTCTATTATTAAATATCTCACATGGGAACATCTCCTCTGGTCTATCAGAACAGCAAGAAGCCATCGGTATGTTCACCCCATAGATGTGGCAATAAATTTCCACTCGATATTAATCATGCACAATTTTTATTGCACCCATGTCGGAGCAAATGATAAAAGAAAAAAGTGAATTTCATCCTTGCTTCTGTGTTGTATTGTTTATGGATGTCATTTCTCAGCCTTTAGTCTCGACTTGACTATACTGTTGGGGGTTTGATACTGATAAGCCATTCGATGTGGATCTCAGTCGCATTTACATCATGCCAGGCACACCTCTGGACAGGATGATGCAGCATTGATAAGATCAGATTGGATGGAAACTTCTCACAGCCCAGGACAGAATATGCATCTCTTCTAAGACATTTGATTGCAACATGGATGACCTCATTGGACTCCCATATACAGGACTGTATTTCAATCTCTTGTTCTCTTTTTATAAATTCCAGGGTGAAGAGACCAGGATGCTCATCATTACCACAACAAAGCAAATGATACAATTTTTGCACAAAGGAGCCATCTCTCCACATCAGCACTTGCATCATTTCAGAGAAATACAGCCAGACTTTAAAACAAACAAATAAATAAAAACAACACAAGCTCTTCAATGCCAAATGCATGTTAGAACTCGCCAAGCATTTCAACAATAACTAGAACGGCACTTGGTGGACCACAGCTCGGCTGAACAGTTTACGTACGTTTTGTATCCCACTGATAGACCGGATATGGATCCGGAACCGAATCAAAAATCTAATCGACTCGTTCTCGTCACAAAACCAACACATCCACCGAGTTGTCATAACTTGTCCACAACTTTTTGAGATATAGTGATATATACGTATTCGTATAGCCTGGTGTTGGCTTAATGGTTTGGGATCCCAGGATCCTGAGTTAAAATCCCCCCTCGGCTATTGAATGAATACCAGGTGGGGTTGACTCTGCCTGTCATCCTTCTGAGGTCAACAAAATGAATGCCAGCTTGTTGATATCTTGTGTCGGAGTGGCGACCCATCCAGGATTGTGTCAAATAGCCAAGGACATTGCTTAAACAGCACCAACACTCTGCACAGAGTATGGTCCCAATGGATGGATGGATACATATAGTTCATGGTCCCATCTCTCAATGGTGAAGAATTGCTTATACATACATAAATAAAATATTGCATCCAGATCTGGATCTTCACCAAAATCTAATCATTTTGTCCTTGTCAAGCACCCTCCACCAAATCTGTCGACAACATTTTGAGATATCCTGTTAACATAGAGACAGACAGACAGGGCTGAAAACATAACCTCTGTCCACCTTCGGTGGTGAAGGTAACAAGCCTGAATAAAATCAACTTTCATGACAACAGCACCGATGCATTTCAAAAGGAATGAGCAAATACTTCAATTTCATTGGGACTGTCCTCGATGAGAAAGATCCCTGGTTGTATGCCGGAATCCTGATGGTACGGACGACTCAGACAGCAGACTGGAACTTGCATTGCTAATCATGCCAATATGAATGCTGCACACCTTTGCCGTGGCATAACCAGACCTTTCATTCACCCAGATCTGACACACAGTACACAAAGGAACATAAATAATTTGTGCATCAAGTTCGACCATTCCAAGCTTCAGTTGCTAAAATGAACAAATATTCTCACTTTGACCCAAGTCATTCGCACTCAGAGCCGAGATTCACCGACGAAGAGGTTGCTGACGTTCGACATCGTGAGATTAGTCCCTCGCACTCGCTTTCAAACAAGAGCAGGTTAAAAGACACGCGATGCTGATGTTAATCTTCTTGGAGCTCATAGTATTCACCAGACCCTTAAAGTGATGCATTTCTCAACTTAATTCACCATAGATGCACCATTTGCAATATCCCTCAAAAGGAGGAGCACAAGGCAGGAGCACCCTCAACATATATGCATAAAAATGATGTTAACTGTAATTTTGTGAACTTCTGCTTTGAATGCAACACATTTTGATAATGGCCTGATATTCTTTGTCCATTTCATCATTTTCGAGATGTTCGATAAATAAATAAAATTAATAGTTACTGTATATCAGGTGTTTGTTGAAATCTATTTCTGACATACAGCTTTGCATTAACTGGTGTTAAATATTCAGAAAGGGGGGAAAAAAAAAAGTCATTTTTCTCCATCATCATGGCTCAAGATCAAATGTAGGCATTTTTTTTAATCCAGACATGCTCGATTTTTCTATCTTCAAAGTTTCCCATCAAACTTATGCGAAGTACGAGCGTGCACAACCATCCAGTGCATTGCAGTTTACAGAAGATTATTGGACGTTTCAAGCTACTGCCCTCGGAGACACACCCAAGCAGTAGCAGACAACAGACATTATGCTTTCGCTATCAGAAAAGCAAAGGCTTACATAGAAAAGGTCTATCACCTGTTTCAGATAGGGAAGAATGTGAAAATAGAGCTGCAGTCTAAGAACCAGAATCTTGGGGTTCTAATCCCATACCTTGAGGTGTGTAGTTTGGGGTGGAATCCTTATCGAGTCTGGCCCTCCCACAAATATTCATCCGAGGGCCTTTTCGGGCAAGATATTGTGTTGACGAGTGCACCATTTTTCGAGGGATCAATAAGACGAGCTGCTGGCATTCAATCATAGGTAACAAACCTCATCTAAGACAAATGCTCAATTCATGACGCTCAACATCACGTGACGTTGGAAATAACGAGCAAAAGATGTTCAATAATTTATTCATCAACGTACAAAGATAATCATCTCCACCATAACTTACCCACTGCACCCTCTTCTCTTTTTTTGTTCCACCTGCACAAACAAGATTATTCAATTATTCACATATTAAATAAAATAAACTTTACAAGATAGGTAATCATCCAGATTACCTTAAGGACGACCGCTAGATGGAGCAGTTGGGCCGTCTCCCACCGAACTGAAAGGTCGTCACCCCGGATAACTCCGGAGTCGACGGGTCGCTTAAAGGACCGTGGTCACCAATATTTCGACGGCGTGAGGTAGGGTCCACTTGTCTATTCCAATTTACCGAAGTACTCACGCCATCTAACGACTGGGGAAACCACACTCTCGGCCGACTTTGTCCGAACCGAGTCCGAATCATCCAGATCCAGATTATTCAAGCTCATATTCAATAACAACTTAGTTATCCAAGGAGTTTCGCCATACAAAAGAACAATTCAAAAGCTGTGATGAAGATTGTGAAAGCCACAGGGCACCGGCCGTTTATTCAACATCAAAATGAATCATGTGCCTCGGTCATGGGTCTTGGACATGGAAAAAAACAACAGTGCACCAAGCTGCAAATCAAGCAATTGGAGTGCCTTTCTGCTTTCACATCGAATGCAATAATCTGAGAAATAAACGAGCAGGTTCAACAAAAATGGAACTATATCCAGGAAACTTGGTTAACCACACCCTGATCAAGTGAAATCAAGGTAACCCTTTAAAAAAAAAAAAAAAAATTAATTGCATGGAATATGTTAAACTTGATCATCCAAAACATCTTGATGACATCCAAGCTGAATGTTATTACACCCTTTCAATGTTGATCTGCATCCATTGCCCTCGCCTCCATGTGCAGGTGTGAGAAGAGGACTGCGTGCAGAGAGGTCATGAGTATAGCTTGTTGCGAGGTATGACGACGGGCGGGAGGTGCTGCCTCATTCCAGGCTGGTGCTGAATGTGGTCAAACCAGCGGGTCAGACAGTCTAGTTCCTCGCGCTCCAGGATGGTCATTTCCACCTTGGGACCAATGGCAGAAGTCACATGATCAAAGCTGTGTTTTTCTGTGGATTTTATTTGTTTATTTATTTATTGTCGTTAGGTATAATCCTGGATCACACTGATAGTTACCCAAAGATGTGAGCAAACACTGCTGGCAAGTAATATGCCATCACAAATGATAAACAGGCCAAAATATCCATGGAAACGACTGTTATTTGTAACACAAACTTTACTCAAAACAGTAAGCCACAATTAGCACAAATAATTATGTGACTTCAATAAATAAACTGTAAGCGACTTGCACACATCACCTGAGACAGGAAGAATTGTATGTGGTGCATAATTAGGTTCTACAATGCTGTACAGTCGCTGACAATAACTCAGCTATCCGACTCGATACGAGTTCTGAGAAAAAGTTCAAGTTCCCATTTGGAATCTCATTCATGTCAATACCGAAGTGATCAGTGTCAGCCTCGAATACTTGGTTGAAAAGTGCCACCTCCATTGACAGAAGTCCAAGGCAAGTGCATGAGTGGTCAACACGCCACCTCCAATTTGACAGGCAAGGTTGTTTTGGGGCCCAAACCCACCTGTGCAAATTTCAGCACAAGCCGTGGAGTTCAAGGTCGTTTGGAGTCATGGGTCTTGGAACTTCATCCCTGGAACTGCGCAACTCAGCTCTTACTGCCCCCACTACCATCGATCATCTATGCCAAAAGCTAGCTCGAGTATGACCCCCTACCCTGGATTCAAACCCCAGGAACCCTCACTCGATGGAAGGATTTGTTTTCAAAGAAAATGAAACACACATATGATGTGTTGAAGGAATAACTGTCCACGGATCAAATTGCATTTCTGCAAAAGTACAACATGCAAGAAAAAAAACAGGTGGACCTTGAACCATTCTTAATTAATAACCAGTCATAGATGCCAGGACAATCCATGGAACATAAAAATTGCACACATTTGTAACCAATTTGCAGCGACGAGACAAGTCTATCCGATTCTCAAAGGGAAAGGGGATAACAGGAGGTTTCAGAGTCGAGGTGACAAGGAAGGAATGAACATGGATCAGCGGAATGAGGTGACGGTGGAGAGCTACGTCGGCGGCGTAAACACGAGGGAGAACTTTGGTTCGTGCCATCGAGTTACATTTCAACCACCAGATGGCGTAGTTAGATGACATCATGGCTAGATGAGAAAGCTTCTCCGCCATCATCGTTCTGGGCAAAATTGCATCTGGGGTATTTGAAAGATGCCAGAAAGCTGCGCTTGTTACGGTTTTACTAACCCAAGGAGGAGAAACTGTGGAATTTCCTTTCATAAGTGAGTAGCACGGTAAAGTACGTAACGTCAAATGATAATGAGTTAGTCGTACTTTACTACGAGACCACGACCATGTCAAAGTTAACCGTAGACGTAGACTGACGAACATCAACATTGTTTAATCCAAACAATCGACGAGTATTCATATCTTAATAGGTCCTGCCATAGCATGGCACTAATTACGAAAACAATGATAACATTGTAACAAAGCATATATTCCCCCCCCCCCCCCCCCACAAACCGCCCTGGCCCAAACACATCTGAGCTTGGTGAAAGGGCAAGCTAACGCTCAAGCAGTACAGCAAGCAGGTATGCTACAAGACCATGAAGACAAATGAGAATTTGGTCCATGGGCCCACTACAATATCCAATAAATATGGGCCCACACGAAAGTGGTATAGAGGAACCGTTCAACCAACAATACAATCTTACTTCAATAAAGAGTGAAATATCAATTAATTATCTAATCAGTGCGACCTCATATTGAATGCTACATCACAGAATGCCAGATATGATTTCACAATTGATCATTTCACAGGGAAATCACTGGGTTATTGGATTTGATGAAACCCATCATTTAATTGATAACTTACAAACTCTCCTTCAACATTTTCCTTCATTGCCACGAGTGTGTACTGAACTGGACCTTCGAAAGAGAATGTAAATTCATGTAATCGTGAAAAAGGCAGGGGGGCCCGAGCTAATAACGTAGAACTAGTGGATCAGAGCAAAGCCTTTCCACAGAGTTTTCATGTGAACACACATCGGCACATCCAGGTTCTCCGAGCTTGTGATGATTGCTCGGAACGGTGATAGCGGCCAAGCTTTCTAATGTGGCCATCTGATTTGTATGTGCTGAAAGGGGAGCGTGCAGTCCAGTTGGTGGATGCAATTCCATGGTTCGAGTTAGAGGAGTACTCACAATAAGATGATGACTATGTGATCAAGTTTGTCCATACGTTCAGAATGGCTCCGTCATGCTCCTTCAAGAAAAGGGGAAAGAAGCGTCTCATCCAGAGACAGACGGTGCAATGATGATCCAGTATATCCTTCCCAAGGGATGGAACTGCTCTTCCCAAAATGGCAGCAGCCAAAAATTACTTGTACTGTTACGTATTAACACAAGATCCCGTACTACTTTTGTTAACGATATAAAAATCCAATGAAGGCGGTTTGTAGTTGTATGTTTGTTAGGTTCTTGAAAGCATCAATGTGAACTCCATATCATGCCTTCATGGATCCAAGGCCATCTTTATCCTACAGACTGTGGGTGTCTGGTTCAAAACTAGGGTGGGGATCATACTCTTATCTCCCTTTTAATATGGAAAAAGATCGCTACACAAAGCTCTGCCACCCGATTTAAGTGAAGTAAAGATATGGTTAAATTTTTTGTGCAACAAAATTTTTTATAAAATAGTTTCTCGGTAATGGTCACTGAGGTTGCAACTGGTCAACTTTTGTATTCAGTGTCGTGCTTCCATGAAGTAGTATTTTTGGATTGTCCAAGAGATTCAAATGATATCTACTTTTGTAAGAGTAATAGCTGGGCTACAAAACTCCAAATGGCCATGACCTAATATCTCTAGATCCCATGGCCCGACTCAGCTGAGATTTGCACGGGTGTGTTCAGGGACAAAAGCAATTTTTTTGGTTTGAGATTCAAATCAAATGGAAGATCAAATACTGCAGGTACAGTCCTGCAAATCAGAATTAACCTGAACAAGCAAAAAGCAAAGATGACGTCATCAGGAAGAACCTGGATAGGATTCGGATTTCAGCTGGCACTCCTCTACCCTCAAACCGATACAGATGTAGCCAAGTGAGCCTTATTCAAAATAATAATAATAATTTTTTTTAAACATTAAAAAATTACAATAATTCTGGCTGCCGACCATGCATCCGATAAGGTTGAAATAAAAAAAAAATATATATATATATATATATATATATATATATATATATATATATATATATATATATATATATATATATTCCCCATCACCACGAGAACAGAGTTGTGAAGTTTCATGTCGATCGATGAAGCACTCAGAGCATTTTTAAAAGATTTTCGTTCAATCCAATATGGCTGTCAGACCATGTGACTTATCAATTATTTGTGAACAAACTGGAATACCCAATGCTTGGGAAACATGAGTGTAAAGTTTGCCCTCAATCTACTAGTCCAGGCACCCTGTGGATATACCCGAAACAAATTGCAATCGTTTTCGGACATTATTTTTCCAAGTCCTTATACATCTGGGAGATTCATATTGAAAATCTACCAAAATAAAAATAGTGGAACATATTTTTAGGGAGATAGTTTAGCCATACCCCCTTAAATTCCAGAAATTGTATCGGGTGAAAATGCAAAATAACAGAAATACATCCAAATGCTTTCAAAATGAGTTATAAATGTTATGGATGAATCATATAGTCATATTAAATGTCACTATTATTCCAGTTTATACAAACAACAAGAGTTCAGTAGAGTGCAAACCCTGTCTTGGCCAAAAACGCGGATCGATTTTTACCTCGATACCGATGTACTTGTATTGTTGTCATGTAAAGCACAACATAGGCCAATGTACTCCTGTTTATGCAATAATATGATCTACATACAAATATCCATGACCATGATTCTTAAAAATGTGTAGCTCTGTAAGTTTTACACTGTGTGAGATCGGTTTAGTAATGATTTATTGATGATTTTTTTTGCAGAAAGTCTGAAGTGAAACATCAAGATGGATGACTGTGTAATTTGGCAAAAAAACTGTCAGGTGGAGAGTGAACTGTTACATTAACACAAAAGGGATGTGATGGTCTCCTGAAAGCCAGCGAAGCCAGAGGCAAAGATATAACAGTCGCAGCTGGCCAGCCTGTCCATGTGAAGTGCAGAAGTGACTATACCAACCCGAGATCAATCCTGCATCACAACAAACGTAAACTTTCTGGTGAGCAGGATCATCATCTTCAGCACACACTAAAGGCCCGGTCACACCTTGACGTTTTAGCCAACGTATGCCGATTTTTGAATTTTTTTTCTAAAACGCTGGCACACGTTGAATACGTTATGGGTAAGTTTTGATAACATTGAGAGCACGCTGAAAAACACTGCCATACGTCGTTGTACGTTGGCTTTAAACGTTGTACTTTTTGGTTGTCCTCAAATTTTTTTCATGCTTGAAATTTCACGACGTATGCCGGCGTATGACTCACACGTTCCGCTACGCTGGCCACAAGTTGTATGCACGGCCTGCGATCGTTGACAGACGTCAACACATGCTACTTGTAAGTTAATCATAAGTTGAGACACGCCGAGGTAATGTTTAGCGTACCCGAAACTTATTTCTAACCTATGATTAACGTGTTGTTGGCACGTTACGCGATCGTTGCCACACATCGACAGACGTTACTTTTAAGTTACTCATAGGCTGAAAGACGTCGGTATAATGGATCGTCCTTGCGTCAGCGTCCACGGCCACGGCCAGGACACTTATTTGCAGCATTCTTCAAACTTTTCTTCGGCATGACGAGGATGTTCACACTTCGATGTCTAGCTTGGCTATGATTCCAATTGTCCATCGGCAGCGTCTATTTAAAATAGTCGAGTTTGAGCGTTTTAACACGTT
Source organism: Eptatretus burgeri (assembly GCF_056783735.1). NCBI lineage: Eukaryota > Metazoa > Chordata > Myxini > Myxiniformes > Myxinidae > Eptatretus > Eptatretus burgeri. The sequence goes on from NC_140964.1 coordinate 74,554,483, forward strand.
CAGAAGAAACGCTTCAAATTTCCAAACCCCAGCGTCAAAAAACAAAGGCGAGTGACAGCAATTTAAATCGTTCATTGTAAACAATGAAAATGGCTGAGTGGTACCGTTTAAAAGTCGTTGAGTGTAAAAAAAATCCAATTGTTGAGCGCAAGCATCTACTTTCAATAGTGGGGTTTGAGCGATTTAGCACGTTCAATAGAAACGATTAAAATTTCCAAAACCCAGCGTCAAAAAACAAAGGCGAGTGACAGCAATTTAAATCATTCATTGTAAACAATGAAAATAGTTGAGTGGTACCGTTTAAAAGTCGTTGAGTGTAAAAAAAATCAAATTGTTGAGCGCAAGCGTCTACTTTCAATAGTGGAGATGCAGCCATTTAAATCGTTGAGTTTATCATTTAAATCGTTAAACGCAAGGACGATCCATCATAACCCACACCCTCCCCCTCACACTCACCTACTACTGCCAACATGAACAAACTAATACTAATACTAATACTGTTACTGCTGACATGGACATCGACTCAAAAAGGACTCGAAAACACAGTTGGGTTCCCCTTTTATGAGCAGCATTTTTATATACCAATTCCCAAAACTGCTGGGAACACGTCTTTATATGGCAGTTGTAAGCTAGAAACACGTTCATTTATTTTTTTTTGTCGACCGGAAGACGTCATTGGAATACGTCTACATACGTCGATGTGTGTTGGGACTATGTAAAGAATTGGTTCAAAGCACGTCAAACATAAGTTAGAAATAAGTTTCGCGTAAAAAAGACATTACCGCGACGTGTTTCGACTTATGAGTAGCTTATAAGTAGCCTTTGTGGACGTGTGTAAGCGTCCACATATCGTGTGTACAACCTATCCCCATCGCATGCGGAACGTGTGTCATACGCCGAGTACGTTGTAAAATTTTGAACATGTTTAAAATTTCCTGACGTACTCTACTTACTACGACGTATGATAGCGTACTTTAGCGTTCTACTCACGTATACCAAACTTACTCATACCGTATTTGATGTGCCCCAACGTTTTAGACACATTTTTCTTAGGTCGGCATACGCTGGCAAGATCGCCAAGGTGTGACCGCGATGTTGATACTTCCATTTCTACGGCAGTTATGATTCGAATCGTTGCGAGTCAGCCTTTTAATAGGCTACGTCACGACATCGTCGGCGATGCGTGCAACGCGCTATGCCTAAGTTCGACTATCGTTGGGCATCGGTTGTGTAGGCCGACAACAGGTTCAGCATTCGTTGGTATAAGTTATCTATAACACAACGAAACGTTCTGTGTCCGTTACTAATGCGTTATACATAAGACCAAGTCGCTATGAATACGTCCGAATCTTTAAAAAAAACATCAAAAGTTCAACGTAAGCCAGCGTTTTAGATACATTTTAATACGTTGCCATCGCTGGCTAAAACGTCAAGGTGTGACCGGGCCTTAAGATCGAAAGAAACTACATTCAGTTATGACGAGGATTGTGTATTGTGTGGTTGTCCAGATGTATATAAAGGCAAGAAATCAGAACATAAACTTATTCCTGTTGGAACAATGGATTTCCAGAACAAAATACTGAAGGCATGTGATGAGTTCAAGGGAGAATGGGCTGACATTGTAAGAGGTAGGGTGCTTTTTGTTCAAGACCTGCCTGCTGCAGATGCAGTATATCACAACATTTGTAGTGTTAACTTTAGAACAGGGAAACAAGTGCCAATCGTTTTTCAGCAAGCCAGAGAGCAGAGAGCTGCAAAATGCAAGAAAATCAGTGGAAGTGGCAGACCCAAGGACTCGAAAAAATCCGAAGCTTTTCAAGCAGTAGTGGAGTATCTTGAAAACAATGATGACGAGCAGGTGACCATCAACGATTTGATAAGCAAGATGAAAGAATATCTCCAAGATACTGACATACTATCAGCAGCTTTCCACATATGAAATCTGAACTATAAAAAACATTTCAGTGACAGAATAATCATCACAGAGATCAATGGCAAACAAAATGAAGCAACATTTCACACCACCGCTTCCAACATCCGACATAATTTTCATCAACAAACGATGCAAGACAAAAAGGATGAGAAGCCCCACATAATTGAAGCAGCAGCTAACTTCATAAAACAGGACATAAAAGACCTTGATCAGACCAGGAACACCTATCCCACTGCCGGCGAAATATCAACAGAAACAGCACTGGAGTTCGTGCCACCATCCTTGCAGCAGTTGTTAAACACAATATTCTGTGGAAAAGATCGAAGCACCAAAATTGCTCCAATAGGACAAGCGATCATGCAGGCAACATGGCCTCGTATCCTTCTGGCACCATTACAAATTGGTTTGGGTGTTCAAATGCACCACCACTTCCAATCAAAATTTTTGGTGGATTCTTTATATCACCATGGGTTTTTCCTCCTCTTACGGTGAAGTGAAGAAGTACGAAAGAAGTTCTTCAGTTGCACATGGCACAGAGATTCAAAACTTCAGTGCAAACAATTTTAGACAATATTCTGCTGACAATGTTGAACACAATGTGAGAAGTATTGACGGCAAGGGTACGTTCCACGGTATGGGAGTTATTGCTATGGTGACACCCGGGACAAAATCATCAAGAACCATTCCAAGAGTGAAAGTCACATCTGGTGATATTGCTTCTGTTGGACGGATAAATGTTCAGCACTTCTTCTCAGAAAGAGATAGCCTCCAGTCTCTCCTCTACCAGCCAATAACAAACCCAAATGCGAAAGAACCATGTGCAGATGTAGATCTACTTTGGAAGTCATCACTGCTGCTGAAAGTCCCAAGACCCCAGTGGTCTGGGTTCATGCAGCTCATCCACAAAGGAGAACATCCTGGTGTGTCGTCGGTCATGTTTCTCCCCATGATTGATTTGGATCCAAACGATCTCACCTGCATTTATTCTACATTAAAATTCATATCTTCCCATGGAAGTCAGTACCAAGCATACCCAGTGGTGACATTTGATCAACCGTTATGGTGGAAGGCACACATAATGGTGGAGAGTCTTCCTGAATTGCAACCAACTGTCGTTCGTCTGGGAGGCTTCCATATAAAAATGAGCTTCCTGGAATCCATTGGCCACCTGATGAGTGGATCAGGCCTTCAGGAGCTGTTGGAAGTAGTGTATGCTGACAACACAGTGGTACATATGTTCTCAGGAAAGGCAGTCAGCCATGCAGTTCGAGGTCATTTGCTTGTTGATGCTGCACTGAATACACTGGTGACATCAACTGCATTGAACGTACCTCTTCCGTCATCATCTGAACGTGCCGAACCAGAAGAAACTTTCCTCTCTGATGATGACAATGATGATAGGAGTGTTGACAAACCAACCCCATCAGTTACAGGTCATTAACATACTAATACCTCAATATCTTCTAAAATGTTTCAAATCAATTAAACAATCTTTTAATAAGGTGGATCGAACAAAGTTGCCACATTAACTTAGAGCAGAAGTGAAACTAAAGAATGACAACGGCTTTGCTAGACAAGCAGAGGTGTTTCTGGATTCCATGTCAAACACGGAGGATGTCGTCAAGGCAGGAGAACTGTCTTGTCTCCTTGTATAATTGAGATGATGACGAAAGCCTGGATGACCTGAGGCTTCGCACATTTTATTCCAAAACCACACGAAGTGCTGCAGCAGTTGAGCCACACAGTCTGCCTCCAACATCAGCTGCAGATAAATATCACAGCCTCAGAGTGTATCAACAGGTTCAAGTGTGGTTCGGCCATGGTGACCAAGTACCTCCAGATCAATGGGGCTGGAAAGTGAGTGAAGGGAAACTGGCCCCAATTTTGACCGACAATACACCAGCACCACAAAAGTTACTGAAAGTGATACGGTGCAATTGTGAAACAGGGTGCTACAGTTTGAGATGTATCTGCCGAAAAAATGGATTGGGTTGATCCATGGCCTGCGGTGAATGTCGTGGGGTGTGTGCAAACATTTCACTGTCGGCTGACACAGACTCGGAGGAAGACCCAACAGAGCGTTAATTTGAGTTTTAGATGGCCGTGGCCTCCCGATATTTCACAACAGATTCAGCTTCAATTGTGATTGTTTAACCCTGGTGTATACAGATGTACTTGATGTGCAATACTGTTATATAATGTACTATTTAAAGTTACATAAATTTTATAAAAGCGAGACTTCAATATGTGAAATGTTGTTTCCGGTACGTACTGTGGCCAGCCGCCCGCGGAGCCCAGTCACCGCCAATTTTACGAATGTGGAATCATTCTGACCCATATCAAGTATTTCTATAGGTTTAGATTATGTTTTTAACTTCCAGTGCAAGTATCTGATGCTCCTGTCGTATATTAAACTATTGTTTATAAGAATGAAACACATTTTTGTTATTTTACATTTTCGACACATTCAAATTTTTGAATTTTACGGGTGGGGGTAAGTTTTCTCAAAAAAAAAATGTTCCACTGAATAGATTTTGGTAGATTTTTAATAGGATAGTCCCAAGTACATTAGGAATCATCAAAAACAGGTTTGAAAAGTATTGCAATTTGTTTCGGGTTACCACCTTTTTCAGCACAGGGTGCCCGGACTATACAGAGCCATTCTGGAGAAGAGGTTTCAGGGTCAATCCACTATGACTGGATCCACCACACTATGACTGCCAAACTATGTGACCTATGATGTCATCGGTGGGAACGTTTGGTTTCTCATCGATAGGTGGCCATAGCTGGAAAAGTTTCACCTCAATCTCTTCAACCCTTTCAGAGAAGATTTCTGAAGGTTTAAAATAAATAAATAAATAAATTTGGCTGCCAAACCACGTGACTGATGACGTCAGTTTTTTTTTTGTGGACCAATTTATCTCAAGATGACCTGCAAAACTTTTCATATTGATCGGATGTAGTGTTATACGCATGCAATTATGATGTCATAACAAAGGCACCTATGACATACAAAAATCACTTATTCCCCATGAGGAGTACTTGCTATGTGCCAAGTTTCAATGTTTTCCTTGGTGTGGTTTTAGAGATACAGAGGTCCAAAGTTTTTCCTTTTTTTCCAACATGACTGCCACACCACATGATATATGATGTCATAATTATCATTATGACATTCTATATGAGGAGTCGCTCCAACGGTGAAAACTTCGTGTCAATCCGACAAGCAGTTGCAGAGAAAAACCCGTACTCACGTTCTATGCGGACAAACAAACAAACAAGCAAGCAAACAAGAAAGATGTCGTGCATAGCATGATACGTGCAAAATCCATAAACAAATTTGACCTCAAAAATAACTGCCGGTTGAAATCAATGCCAGAAAATGCAACTCCTCTTCAAATCCCAAGTCAATCGGATGAAAATTGACAATTTTAGAAATTCGGCCGATGTTGACTTCGAAAATAATTGTTGGTTGACTGCAGTAACCTGATGTACAAATTCTCTTCAACTTTCAAGTCATTGGGGCGAAAATTGAAGATTTTAGAAATTTCAGCTTAGTTGTTGACCTTTGGCCTATGTTGACCTTTTGGCCGATATTGACCTCAAAAATAATTGGTGGTTGAATGCAGTAACCTGATGTACAAATCCTTTTCAACTTTCAAGTCGTTGGGGGTGAAAATTGAGGATTTTAGAAATTTCAGCTTAGTTGTTGACCTTTGGCCTATGTTGACCTTTTGGCCGATATTGACCTCAAAAATAATTGGTAGTTGAATTCAGTGAGTTATGAAAATCCTGTTCAAATTTCTAGTCAATCAGATAAAAATTGAGGATTTTAGAAATCTGATAAATTTGATAACCTTTGACCGATTGACCTCAAAAACAATAGGCTTCTTGCTTTTGGCAAGCTCTACCATGTGATGAACTTTCATGAAGATCAGTTTAAAATTGTGACCTATAGGCGATAAACATTAATAAAAATTTTTTTTAAAAGACAGACAAACAAACAAGAAAAATATGCTGTGCAGACTTGCAAAATCCACCCCCCACCCCTCTCCAAAGGTTGCCATGGATACATCATATTGTCCATTTCATTAAGATTAAAATTCATAATCTCAATCAAAGATCAAGTCAATCGGATGAAAATCGATTATTTTTCAGATTGAAATTGATGAATTTAGAAGTGTGACCTCGAGTTGACGTTTTGAACTCAAAATTAGTTGGTTTCCAAATTCAATGATGTAGTATGCAATTCTTGTTGAATTTTCAAGTAAATCGGATGAAAAATGCCGATTTTAGAAATACTAGTACGTGCGTGGCCGTACGTGCAAAAAAACACAAAAACAAAAACAACAAAAAAAATCGTTCAAACCGCGAGCCAGAAACAACAAACATACAGGCCGTTCCTTTGCTCTCGCGTGGCCGTACGTGTGTGGCCTTACGTGCAACCCCCCCCCCCCCCCAAAAAAAAACTTTCAAACAAATACACAGGCCGTTCCTTCGCTCTCATAAATGACGACTGGATTGAGGCATTGTGTTCATCTATAAATGCGCATAAGAAATCGAGAAATTATTGGAATACAGCAAGTCATCACTATCCGGAAGTGGTGCGTGCCCGTACGGAATGTTCACATGCATTCCACGAATTATCGCTTGCATTGAAGTACCAACTGCTGTGATACTTCCACAAACAGAGTTAATTAAAATCCAAATTAAAATCAAGTTTACCTCCCTGTCTTTGCTTGCCATGACATTCGCTGCCATTGACCATTGCCACTCCTACGCCACGGTAAATAAAAGGCATCCTTTCCCATCGTAACCGGCACGGCCCATGATGTCATCGTCGGCCGGCGGCGCACGAGCATACGCAGCAACGTGTCTTGTCATTGGTTTGGTAAATAAATGGCCATAACTTTGGAAACACTTGTCCGATTAATATCAAACCTTGAAAAGGCACATACTCAGGTCCCCAGCAATATAGCGAGCAAGTTTCAATTAGATCGGACCAGTGGTTGTCGAGAAAAGGTGGTCACACACACACACACACACACACACACACACACACACACACACACACACACACACACACACACACACACACACACACACACACACACACACACACACACGATTGCTGGAATTATAGATAGATGATCCTCAAGATGACCTTTGACCTCAAAATGAATCTGCTTCTCAGTTGAGACTACTACTGTTATGAATTTGGAAGCAAACTGCACACAACATTCAGGTCCTTATAGAACAGTTATATCAGTAAGTGTGTGTTTCGAGTTAGGGCCCCCTACCTGGGTCTAACGGGAATTACATGTGTGCGCTGCGGAGTTTCATTTACAACAAATCTCCTTCATTTCACTTCACACACCGACGCCATAGCCCACGTGCGTTCGGCCATGTACGATGTACGTGGGCGGAGATTTCCATCGCCTCAGACCGGGACCCTGCCCAGGAAGGCAGGGGCGTTCCCCTTGTCCAATCACGCCACAGAGAGCGACTTTCCCACGGCACCCCGGCCAATGGGGTTGAGATTGCCACAGAGAGCGACTTTCCCACGGCACCCCGGCCAATGGGGTTGAGATTGCCACAGAGAGCGACTTTCCCACGGCACCCCGGCCAATGGGGTTGAGATTGCCACAGAGAGCGACTTTCCCACGGCACCCCGGCCAATGGGGTTGAGATTGCCACAGAGAGCGACTTTCCCACGACACCCCATCCAATTAGGGTGGAGATCGCCTCAAATGGCGATTCTCTCACCCTGGAGGAAAAAGGAATAAAAAAGGAACGCCAGGCTGGGAGCGTGGTGTGGTGAAAGTCATCGTCGTCATGGAGGTCGTCGTGGTGAAAATCATTGTCGTCGTGGAGATCGTCGTTGTGTGGTGAAAGTCATTGTGGTCGTGGTGAAAGTAATCATCGTCGTCGTGGTGGTCGTCGTCCTAAAGTCATTGTCGTCTCTGATCTTCTCCTTGGTCTTGGTCGATTGGTGCGTGGCCGGTTGGAGAGCGCGGTACCTGGTGCTTGGAGCAGCATCATGTTGCGGGTTCGAGTCCCGCCGAGCCGGATCATCGAAGACGACACGAGGTGGACAGGTCCAAGCACAGGCTCTGCTCTCCAGCTCACCTGGCCTTGAGCTGGAAACCTTAAATAAAGACCCGACAGGGTCCATGTGTGTGTGTATGTGTGTATGTGTGTGTGCGTGCGTGCGTGCGTGTGTCCGTCTTCAAGTATAATTGTATAAGTGCTTGTGTATAAATTTCCATTTATTTTAGAGTCGTGATAACTCTGCTCTTTGTGTGTTCCTTCCTCCCGTTGTAAATAAATACCCCTATTGTTGAATGTACCAGCTCGTTTCTGTGCTTCTATCATTGGTTTGCTGCGCTGCAAACGGGAATTAGGAAGGCCGTTGCCGTAATTGTGCATTTGGACCGACGGACCTCGGTAACCATCCGCTCGGGTTACACACGGTTCGAGCACAGTAACGGCTCGTTCTGCTGAGGGTGTGGTTCCCCGGTAGTTGGACTGTGTGGGTATTTAGGTATATTGAAATTGGCAATTCACCTTATCCCACGTGGCCGACCTATTGGCGATCTTCAGTCCGATAAGGGACCCGTCGGCTCCGAGTTATCCGGGGTGACGACCTATAAATTCCGGGTGTTCGGTGGAGCCGACTCTACTGCTCCACCTAGCAGTCGTGCTCGCCACCGAGACCCGGCACCACTACACTAAGACCCGGCACCACTACACTTGGTTTCATGACAATCAGTTTAGAATTGTGACCTGTAGGTGATAGACAGACAAGACAAACAAAAATCGACTGATGGTCATTTAGTTTTACAGACAACACTTGAAAAATCTTCGATTTTTCGCAAGTAACAGACAGAGACAGACAGACAAGACAGACAGACCCAAATGCAATACCCTCTCCTCCTGCGAGGGTAATTATCACACGACAGAGTAGTTTGGTTTTGGGAAATTTAGCGTCCTAATTCTCAATACTCCTGGTTCAGTGAGATTGGAACTCACAATCTCCCTCTGGAATATCGGTCCTGTTTCTTCTTCCTAAAATTCCTCTAACTATTGCTCTTACCATGATGGGATGGAGAAAAAAGTACAGCAGGATGTCCGCCAAGGTCAGGTAATTGCCCACCATGTATACTTGATCTGCCAGGTGCTTGTTCAATTCCTACAAGAGGGATCCCCAGAATAATCATACAAAAAGGAACATCGTACCATCCTCGTCAATGTGAAAAACATAGCATCGGCATACGTTTCAGTTTTAAAAATAGATTTAAATTAATCATTTAAAACTGCTTTGCGATTGGCACAAAGTCCACAATAGGTGCAGCATCAGATACCTGCAACATTGTGCGTTTTCCTCCCCGACAACTTGCCGACGACAGATGCACCAAGCGGTACTCCAACCACTGGTGCACCAGCGCGCGATCGGCCACATTCGTACCCAACAGGTCGGGCCGTGATGCCCGGCGTGCAACCTCGAACGCCCCACTCAGCAGGCCCGCATAATCAGTCTGGGAACACAAAGTTTTATCAATTGCGCACACGTTAGACTCCACTACGATGTGGTAAACTCCATGTTCTCCATGGACATGTTCTCCATGTTCAAATACTCCATGTTCAAAGTTGTGGAGTTGGACTTGGAAACACAGAAATGAGGTAAAGAAGAGGAGCCAGAATGGACAAGACAAGTTTGGTTTTTTTAACTCATGGAGGAAATGCCATGTGGTACGGTTTCATGTTTGCTAGAAGTTTAGCACGGGAGAACAGGCAGTTGATCAGTTTCAGGTACATATGAGACAAATATTCTCATCACCTCAAGATAAAAGCAAGGTTTTATTTACAAACAGGCTCGAGTCAATAAGCGAGTTATTTACTAAAAAGGCCGTGATTGTCGTGTCGGCATTCAGAAAATGTCTGCTTCGGCAGATGACACGGGTACCATGGGGGAGTGGCCACATCCACTGTAAAACTAAATGATTGACTTCACGTCTGTGATTCACAAGAGAAAATCCATCAGAGGACCCACATGGTACATATTCCCCGACAAGGAGCTTCAACGCAGGTGGAAGCCATGAGGCCCATCAAATGCCTGCGCCAGTATTGCCAACCAATGGTTGTTTGGCCATGTTCTATCATTTCAAATGCTGAGCGTCAAGCAAGGAAGCAGCATGTACACAAAGTCCTGGGGACGACTCAGCCCAGGTTTGAACCACCGACGTTGCAGACATGGAGCGGGAGCTCCAACAATTCCACCACCAAGTCAGGTGATCGAAGCCTGAATAATGGTGAACTCTTGTTCAGTAACTGTCTGTACAAACTCCATGTACTTGGAGATCAGATGAATCAGATAGAGACCATACATTTTACTCAGTCCTCAATTATAATGGTAAAACAAAGGAGTCTGAGTATAGACAATATGAGTGCATGGCTGGATGTCCAGCATCATGTGCCTGAATTCCTCAATCTGGAGAAAACACCGGTCACCGTCTGACTCCCAAATATTTGCATTCACCAACTTTATTCAGTGGAACAAACCACAAGGTCATTGTAAACACTCTGTGCTTGAAGTCAGAAGCTAGCATCAAACTGGTGAGGGTTTGTCGCAAGAACAACTTGAACGAAACTTGTTAAAGTGCAGACCTCTGCCAGACTGAACAGTTTACGTTTTGTATCCCACTGCGAGGCTGGATCTGGATCCATACCTCAACCAAAGTCTATTCAGTTTGTTCTTAAGCCTGGTGTTGGCTTAGTGGTTAGGGTGGCTGGCTTGGGATCTTTGGGTCCTGAGTTTGAGCCCTGTTGGCCACTGAATTAACACCAGGTGGGGTTGATTCAGCATGTCATCCTTCTGAGGTCGGTGAAATGAGTACCAGTGTACTGGTATTGGGGCACAGAATCAACGGCATGGTCATGCCCCAATAAAATGGCAGCCAAGCAAGAAGAAGAAGCTTGTTCTTCTCACCTCATTCACCAAGTTTTGTCAAAATCCACCCACAACTTGTTGAAATATTGTGCCGTGTATGAAATATTGTGCCGTGCTGGCCCCATCTCTCAAAGGTGAAGAATCACTTGAAAAATTCTTGTATCCAGATCCAGATCGTCAGCAAAATCGAATCAATTCGTCCAAGTCACGCACCCAACCTGTCCACCAACATTTGTCTGAATTCATACAGAACTTTTTGAGATATCCTGTTCACAAACAGGGAGAAAACATAACATCTGCCCACCTGTGGTGATGGAAGCAAAAATGACTGCCAATACAGCGTGAACTGTACAGCCCCCCCACTTGCACAGTGCAACCTCCCCTCCCCCCACCCCTCCGCTTGCACTGTGCAACCTCCCCTCCCCCCCACCCCTCCGCTTGCACTGTGCAACCTCCCTCCCCCCACCCCTCCGCTTGCACTGTGCAACCTCCCCTCCCCCACCCCTCCGCTTGCACTGTGCAACCTCCCTCCCCCCACCCCTCCGCTTGCACTGTGCAACCTCCCTCCCCCACCCCTCCGCTTGCACTGTGCAACCTCCCCTCCCCACCCCTCCGCTTGCACTGTGCAACCTCCCTCCCCCCACCCCTCCGCTTGCACTGTGCAACCTCCCTCCCCCACCCCTCCGCTTGCACTGTGCAACCTCCCTCCCCCCACCCCTCCGCTTGCACTGTGCAACCTCCCTCCCCCACCCCTCCGCTTGCACTGTGCAACCTCCCTCCCCCACCCCTCCGCTTGCACTGTACCTCTTTCCCCCCACTCCGCTTGCACTGCACTGGCCCTGCTTGCACTGTGCAACCTCCCCCCACCCCTCCGCATGCACTGTGCAACCTCCCTCCCCCACCCCTCCGCTTGCACTGTGCAACCTCCTCCCCCCACCCCTCCGCTTGCACTGTACCTCTTCCGCCCCACCACTTGCACTGTACCTCTTCCTCCCCCCACTTGCACTGTACCTCTTCCTCCCCCCACTTGCACTGTACTGTCCCCCTTAGCTTGGGTGGTTGAGCAGAATGAATCAATGATATATTAAAAAATAATAATAAAAGTCCTTATCTCATTTCCAGCTTATTTTCATCGCAAATAACAAGATCACGTTTAAAATAAGGAACAAAACAAAGTCAAACAGGCACACGATCGGGAGAAAAGATAAATGAGCAACAACCGACACCGAATGAGAAAACGACTGCACTGTGCCGTACGTACAATATTCCTTATCCCGTTACCTTCCGGTCCTTGCCGTCACAGGCGCGACTGTCCAAACCGAGTGCTCGCTCCAGAGCACAAAGATCATCATCAAACGCAGCCATCGCAGCACGACAGCGACAATCAACAAATCACGTGTCTCCCGAGTCCTGATCCGATCTTCCTCCTCCTCCTCCTCTCCATTCCTATTGGATGACGCTGGGAAAGCCGTGAAAAGCCGCAACCCTGGGGTGTTTTTCGTTATCAAGCGGCTTGCTAGCGCTTGCCAAGCCAACCGTTCCTCATCAACAACTTCCAATGGAGTGATTGCTTGAGTGCTGAGAATACACTTGGCGAGCGGTAAGCGAGCAGCTTGGTAACGGAACACGCCCCCGGAGCCGCAAAACGTATCACTCATCTCATCAAAACACCAAGCCAACGGCTTTACTAAATTCAAAAAATTAAAAAAAAAACTCCACAATCAGAAAAATTTCCGGCACACTTAACAAAGGCCTCGTAGTCGTTTGTACATGTCATCACGTGATCTCACTCACGACTCCTCTGATGGATTTGTTGAGCGAACCTTGCTCGGAATTAAAAACAATTAAATTCAAATCACATGAAGACCAAATGAAAGTGATGACTGGGACGAAACATGGGTCCAGGCACGGAGTGTCGTGGATAGTAGAAAAATCGTGCAAATTATGATACAAGCATCAAATTTGGCATTTCTGTTCTGCAGGGCTTTCTGATCAAATCTGCCCGATTGGCCATTTGAAAATCCCAATTTAGAAAAATTTGAAAAAAAAAGAAAAAAAAAAACTTCAAAAAAATTTGAAGTCACAGCTGGCTGAAATTCTTGAAGCGCAAGTGAACATCCCAGACAGAGAACCAAGGGGAGATGCAGTCATGATTGATGGCTCAGCACTTATCAATGCCCTACCTCCACGCACTTCAAAGATATTTGATGACAATGCTAAAGAAGACATCATTCCAAGGTGGAATCCTATGGTGCCAGGTACGAGAGGGTGGACGTAGTGTTTGATGTGTACAAGAAGTCAAGTCTGAAGTCTGAGGCAAGGTCGAAAAGGGGGCAAGGAATCAGAAGGAGAGTGACAGGAACCAGTAAGACCCCAAGTAACTGGAGAAGCTTTCGGCGAGATGACAGCAACAAGACTGAGATGTTTCATTTCCTTGTGGTGAAGATGTGTGAAGCACAGACGACAAGCACAGTCATTGTCACAAAAGGAGAAGATGCCATTAGCAACACAAGGAAGTCACTGGATGCTGTGTCTCCATGTTGTCATGAAGAAGCTGACACTCGAATATTTGTACACGCCAGGGATGCAACGACGGATGGTAGCAAGTCCATTATCATTAAGGCTAATGATACGGACGTACTAGTCATAGCAATATCTGCACTGTCATCGTTACAGGAACTAGGTCTTAAGAACATGTGGATTGCCTTTGGCCAGGGAGCCAAGGCGTGATGGATTCCAGTCCATGAGGTAGTTTCTGCAATAGGGCCTGAGAAAGCTAGAGGGATCCCATACTTCCATGTGTTCACCGGATGTGACGTCGTGTCTGCCTTCCGCGGTAAAGGGAAGAAAACTGCATGGCAGACTTGGAACGTCTTTGATGATGTTTCTGAAACATTCACCAATCTCAGCCAGCATCCAACATTGATTCGTGATGTTGACTTGTTTGAAGTTTTTTTTGTTTTTTCAAATTTTTCAAAATTTGGATTTTCAAATGGCCAATTAGGCAGATTTGATTAGAATCCCCCTGGAGAACAAACGTGCCAAATTTGATGCTTGCATCATCATTTGCACGATTCCTCTCAAAAATTGCTGTTATCTGTGAGAATGGGCGGTTTTTGCGGTGAGAATGGGCTCATATTTTAGCAGCAACTCTGTGTCTCCTGTTGCTTTCACACGCACTACAGGATTGGATCGTGCATTCTCCTGAATATTTGTCAACCTCACAATTATGTCAACGCACAAAGCACAGTCTGGTTTTGAGAATGACCCAAGCGCTTTTCTCAGTGCTGCATCCTTTGACCACCAACGCGTTTCACAAATCGTGAACAGCCTCCGATGGTGAGTGTGCCGACTCGCGCTTTCCCAGACAATCATACGTTGATATGACTCCCAAAAGAACACGGCAATATCATTCATGAGAGCGAATAGTGATGCACTTGTAATCACAACTCCTGTAGTGTCTGCCAATACAAGGATAATACGTGTGCAAAGCACCAGACATGGACTTTGTTGGGGGACTCTGTTGAGAGGAGCATGGAAAAACCCCTTATATTGGCCTTGCATATTTGCTGCACCATCAGTTGAATCGCCAGCACGTTTCGTAATGTCAACTTCACATGAATCGAGAACCCGCTTCATTAACTGAAGAAAGTATTCCCAGGTTGAGGAATCCAACAACGATCCCCTGCCCCCTCAATGCAATTATTTACGTGCTCCTGCAAACACGTCACACTTGCTAAGCAGTCGATTGAACTCCAAAAAGTTGCTGTGATCCACTGAAATGTCTGCAAGTGTGGATGCAGCCTCCGACTTGTTACCCCTGTAGATACGTCCACATTTGCCTCTCATTTTGACAATGTCTCTGACCCGCTCTAGTACCCGTCGCCTCTTGCGCACTTGCCCTCAGTGGACAGACATTTGATTGCAGCTCAGCAAACTGTTAATATGTGCCTTAATGGCCATGAAAAAAAAAATGATTCTGCACAACTCTATGCATGGGACTATTTTCTGGGACCTCTACTTACTGATGCACTGCAGGCCTCAAGTCTGTCATTCCATCAATGAGTAAATTTGTTGCAGCAGAACTCGAAAATGCAAAACAGACCAAGTGGAACAATGAATCGTTTCTTGCACATTTGCATCAGGTCAGGTCAGATTAGACCTGTGACTTTCTACAGGTACCATGTAAACCTGTAATAACCTGTTTCATGGTCAGGTTGTCGGCGACGAAACTGTCTCCCCCATCAGGTTTCCTGGTGAGGAGGGTGTATGGATGTGGACACCCAGCAGGATTAAAAAGAAAACCCATCAAAGGAGGAGGAGTACCTAGTGACCCAAAGGCCATCCATATCTCGTACCCAACTGCGTCTGCGGACGTCCTCTTGCAGTTGGGTTACTTTTTTTTTTAAGGAGGTTGGTGGCAGGATTTACACTCCGGCCGCCGTAAAACCTTTCATTCCACAAGACGTACCACAAAGAAATCTGAAAACCCACTCCATGAGAGTACCTCCTGTGCAGCTGCTCTCTGCAGGACAGCTCACCAGATGACAGGATTGGGGCAAAGCCTTCAGGATCCCCACTCTTTGATGATGGGAGGAAAACCATGAGGCAACCTTCCGGGTCAGATTGCGGTTGTGTGTGTCGGGGTGGTGCTGAGGTGTCGTCCATCAGACTGCGGTCTCCTTGGGTTAACCTGAGGCGGTCTCTTCGGGTCGGTGCCTGGAATGTCATCCCTAAGAAAGGACGATCACCTGTTTGTTATCATCTGAGCTCAATTGTTTGGACGTTGGTATTGCAGCACTCTCTGAAGTTCAGAGACCGGATAGTGCTGTGATCATGGCGGGTGGTTACACCTAGTATTGGTTTGGTCACTCTGATGGTTACCATACCCAAGGAGTTGCTGTGGCTGAGTCCAATAAGCTGACACCAATGATAATTGAGGTAACACAGGTCGACGAGCATATTATGAGACTAAGCATTCATCACTCCTTGGGTGTCGTTTCCCTGGTCTCTGTATATGGTCCGATTGAGGCGAGTGATCTCACCATGAAGAACGCATTCTTGGCCACGCTCGAGTCGGTGGTTGATCATTGCCCCAGACGAGATGCTCTTCTAGTCTTAGGGGATTTCATTGCATCAACTGGAACTGATAGGGATGGTTATGAGACATGTGTTGGTCCCCGTGGGTCTGGAACGGTGAACCAGAATCGCACTAAGTTCCTTGACTTTGCAAGAAGTCATGGACTTAAGGTGGCTGGTTCATGGTTTCAGCGCCCACAAGCTCATCGCTGAACTTGGTATTCCAACGCTGGTGGTGTGGCAAAGGAGATCGACCATTTGCTGGTAAATGGTCGCTGGAGGATGATCCAGAACTACAGGGTCTACCAGAGTGCTCGGTTCCTCAATACTGACCACCGGCTTGTTGCAGCAACTCTTGAGTTGGAGCTTAAATCCGGGAGAATGGGACCATCCCAGCCTGTGCTGTATGTTGACAAGCTCAAGGATGAGAGGGTAGCTGAGGAGTTTGTGAACAGGCTGAGTGGAGATTTGGTGGGTCTGGGTGCTTTGGGGAATCCTGAAGAGTTGTGGAGTGTCTTCAAGACCACCGTCATTGATGTTGCCGGTGGACGTCTTGGAACTCACTGTCGGGTAAAGAAGAATTGTGTCTCTCAAGGGACACTGGATACCATTGACCAGAGTCACAGGGCCAGGCTGAATGGGAGAGCTGGGCTGTTCAGTGAGCTGAGGCGTAAGACTGTACATGCGTTCAGGGTGGACAAGGAGGCCTATGTGCGAGGAATCTGTGAGGGGTAGAGCATCACCTGTGGTCAAGCGATTCTCTTCCTGCTTACAGGAGGATTCACAAATTGCGTTCCTCCAAGCCCATCCCTTGGTGTACTGCAGATAGAGCAGAGGGTCCAAAGTAAAGGCCCGCTGGGCCGGTTACTTTGAGAGTCTGTAGCAAGCTGATCCACCAGCTGTCGAGTTGGATGTCAGGGGTGTTACTATCCCTATTGCTGACCCTCCAATTAACTGTGATCCACCGTCGTTTGTGGAAACACAGGCTGTGGTGAACCGGTTGAAATGGGTTACTTCCCAAGGCTGGTGGAAATGCTGTACTCATGTTGTTGCATGCAGTTCTGTGCTCTTCCTGGAACACAGGCATCATCCCAACTGACTGGAAGAGGGGCCTTGTTGTCCCTCTCTGGAAAGGGAAGGGTGATCGCCAAGACTGCAACAACTACCGAGGGGTGACGCTGCTCTCAGTGCCGGGCAAGGTCTTTGCTCGGATTATTCTTGATGGGGTTCACCACCATCTGCTTGAGCACCAGCATCCAGAGCATTCAGGCTTTACACCAAAAAGGTCATCGATTGACCATATCCTTGCTCTTCGGATCCTCACCGAACGCAGATGAGAGTTTCGGCAGGGGCTGCTTGCAGCGTATGTTGATCTCTGCAAAGCGTTTGATTCAGTGAATCGGGATACCCTCTGGAGAATTCTTGATCTTCGTGGGGTGCCACCATAACTGATCAATCTGATGTCTGAACATTACTCTGGAACTGAGAGGGCTGTGAGATGTGGTGACACAATCTCTGACTTATTTCCAGTTGTTACTGGAGTTTGTCAGGGGTGTGTACTGGCCCCCACACTTTTCAGCACTTGTATGGACTGCATTCTGGAAAAGATGTCGGAGAGATCAAGCTGTGGTGCATCGTTTCGGAATGTCAACATCTCTGACCTTGATTTCGCAGATGATGCAGTCACCTTTGCAGAGACTAGATATCATTTTGGGGGGCTTCGAGGTGCTGAATGAGGAGTCTGAGCCACTGGGTTTATGTCTTTCCTGGGTCAAAACTAAGATCCAGGCTTTCAATGACATCTTGGATGCTGCTGTCATGTGTGTACCTGTTTGTGGTGAGGATGTTGAGGTCATGGAGAGATTCACTTACCTTGGCAGTGATATTCATGTCTCTGCTGGCTGTGAGCCAGAGGTCAATAGACGTCTGGGTCGGGCCTGGGAAGTCATGGATTCACTGGATCATGGGGTGCGGCGCTGCTGGTATCTGTGCAGGACGACAAAGTCTGAGTCTTCAGGTCCTTGGTGCTTACAGTCTTCCTCTATGGATGTCAGACTTGGACTCTGACCAGGGATCTGAGACGGAGACTTAATTCCTTTGGTACCAGGTCTCTTCGGAGAATCCTTGGCTGTCACTGGTCGGATTTTGTGTCCAACGAGCGGTTGCTAAGAGAGACTCAAATGAGATTTGTTACCTGCATGGTCTGTGAGCGTCAGCTGCGGCTGTATGGACATGTGGCTCATTTTCCTGATGCTGATCCTGCTCACCAGATTCTCTGTGAGGGAGCCTCGTGAGTGGAAGCGGCCAATGGGCTGACCACATGCCTCATGGTTGCAGCAGGTTGATCAGCATCTCAAGGAGATGTGGATGGGCCAGGCATCTGCCTGGGGGATGGCCAGATGGAGGC
This sequence comes from Eptatretus burgeri, assembly GCF_056783735.1. Classification (NCBI taxonomy): domain Eukaryota; kingdom Metazoa; phylum Chordata; class Myxini; order Myxiniformes; family Myxinidae; genus Eptatretus; species Eptatretus burgeri. The sequence continues at coordinate 74,572,849 of NC_140964.1, forward strand.
CTCTGGAGTACCGGCAGAAAGCGGACACAGCGACGTGCTGCTCTGGAACATGCCACCATACCTGATCTGACCTGACAGTTGGTCAACCACTTGTGATTCGTTCCATCTTTACATCTGAACATTTTCTGCACAACACTATTCGTAGTAGTTTGATTTGGATGATATTTGAAAAACACCGTTAGCTCAGTTGAATGAGGACGAGCAAAGTAATTAAATGTATTTTGTCTGTCAGAGTTACTCTTCCCATTGTCAACATCCGTTGTGCCTACCTGAAGCAAGCCCGCCTCAATGACATTGATTTCTCTCTGCTCTTGCTGACGTTGTGTTTCAGATGCCTCGGTTACACTGTGGAACCTCGGGTGGTTCAGCAGTGTCCTCAGCCACATTTTCTTCCTCAGTCACAATTCCTGTCGCCGGCTCTGCCTCTGCCTCGTTGCCAGCTTCTGCACGAACCTGCACTCACCTCCAACAACTGCAATATAATCAATCAACAGATTCAGGACAAAACAGCTTGGTTATATTTGCACATTTTGCAGCATTACTCTCTGAAGACTTGTTTTGTCTCTATTAATCCACCCCCCACCCCCACCCCAACTTTTCGTTTTACCTGTCTTTTTCTCCACGATTCGTTGAAGAATTTTTTTTTTTTTTTACGATAAACTTGGACCGTGACATATTAGTGGGATCTGGCTGTATGATCTTATTGATCCATTTGGACTGGTCAAAAAAACATATGGGCTTGTGAGGAAGGATCTTTGGGGCTGTCATGGAAGGTCGTCGGTCCAGTCAACGTCGTCGGCAGGTCCGTTGACAAAAGCACACACAAGTATCATGGTACAAATGGGGAAAGTGGGTATTGTGAAAGGACTCTCCACAGGGAGATGTGAGCCTGTGTGTGTGTCTGCATGTTTGGTTACACATGTGCGGGTTCAGTGGTGGTGCCATCCGAACTCGCACCAGAGCCCGTGGTGCGGAGTGCTGTGGTCAAGGTTACACGACCAGTTTACAAACCGTGTGCTGTGGCATGCAGTGAGCAGCCGTGCAGCGGGACCAAAAACACGCGATCCGCGCCTTGCAACACGGGTGTGGGGGGCGGCAAGTGTGCCTGCGAGAGCACATACACATGTGCGAGTGTGGTGAGTGAGGAAGTGTATGTGGCACCGGTGCAAGAGGGCAGGGTTAGAATGAACCGTGAGGAGGTGAGAGGAATGCTCAGGGGAAGTTGTCAGGGATGAACTGTTTAGCTTTACATTCAGAACTGTTTCCCCATGGTGTAGCAACTACAAGAGTCGACCGAATGTGGGCAAAGGATGCCGCGTGTTAGAGCATGCATGCATGGAGTCCTTTGTGGAGTGGATAGCTTGGTTTGTAAATGCTCCCACCGGTTTTTATATCGAGCCCGGAAGTTAAAACAGAAACGCAGCTGTTTGGGCGTGTGTTATCGCCCTGGCATACCTTACCGAAAGGGAAAGGGGAGTAAGGCAAAATGGAGAAGGACGGGTATTCCACATGAACCTTGGAGAAATATAGTGCGGAATTGAGAAAAAAAAAAATTGTACAGTGTCTCCCACGCTTGTTATTTCATATGGATCCTGTGGCTGCTGATCGAGTCATTTTCTGGAAGCGTGGCTGTGCCGCTGATTCTGGAAGTGTGGCTGTGCTGCCATCTCCCACGCTAATTGTCCCTGATACGAGTAAGCTGGTATTCATTTTGCCGATGGAGGAAGGATGACAAGCTGAGTCAACCCACCTGGTGTTATTTCAACAGGATAACAAGGGCTCAAACTCAAGACCCTAAGATCTTAAGCCTGCCACCTTAACCATAAAGCCAACACCAGGGTGTCTCCCATACTCATTGGCAGATTCAAAGGGGACACCGAGACTGAAGGGAGGGTCACATGGGGGACCAATGGAGCGAGCACGCCAGACTGCCAGGTGCGCAGGAGGGGGCTATGCTGAATGCACGGCTTGTCGCACGGCACACAAGACGTGCCATGCAGGTAATGCAGTGCATGCTGCAGGCACGGCCGGAGTGGGCGTGGGCATGATTACGGGAGCTCGCGGGAGTGCCACAGGGGATCTGCTGGAGGGTTGATGTGCATTCTGTGAAATACTGTGTGAATACCACAGGGGGTTGCACAGGATGGGGGCGGTAATTTAGTGAGAGTGAGAGTGAGAGTGAGAGTGAGAGATTCTGTGGAATAATTTCCAGGCTGAATCAATATCAGCAGCAGTGGATATAGGACACCAGTCCTGAAGTAAAAAATAAAAAATAAAAACCTCGAATCCGCAAAGCATAGGCCGCGAATGTAGAAGCAGGTCATATTTTATAAACTGTGAATACGTGGGGTCTGCAAGTCTCGAATCTGTGAATGTCAAATCCACAAATGTTGGGGTTCCATGGTACGAGGTTGGAGTAGGGATGCTTCCCTTTTGTACCATTCTTGAATGTCTGTGGCTGCTGGTGTAACAGAATCGGGTAATTGTATTTTCTGTAGACTGATTGTGTCCCCAATTTGTGGTGTCGGGGAGTGCCCGTCCCTAGTAGCCCAGCATGTAACTGGGAATGAGGAGGACCCCTGGCAACCATGGAAGGCTGCGGAAAGCCAATGGATGACCTCCTCCAGAGGGTTGTGCAGCAAAAGTAGCTGTTGTGGTGCTTGTGTGGGGGGGGGAGGAGGATGGGGAGATGGAGATGAGACTTTGTTTGTGCTGTGGGCATGCACACACTGATACACCCCACTGCCACAGTATAGGACCTCCCTGCCACGGAGCTAAGGGCACACCTGCAGGTAATCGAGATGCCATGGCCTTGCAGGGAGTGCAATTGATATTGCTGAGTACGATTGTAGGAATGTTCCACTCTGTCCTGTGCGACTTGAAATGTGCTATCGAAGGCAGGTAGCCCATGAAATTGGATAGGTAGCTTCAAAATTGGGAATTTGGACTTAGCTGACTGCTGGAGTAGGTGACATCCACTGGGGGATGTGGTCAATTTCATGGGGTTTTAATTGGTTAAGTGAAATTGTGACTAAGGTTGGTCTGTTTGTTTTGCTTTTGCCATTATCTGTCCCTGCCCAAAGGACACCATCTTCAACAGGTGGTGAATCAAAATTTGGAAGACCTCGTGCATATAATTTTTGTATGTACAGTAGGTGTGAATTTTGTGATTATTAAAACCAAAGGGGTAGAATGTTAAGAATAGTAGCGAAGGGTAGCTATAGTTCACCTCCCACAGCTCTCTTGAATTTATTTGGTAAGTTCATTAGGCGTGCGACTGTATTTTTATGGCCAGAATCTTGAGTTCCTGACGGAGAACCTTGGCAGGAGTCAAAGGTTCTGGGGAGAAGGCTGTGTTACGTGGAAGGGGAGGGGGATTCTTCGCTAGACTGTGGTAAGTGTAACATGGTCTGTCTGTTTCGAGTAAATTAGATTGCCATATAACAGGGACCTGTCAGAGTAAGGCATAAGTCGTCTTAGAAAATGTGACACTGCGGAGGCAGCACATGTAATTTATAGACAGGACAGTCAGGATAATACTGTATGTGTCAACACCTCATTTATGGGTGGGGCCAGGTGAGGGATTCCCATCACAAAAGGCACAAGTGCCACAAGCTCCAAAAAGGCTGGTCACAAACTCTCTGGCCTGTGTGTGCCAGCCATGGCGGCATAGCACGCTGTAGGGCCCGGAAGCATTGAAAGACATTTATTACCCTCGCATTCTGCGAAAGGTTATGTTTTGGTCGCTGTGTATTTATTTATTTGTGAATATGTGTGTTTGTTTGTTATTCGCATAACTCAGAAAGTATTAAACCGAATTGAATGAAATTTGGTGGGATGATTCGTGAGTATCCAAGGACGATTTGATTAGATTTTGGGAGCGATCGGGTCAAAGGTCAAGGTCATGAAAAGGTCAAAAAACACTCTTTTGAGCATAACTTCCTTCATAATACAGCTATCGACATGCAACCACCACCATATTGTTCCATGACGAGATACCTTTCGGATATGTAGTGTAGGATTTGACGTAACGTCATCGGAAGTGCGTCTAAATGACATCACAAGATGACGTAAATTTTCAATCTCATCAGTTTTGATCATACCGTTTTGTAGGACTTACCTTAAGGACGTCACACACCAAATTTGACTTTGATTGGACTGACCGTTATGACGTCATTGACGTTTGAACATGACGTTTTTCAATTGTGGCTAAAATGTCCTGATATTTTACATTCAAATATCTATATAATTTATAAAGCAAAGTCTCCCAAATCCAGGCATTAGGATCAGTACCAAAATATCTGTTAATTGATGCACAGGTTTTGCCAATTAACTCTGTAGTCAAGGTCAAGGTCACACTCGAGGTCAAAATATACTTGTAGGCATAGCTTCAGATCTAATAGAGCGATTGACATGAAACAAACGTTAAAACGTTCAGTGAACTACGAGCTTTCAGAATGGTAGTCCCCGATTGGACGTGACATCCCCGGAAGTGCATCAAATTGACGTCAAAAGATGACGTCATTTTTCAACTTTTTAATTTTTCAGTGTTTATCATTCCATTTTGTTGGACTGCCTTCAAGGAGGTTACACACCAAATTTGACATGAATCGGACTGACGGTTGTGACGTCATGGACGTTTTAAAATGACGTTTTTCAAATGTGCCCGGAAAAAAGTTGCGGCGGCGAAGGCATGCGCTCTAGCGAGTGCCCGTTCTCGTTTTTATTGTGACCATCCCTTGAGTGGGATGGCCTGGAGGAGGACACCGGCAGAAGGACAAAGAGGAGAGGAGAGGAGAGAAAGGGCACACTCGATCTCCCAGCGTATAGGACGACTGGAGGTTGAAGAAGAAGCATCCTGATGGAGGGTGCACGTCCAAAGGTACTTATCGTTACTGGTGCTCCTCATCGTTGGCTTGTCACATCTTTGAGCTCACTTTGTCGCTGGCTTACTTTGTCGTCGCTCAGGGAGGACTGCTCCGAAATGCTGACACCGTTCCCGAGCTAAACACACCGTCGCCCTGAAATTCCATGCATCGACAAAGGAAATTCTTCGCCTGCAATATTAATGTTTCTACAAGTGTGATCTGTGGTGCCTAATGTTGGTGAGGTATTATTTATTTCTAATCCTTGTACATAAGCTTGCATGTCCTCATTTCCCTCTTTGTGTCTGTTGATTTGCATGATTTGTTCCAAACTGCTCGTCTTGTCCATCTTTACCCCATATTCTTCACAAATAAACCTTTTAATACATAAGAAATGTGCTTGATCCATTTTCCTCCTATGTGTGTGGTATCAATTTTGGTTTATTTGGGGGACCTCGTGAAATGGTAAAGTTGTAGAATAACTGAATGCAGTAGCAATAGTAGTTCGAAACTGTTCAGGCCGGTTCCTGGGACAAAGCATCCTGGCACAGGTGGCCTGTGTTAAAGGCCCAGTCACACCTTGACGTTTTAGCCAGCTGATGCAGATTTTTGAAAAATTTGTCTAAAACGCTGGCACACGTCAAATACGTTATGGGTAAGTTTTGGAAACATTGAGAGCACGCTGAAAAACACTGCCATACGTCGTAGTACGCTGGCTTTCATCGTTGTACTTTGTAGTTGTCCTCAAATTTTAGCATACTTGAGATTTTACGACTTATGCCAGCATATGACTCACAAGTTCCACTACGCTGGCCATAAGTTGTATGAACGTTATGCGATTGTTGACACACGTTACTTGTAAGTTAATCATAAGTCGCAACACGTCGAGGTAATGTTTAGCGTTCCCGAAACTAATTTCTAACCTATGAGTAACGTGTTGTAGGCACATTACGTGATCGTTGACACACGTCGACACACGTTACTTGTAAGGTACTCATAAGTCGAAACGCGTCAAGGTAATGGTTAGCGTCAGTGTTCCAGACTCCCTGGTTTTTTTTTTTCTTTGGTGATGTTTACACTTCGATTTCTAGTGCAGTTATGATTTAAATCGTTGAGCGGCAGCCTATTAATTATATTACATTATATTATAACCGTACTAGAAATCGAAGTGTAAACATCACCGTCATACTGAAGGAAAAAAAAATCGTTCATGCCGTTTCCTGGGACAAAGCATCCTGGCACAGGTGGCCTGTGTTAAAGGCCCAGTCACACCTTGACGTTTTAGCCAGCTTATGCCGATTTTTGAAAAAAATTGTCTAAAATGCTGGCACACGTCGAATGCCAATCAGATGTTAGTCCATCACCGTCATACCGAAGAAAAGAAAAAATAAAAAATCAGGGAGTCTGGAACACTGACGCTAACCATTACCTCGACGTGTTTCGACTTATGAGTAACTTACAAGTAACTTTTGTCGACGTGTGCCAACGATCGCATATCGTGCGTACAACTTATTCCCATTGCATGCGGAACGTGTGAGGCATACGGCAAGTACGTCGTAAAATTAACACGTTTGAAATTTCAAGACGTACTCCACTTACTCCGACGTATGATAGCGTACTTTAGTGTTCTATTCACGCATACCAAACTTACCCATACCGTACGGATTCGACATGCGCCAGCGTTTTAGACGCACTTTTCAGAGGTCGAAATACGCTGGCAAGATCGCCAAGGTGTGACTGCGATGTTGACACTTCCATTTCTCCGGCGGTTATGATTTGAATCATTGTGCGGCAGCCTTTTAATCGGCTACGCCACGTGATCGTCGGCCATACGTGCAGCGCTATGCATAAGTTAGACTATCGTTGGGCATAGGTTGTGAACGCCGACAACAGGCTAAGCATTCGTTGGTATAAGTTATATATAAGACAACGAAACGTTCTGTGTCCGTTACTAATGTGTTATGCATACGACCAATTCGTTATGAATACGTCCGAATCTTTAAAAAAAAAACATCAAAAGTTCAGCGTAAGCCAGCGTTTTATATACATTTTGATACGTTGCCATTGCTGGCTAAAACGTCAAGGTGTGACTGGGCCTTAACGAAGGCTGTCTGACGTGACAATATCACGCTATTATCATTCGTGTTATTACTTTTGTTATTAGAGGAGGATTGGAGATTGGAACCATACTCTGTGCAGAGCGTTGGTGCTGCCGAAGCAGTCTCCTTGGCTATTGGGCACAATCCTGGACGGGTCGCCACTCCGACACAGTATACCAGCATGCTGGCACTCATTTTGCCGACCTCAGAAGGATGACAGGCCGAGTTAACCCCACCTGGTATTAATTCAACAGCTGAGCATGGATTTGAACTCAGGATCCGAGGATCCAAAGCCCACTACCTTAACCATTAAGCCAACACAAGGCATATTACTTTTGTTATTAGAAGCAACTTTGGAAAAATGCCACGATAAGCTATCTTGGGGAGAAGGATGCAAATGAAGTTGCTGCAACCTCCATCATGTGACCCTTAATGCTGTTGTCAAGTTTGGTTGAGATTGGATAAGTAATGACCGAATGCATCATGGTCAGCCAGACAGACAGACACCAAATTACGTATTTTAGTATGATATATAGGTAAGGCACATCATAATCATTTTTCCTTGATGGAACAACCCCGTGCTCACTTTGTAGAAGCCGCAAACATTCTCAGACATCTCCACAAACATGTGATGCCATCATTTCCACAATTTTGCAATACATGCACACCTTGAAGTACCTGCATGGATGTATGAGCAACTCATTCCCAACAGCACTTTGTTCTTCCTTTTTGTCCTGCCTTGATACTTATTGTGAGCCTTTCACAAGATTATAAAAGAAACACTAAATTCACCGTGAAATATTCATGATTCACGTTTTTGCATTTTCTCTCCCAAAGAGGGCGATGTTAGTCCATTGCCAGCAGTGTGATCTGTCGTTTCTGTAACAATGTGACAAATTCACCCTTATGGCCAATGTGACTTCCAGTCTGAAATGCCAAGGGGGTTTATCAGAACTGCGCTCTGCACTACAGGCATTACAAAAATTATTGGTATTCTTTTGTTCTGTCCGGACAGGTCCAGCACTGCTGAAGCAGTTTCTTGGGATGGGTTAATGTTTTACTGGGTGGTTTACCATTGCCTTCCCAGCGATGTTTGTCTGTGCTATATCCTTTTAAATTCTGAGCATCAAAGCAAGGAAGCAGCACGTATAATTTTTAAAAAAACAAACTCTGATATGCCGAGGCTTGTACCAGGAATCGAACCCTTCCGCACCAGTGCTCTGGTATGGTTCCCCAGAGGGCCTGGGTTCTATTCCTGGAGTGTAATTTTCATATATATATATATATATATATATATATATATATATATATATATATATATATATATATATATATATATATATATGCATGACGTGAACATACAGAAAAATAATCAAGTTTTTAATCCCTTTCCCATTGCCTCCGTTATCGGTGAACAGCCCCTTTCTCTCTATCCAATTTGTTTTGTTAATTGGTATTTGGCACTGTCTTGCATGTTTAAGAATCATAATTACTAAAAAAACATCTGCTGTACAATCGTGACTTCCAACAAATGTGAGTAGATCGTTCATAGAGACGAGAATGATAAGTCGGCACTGGACAACGGACCTTTGGACTCCGAGCCTGACTCGTCGCCTCAAAGGTATACTCAATAAAATGGACATTAATACAACATAGAGCATGACTGTTACCCCCCTCCCTGCGTTTAATGTACCGACATATATACGTGTATTTGCTATCGACATATCCTAGAAATATTCAATCCATGGAACTACTGGTGTTTATTGCAATTAAATTCCAACTCCAATCGCCTTGACCTTTCATTGCACTTGTCACAGTCGTGAGTGCGTGTGTGTATATGTATATATATATATATATATATATATATATATATATATATATATATATATATATATATATATATGCATTGTGTTGACCCCTTTCATGTATAGGACGACCTGCAGTAAAAACAAAAAAGATGAGGAATACAAAAAGAGCGGCTACAGACTGGATAAGATCATGTAAGCTAGCCATGTGTGAAATGAGGCCAAGAAGCAGCTGCGGCGTCCCATGTGCGCGACACGGCTGAGTGGTGAAAGATTCGCTCAATTCCCTGCATTGCTAATGATGGTCCGGGCTCGATGTGCCCGCACTCATGAAGCCCGAACATCGCGTAAATGCCCTTCCGTAAATGACTCCGAGGCTCATCTGCATGATACGACCCCGGAATCCATGCCATAAAAGCCACCTTTATGAACAATATGGGATTTGCAAGAGCGAGGAAATGCGCCTCGGCAGCAAATTGCATTTCAAAGAGGTGGCGATTACGAGCCATTTCTATTTAGTGCGAACCGTGCGAGGCTGGAGTGATATTTGATTGATCTTGGCAGGTATATGGCGATCCTCTGATCCGACATTGCAAATGTTGCGCGAACACCATGTCCATCATTTGGGTTATAAATCTCTCCAATTACACAGCCCCCTTTATATCCACAGCCGTACGTACAATCCTTGGAACAAGTTTTCACAGGTGTGCCAACAACCCGTGTGCGGAGCAGGTTTACATCGTTTAGTGTCCTCGGACAATTGTGTTCCATCAAAACAACCGTACTCTCATGAGCAGCATAAGAATCACCGTTGCAATCCTGGTGTGATGACATTGTAACAAGCTTTAACAAACAGAGTGTAAAAATCCGGGAGGCGACGAATCCGATGATGGTTCGCGGGCATTATTGAACAATGCCACAATAGGTACAATTGAGTTAGTGGAAGCTTTTGAGGAAGCCCTACCGTAAAAACCTATCTCTTCTGTCAAAATTGACCAAATCAAATCGGAATTTTTATATGTTGTACTTATGGACATTATGCACAGCTTCTAGGAAATGAAATTGCGAGAAAAAAAAATCGAGAAAAAAATTAAACAAGCTCAAATGAGCTAAGATCCTCGTCCTCTTAATGATGACGTCATAAAAACGAATATTACGTCATTGTGATGTATCAAGTTTGCGATAAATTATCTGTGCTAATGCCCGGCTTGATTCCCACAAACGAAATTCAAACAGCTTGCCTAGTTTCGGAGATAATGGTATCGGCGATTTCCATTAGCGGCGATATTATGACGTCAACTTTTTTCCTCGGAAGAATTTCTAAAATCGGAGATGGTTACTGCCTGCGCGTGGGCTTTCTGCATATACATGGCAAGTTTCACGAAGATCCGATGAAAACTCTGGGTTGTGAAACAAAAAAATGTCAAAAAATAGGAATGACGTCATAAAAATTGATATGACGTCATAGTGATGTATCATATGTGCTGCAATTTATCTCTGCTCATGCCCTGTTCGATTCCCACAAACAGAATTTAAAAAGCTTGCCGAGTTTCGGAGATAATTTTTTAGACGATTTCCATTAGCGGAGATATTTTGACATCATAACTTTTTTCTTGGAGGAATTTTCAAAATCGGAGATGGTTACTGTCTGCGCAGGGTATTTTACATATATATGTGAAGTTTCAAGAAATCCTGGTGTGTTGGTGCAGTGGTTAGGGCAGCGGCTTGGGATCCAAAAGGTCCTGAGTTCAAGCCCCGTTGAGCCACTGAATTAATACACCAGGGGGTTGACTCAGCCTGTCATCCTTCTGAGGTCGGCGAAATGAGTACCAGTATACTGGGCCGGTGTATACCCCGGTTAAAATAGGTGTACCATACCCCTGTGTCGTAAGAGGCGACCAGGGTTGCTTCAGGAAGGGCATCCGGCGTAAAACATGTGCCAAATCACGATGCGGATCATACGTATGATCCGCTGTGGCGACCCCTAACGGGAGCAGCCGAAAGAAGAAGAAGAAGAAGATGTGAAGTTTCAAGAAGTTTCGATGAAAACTGTAGGCTGTGAAACAAAAAAGTCCACAAGAAGAAGATGAAGAACAACAACATGAGTAAAACTTAGAGATCCTCCAAGAGGATCTAAAAAAAATAAAAAGTTCAAGTGGGCGTGGCTCCCCCCCACAAGGGGTGTGGGACGCCCCTCATACAAAAAGACAAAACTAGACCATGATATCTAGCTTGTGTCCAAGTTTCATCAAGATCGCATCAGACGTCGCGGAGCAATGCTCTGGAGAGAGTCACAAACAGACAGACAGATAGACACACAGACACAACGAAAATAGTGGTCACTGTTGGTGCCCGCGAACCAATAATGGTCACTGCTGGTGCCCGTGAACCAAAAACACAAAGTGCGACAAGTACTGTAGAAGTGCATACCATAACTAAACAGCATAAAAATAAAGCAAAACCGAAGTCCAATTGTTTATCACAAAATGTACAGTGTAAAAACTATAACGTGTAGCAAGCACTCTAACAACTGCACAGTATAAAAATCACAGTGTAACAGAATACGAGTGTTCTGTATGCGGACGCGTGACTCTGGATATGTGCACCAAGGAGGACCAAATCAAGAAAACGTCACTTCCGCTTGGGCTGTACCTGTGGAATCGATGTTGTTGCATGGTGTCGGAAAATTGAACCAAACATCGCGATGGAAGTCCTGAAGCCTCCTGGACCAATGAATTTTAAGGCATCGAATGCGGCCGGTGCATGGGAAAAATGGGCTGCACGATTGTCGAACTACTTCAAGGCCACCGAGCTCAAGCATCAAGATGCTGATGTGCAAGAAGCCATTTAGCTAGAATTGGCAGGGCTGGACGCTCTGGCCATTCACAAGATATTCACCTTTGCCGAGGGTGAAGAGGTGAATGGTTATGAGTTGGTGCTGCAGAAATTCACGGACAACTGCAGGACAAGGAAAAACGCAGTCTATGAAAGGTATCGTTTTTGGAAACGTGACCAGGAGGAGGGTGAGACAATAGACCAATGGCTCATTGAAGTCAGAACGCAAGCAGCTATGTGCGAGTTCTGACCCCAAGAACAACTCACGATTCGAGACCAGATGGTGTTTGGCATGCGAGACGAGAGATCGAGACTTCTTCGAGAAGGTGAGATCGCACTGCAGAATGCTTTCGACATGTGCCACGCCACTGAATCTAACAGGCAGCAGCTTGAAGGCATGAAGGGCACCAAGAAAGTCAATGCAGTGGATCAAGAGTGGCGACAGCAGCACACCACTTTTCCTCAACAAGTCAAGGTCAAGCCTGAAACCAGAGCCATGACACCAGCTGCAAATCAAGAAGGACAACAGGAAAGCCTTACTCAGCCTGTGCGTGAATACTGTGGCAAGAAGCACAGTCCAGGGCCATGCAGGTGTCCAGCATTTGGCAAAACGTGTGCCAAGTGTGGAGGCAAGAATCACTGGGTTGCAGTAAGCAAGGGTGGAAGCACAAGAACGGTATGTCTTCTGGATGCAGATGCCAAGCAAAGCACTGAAGAGTTTCTGATCATAGATTCAGTGCTCATTGGTAACCTGGATAATGTCACCCAGCCAGCTGACGGATGGCAAGAACACCATTCTCTGGCCTACTGTGAGGGTAAACATCTCGCTTGATACAGGTGCCTAGTTTTTTTAGATAGTATGGATGATCAGCCGGATAACACAAGCCACCTGAGCCGCCATACATCACCTGATACACCTCAGCTGACACTACTTTTGTATGCCGGACAGTCCGGTCTCTCTCTCGGCCAGAACGCCGATAGCAACGTGACAGGCCAGTGCTGTGTTCGGTCTGGGCAGCACCATCAATAAGGAGGATGCACAGATAATGGGAATACATCTTCCCATCTGCCATCAAGTCCTGCGCTGTCTCATGTGTCACATCGACAAGGGTGTGGTGGCACACCGGCTGTCCTGGTGCTCCCCCAATGGGGCATCTGCACAGCTCATCTTGGCCCAAGTCGTAGACTTTTACAAGAAGGCCAACATCCCCACTGTCTCTGATGACCAGGCATGCATGCATCTTGCTCATTCAGCTTCTGAATGCCAACTGCAAGATTAGGGAGATCCTGACCATGCGTAGATCAACCCCGGCCATGTTCGCCAAGCTACAAGCCATGGAACAATGATTGGATGTGACCTTCCGGTTGTAGCCGGCCAACGTTGAGCAGCTGGTCATGAACCTGGAGGATTTCCTGTTCCTGTATTCGATGAAGACTAACCGCAAAGCATCTTTCGGCACTTACGACAAGGTCCTTTTGCAGAAGGTGAACCGTCGCCAGGTTCATGAGTAGGCCGAGGAAGAACAACACAACCGGCAGGTGCAGAAAATTGGTGCTGCTAGTTCCATAATTTCGTTGGCAGACGACAGTGAGGTGGCAGCCAGCAGCAACGATGAAAGTGATGCGACTGCTATTCAGACGACCACTGCGACTTCCACTCGGAGCCATCATCACCGAAAGCATACCGGCACCCCGGTGTTCATCCCCCATGATATCCTACGCCGTATGAAGTTGGTTTCCCTGGCCACTCGACTCAAGCTGACACTGACACAACAGGCCAGCTTCACGAAGGCCATAATTGATGAAACTGGGGGAAATCCCTCCAATGCCAATGTATCAATGAAAATCTGCCCCTGAACCGAACCTACGTTTGAGGAAGTGAGCAGCAGAAGCCACACTATAACAATTTTTTCATGTTTTGAAGAGAGAATAAAAAAAAATTGAAAAATTGTTCTCTTGTTGGTTTGTTGGTAACCCGATTACTCAATTTTCAAAAAAATGTAATGACATTTTTTCCAATTTTGATCCCACCACCTTTGAGATGCCATTTTTGGAATCAGTGACCCTGAATTACTGTTAAAAAAAATGTTGTGACTTATATGAAATTTTAAAAATCTCACATTTGGCCAAAGCATCCCATTAGTGGAGGTACCCAAATTTTACCCATTCCTGGTAGTTGGGGTTGGGGGGGGGGGAGGAGGGTTAAACAAAATTGAAAATCTGAAATATTTTACAGCAATGCTGTATGTGTAACAAAAATAAGTAGAAATAGATCACTATGAGAATATTTTTCAAAAACGGGGCATTTAATGCACCCTACCCAACATGGCTGCAGACATTTAACAGACAGTGGCTAACTGTGCAGGATGCTTCAGCCATAGGAATTAATGTATGGCCCAAGGAGCCATTGAAACAATACCCCATACCTGAGCTAGCATGGCAGAAGGTAGGAGCAGATATCCTGACATATCAAGGCAAAGACTATCTCCTGGTGGTTGATTACCATAACAAGTAGCTGGAGTTGGTGCTCAAACCAGCGACAGTAGATCCCAGAGCACAGCTGATGTAGCAGAAGTTAAAACAGAGAGTCCACCATGACAGATCAGCAAGATCTCTGGCTCACCTATGTTCGCATCGGGAGGAGGAACACCTGGCAGTCAGCCGTCATGACCAGAGTGGATTCGCATTCCAGATCATAATGGGTTGACCATGGCATCGTGAGTGGTCTACATAGGAACAGGCATCATCTATTGAGAGCTAACAAGCCACCACCAGTTCTCATGACCCCTGAAGATGGCATTGTGACTCCATGTGAGCAAAAACTTACTGCTCACATGAACAATACCACTCATGCGGACATGAACAATGGTGCCGGTATGGCACAACGAGCTACACCTGTGAGAGAACATTACACACCCATGTCCACGCACACTGCAACAAAGACGCGTCCAACAGTGCAGCGTACTAGATGCAGACGTGAGATTGTTAAGCTTCAGAAGTACAAAGATTTTGTGTTAACTTACAATTTCGTGTGTTAACTTTTTAAGAATTAGCCATACACTTCCGAGCTATTGAGGGCGATCGTAATTGTTGACACTCTAGTCTAGAATACTGTAAACCGCTCCTTCACAATCCCATATCCAGGTGATGCATTGACGTCATCGCCAGGAGTCGAAGGGAATACACAGTTTTTACTCCATTTGTTTGTTTTCTTTTCTTGTTTGTCTGGGTGATATCTCAGCCATCCTTTGAGATAGAAAGCTGAAATTTAGGGACAAAAGTGAAGATGTGCTTTGGCAAAAAGGTATTTTTTATTTTTTATTAATCAATTAATTGATTATGCCTGGTGTTGGCTTAATGGTTAGGGTGGTGGGCTTGGTATCCTGTGAGCCTGTGTTCAACCCCCACTCGGCTGTTGAATAAATACTAGGTGGGGTGAACTCTGCCTGTCATCCTTCCGAAGTTGGCAAAATGAGTGCCAGCTTCCTGGTATACTGTGTCAGAGTGGCAACCCGTCCAGGATTGTGCCCAATAGCCAAGGAGACTGCTTAGGCAGCACCGACGCTCTGCACAGAGTATGGTCCCAGTGGATGGATGGAATTAATTGATTAATTACTTATTTATTATCGATTTATTAATTACTTATTTATTTTGTTTATCATCTGGGCAATATCTCAGGCACCTTTTGAGCTGGGAAGTTGATATTTGGACATGTCAGTGAACATGTGATTTGGCTATAAAGGGTATTTTAAAAAAATATTATTTATCAATCAATTAATTATTCATTTTTCGATAAATTACTTAATTTTCACAAAGTTAGATTCTGATGAAACAGTGGTGGTTTTGGAATGCGATTAGCCGATTGAGGAAGAATTTTTTTTTTGTATACCTTATTGAGGCTCGTATGAGAGCTAACACAACGCACAGCAAGGGAGGTATGAGACAAGAGGGGAGGGAGTGGGAAGGACAAAAGAGTGGGGAACAGAGACATTAGGAGATCTGTGGAAGGGAGGGGGATGGGGTGGGGGAACTCGGGGTATACACGATGGGCGGGAACAGAGACAATTAAGTATTTTACAATTATTATTTATTTTAATTATGCAATTAATGAATCAATTATTATACACCGCTCCCTCCCAATTTGTCTCCATGTGCAGCACAGTGAATAAGTATAATTTGTACACATTCACCTCAGAAGTACATTTGTACACAATAACCAACAATCATTTGAACACATTCACTTCAGACGTGCAACGCTCCCTCCCAATTCTGTCTCCATGAGCTACATGGGCACCTCCATCGCTGGGCACCTCCAAGCAATGTCATTTTCTGGAGGATTTGTTATTTATTGATTTGGAATGGGGGCGGTGTACTTTGAATGTTCCTCCACTTGTTTCATGGATTTTTTTCTGTGGTGCTGCAAGCCAAGAAGTTGTTGAACATGTTGCGAAAGCTTTGTGGACGCTGACTGTCGAGTTTACAATATTTAGATCACTTTCTTCGCGAAGAAGAGGGGGGTGTAAGAGAATACGAGTGTTCTGCATGCAGACCTGTGACTCTGGATATGTATATCCAAGAGGACCAAATAAAGGAATGGTCAATTCCGCTTGAGCTTTTCCTGTGGGGTCATCAATGTTGTTACAGACAGTGTAATTGTACAGTGTAAAAATCCATAAAGTGCAGCTGTACAGTGTAAAAACCAGAAAGTGTAACAACTGTACAGTGTAAAAACCATAAAACATAACTGTACAGTGTAAAAACCATAATTTAACATAACTGTGCAGTGTAAAAACCATAATTTAACATAACTGTGCAGTATAAAAACCATAACGTGAAACTGCACAATGTAAAAACCATAAAGTGTAACAACAGTAGTGTAAACACCATAAAACACAACTGTACAGTGAAAAAAACATAAAACATAACATAACTGTACAGTGTAAAAACCATAAAACATAACAACTGTACAATATAAAAACCATAAAGTGTAACTGTACAATGTAAAAACCATAAAACATAACAAGTGTACAGTGTAAAAACCATAAAACATAACAACTGTACAGTGTAACAACCATAAAGTGTAACTGTACAATGTAAAAACCATAAAGTGTAACTGTACAATGTAAAAAACATAAAACATAACAACTGTACAGTGTAATAACCATAAAATGCAACTGTACAATGGAAAAACCATAAAGTGTAACTGTACAATGTAAAAACCATAAAGTGTAACTGTACAATGTAAAAACGACAAAGTGTAACTGTACAGTGTAAAAACCATAAAGTGTAACTGTACAATGTAAAAACCATAAAGTGTAACTGTACAATGTAAAAAACATAAAACATAACAACTGTACAGTGTAATAACCATAAAATGCAACTGTACAATGGAAAAACCATAAAGTGTAACTGTACAATGTAAAAACCATAAAGTGTAACTGTACAATGTAAAAACGACAAAGTGTAACTGTACAGTGTAAAAACCATAAAGTGTAACTGTTCAATGTAAAAATCATAAAGTGTAACTGTACAATGTAAAAACCATAAAACATAACTGTACAGTGTAAAACCATAAAGTGTAACTGTACAATATAAAAACCATAAAACATAACAACTGTACAATGTAAAAACCATAAAATGCAACTGTACAATGTAAAAACCATAAAGTGTAACTGTACAATGTACAAACCATAAAGTGTAACTGTACAATGTAAAAACGACAAAGTGTAACTGTACAGTGTAAAAACCATTAAGTGTAACTGTTCAATGTAAAAATCATAAAGTGTAACTGTACAATGTAAAAACCATAAAACATAACTGTACAGTGCAAAACCATAAAGTGTAACTGTACAATATAAAAACCATAAAACATAACAACTGTACAATGTAAAAACCATAAAATGCAACTGTACAATGTAAAAACCATAAAGTGTAACTGTACAATGTAAAAACCATAAAGTGTAACTGTACAATGTAAAAACGACAAAGTGTAACTGTACAGTGTAAAAACCATAAAGTGTAACTGTTCAATGTAAAAATCATAAAGTGTAACTGTACAATGTAAAAACCATAAAACATAACTGTACAGTGTAAAACCATAAAGTGCCACTGTACAATATAAAAACCGTCATGTGTAACTGTACAATGTAAAAACCATAAAACATAACAACTGTACAGTGTAAAGCCATAAAGTGTAACTGTACAATATAAAAACCATCATGTGTAACTGTACAATGTAAAAACCATAAAACATAACAACTGTACAGTGTAAAAGCCATAAAACATAACAACTGTACAATGAAAAATCATAAAGTGTAACTGTGCAATGTAAAAACCATAAAGTGTAACCGTACAATGTAAAAACCATAAAGTGTAACTGCAGAATGTAAAAACCATAAAACATAACTGTACAGTGTAAAAACCATAAAGTGTAACTGTACAATGTAACCAGAGTTGGTGTCAAAGCCACCCAATGATCGCCTGTTTATACATTTATCATTTTTAAAAGACTCGTCGAATAATTAATATTTTTTATAAAGCATTGCAGTAAAGTCTGGTCCAAATAGTTTTAAAGCAATATATGTATTTGTATATTGTAATCAGTAAAAAGAGGGCAAGTGAGCACAATATACGCTCGAAGAAGAAGGTATATACAGAATTGTGCTACGACATGGAAAACAGGATCCTGTTTGCCATGACAACCACTTTCGATGATGAACGTATGTCGCGACACACCGACTCAACAGTCTGTACCTATGTACCAGATATGAAACATGAAAGTTGAAAACTTTGGAAGTTGGAGTGCGGACAGGAATGGACGGACGGACAGACAGACAGACAGACAGACGGACGGACAGACGGACGACACATAATACATATATATATATATATATATATGTATATATATTGGGCGTATAAATTATAGTGTGGTAGATAAAAACATTAGAAAGGAAAAAAATAACTTGCACCAAAAATTTTAACATTTTCACGCTCACGCCGACGCTCACGCCGGGGGTATCACTTTAGCTCTCTGTTCTTCGAACAGGCGAGCTAAAAACCATAAAACATAACTGTACAGTGTTAAAACCATAAAACATAACAACTGTACAGTGTAAAAACCATAAAACAAAACTGTACAGTGTAAAAACCATGCAACATAACAACTGTACAGTGTAAAAACCATAAAGTGCAACTATGCAACGTAAAAACCAGAAAACATGACTGTACAATGTAAAAACCATAAAACGTAACTGAATTGCACCTAACAACTATCATTCCAATTGCACTGGGAGACAGGGTGGGATTTTGGGGAGTTAGATCAGACGCTATGACAGGACGGTTTTGAGTATCGAGGGTGCATCGGCTTTTTCTGGTATTCTGTATCCTATTAAGTCTATATTACGATCGAGTGTTTACTCAATTGGCCATCTTAATCTTCCAGGGTGCCGGGAGGAGGTGATCAAGGATGATCAACATACCAAGTGATGATGACGAGGGTTGATCATGGAGGGTTGATCATACGAGGAAGAGGGGCAGACCACGGCGGGAGAGTTCCGAGGGGTCGAAACCACCCAAAGTGGTTCAGGGCCCCTCTACCACTGAAAAGTACGATCACAAACTTTTGGTTATAGTTTCGGTTTTTGATGGCGTTGCACTCTTAATCTGTGACAACCCAATAAACCAGAGTTGGTGTCAAAGACACCCAATGCTCGCCCGTATATACATTTATCGTTTTTAAAAGACTGGTCTAATAATTAATATTTTTTTATAAAGCATTGCAGTGAAGTCTGATCCGAATAATTTTAAAGCAATATATGTATTTGTATATTGTAATCAGTAACAAGAGCGCAAGTGAACACAATATACACACGAACAAGAAGGTTATTCAGAATTCTGCTCCGACATGGAAAACAGCATCCTGGATGCCATGGCAACCACTTTAGATGACAAACGTATGTCGCTACACACCGTCTCCACAGTCTGTACCTATGTACCAAATATGAAATGTGAAAGTTGAAAACGTTGGGAGTTAGAGTGCGGAAAGGAACAGATGGAAAACAGCATCCTGGTTGCCATGGCAACCACTTTAGATGACGAACGTATGTCGTGACACACCGTCTCCACAGTCTGTACCTATGTACCAAATATGAAACGTGAAAGTTGAAAACTTTGGGAGTTAGAGTGCGGAGAGGAACAGATGGAAAACAGCATCCTGGTTGCCATGGCAACCACTTTAGATGAATGTATGTCGCGACACACCGTCTCCACAGTCTGTACCTATGTACCAAATATGAAACGTGAAAGTTGAAAACTTTGGCAGTTCGAGTGCGGACAGGAACGAATGGACGAATGGACGGACAGACAGACAGACAGACAGACAGACGGACGGTCGACCGGTATCACATTATACGCCCCGATATATACAGTATATATCGGGCGTATAAAAAATAGTGTGGTAGATAAAAACATGAGAAAGGAAAAAATAACTTGCAAGAAAAATTTTAAAATTTTCACGCTCACGCTGATGCTCAAGCCGGGGTATCGCTCTCTGTTCTTCAAACAGGCGAGCTAAAAATGGCTACATTGATTAACAAAGAATTTGGTGATGTCTCGGGACAAAAAGCTCAGATCTGGAGACCTCTTCATTAAGTGTAAATCAGTTGACCAATGGGAGAAGGTTATGAAAGCCCAGTATTTTGACGGGGTCCGTATTTTGTGTCATATTCCTCGGAGTCCAAGGGAGAGTCGAGGAGTCATTTCCGGGATTGATCCCTCCATTGAAATTGATGACATCACGAGTCACTTCGCGGAGGTCGGAGTTGTTGACGCCCACCGTCTCACCATGGTCAGGGATTGGGTCAAAGTCAATACCACCTCGGTGGTTCTGTCTTTTGACACCCCAGTCCTTCGCCCGAAAGTTTTCTTGAGCTATCAAGCTTTCACTGTACGGGAATACATTCCACCCCCTTAAGATGCTACAAATGCCAAAAGTTCAGTCATACTGCTCCAGCCTAAAGAAGCAAACAACGCTGCAGCAAATGTAATGGAGAGCACAAATACGGAGGCTGCACTCATGAAGCAATGTTTTGTGCCAATTGTGGTGGTGACCACAGCTGCAGCCTTCAGAGGATGTCCTGAGTTCTGGAGAGCTGCCCAGATCCAACAGGTGAAGATGCAGGAGAAACTGTCGAATGCTGAGGATGTCCGGATGGTCCCCAAAATTAGGAAAACTATGACTCCAGTAAAAGTGATCAAGAGCACATCCAAAACTGAGTGCCCGGTAAATACCCTCACCAAATCGGTGGGAGTCCAGACTGAGATGAAAGACAGAATGCCAAACACAGAGAGCAACCACCGACGTGGTGGTGAACTCTACTAAAGAGGAATTCATTGGCTTCATCACCGAAGTAGTAAACTGTCGAGCTCAAGCAGGGAGCAGATCCAAAAAATCCATATCATCTCCGCTGCAGCCTTCAAACATCTGGGCTGGGAGGAGTTTACTTGCAAGACGATCAACAAAATATTCAGCTAATCGACCCACAAACTCAGAGGGGTGGTCTCCAGGCAGTCCCAGGATTCCCTTGCTGATTCATGTAAATCTTACAACAATTAACACGAAGGGTAGCACTCATGTGTCGGAGCTTATTTAATTCATCAGCGATCTTACATCCACCCTGGAAATAACCCATTCGTTATTTAAGAAACCTGGTTTAAAAGGCCCAATCGATTTAAGATTACCGGTTACATCCTTCAATGTATTCTCTGAATAAGAGTACGGGATACATTTTGTGAACTGAGCCGGATGTACCCTCGATTCTTTAAATTTGTCTGGAAATTCAAAACGGAAATGGGGTGGACAGTTTCAAGTTATTGGTTCACGAGTCAGTAAGTGACAACTATATTCGTTATGGGTGTGTGTCTGTCTGTCTGTCCTGAGCATAGCTCCGTGGGTTTTGATCCGATCTTGATAAAATTAGGGAGTGAGGTTTGTATCATGATCTAGTTGTGTTTTCCGGAGAATGGGCATGCTGCGCCCATTATGGGCGGAGCCACGCCCAAAAAAACGTGTTTTTAGGGGGTAGCCGGTTTCAAGTTACATCTTCTCCGAGGGGGTTTGTCGAATCTGGCAGGGATTTCGGTATTTGGTTAGCCCAATGGCACCTGCATAGCCGCACGGAGCTCAATTTTTCATTTTCGTCTCAAGGTCAAGGTCACAACGTCACGAACTTAGAAAATGTCAAAAAAACCAATAAATTGGGCATCGAGCTCCTCGGGTTTTCAACTGTTTCGAATGAAAGTTGGTAATGCAAGTAGTGCTCTTCAAGTACTGCAACTTTCATCATTTACGATTTTACCGATTCCCGCCAGTTTGCCCGTGGCGTCCCCTCGAAGGTCAAAAAATAAAAAAGGCGAACCGTGTACATTGCTCGTGAACCATCACCGTCTCCAGACTTGTTATTATTATTTTTTAAAACTTTCTATTCTTTACTTCCATTTTATCAATATGTTTTCCGTTTTTGGTTGTTACCTTGAGTTCGGGTGCGTGACGTTTATAGAACCTCACAGCTTTGACTATGCCAACAGACAACGAATGGATGAAGAATAATAATTGCACTGGGCCATGGATTAACACCCAGGCCTAGGGCCTGAGGCCTGCTAATCTGTGCTGCTTCCTGCAATGGCAGTACATTATTTTTGTGGTGCAGAGACAGGCCAGCTGTCCTGTCAATGGGTGTAAAGCAGTGGGGTGGAGTCAGGGCAGCTGAACTCTGACCCATGTAAAATAGGTGATATTTTCTAAGTTTAAAAAGGAGATAAATGAAAAACCTGGCGAAACGCCCTGAAACTCGAACTTGTTCTG
The DNA here is from genome assembly GCF_056783735.1 of Eptatretus burgeri. NCBI lineage: Eukaryota > Metazoa > Chordata > Myxini > Myxiniformes > Myxinidae > Eptatretus > Eptatretus burgeri. Next base: position 74,595,314 of record NC_140964.1, read on the forward strand.
GAACTTACAATAAAGCCATGTACCAAGTTTCAGTTGAATATGTTATAGGGTATGGGGAAAAAGTCTGAAAAAACACAGGTGGGATGGACGGACGGAGAGCAAACCAATAGTCCTCTCCGGTGAAACTGGTAGGGGATAAACAATGGCACTGGTGCTGATCCCTCAGGTACTCCACTACTTACATCCTCCCAGCAAGACATCCTCCCACTCACAGCCACTCTTTGCTTCCTATCACAAAGCTAGTTTGCAATCCAATTAGCTACCTGACCAGCCACTCCACAAGCCTTCACTTTGCCAAACAACCTCCGATGTGGTACCTTATCAAATGCCTTCTTCAAGTCTAGATATATTATGTCCACTGCCTTTCCCTCATCCACCCAATGAGATACTGCTTCATAGAACTCTAAAAGATTTGCTAAACAGAAACTACCTTTGGAAAACCTATGCTGATTACCTTTAATTAGTTTTTAGTTTGTATTTGTTTAAATGGTTCCTCATCTGGTCCTTAATTAATGTCTCCAATGCTTTCCCCACAAATTAAGTCAAACTAACAGGTCGATAGTTTCCCAATTCTTTTCTGGATCTTTTCATAAATAATGGTGTTACATTTGCTACTCTCCAATCCTCCGGTACCTGTCCTGACTCCAACGAGCTGCTCAAGATATGCGTTTACATCTTGCTTACCTGCTCTGTTAACAAGATGATTATCTGATCTGTTTAATTAACGCTTGTCTTATTCTCCAGGGACAAACTTATTCCATGACCTCTCCTCTGTTAACAACACATGCTTATCCTCCAGGGCTTCAAGACAAATGTTCAGCACCATCTCAGGTCATCCTCCATCCACAGCCATTATCTTTTCTGGACCCATTATCCCTCCCGAAACCCACCTGTTCTTCCTGTTTGTTTGTTTTTTGCTGTTTTCCATCTTGTTCAGCCCTGTAGTCTCTCCCCCCTTGCCCTCATTCTTCCCCACACACCTTATCCCTCCAAGTTTCCCTCAATTTTGTCCATCAACCTTGCTATTGGTGTATTCCCCCCTCTCTTTCTTCTGTTATTTTTGTGCTGTTTTGTCCTGGTCAGTTCTCTGTTCTCGCTCCTCCACAAGCCTCAACTCTGCACACAAAAAACAATTTTGTTAACATCACAGTCCTCAACTCTGTCAACATCACCTTTATCTGCTCTGCTAGTTCCTTCAATACTCTAAGATGCATATTATCTGCCCCAGAGCTTCATTTTATCTTTGCTTTCCAATGAAATAAATCTAACCTGAATCTCCTCCAAAATCCGTTACTCACTCCAAGATTGATTATCTCAGCGACTGATAATTCCCCTGACTGTTCTTGTGGAAATGTTGACGCAAAATGACCATTTAATAAGCCTGCCATCTCGCTGTCAGCACAAAACAACCTCCCTGTGGGCCCTCAATATGGACAAGTCAGAAAAAAACATGTCAGGATGGAATTCCGATAAAACAACCAAACAAGGAAGAAAGGAATGACCAGGTGGGAATGACACGACAATCCTTTTACGGATTGCTATCACAACATATTTTGACATTTTTAGCTCACCTGGACTTTATTCAGGTGAGCTTATGCGATTGAGCAATATCCGTGAATGAGTGAGTCAGTCAGTCAATACACATTTCAGTCATTATCGCTGGAATCAAACACACGATTTTGATGAAATTTGAACACAAGCTTCATATATATAATGCCTCACGAAGGTGTATTGACTGCATCAAAATCTGCACTCATTAAAAGGGTCTACAGGGGGGTAGACAATAGGACAATTGTTGGGTGAGAATAACCTGGAGGATAACATACTTCATCAAAATTGTGTGTGCAGTTTCAGAGAAGAAAGCAAATACATATTTTGGGGGGCAACCTCTGCTTAGACCCCGATTTTTCTCATGTCATGAACAAACTTTGGTACATCATAGATGACGAAGGTTGCAGTAAAGTTTTAACGGAATTGTGTGTGTTGTTTTTGAGAAGAAATCAAATACCTCTTTGAGGGGAGTGGGGGGCAGGCCACGATTAAACTCCCTCCGTAGACCCAATCAGACCCCAATTTTTTTAATGCCGTGAACAAACTTTGGTACATCAAGGGTGATGAAGGTTGTGGTCAAGTTTCATCAGAATTGCATGTGTAGTTTCTGAGAAGAAAGCAAATACCCACAGTATTTTGGGGGACCGCCCCTGGAGAACCTCTTCGGGCCCAATTTCTTTAATGCCATGAACAAACTTTGGTATATACATGGAGATGAACGTTGTGGTAAAGTTTAATAGAAATTGTATGTGTAGTTTCAGAGAAGAAGTTGCAAGTATTTGTGGATGAACGGACAGACGACGCATCATCTTATAAGCTCCCTGGAACTACGTTCCAGGTGAGCTAAAATCAGGGTTGAAGAGAGTCTGCGGGTGGTTTGAGTGACTTGCTTCTGATCCAGGTGAGCTTCAGGACGCGTGGTCCTATTTTTGTTGTATGTGTCAATAGTAACAATTGTATGAAGATGTCTGTATCAGAGGTAGTTGTAGATTTGTTATTCCCACGATCCTGGCCTGGTTTCGTTGAGCAACAATACGACACCACAATATTATTATGGATTACCTTCACGACATCTTTTGGCAATTTACTATTTTTGTGGGGTTGTGATGGACAAACGTCAAAAGTTGTCACGATGCTAAAACCAAAAGAGGATCATGGTGTCCGATTGTGGCATCGAGACGTGGTGTCATTCTTCATTGTTTTTCTTCTTCTTCATCCATCACAATCCCACAACAAAAGTAAAATGTCAAAAGATGTTGTGATGATAATCCATAAGAGGATTGTGGTGTCATATTGTGGCATTGTAATGTGGTGCCATTCCTACCTTGTTAGGTTGTTTTTTTTGAGATTTCATCCATCCGTCTACTTTTTTTTGAAGTTTTTTTTTTCTTGTTTCTGTAATTTTTTAAAGTAGTAAAATGCTTGATGTTTTATATATTTTGTTATTTTGGAGTGGATTAAATCCATCCTTGTTATTAAATTTGGCTTAGGGTCCATCCTACCCCTTGGTGTACTGCAGTGAGAGTAGAGAGTGGTAGGCTCTTGACAGAGGAGTCCGAAGTGAAGGCCCCTGGGCCGGTTACTTTGAGCGGTTGCACCAGGCTGATCCACCAGCTATCGAGTTGGACATTAGGGGTGTTACAATAACTGTTGCTGACCGTCCAATCAACTGTGGTCCAACTTCGTTTGTGGAAACACAGGCTGCGATGAACCAGTTGAAATGGGGTAAAGCTCCAGGGATCTGTGGCATCCATGCTGAACTTCTCAAGGCTGGTGGAAATGCTGCACTCGTGTTGTTGCATGCAGTTCTGTGCTCTGCCTGGAACACAGGCATCATCCCAACTGACTGGAAGAGGGGCCTTGTTGTCTCTCTCTCTGGAAAGGGAAGGGTGATCGCCAAGACTGAAACAATTTCCGAGGGGTGACGCTGCTCTCAGTGCCGGGCAAGGTCTTTGCTCGGATAATTATTGATAGGGTTCGCCACCATCTGCTTGAGCACCAGCATCCAGAGCAGTGAGGCTTTACACCAAAGAGGTCAACGATTGACCGTATCCTTGCTCTTCGGGTCCTCACTGAACGCAGATGAGAGTTTTGGCAGGGGCTGCTTGCAGCTTATGTTGATCGCTGTAAAGCGTTTGATTCAGTGAATCGGGATGCCCTCGAGAGGATTCTTGGTCTTCGTGGGGTGCCACCAAAACTGATCGATCTGATGTCTGAACACTACTCTGGTACTGAGCGTGCTGTACGATGTGGTGGTACCATCTCTGACTTATTTACAGTTGTTACTGGAGTTCGTCAGAGGTGTGTACTGGCCCCCACACTTTTCAGCACTTGTATGGACTGGATTCTGGGGAGGATGTTGGAGAGCTCAAGCTGTGGTGCATCATTTGGGAATGTCAAGGTCTCTGACCTTGATTTCGCAGATGATGCAGTCATCTTTGCGGAGACTCTAGATATCCTTTTGGGGGCCCTCGATGTGCTGAATGAGGCGTCAGAGCCACTGGGATTACGGGTTTCCTGGGTCAAAACTAAGAACCAGGCTTTCAATGACATCTTGGATGCTGCTGTCCTGTCTGTCCCTGTTTGTGGTGAGGATGTTGAGGTTGTGGAGAGATTCACTTACCTTGGCAGTGATATTTATGTCTCTGCTGGCTGTGAGTCAGAGGTCAATAGACGTCTGGGTCGGGCCTGGGGATTCAGAGATTCACTGGATCATGGGGTGTGGCACTGCCGGTACCTGTGCAGGAGGACAAAAGTCCGACCGAGTCTTCAGATCCTTGCTTCCAGTCTTGCTCTATAGATGTGAGACTTGGACTCTGACCAGGGATCTGAGGCGGAGACTTAATTCCTTTGGTACCAGGTCTCTTCGGAGAATCCTTGGCTATTGCTGGTCGGACTTGTTGTCCAACGAGCGGTTGCTGAGAGAGACTCAAATGAGATTTGTTACCTGCATAGTCCGTGAGCGTCAGCTGTGGCTGTATGGCCATGTGGCTCATTTTCCTGACGCTGATCCTGCTCACCAGATTCTCTCAGTGAGGGAGTCTCATGAGTGGAGGAGGCCAATGGGCCAACCACATGCCTTGTGGTTGCAGCAGATTGATCAGCATCTCAAGGAGTTGTGGATGGGGTCGGACTCTGCCTGGGGGATGGCCAGACGGAGGCCCCTGGAGTACTGGCGGAAAGTGGACGCAGTGACTCGCTGCTCTGGTGCATGCTCCCATACCTGACCTGACCTACCCCTCCCCCCCTCCCCTCAAACCTGGCTTTTGGTTCAAACCACTATATGCATTACCACATTTGCGAAACGATGTGATTATTGTTTAAAAAAAAAAGAAAAGCTAAATGTTTTCTCTATTTTGTTATGGATTAAATCAATATATTTTATTAAATCGTTTTAATTAGTTTTTCATTTGATTTGTGGGATGGTTTGGATATGCATCGCTTTTGGAATGGTGCTGTCCATCTTACCCCCTCCCACGATTCTGGCCTGGTTTGGTTGAGTCCACATTTACATTCGATTTCTTTTCCGAGTAAAACAATTAAAGTTTTATATATATTGTTGTGGATTATCGCCCGTTCGGCGTGCGGACGACCGCCTCAGCCCAATTGCGGCCACACGCGCCCACCAAACGAGCAATCCAATCGTAGCTTCCGGATCAACGCCGAAACCCAGCTCCGGGTGTTTTTATAACACCATAGATCAGTCAACTCTTCTGTCCACGCGCTGCAGGGTCATTCGCCGAAATATCGATCGACCTAATTATTTGCGCAGACAGAAATGCCAGGGATCTACACCTCAACGGGACCTGCACGAAAATGAGCCGCTTTACGCAGATCGTTTCGTATGCGATTGCCGAGTGGTTATATATCGCCAAGTCCCGTCGGACCTGATTATCTTATCCCGATTATCTTATCGGTGTTAAAAACCAGCTAACATTCCAAACGCTCCATGGCAGTCAATGAGAGGAAGGGACGCAACGAGCGGGTGACATTTAACAATGGGGACATTTATTTGAACAGAGGCAATGCAATGAATGGGGGGATGGGGAAAAAGACAAGAGCAAAAAATCCTACAGCCGAGTTCTATTCCAATGTGAAGCAAATACAACACAGGCACTTAACAGTTTCCTACTTATTAGACAGGCCCACGGACAAACGTACGCACACACACACACCCAAGAAATGGTGGCTGATGCCTTTAATAACGAACTCCAGCTCGGAGGGACAGATGAGCTGAAACCCAGAACCTATCTCGAACCTCTCCACCTCGTGTGGTCTTCAAGCCGTTCGGACCCGGGCTCCAGTGAGAGCGAGCTGGATCCAATCCCCGTGAGCCGCGATCCTTCCCGAGCTCCAGCGAATCCTCTCGCGCTTCCGAACACGTGCTGGTGAGACGAGGCGCCGATCCTTCCCGTCGATGCATCGCTATCTCGAATAACCACCTCCAAGATGAGGCCAATGAGTCGCACCAAGCCGGGAACCAAGCGGAGAACAAAGAGGTCCACGAACTAAGAAGAGCCAGCCGAGCAACCAGCTCAACTCTCTTCCGATGAACAAAGCCTCTCACAACACGAACCAACAACTCCGAGCCGAGCAACCAGCTCAACTCTCTTCCGATGAACAAAGCCTCTCACAACACGAACCAAGAACTCCGAGCCGAGCAACCAGCTCAACTCTCTTCCGATGAACAAAGCCTCTCACAACACGAACCAAGCAGAACCCGAAGGTCTGCTGAAAAGCCAAGCCGAAGCAAAAAGCTTACTAAAAGCCTCCACCTCGCCAAGCAGAACCGAAGCTCACTGAACCAAAAGTCTCAACCCTCACCAAGCAGAACCCAAAGGCCTGCTAAAAGCCAAGCCAAAGCAGAAAGCCTTCAAAAAGCCTCCTCCCTAACCCAAGCCAAGCAGAACCCGAAGGCCTACTGAAAGCCAGCACGAACAAAGCAGAGTATCCCTTTTTTATTCCTATCCGCCCCTTCCCCCGCTCCCGGCGTGACTCATGCTCTCGTGCTCCATCCCCCGCTCAACCACGGGTGGGAGGGAGTTGTTTTCATCCCGTGATTCAGGACGGGAGGGCCCTTCTTCCTCTTTGCAGAAGAGGGGGAGGGGCGTCTTCCTTTGTGTTGTGATCGCTCACTTACTATTAAATTAAATCACAGCGCATCAAATCGATTTCTGCCCATTAAACAATGGAAGGTGAACTATCTAGGGAACATGCACTTATCGGCATAACTGACTAAAGGAACCTGAATGTTGTGCGCAATCAAATTCCCAAATTCGTAACAATATTATTGAATCTTGGGCTGTGTGCACTAGCCCAGAGAAAAAGTAAATTCCTCACATTGGAATCACCATCATGGCCTCAGCAGTTATTGAGGTTGGTTGGGCTACAGTTTTACCTTGTTTTGAGAGGGGAAGAAGAAGAACAACAACAAATTGGCGTTTTAGCAATCTTCCGATGTTATACTTTAGTGATGTATTCTAGCATCTTTTTAAATCTAGGTAGTTCAGGAAAACACTTGAGAATAAAAGGTATGGCTTTTAAATGATGACTTCTTTCCATAGAAGTTTATAAGCCGGTAGTGGCTCATTAATTTTTCTTTACTCATCAATTCATTAATTATTTTTTATTTTGCGAATACTTCTAATAAAGCAAGCACGTGAATTTCCGTAGCCAATCAGTTGCAACTTTCCAGAGAGCCAATAAATGCAGGGGGATGCTGGAAGGCCAGTGCAAACGAGAGCTTGTCATCATAACATGTTAGAAGCTTGTGCACCTTTACTTACAAGAATTTTCTCATTCCTATGCCCAAGTCACTAAACACGTCAATATTTAATAGTGACTTTTGGTCAACATTACCAAGACTATTGAGCGAAGTGGATTTTGTTTGTTTGACGAAAGGACGACGACGACAACGAACGAGTCTCTTCTGCTTGCCATCTTCGACGCCATTTTAAAGCTGCAGCGGCCCAACACCAAGAAATCCTTCCTTCGAAACCAACTGCTGGAGAGACGACGAAGGAGTAAATCATCAGCCGGACTTCATTTACAACACGTCATTGTATTTTAAATGGAAGTGAGATTTCTTTTGTTTTGGTTGAAGTATCATAATCATCCGAACCAGCATATTGAAAGGCATAATCACCACAAGCCTATCATTGTATACACATTTGAATGGGTGGTCATTTTTTCCCCATAACATCCCTCTACTACCCTACTCCACAAAACAAGTCTCTTCCCAAATTCCGTTAATATCCCGTCCAATATCCCCATCCCTTATGTCTTCACTCAGACATTCTGCTATGCTGTTGTCCTTCACTTTTGAAGTCATCTATTTATTTTGTATACCAACCTGGCAGAATTTTTCTTTGCCCTCTCTCCTTTCATTCTATTCTACCCCCATACTCTTATATCCTTCCAATCTTCCTTCCCTTCTCTCCAAAACTCTGCTCAGCTCCTTTCGTTCTCTCATCATGATACATTATCTTATTTTCCTCAATTTGCTCCATTACCTGCACGTACACATTAGAGAGATACCTCCATTCCTATTCTCTTCCCTTCTGTTCTTTTACTCAGTGTTGGCATTTCCAATTTCTTCCCTCCCTACCCTGTGTAAATGTAATAAATAGAGGCGTAATAAAGTGGTCACATGATCACATCTATTTACATAAGCACGATTTAGTACAGGAGTACAAGATCACATTGATAGTACCGAAGGTACTGCACGATTTGCTTGAACAATACACGCATATGTTAATATATGGAAAGGTGAGTTTAGAATGCCCTTTTCAATAACCGGTATGACCCCCTGTGAACCTCAACGAAAGCATCAGCAGACCATTCTGAGCCCTTTTCCGCTGTAAGTTACATATTTTGTTGTGGATTAAAGGCCACGTGTATTGTAAGGTACGACAAACTTTACGGCAGACAGTTTTACCGCAGAGTTTCTCACTCTGCACATGTGTAAATGGCATTCAACAGATTATGGGGTATGGAGCTCTGAAGTGGGACGTCACGTTGGCATGACAACGCTTGACTGGTACTAAACAAATTAACCCAGAAGCCCACTCGCTCTGATAAAACAAGCTTTATGTGCTGCAGCATCACTAAATATGGCTGCCATGTGGATTATCTCACTAGCAATTTACTTTTGCGATGAACCAAAGACGTTGCAAAGAGGAGAGAATAATTTTAAATTGGATCATGTGGAAAACCTTTTTCATGTTTTCCAGGAGAACTTGGGGGAGTTTTTCCAAGCCAGCATGAAAGAGAAATGGTACAGAGTTGTGGTTAGGGTTCCTTACCGTCTCACACACTGTACAAGCGGACGCGTATAGCGTTGTCCCATCTATTCACTCTTCTGTCTTTGGAAAGTCATGTTGGGAAAAAGAGGAGAGTTCAGCATTCATTATACAGATTAATGGTCACACATCAGATTCTTTTTTTGTAAATTCGATTCAGTACTTTCTTTATTATTTCATGGATACTCACTTCCAAAATTGTATGTGAAGCATAATTTGTTTTTATCCTGATAAAGTAACTGCAGACCAATCAGCCTTCTCCCAATCATCAGCAAAGTCATGGAATCAATCATTGCTTCAGACATTAAATCCTTCCTCTTCTCCAATGGCTTGATTTCAGATCAATTCGGATTCAGATCAGGTCACTCTTCCCTGGATATGCTGCTTCTGCTCTCCCAACAATGGATGGAGATTTTCAATGCCAGACATGAAATCAGAGCCATCTCCCTCGACATATTGTGTGCTTTTGACACGGTCTGGCACCCTGCCCTGCTCACTAAACTCTTTTCCTATGGTATCCAAGGACATCTCCACTCATGGCTCGCAGACTTCCTCTCCTCGAGGTAATTGTGGAGCACGCCATGCCTGAATTCTTCTTCTTCTTCTTCCCCCCTCCCCCCACCTTTCTCCTTTACATTATTTTTTTATATCGTGGCAAATATTCTTTTGTAATTTTGCTTCCCCCCCCCCACCCTTGGGATTAGATGGGATACTCGGTGGGCTATGGAATTGTCTGTCTTATCCATTTTGTCTTGACGCCTGTTTGTCCTTTAATATTTTAATTATTAATCGCTGAATATATTTTATTATGTTCCTTTTTTGTAACATGGTCTATTCATTGCTTGGTGGTGTACCCTGTGTTTCGTGTCCCGAGTAAAACATTTGCATTTATTTATCTGTTTTGAATTTTGTATTGCATACGATACTGTGTTGAAGAGTGGGGTGTGTGAATTGGCATCAGCATTAGGATGTTAACGTCGCTCGGTCACATCTGACTGCTCACACAGAGCAACCGCACACGGGGTACGTATTGGTCTCCCGAGAACGTCAATCAGGACCTCCGGAGCAATAGGGAGTACCCTGAGCCCTCTACCCAAGGGCTCGGTCGTAACAATAGGCAAACTGACAGCTCTATGTTGGAAACAAAACAAAAAAACCCAGGTGACATGCATGAAGCAAAAACATACCTATTGCTTATAATTCAAAACACCTCACTGCACTGAAAAATTTAGGGACAGGAATACTGGACTGTAAATGGTGACTTGTAATGTCCTCTTCCACCTGGAGGCGGCGCTACATGATACACATTTACATAGAGAATTTGTGTCCTTCCCCTCACCCCTCACCCCTCACCCAAGACCACCGGCAAAGATAAAAACACCACAATACATTAATTAATTGGGATCATGGTGATCCTATGTAGCAAGTCTGGATATAATTGGCCCAGAACTGTAGGAATATCCTGACAAACAAACCCACAAACACCGGTCCGTGAATTATAGTGAGGAAGTTCTAACATAATGAACAAAAGTGGGCTTTTGTTGCATATTTGTTTTCTCTACAAGGCTCATGGAGGAGCTGAGTGACAAAGGGCAGCAAGTTCAGAAACCTCCAGAGGATTGTGGGTATTTCGTTCCAAAATATTTTTGAACACCCGTTGTGTTCTTGAATGTCCTCTTTATGATGTTAAAATTAGCAGAACAGTTTGTTGGGCGTGTCATTGCTGTGCACAGCTCGACGATTCTCCCAGTGTGTATATACAAAAGATGACAAAATTGTGATGTTTCAATAAATGAGTTTGCGCTTTCTCTTTGTGACGCTCAAATGGTATGAAATGTTCTTGAGTGTCCGTTGGGGGATCTGAAAGTGAATTGCTGAAGGTTTGACTATATCATGAACAAGCATTATTTTAAAAATATCAACAGTGATGTCATTAGTGATGTTCCAACTCACAGGGTTATAGGTTTATTTGATTCGGTGGAATCCAAATTCACCGTTTTCCTCACAGGCTTAGAATTTTATTTTTAGTCTCCATTACATGAAGGAACCATTAAATGCTTCCCAGCTATGCCATTACACCCATGAGCAATTTATTTTAACACCGCTGGTGAATAGCTTTGTCAGGTGGTCATGTGCAGCATCTTCCAAAACCCCTTCTGTGGTCATCTGAAACTTCCTCTTGCATTTTCGTTTTTCTTCTGGTTTAAGGTTGGTGAAGCTTCCGCATACATTGCCGACAAGGTCAGGACATCACTAAATGTTTCCTTGATCACAAGGGCATGAGGAAAGGAGGGACAAAGCCACATAGCATTTGGGGTTTGAACTTTGGACCCCAACATCATGAGCAGTAAACACACATGTGGAAACAGCAAATAGGCCAATGCCATTTGCTTCTCTGATAAAACCAGATCCTATTGTTTGGTTGATTGTCCCATCTTTTATGCATTCAGCTTCATAATACAAGGTCAGGGCAGGGTAGGGTAGTGGACTGACTGTAGAATGGATAGAAGGGAAGTCAAGGACAGGAGAAGTACATAAGTGAGGAGAACAGAGTTGTGAAGATTTCCCAACTCAGCCTATTAACAGATAAGAGACTTCCTGACCCAGCCAAGCTGCCTTCTTCAACTCCAATTAAAAGTGTTTTTTGTTTTTTTCATTGCACCCAATACCTCCTTAAATGTTTCACAAATTGCCCTTGCATCATCTTCCCATCGATTTTGCAATTTCACTCCTTCAAAATCTTCTCAAAGTACAGTACACGTTTTAAATTTTGAGCTCAAGCATGAGGTAAAAATGGGCACTACTCGTGAAGGACTGGACAGAGGAGCACGAGACAAGATAGCTAGTCGGTTTCACAGACAAGAGAGAGTAGAGAAATTACGGAAGGAGCGGCGCGTTCAGCTTAGAAATGGGTAATGTAAGCTGATGTGGTGTTTTGGAATGTGTGCGACGGGTGAGGATGGAGGGAAAAAAAGAGGACGAGGTGAGTGGGACAAAAAGTGAAGTGATGGAAAACAGTTCACCAATCTGCTTGTCGTTGGCAGGAAGACTTTTTGACCCAGCCTCTTGCTAAGATATGCCAATAACATGGAGAGTTTTGGAATCCATCACCTCCAGGAGAGAAGACAGAGAGAAGACAGAAGACAGAGAAAGAGAGAAGAGAGAAGGAGAGAGAGAAGACAGAAAGAAAGAGAGGAGAAGACAGAGAGAAGGAGAGAAAGAGAGAAGGAGAGAAAGAGAGAAGAGAGAGAAGACAGAAAGAAAGAGAAAGAGAGAGAAGGAGAGAGAGAGAGAGAAGGAGAGAGAGAGAGAGAGAAGGAGAGAGACAGAGAGAAGACAGAAAGAAACAGAGAAAGAGAGAGAAGGAGAGAGAGAGAGAGAGAAGGAGAGAGAGAGAGAGAAGGAGAGAGAGAGAGAGAGAAGGAGAGAGAGAGAGAGAAGACAGAAAGAAAGAGAGAAAGAGAGAGAAGGAGAGAGAGAGAGAGAGAAGACAGAAAGAAAGAGAGAAAGAGAGGAGACAGAGAGAGAAAGAGAGAAGACAGAGGACAGAGGAAAGGAAAACACACACACACGCTGGAGGACTTATACTGTACATTATAATGAGCTTGCTTGTTGTCATGATTGAAGATTGAAGTTGTGTGGAAGTTGGTTTTAAATCATCTTCCATACAATATTGTGGTGATTCTGTTTACTGGTGCAAGACTGCTGTCCAATTTACAAATCCTGCTGATTTTTTTTTTTGGATACATGGTCGAGGATCATGGAATAGCGAAAGCAGAATATTGGGAGAATAAAATGGTGTGAACAAGCTGCACACAAGCTGAATGAAGCACAGCAAGAAGAGAAGAGCAAGGGGAAAAAGCAGGGATGAAACATAAAACGAACAAACCAACCGAAACCGAACAAAAGAGGTGAGGGAGAAGGGGGGGGTAGCAATCACAATAACCTGGAAAAGGGGAATGCTTGGGAATGTTTGGTTTCACAGGTGAGATAAAAAGAGGAACAAATGAGTAGGTGAGCAGTGATCACAAATTTTGGGAGATTAACAAGAGGGTTACTGGCAGATCGTGTGCACCCTGGGTGTGGAGTCGCAAGCATCAATCAAATGAGGGGCTTCAGTGCGGGAAGTAAAGCATTTTTAGATCCTCGTGGAGGATCTCAAGTCTGACTCACGTCGTTGTTCTTCATCTTCTTCTTGTGGACTTTTTTGTTTCACAGCCTACAGTTTTCATCAAAACTTCCTGAGACTTGGCATATATATGTAAAAATACCCTGTGCAGACAGTAACCATCTCCGATTTTGAAAATTCATCCCCATAAAAAAAAGTTATGACGTCAAAATATCTCCGCTAATGGAAATCGCCTAAAAAATTATCTCCGAAACTAGGCAAGCTTTTTGAATTCTGTTTGTGGGAATCGAACAGGGCATTAGCAGAGATGAATTACCGCACATATGATAGCTCACTATGTCGTCATATCAATTTTTTATGACGTCATTCCTATTTTTTGACATTTTTGGTTTCACAACCCAATGTTTTCATCGGATCTTCGTGAAACTTGCCATGTATATGCAGAAAGCCCGCGCGCAGGCAGTAACCATCTCCGATTTTGGAAATCCTTCTGAGAAAAAAAAATTGACATCATAATATCGCTGCTAATGGAAATCGCCGAAACCATTATCTCCGAAACTAGGCAAGCTGTTTGAATTTTGTTTGCGGGAATAAAGCTGGGCATTATCACAGATAATTTATCGCACACCTGATACATCACAATGACGTCATATTCGTTTTTATGACGTCATTAAGAGGACGAGGATCTGAGCTCATTTGAGCTTGTTATGAATGGCCGCAACACCTGGTTTGCTGTCCAGCCACGCATCTCACTTGACCATTCTTTACTCTGTCGTTCCAAATGATCGACATCTTTCAGACCCACGTTCCACGTCTTGAAACCTCTTTTTTGGGGAAGTTCCTCTTCTTGACCAGTATTTTGACGGACACTCGAACCTCTTTTTGACTCCCTTGTCACATAAAATCACATCAGTACAAGATTCCTTCAATGCACGTCACTCATTCAACTTCACAATCAATCAATTTGGAGAAAAACAAGATGGCGACTATGCGCGACCCCCACCCCTTCTTGTACGTCATGACGTCGATTTCTTCGATAAAATCAATGTCGACACAAATTCCTGTCAGCTTGACGACACAATGTAAGGTGACGTTGCAGTTTAAGATGACAGAAACACAAATCTATGCATATCTTAACGAAGACAGACACGTCCTTCGTGCGTGACTGTTTAATTTAAATTTTAAACGGTGAAGACGGACCGACCACGTGCCTGGGCGTGACCTAACTATGATTGACAGGAGCTCTGAAGGGCTCGAGCTGTGATTGGTTACTGACATGCGAGGAGGATGAGGAGGAGAAAAGAGTTTGAAAACTCCTCCTATTGACAGAGTCAAACCGTCGGGATAGCGAGAAAACAATAATAGCAGTGCACTGCTTTCCAGCATTATAGTCAAATATATGTGAACATTTCCCTGATTGAATGAACCAGTTTACAGCGTTAAAATTCCAAGGCTGTAAAAACATTTTCCTTTCCGTGTTGTTATTTTAAAATATATCCAGAAAAGATACTTAGCTTTTCAGAAATAACCCTTGTTGTCGCTCACCGTCTCCGGCGCTCAAATGTTCAATCCGTCCACAGAGTTCGTTTTCGTCTGCTTGTTGCTAAGCAACTGACGGACGTCATCACCCGTGTGGGCGGGGGGGGCGAGGGCCAATAGCAGCTACGCGCTGGAACACGTGACTCAGAGCGATTGGACAAGTAAAAATGGGGCACAAAATGGCAGAACTCTGACACGTCAACCAATAAGTAACTGCATCAAAACTAGTAAATTCACACCATCAACTAAAATATAAACGAGAAAGCATCTCAAAATGCAAAGGCCTTCCGTGTCCACTTTGTATTCAAAATAAACTTGATGAAAACAGCAGCTGCAAAAAAACGAGACTTCAAAGAACGCCCGAACCCTCTTACCCCATGCAGTGGAGAGAAACGAGGCCGCGGGCGGGAAATTTCATTGGTCGTGACGATGTAGGCGGGGCCTGCGGGCGGCAAATTTCATTGGTCGTGACGATGTAGGCGGGGCCTGCGGGCGGCAAATTTCATTGGTCGTGACGATGTAGGCGGGGCCTGCGGGCGGCAAATTTCATTGGTCGTGACGATGTAAAATACTGCAATATTTTGTACAAGTACTGCGAAACGGAAGGGTTTTCAAAGTCACAAAAAGGCGATTTGTGTTCCACAATGTTCAAAAGTATGTAATCAATTTAAAGATGCATTTCGATAAAAATATAATCATGATCAAAGCTTTCGGACTCGCACTCCTCGGGATAAAACCACAAGCAGACGAAGAAGAACAAGCACCAAACTCTCTTTTATATAGTTTCAATGTAATGTGCTCAATGTTGATTGGTTGGGAGAAAGAAAAAAAAAAGGACGGGATTACTTGATTGGTGCAACCAGAGCATCATGAATGATGAGTAGGTGGAAATTAATCACCAAAGTACCGGTGGAAACACAATGCTAATTAGTTGAGGACGAGTTGGGGGGAGGGGGAGGTGTGGTTTTCATGATGACTCAACGTTGACTGTGGTGGAGTTGTCATACAGTCAAGCCATCAAAGTCAAAATAGATATAAAGTTTGGACAAATTATTTCTGTCTACAAAAAACAGGATTGGTTTACCTGATGAATGTAGCCTCCATTGCACGAAGGTGAGTTAAACCACGTTCTCCACTTGGGATTTTAAACCAGCCGATACGATATTGTTCTGCATACTGAGGATTATTCAGTCAATGGTCACCAATTGTAGAGGCACAGGGAATAGTCGTCGGACTATGTACATTCTTACTAGCCCGAGTTGGTTGTCTCTGTTCAGTTGACTGACTCAGTCTGATCTCCAAAAGGACTTGTTCAATATGATCCCAAAAACTCAAAGATGTGCGGCCCACATACCGAGCATCACACTGGTACTGAAATCCATAAATTATCTTACTTATATGAGAGGCGGGCACAACATATTTTTGGACTTACGGAAGCAACCGGCGGGTGATGAAAATCACTCGTGGTTGAACAGCATAGTAAGAATGGGACACTGTCTGTTTGATCTTGCTTTCAAAGAGTCTCAACGGTGTGCAGAGCAATATTGTTACGGATTTGGAAACCTTGTACACACAAACAGCCAGAGTCCCCGTAGTTCAGTTATTTCGATAAGTATGTGTACAGTTAGAATCCATCCCCTATGTTTAATAGGAATTTTGTGTGTGCGCTGTGAGTTATTTTATAGTTAGGTTATTTAAATCTCCAGATCCCTCCACTTGCGGCCACAGTGTTTTCAGCGCTTGCGCCCTCGCCTCGCAGCCGTAGCATACGAGGCAAGGTCCTCGCGTGCTTGATTCGACTGCCTCCAATTGGTCTGCATTCCAACACCACGAGGCAAAATCGTTGTTTCTCTAGCAAGAGGGGTACAGACACGCGTAGAGGGGGGCGGGGTTTTCCTGGCTCGGCCATAACCCCGCCCAGAAAGGGCGGATCCATGGAGGTCACTGTCCAATCAGGGCGATCAGCACGTCAGCTCCACCAAGGCCCCACCACGCTCAGAGCGGTCGAAAAAGGATGACGCGACCCTCAGTGTGTGTGTGTGTGTGTGTGTGTGTGTGTGTGTGTGTGTGTGTGTGTGTGTGTGTGTGTGTGTGTGTGTGTGTGTGTGTGTGTGTGTAGAGTTCTTGTGCTAAGTTCGAGTTCGGAGAGTTCAGAGAGTTCTTGCGCGTCCTTGGGAGTTCTTGAGTGTTCTTTGAGGTTCTTTGGAGGGAGCAGTTCTTGGAATGCAGTTTGGGTGCGCTGTTGTCATTGCTGGAGCTCTCAAGCCTGGAGTCTCCGCTGGCCTTCTACAAGGAGCGACCCTGGATCTGCTATTCACCATCCAAACTCCCACGGACCCCACATGTGCAGTCACGGGCCAAGCCGCACGAACGCGGTCAGGTACCCCGACAGAACTCTGATCCCCAGCTCGACAATCCCCTTGGCTGCGAGGGTCGAATAAAGACCAATCGGGTCCTTTTTCTTTTTGGTGTGTGTCTGTATGTGGCGCCTCCTACAAGTAAAACTGTTTAAGCGTTTATGATCATTGTAAATATTTGCTTGCGTATAGTCGTGAAGTCTACACTTCGTCCCTTTCTTTTATTCCTGTAAATAAAATAATTGTTTAAATATTCCAGTTTGTTTCTGTCCTTTCTTTGATTGACCCAGCATGGTTCGAACTTGAGAATAAGTGAGGCCGTTTGGGCCGGTAAGTTGTCATTGGGACCGGTGCAGCTCTGGTAACTCCGCTCGGTTACGCCGGATCCGAGTCGGTACCTGTGACTCGGTCTGGACAGTCGGCCGAGGGTGTGGTTTCCCCAGTAGCAAGACGGCGTGAGTACTTAGGTAAATTGGAATAGACAAGTGGACCCTACCTCACACCGTCAAAATATTGGCGACCACAGTCCTCTAAGTCAGTGGTTCTCAACCTTTTGGAGTCGCGACCCCCCCCCCAAAAATTCAAGTTGGGGTTTGCGACCGCCCCCCCCTCTCGACTCACACTTGAAACACACTGCAGTGACGTCATGGAGCGCATAAAAAAATCCACAGTGCCTGGAGCACATTGGTCAACGCCTCAGTACTGCCAGCTGTTAAAACTAAACAGAACTAAATGAAACTAAACTGGCATCACAAATTAATTATTTACACTCTGATGTATAACAGTAAAAACAGCCAGCCACATTCATAAACGAGAGGGGGAGCACTCGGTAGAGTGCAAAACCTCCGCCGCCAATAGTGCTGGGTCACTTAAGTGAACCTGATGTCCTATTCATTGTAGGTCAAAACGGATCAGACTCTACTGAACCACGATTGAATAAACTAAACTAGATTGACGCGCATGTAGAAATGCCCCAAAAAATCGAATTTATTTTGAAAAAAAAAAGTTGCTAAATTTTTTTTTTTTCTAACTTTTTTTTTTGGTTGGAAATCACTTAAAACATGTAGAAATGCAAAAAAAAATTCAAATATTTTTCAAATAAAATCGAAATTTTTTTGAAAAAAAAGTTGCAAAATTTTCTTTCTTTTTTCTCTAACAAATTTATTTATTTTTTTTTGGTTGGAAATCACTTAAAACATGTGGAAATGCAAAAACAAAAATTCAAATATTTTTTCAAAATGGCCGCCATAGCGGCCATATTCGACTTTGGACCGAGTCCAAAATCTAATGGCATGATCCTTGGACCATACCTAATCCCCCCACCAAGTTTCGTCGAAATCCGTCCAGGAGTTTTTCCGTAATACTGTTCACAAACAAACAAACAAACAAACAAACAGACAGGAGTGAAAACAGTAACCTCCATCCATCTTCGATGGCGGAGGTTAAAAAGGCTTCTGTAATTGCAAAGAGCGGTATGTAGCCTATTTATGCATGGGACACAGACTGGAAGATTGAGCGACCCTCTGCTGCAGACAGAGGTTACTATCACATGACAGCTACCAGACTACACAAACCTTGCATTACTGACCAAAAATATACAAAAAACAAAACAACAAAACAAAAACTAAATCAATTTGGCTTTAAGTACAGTTTTAAATTTTATTCAAGATCCGACAGCACAACTGATTGTGAAGGAGGCAACAGGACTGCTTTACAAGCCAATGGCAATAGGCTATTATCATTCATTCTCATATAGCTGGGCCTGCAAAACAGCTTTAAGCACAGTGCAAATACCTTTCAGTGTCCCTACAGCCTTATTATTCTCAGTTCATTCACAATTATAACAGTTATGCCTGTTGTCGGCTTGTAGTCTATTATCATTCATCTCATTTTGCATTTTCCCCTTAATAACAACGATTCTCAATGGGTTTTCAATTTCATTTTTTTCCAGATTGAACACAATAATTCATATAATACTGACTCATAATAATTGAACGCAATAATTCAGATAATACTGACTCACAATAACACACAATAATTCTATTTTTAACATTTACATCTGTAAAGGCACAGGCTTGTATTGTCAGATAGTATTCACTTACTCATTTTAGTGGGATGGCTGGGCCTGTTTCTTTGAACAAAGCAGCTGTATTCTTAGTTTTAAGCTGGAGACTGCAACACGAAGATCATCCTCAACTCCAATGAGCCGTGATCTGTATTTGTTCTTGATAAATGTCAGTGAGGAAAAGGTCTTCTCACAAAGGTATGTAGATCCAAATGGAATAAGTGTATCAATTGCAGCCTTTGATAGTCCTGGGTATTCTGCGGCCACTGACAGCCAGAATTCCTCCAGTGTGGATGAGGCAAAAGTGGTCTTTAATGTGCGGTCAGAGGAGAGGTCCAAGAGCACATCCTCAAGCTCCGATGACAGGTGTTGGGCAGATGAGGTGATGAAAGGCTGGCGTATCCAGTCGTTTCTCTCTGGGGTGTCGTCTTTTGGGAAGTACCTATTGAAGTGGCCAAGCAGGCTTCTGAGGTGAGTAGCAATAAGTCCTTTTATTGTTTGGATGCTTATGTCAAATTTGTCCATGAAGTCCTCAAGCTCAGGGAACATTTCCACACTGCCTTCTTCGACTCGCGCTGCCCACCGCTCAAGCTTCTTAGTAAACGCTGTAACCTTGTCAGAAAGCATGAGGACATTGGTGTTTGGGCCTTGGAGAGACAAGTTTAGACTGTTCAGTTTATCAAATATGCCTGCCAGATATGCAAGGCCAGTAACCCATGTGGGGTCGGTCAGGTGGTCAGCGAGGGGGGAGCCGCAATCTGAGATGAAAATGCGAACCTCCTCACGCAGTTCAAACAGTCTGGTTAAAACTTTCCCCCGTGATAGCCATCTAACCTCTGTGTAAAATAGTAGAGATTCGTGTTCCGATCCCATTTCCTGGCAGAGAGTGGCAAACAGTCTGGTATTCACCAGACGGGATTTGATGAAGTTCACCACTTTAATTTCTGTTTGGAGAACATTGCGGAGTTGTGGCTCGAGGTTCTTGCTGGCGAGGGCCTCTCTGTGAATAATGCAATGAGTGAATTTGACATGCGGCCCCACTTCTAAAACTTCAGCTTTCAGTCCCCTTCTTGTCCCCTGCATGGTGCCAGCTCCATCTGTACACACAGAGATGCAGTTTTCCCAACTTAGCTCCTCCTCGCGCATTTTACTGTCCAGTTTGTTTAAAATGTCACGACCAGTGCAAGTTCCTTCAAGTGTCCAGCAAAACAACATATCCTCGTACATTTTCCCCTCGTAGCTGTATCTTGCAAAAACAAGTAACTGTGCATCACTGGAAACATCCGTTGTTTCGTCAATTTGGAGGGAAAATCTTCCACTTTTCTTCACTCGATCAATGAGCTGCTCTTTAATGTCATTGGCCATTTCACCAATGCGCCTCGCCATTGTGTCATTAGACAGTGGAGTTGTCTCAAGTGTGCTTGCTATTTTTTCACTATGCATAGCTCTGGTCATTGCAATCACTGCTGGGCAGATCAGGCTCTCTGCAATAGTATGGGGCTTTTTGGATTGAGCAACCAGGTATACCACTTCATATGAAGCCAACAGGGCTTTGACAGGGATTGTAGAGTGCTCACGTGCAGCCGTCTTTTGGCTCTGTAGTTCTCCCTTCTTACGACGAAAAAAATCTCATGGTTTGTCAATGTCGGATGGGTGTTTGGTTTGTAAATGTCTCTTCAATTTCACTGGTTTCAAGCTTTCGTGAGCAAGCACTTCTGAACACAGAACACACTGTGGATATTCCACTTCATTTTTGGCTAGGCATGTGAATCCGTACTGCAGAAAGTCAGTCTGATATTTCCGACGCTTGTTGGAGGCCAAATCTGCCGCCGGCGCCTTACGTTTTTCAGTTGAACTTGCAACAGTTGGCCCACCTTCACATGTGTCGTCTTGGTCCGCATCGTGAGCTGGCAGACGTTTTTTGACAAGCCACCGATCCATATTCAGCCACATTGCAGTATTTAGCTCGCGCTAACATTGACTTTCACCACCCGTCCCTGTCCCTCCCTGTTTCTCACACACACACACACACACACACACACACACACACACACACACACACACACACACACACACACACACACACACACACACACACACACACACACACACACACACACGCTGCTCAAATCTGTTTCATAATGCCTCCATTATAACATTGGTATGGGAGATTTAATTGAAAAATCATTTTCAAAAAAAATTTATGAATTTCTTTATTATATATTTGTTTGTTTATTTGTTTTTACAACCTTCCCGCGACCCCCGAAAACAATCTCGCGACCCCCAGGTTGAAAACCTGGGCTCTAAGTGACCCATGACCTTTCAGAGTTGTCCGAGAGTCACGACCTAAATTCCGGGTGTTCGGTGGGAGACGACTCCACTGCTCCACCTAGTGGTCGTTTATCACCACCAAACCCCGGCCCACAACAATATCGTATTGGCTGGTTTAAAATCCTGAGTGGAGGACGCAGTTTAACTCACCTTCGTGCAATGGAGGCCACATTCATCAGGTCAACCAATCCTATTCTTTGTAGACAGAAATAATGTGTCCGAACTTTATATATATTTTTAATATGATGGCTTGACTGTGTGACAACTCCACCACAGTCAGTTCAGTAATCATGAACCCCCACCAACTAGCCCTCAGCAAATTAGCAATATGTTTCTGCTGGGACTTTGGTGATTTATCTCCATACTCATTATTCATGATGGTTCATCTCTGCCTAATCATTATTCATGATGCTCTGTGGTTCCACCAATCAGGTAATCCCGTCCTTTTTTTTCTCTCAACCAATCAATGTTGAGGACATTACATTGAATCTTTATAAACGAGAGTTTGGTGCTTCTTCTTCATCTGCTTGCGGTTTTATCCTGAGAAGTGAAAGTCAAAAAGCTTTGATAATTTCTATTTTATTGAAATGCATCTTTAAATTTTGTTGTACTAATAAAATTAATTTGAAATAAAATAAAGATTTTAAAGGTTACAGAAAAAATTTCGGAAGTTTACCGCCGTTGATGCGGCGTCTTCTAAACCACCTTATTTAACATGTTACAGTGGTTCTCCGTGCCTATTGTTTGTGTCCTTTATGACGTCCATAAAAACATGAAGTTTTCTGTTTATGATGTTCAATTTTGTTTGACTGGCAGACAGAGTAAAAATATTTATCACTCTTCTCTGCACATGTTCGATTGGGAAAAATTCAGTCAGAGGCAAAGTACTGTGAAACTACAGGCTCGTTTGGTGATTAATGTTCAAACAAGAAAAAGAGCAATGGGAGATCACAGACCCTTATCGGGACTTGTTTTGTTGGTGTATTCTAGAGAAGACTATTTTTTAAAGGTTTTCGGGTAAATCTAACATGGCTGCCAAATCATGTGACCTCTGACATCATAGGTGGGAATGTTTTATTCCTCATGAGATAGGCGGTCATGGCTGTAAAGTTTCACCTCAATATGTTCCAGCCATTTGAGATAGGAATTAGATTTTAAAAAATATGGCTGCTGAAGCGTCTGACCGATGACCATTTTTTTTTTTGTCAACCAATATATCCCAAGATCTTCTCTCTTCTTCTTCTTTCGGCTGCTCCTGTCAGGGGTCGCCACAGCGAATCATCCGTTATGATCCGCATAATGATTTGGCACAGGTTTTACGCCGGATGCCCTTCCTGACGCAACCCTGGTCGCCTCTTACGACACAGGGATCTGGTACACCTATTCTAACCGGGGCATACACCGGCCCAGTATACTGGTACTCACTTTGCCGACCTCGGAAGGATGACAGGCTGAGTCAACCTCCTGGTGTATTAATTCAGTGGCCCAACGGGGCTTGAACTCAGGAACTTTTGGATCTCAAGCCACTGCCCTAACCACTGTTAGTCCGGGAGCCAACCGATCAAAATTAAAAAAAAATTGCCCGGTCTGCTATAAAATTTTTGTGTTGATTTTCATAAAGAGACACCCTTTGAGTATATGAAAACCAATGTTGGCAATGGTGAAACTCTTGCGCAACAACACAGTCAACACTTTTGCGAGCCCCCTCTGATAACAAAATGTTGGCAAAAGCGAAGATGTAGGATGGGGGTAGGGGTAATTCATATTGTCCTAAAATCATAACCACTAAACCTATATACACAAATGACCCCTCATATTAAAGAGGAGTTCATTTCCTATATCACAATTGGTGTAGATTTAACCTACCTTCAATTGACAAGGTTATATGTCAAACAACAAAAGATTTATGTAACTCAGAAATGCTTGACTATCAATGGGGTCAGGAACAAGAACATACTTTTACATGCCATGGTTTTAAGGAAGATAAAATTAGAAATGGATTAACACAATATTGTGACATGAAACATCCTCTTCAGAGGAAGAGTCACTCTCTGAAACAACTCCACCACATGAACCTCTCTGACCAAGGCATATGCATGTCACTCAGCAAGGCACAGCAGCCTTTTTGCATGAACATCGTTTCAGACATTTGGATAATTTGCACATGCAAGACACCGTTTTGTCTATGTTTGGCTTGGCTGGCTTAGACATGAGAATTGGGACCAGTTTTCCATTGATAAGGGTTCTGCCAAATGTTGTGGCTGGGGGAAGTGCTCGGTCACTGAGATGTGCACGTCTATACAGAAGCAATTGATACAATGCTCTTAAAACAAGGAAGTAAAATGCATCTTCTGTTGCTGGCAGTGACCTAAGGTCTAATTTTGAAGAGACAAACATATGCTGCCTGAGGGTATCCAAACAGCTGAACCCTTTTTTGGCCATGCAGAGCAGTCCAGTATACTCTGGCCTCATCAATGACACATTCTGTTGCTGCCATTTCACTACCTCTTCCAAAATCAACAAAGTGGGGAAGGTTTCCTATCACCCCCACAGACACCGGTGCCGCTCTTCTTTCAACAGGAGCACAGGCATCATCCCAACTGACTGGAAGAGGGGCCTTGTTGTCCCTCTCTGGAAAGGGAAGGGTGATCGCCAAGACTGCAAAAACTACCGAGGGGTGACGCTGCTCTCAGTGCCGGGCAAGGTCTTTGCTCGGATAATTCTTGATAGGGTTTGCCACCATCTGCTTGAGCACCAGCGTCCAGAGCAGTCAGGCTTTACACCAAAGAGGTCAACGATTGACCGTATCCTTGCACTTCGTGTCCTCACCGAACACAGACGAGAGTTTCGGCAGGGGCTGCTTGCAGCCTATGTTGATCTCTGTAAAGCGTTCGATTCAGTGAATCGGGATGTCCTCTGGAGGATTCTTGGTCTTCGTGGGGTGCCACCGAAACTGATCGATCTGATGTCTGAACTCTACTCTGGTACTGAGAGTGCTGTGAAGTGTGGTGGTACCATCTCTGACTTATTTCCAGTTGTTACTGGAGTTCGTCAGGGATGTGTACTTGCCCCCACACTTTTCAGCACTTGTATGGACTGGATTCTAGGGAGGATGTCGGAGAGATCAAGTTGCGGTGCATCGTTTGGCAATGTCAAGATCTCAGACCTTGATTTTGCAGATGATGCAGTCATCTTTGCGGAGACTTTTAGACATCCTCTTGGGGGCCCTCGAGGTGCTGAATGAGGAGTCGAGCCATTGGGATTACGGATTTCTTGGGTCAAAACTAAGATCCAGGCTTTCGGTGACATCTTGGATGCTGCTGTCCTGTCTGTGTCTGTTTGTGGTGAGGATGTTGAGGTCGTGGAGAGATTCACTTACCTTGGCAGTGATATTCATGTCTCCGCAGGTTGTGAGCCGGAGGTCAATAGACGTCTGGGTCGGGCCTGGGGAGTCATGGATTCACTGGATCATGGGGTGTGGCGCTGCCGGTACCTGTGCGGGAGGACGAAAGTCTGAGTCTTCAGGTCCTTGGTACTTCCAGTCTTGCTCTATGGGTGCAAGACTTGGACTTTGACCAAGGATCTGAGACGGAGACTTAATTCCTTTGGTACCAGGTCTCTTCGGAGAATCCTTGGCTATCGCTGGTCGGATTTTGTGTCCAACGAGCGGTTGCTGAGAGAGACTCGGATGAGATTTGTTACCTGCATAGTCCGTCAAGGAGATGGGGATGGGCCTGGCATCTGCCTGGGGGATGGCCAGACGGAGGCCCCTGGAGTACCGGCGGAAAGTGGACGCAGCGACGCGCTGTTCTGGCACATGCTCCCATACCTGACCTGACCTCTTCTTTTCCCCTTCTGAATGGGTAGCTCACTGTGTCACATCCACACAACACATATGTGCACAGAAGTGTAGCTGCGACATCAAGAGGATTTTCTGGTACTTCTTGCTCAACACTTCTACCAGCTCATGAATAGGTAGGTATTGATTCTGCCGTTGTATCCAGAGTTCTTGCAATGTGTTCAAGCAGCAGAAGTGATATATACACAGCATAATTATGTCTGTATCTGTTGCATGCACAACAGCTCGATGGTGATCAAGATATTCCACACAATACGCAAGATGAGCAATAATCCTTGTGTCTGCCTCTTCATGTTCTTCACAAGGTAAGTCCAGAACTGAACTTGATGCTGATGTGATGGAAAGAGTGTGACCTTTGTTTTCCATCATACTACCAAGAATGATGGTCACTCCATCCGGAATAGCTTCAGGACTCTCACAAAGGGAAGTGCCAATGAAGTTCTGAAGATTTCCTTTATTTCTTGGATTCTTCATGAATAAATTCCAGTCCGGAATTTCTAGACTCTTGGATGGTGAGAATTGTCTTGCCTGGTCTGTCTGGTTTCTCCTCTGCTGCTCATCACCCTTCAAAGTATGGCTATCATCAAAATCATACTGATCACCAATGATGTTGACACAGTTGCACATTTCAGGTTTCAACTGCAGGATACACCTGCTTGCGAAGATACAGCTGGGGAAGTTCACCAAATGTTTTCGCACCCATTTTTTGGTATTTATTTACAAATGCCATTGTGTCTACCAGATAAACTGTGTATAGGTCACTCTGTGGTAATGATGGCAGCTGTAAAACAACATCCTGCTCAGCTTCAGCAATTAGCACTGCCACGAAATCAGACTCGTTGCCTTTGCGCATTACAACCCCTGTGCTAAGCGTGGATCAACCTCAAACAGGGATGATGGATAGTCTGTCCACTCATGGGAAAATGCAATCTGTCTTGTGACTGGGTCGGCATCTCGATAGAAACACAGCACACGTGTAGTTGCAGTCTCATCTTGATAGATCCTGATTAAACTCTGTTTCCTTGATGGTTTTGATTTCTTCTGTGAGGAGAAAGTTACCAGCTTCAGTGGTTCAATCTTAATAGAGACCACCTCTTCTGCTTTCATAATGGCTTCCATGCCCTTAGCTTGAGCATGGACCAAGTCTTTTGAAGCATCCTTCTCACCAGTTGCTCTATTGAGCAGATCCACTTGGTTGTTACACTGGAATGGGTTTATCATCTGCTGGCATATCACTTTCTTGATCTCCTCAACATGCATATGTTCTTCTGTTGCCTGCTTCTGTGTTTCTCCATGATGAGTAGATTCCTGTTGGCCTAGATTAGCCATAGACTTTATGTTCTCTGATACAGCTGTGAGAAATGGTGCTGTTTTCACATATTTATCTCGAGCAGCTGGTGCCTGAGATATGCGTTTGAACAGAGATGTCTTCCCTTCATTGTTGTATGTCTGCTCCAGGGCCATGTCACTCCAAACACCATTGAATTTTCCTTTGGAAGAGTGAACTGTGAAGTACCCAACCTGGATCCAGCAAACCTTAACCGAACTGTGTTCAATAGAGTAAGAGGATTTTGGGGGTAGGGGTAACTTTGGTTGACAAAAATGTTAATTTTCTCTTTAAAAATTGATAGAACTCAATCAAATTTGCTGTTTTAATTAGCCATGGATACCATGTTCATATCACATTAAGAGAAATTAGTATTCTAATGCAGCATCTGCCTATGATAAGAAAAGTTCTAAAGGCCATCTTCAAAAAACGTTATTTTAAGGCATTTTTCACAAAATTATGTACTTTTACGAGGTTTACTTTCACAAAGGCAATTTTTTTTTGTCATTTTACAATGCACTGATTGAATTCTTACATTTAGTTCACATTTATTTTTCATGAATGTGATTTTTTAATTTTTTTAGAAATTTTATTGACAATTGCTGTTTTATCAAATTTTTCAAATCTTCCTCAAACAAAAACGGCCGCCAAAATTTTTCGCAAGAGCTTATGAATTGCCAACATTGGTTTTCATGAACTGCAAACATATATCTAAACATCCTGGGGGTGTAAAATTTTATAGCAGAGGCTGTAAGGTCCAACCCTAAAACAGCCTCGTACACAGGTTGGCTCCCGGACTATGTGCCAACACCAGGATATACAATATATCCCAAGATGACCAACAAAAAATTTCATACTGATCGGATGTAGCGTTCTACGTATGCAATTATGACGTCATAAAAACGTTTTCCCTTTTTTCAACATGGCTGTCACACCACGTGACCAATTACATCATACGCATCATTAAAACATTCTACATGAGTAGCTGCTCATCTGGTGAAAATTTCTCATCAATTCGACAAGTGGGTGCAGAAAGAAAAAAACAACCATACTCATGCTCTGTGCAGACAAACAAAGACAGACAAACAAACCCAAATGCAATACCCTCACCTTTGGCGAGGGGTAAATATAACTTGTTACAGCCATTTTTCCCTGCTGAGCAGGGGTTAGCTTTTTTGTGGGCTCCATGCAATCATGGTTCCCTTCTTGAGGCAATGTTTTTATGGCCGGATGCCCTTCTTGACGCCAACCCTGGTCGCCTCTTATGACATACAGGGATATGGTATACCTATTCTAACCGGGGCATACACCGGGACCAGTACACTGGTACTCATTTCGCCGACCTCGGAAGGATGACAGGCTGAGTCAACCCCCTGGTATTAATTCAGTGGAAAACGGGAATCAAACTCAGGACCCTAGGATCTCAAGCCAGCCACCCTAACCACAAAGCCAACACCAGGCTAACGAGGGTAAATATAACATTCAATTAAAATTAATTGTTCCTCGATCATAAATTGAAGTTTGTAGACAGACTGATACAGACAAAGTGTACCAATTGCTTAATCCCGCTTTTCTCTTCGCGTGGTAAAAAAAAAAGGAAAAAAAAGTACTATTCATTTATTATTTCCTCCATATTGTCATAATAAAGGCTTGTTGAAAATGTAATGACAAAAAAAGCTCAACTGGTAAAAAAAAACGTTATGCCCTGGACAGACAGACAAACACACACACCCCTACCTCCCATGGTGCGTGGACTGGCTAACGAACAAATACATTGATTTTGACATTGGCTGTTGTATTTATTTCAATGGTAACTAGAACTACGTTGTCGATGGCACACCATCGCATATTCCCGTGCGCACTGCTTTGACCCATTAACGCAAGGTGAAATTTTATCTTGCAAAATGGATTGACTATTCTTTTCTATTTGATGTGCTTTATGACCAAAGACTTGCTATGTTTACGAAATCAGAAGTCATTGCAAGCATGTCAACATTTCATGAAACATTAATTTAACACTGTCCAGCAATATAGAACTGTGCATCAATTTAATCATAGGAATGAACTGTGTATAATATAAATTATAATTATTCATAATCAATTAGATAAATACAGTAAAACATGTGACTGTCTGTCACTCATGGGGGCCACATAAGTAAGTTCTTCAGAAAAGAATTTACCATGTACAATGGTAAATACACTTAAAAAAAAAAAAATCAGCCCCCATGACCCCACCTCCTCTGGCTCGGCCCCTAGGGGTCATATCAAAAATCCGACAGTGTTGTGCACTTCCCCATACATATATCTACTATGTCCCAGTTTCAAGTTCCTATCTCAAACGGCATAGGAGGAGCGATTTTGACCCCCTATCTGCAAAGCACCCCCTACCCCCCAAGCACCCTCTGATCATCATGTGTTTAAAAAAATATGTTGTTAAATGTGTAACTCATGAATATGTTTGATTTAGAAGTGATGACAATTTTTTTTTAAATCAACCCCCATGACCCCAAACCCCTCTGGCCCAACCCCAAGGGGTCATATCAAAAATCCGAAAGTGTTGTGCACTTCCCCAAACATATATCTACTATGTCCCAAAGTTTCAAGTTCCTATTTCAAACGGTGTAGGAGTTGTTACAGGGTAAGACAGATGGACATACGGACGGACGGACGGACGGCGGAGACAATCACAACACAATAGTCCCGCTTTTCTTCGAAAGCGTGGGAATAATAACATGGTGCAAATGGAAATTTTTATTTGAAATAAAAGCAAAATAAACACCACTGTGAAATAAAAATTATGTAATTACAGAAATTTACACTTTACGATGCAAAACAGGTTGCCATGGGAAAAGCTTTGATAACAAAGGATGACAAAACGAAGTTATTGAAGGATCAGAAAGGTGACTTCGAGCGACTCATTAAACCGTTTGTTAGTGTCTCGATTAAAAACACCGCACGAGACAAAATAAAATGTACAATCGTTGTAAACAAATGAAAATAGGAGATACATGCGTAACATGCTCATGGTTGTAGACAGGAAGAGGGGACTTGAGACTCGCGTTCTTGCATCAGATTTTGTCTCCATTGCCTAAAGGAAAGAAAATACACTTTGAGGCTGCTTTGGGACTTCGTGTCGAGGACGCTTCACACACGTCGTGGTCACAGGAGGTGAGCTGGGCTTCGTCTGTTTGGACGAGAAGAAATGATGAAGAGACAGGATTTCATTTTCACATTTCAAGAGCAAAGTGTTTTCAGGATGAATAGACGAAAAAAAAAAAGTGTCCCAATCTTAAAAAAGGAGTCGAAACAGAAACATATTCAGGATTTGATAGAGTAGTGTGTGTGTGTGTGTGTGTGTGTGTGTGTGTGTGTGTGTGTGTGTGTGTGTGTGTGTGTGTGTGTGTGTGTGTGTGTGTGTGTGTGTGTGTGTGTGTGTGTGTGTGTGTGTGTGTGTGTGTGTGTGTACACACTTCTCTCTGTGCATATGCCAGGAAGTGTAAGGAAAACAGAGGATGATGGTTTTAACCAACAATGGAAGGAAGAGGGGAACAAACAAAATCAGAGGAGATTGTTTTATATGAATGTGTTAATGACAGGAGGAAATATTTTTAAACGGATGCAGTGTCGGAAGGGAAGATTAAATGAGACCAACAACTTTGAATCATAAAAAGATGTTTGCTTCAGAGAAAGTATTGAAAATAAATAAATAAATAAACAAACAATAAATCACAAGCTCACACGGACGCACGCGCGCGCACAATCTGAGCTATCTATTTATCTGTCACATATGTATCAATTTCCATAAACAGAAGAAAAAAAAAATCAACACCATCCGACATGTCTTTCAACACCTACTCCATTGGAATGGAATGCATGATTACATCATGATAGCGTTTCCTCAAACATTGTGCCGGAGATTTTGATATTTTCTTTTTTAATCTCTGCAAAACTGAAAAACACTCACTTACACCATGACACTTGTCAAGTCAGATCCACAAGATAATGCAGGCAAATCCCAAACACTGCATTTTTGAGCAATTATCAATCTATGCAAGACTATATTGTGTGTCAAGATCATATTATTGTGAGTTTCGGATGCATTGTCAATACCGGACATCCGACACTCTTCGTTGAGGCCTCACCAAAGATCGTTTGTTTGCAACTTTCTCTCGCTTTTCCACCTTTGGATCAGGAGACAGGGCCTGGAACACAAAACTGCGCCGATTGTTGGTGTGAGCTGTTCCCGGTGGGGGTTCACAATTACTGGCCACCCCAGCTAATCTCTGCAGCTCTTCTTTAGGCTGTGCAAGCAATGATCCGAGCTGCACCTGCAAATGAGGAAGGAAGAAAGAGGACAAGGAAAGGGGGTTGGAGGGTGAAAGCGTTTCATGATTTTGGAGTTAAATAAAACCCTTTTACCTCAATAACACTGATATTACCAAATCATACAGGTAATACATCTTGGAATACTATCAGCTGGAAAGGCACTTCAATGTTAATATATTTTACTCCTTGTTCAAAATGTATTTTCATTCATTATTTTACGAGGCAAAGAGGTTGCCATGGAAATGCTTTGAATCATAAAACCAAAATAAAAATGTTGATGAGAATTACTCATGCCACGACCACAGACCAAGCACGTGAGTATTGCGATGTGGTCTGTTATTACTTGGCAAAAATTTTTTTTTGTCAAGTATCGTATTTTTTGGTGTATAAACCGCACTTTTATATCGGCAAAAAAAAGTAAAAGTTGGGGGTGCGGTTAATACAGGGGTATAGAAAAAAATATCAGTCTTAAAAACGATCAATGCTGAATTTCAATTATATTCCAAATGAACACTTTTGTGGAAGACGGAACTGCTGTTAAGCTCAATTCTACTGTTTGTATTATGAAAATTGGTTCAGGTTAAGAGTTTGCTCAACATTTTATTAACCATGTGCGAAAATTAAATGTCATGCTCGGAAACGCCTGAAGACACCCGGAGTTTATGAGCGTGGCGTAGAAAGAGCCTTGCGGCTCTAAAAATGCCATTAAACACAAAAGAAGAAGAACACCTGGTCTCATCAAAAGAAGAATTATTCACAATAGCGAGAGTCCAAGAACGGAGCACCCACCTCCAATATGCTTGCATGGCAAGCTTCCCTCGTATGTCATGTTCTAGAGGAAGACACTGTCCAAAGACAAGTTTCCAGTCGGCATCATTGTTCGTGCGCAGCAGAAGAGGTGGAAGACGAGGGACTTGTAGTGGTGACTATCTTTTTGCTTGCATCATTTTCTAAATGAACATCCAGTGCAGGCAGAATTAATCCACCAAGATTGTTCTTTACATGCTGATGCGATGCAAGCAAATGCTGGATAGCAGGGCGTGGTTTAAAACTAGGAACAACCAATGACCCCGAGTACTTGTCGAGAAGTCCAGGAAATGGATTTAAAAGGAATAAGAATAATCTCACGGAGAGCGAGGACCCACGTGGGACGGTGAAGCTTTAAGAAGTACTAGTGATGCTCGGTTATTTTGACTTCCTTTGGTTCTCTTTGTTCTTCCTGGTTCCCTTCGTTTTTCCTCGTTTCTATCAGTGGTTCCTAACTTGCTTCCTGCGGATTACTCGCGCCGACCAGACGAACTTTCTTACTTCACAGGCCTTTGTATTAGACCCAGCTTTCGAGGAACATGAGCTGCATCTGGGTGGAATCACCACAGACAGACTTTCCTATTTCCTGGACTTGGTATTCTCATCAGTTGAAAATCAACATTTTGTGATGTGTTTTCCGCCGGGATTTTCGACCTGGATTCCGAGTAGCATTGGCCACATGCATCTTGGTTGAACCTTCACCATTACTCCCGTCACCACATTTGCTGAGCACAATGAAGACTAGGAGACTGCCGGCGTTCATCGGAAGGATGAAAAAGGTCGATTCCGATGATCTGCGGCCAAATCATCAAGGTGTGGATATCATCAAGCGAGCATTTGTGAAATGCTGCATCTCCAACAACATGGACGGCACAGAGGAGACATTATTTGGGAGAAGGAAGCTGCAAATGACAGTGACAGCGACACAGTCCGACACTCCACAGGTTTTGTGATGCGATCGGCGGGTAAATCGAAACATGTGGAGTGTGACGAGCACTCCCCCGATCTCCATTTGACATAGTCCTACACTCCACCTGGGGAGTGCTCGTCACACTCCACGTTTCAATTTACCTGCCAATCACATCATGTGCCTTCTGGTTGAATGGTTTGCATTTGCGGGAACAATCGTCTGGGTGGCAGACGAAAGGTTGTTCTTTGCGGATAATGCGGTTTTACCGTGTGAGACAATCCGTGGCAATGTTCACCATAAGTCAGGAGGGGCATGTCTATATACATATATATATATATATATATATATATATATATATATATATATATATATATATATATATATATATATATATATATATATATATATATATATATATATATATATATATATATATATATATATATATATATATATATATATATATATATATATATATATATTGTTGTGGTTACCAGATTCGCAAACCACCATTCAGGTCCCTTAGGTGAGGTATCTCGGTAAGTGCATGTGTAGTTAGGCCCAAACCCGTTGTCTAGTGGGAATACATGTCATTTATACGTGCTGCGACTCTTCAGGATAGCCGTTTTTTCTTTTACTATCTTTATTTTGGACCAATCGCCACCATCACAACCACAACATCAACCACCAACCACAACGCCGCTTCACCACAACCGCCATGACCTTTACCGTCACAACTCGCCACCATCGCATCACCGTCATCTCGCGCCACTCATGGGCACCGATGCTGGACTCGTGTAGGGCGCACGTTGAACAGCGTGTACAAAATCACGGATTTTCTGCTTCAAAAACGGATCGAAAACGACACACGCCCACTTTTTGCCGTCCAATCGGTGAGCGAGGGGCGACTGGCTCCCGCCCCCAGGGCGATCGATATATGCAAATTTGTGGATCAAAAGCCTTCACGCCCACTTTTTGTCGGGCCAATGGGGAGCGAGTTGAAAGGTCAAAGGGAGGGGGTCAAAGGCGAAGTTACGGGGGATAAAAAGGGCGGTGTTCGACAGAAAAAGGGGGAGTAAGAAGTCGGAACGAGGAAGAAAGGAGAGTAAGTAGTCGGAACGAGGAAGAAGGGAGTCGTAAAGGTCGGAACGAGGCGAAGGAGAGTCGGAACGGAGGGGACGAGCTGTGGAGGCGGCGAGTCGGACGAAGGGTGCTCGCGCCGTGCAAGGAGCTGCGCGCCCGAGGGAGGCCGGCAGCGCGACCTGGCCGAGGTGGGAGACGCTCGTCGCACATAATAAAGATCCTCTATACCCCGAGCATCAGCAACCCCCTCCTGTTTCCCCCCCCGCGCTGAGATAGTGCGACCAAGGGGGCCCGTTCCCACCCCCTGCCAGGCACTGTCCACGAGGCCCGCGGGTTGCGGGGCCATCGCGCTCCGCGTCTCATCACCAGACGGGTAGGCCCGACCAGGTCTCGGCCCCAGGCCTACCTCATTCTTGAGGGTATTTTCTTTCCTTGGTTTTGGGTATGTGTTGTCGGCGCCGTCTGTGAAGTAGAATTGTATAAGTGTTGCCGTGTGCTCGGTAGTCGGTATTAGCTCTGCACTGTGTTTTCACTTTTATATTTGCTTTTTGTGTAAATGGAATTGTGTTTTCTTTTTTGTGTGCATTTGGTGGAATTGTATTTGTGTGCTTTCCGTTCGTCGAGAATAAACGTGCTTTATTGTTGAACTGTTTCCCGCTTCGCTTCGTCTTTTCCTCCATTGAATCCCCATCTTGCTTCACGTAAAGGGTTGGTAGTGGGCTGAATACGCCCGATAATTAATCGAACCGTCGAGGTCGACGATAACACCGCTCGGTTATTCTGATAGTACGGAACGGGTCGCTTAAGTGGCCCGTGTCCGAAGTCGACCTGCGGCGAGGTGCGACGCCCGGTCTACCCTCCGCGTGGGTACTTAGGTAGTTCGAATTTGGCAAGCAACCCTATCCCACGCGGGGGCTGATTGGCTCGATCGCGGTGAGATCGAAAGGTCCACCCGTGACTGGTTCCCGGCGTTAGTCCGAGAGGGTCACGACTGGATTGTCCGTCCGGTGGGCGACGTGCCGCGATTCGAGTTACGTGGCCGTCGCACGCCGGCGGGCGCGAAAACCGCAACACTGGTGTCAGAAGTGGGATACAAATTCATCGCCCTCCTCGCGGCACTGGTATCGGAGAACAGGAAAACAGGCTCTCCTGTCTCCGGCTAAATTCACGGGAATCGGTCCAGGGGTGAGAGAAGCGACCCCCGATTCCCTCCAAATTACGAGCGAGCTAAATTAACCCTTCACGAGAAGCAAGATGGCGTCTCAAGGCGAGCGGGAGCCGGGGGTATAAGAAATGTATATGTGTAGTAATGTAGAATCCATGGTCCAGGATGGAATCCCCGAGCAGGAAATGTTGATTGTGCAGGAACACGGACTCGCCCAACTGAACCCAGGGCCCGAGGTGGGTGCGGCCGCGGTGTATGACACCTTCCCCCCCCTCTCCACCAAAACCCTTGCTAAAACGGTTCAGCTGAGTGCATCCAACATGGCCCAGCTTATAGCCATGCTGGCGGCAATGAACGAAAAGATGAATGCGAAAATGATCGAAAAAATGGATGCAAACACAAATGAAATGAAAAACGAAATGAAAGGCATGAACGAAAAGATGGATGCGAATGCACAACAAATAATCGAAAAGATGGATACAAACGCAAATGAAATTATAAACGAAATGAAAGGCATGAACAAGCACATGAAGGAAGAAACGAAAAAGCTGCGGGGTGAGACGCAGAACATGGGCCGATGCCTGCAGGCGGGCATGAAGGCCGGGACCAGGGAGCTGGGAATGGCGACTCCACGTGTGGGAGCAAACGAGCTGGGTGGGGGTGCAACGGCTGACAGGCCCGCGGTGGAGGCGGGTGAAAAAATAATTCGTGGAACGTGTTGGGCGAGGGTCGTGACGATGACCGAAAGGGAAAAATTAAATGGGGAGACCAAAACGTGTGAGACGAGACACGAGGTGACGACAACGGAAATAATAGTTGAGACGAGGGAGGTAAAGGGTGAAGAGTTGGCAGAGACACGGGAGACAGAAAAAATAGAGGGAAGACTACACGATGAAGACGGGGTAAGTGACGCACACGCACACACGGAGGTAGTGGAGGATAATGGGGGTGAGCTCGCGGAGCGTGTAGGGACCCGGTGCGAGCAGCGGGATGGCCTCCTCCAGGAACGAGGGGAGGGAGTATGCCCCCTTGAGGCGAGTCACGACCAGGTGAGTTCGGTCGTGCTTTGCGAGGTTGAGGGGACGAGTGCTGTGGACAGGTGCACGGAGAGCTTGGGGGGTATGGAGGCCCCGGAGACCCTTGTGGGGACACAAATCCCCAGTGTGGTTGTCCCTGTGTGTGTGGTGCAAGGTGTGAGTGCGTCCCCGTGTGTGGAAGCGACCCCGTGTGTGAGTGGTGTGGTGGCGATGGTGCCGGAGTACGTGCTTCCCAGCACGCCGTGTGTGGATGAGGCACCGTGTGAGGTGAGTACATGGTGTGTGAGTGAAACGGCCTGTATGGATGAGGCACCGCGGGTTAGTGCCCCCGCGTGTGTGGGTGAGGAACCGTGTGTGGATGAGGCACGGTGTGTGGATGAGGCACAGCGGTTGAGTGCCCCCGCGTGTGTGAGTGAGGCACGAGTGAATGGAGCACCACGTGTGAGTGGTATGGGTTATGCAAGGGAGACCGTGTGTGTGAGAGAGCGGTATGAGAGGGAGATGTCGGTTGGCATGCGGGAGCACGCAGCCGCGTCTCCCGGTGTGAGTTTAATGGTGTGGACTGTGTGCGTCGTAACACGCAGGTATGCGTGTGTGGAATGGAGACGACGAAGGCGACAGAAGAAAGAAAGCCGAGTAGCGGCTGTAGTTGTTTCGAGGACCGTGCCGGGTTCGCCCAGCAGTGAGCACGCGGTTCGTGCTGTGCAACGCACGAGACCACCACGTGCTCGCTTGCGAGAGTGAAGTCCCGGTCCGGAAACGCACGCGGTGGATTTGCCGATCCCGCGGACGGACAAAGTTTAGGCAGGTAAATGGATTTGGACCGGACGGGTTCTCCACGCGATCGTGTGTGTTAAGCTCCAACGGGCAAAGCACATGTGTTCGCGTGGGGAACCCCTCGAGACGTGTGGCTTGTGTTTTTTTTATGCGCACGGTGACGTCATGGCTGCACGTGGGGTTGGAATTCGGCAGGAGGGGTATCTCTGCCGGATGGTAGCGTCCAAGGAGGGACGAGGAACACGTGCAGCTGCATGACGTCACGGACAGGTGCAAAGTGCGCGAGCTCTGAGTTGCCGCGCAGGTGCTGCGCATGGGAAAAAAAAAAAAGGAAAGCCAAGCCTCACTTTCGGGTGCAAAGGATTCCTGGGCAAGGGGTGAAAGACCCCCTTACCTGGGCACAGGATGAAAACTAGTTAGGGGGAAGGGTTAGCTTAGCTAGACCGACTTCATGGGGCAGGGGTAAGTCCTCATGGAGTCCGTGGAATGGATTAGTTAGAGGGATTGTAGCCAGATTTAGGTTGGGAAATAAAATGATTGATTTGGAGACAGTGACAGACAGTGAATGTGTAGAGTTGACGTAGTTTAGCTACGTAGGTTAAAAGGAACGTGCTACTAGTTTAAGGGACGACGTGGGAGCACCAGTTAGTTAGGGGATGTAGTTAGAAGGATGGCAGAGTTCAGCGGTGAGTGGGTTGAAGAGTTGTGGGTTGTGAGGTGAGTACGCGTACATGTTGAGTGAGTGAGGCCAGCGGGTCTGTGTGTGTGGAGCGATTGGGGAATGCATGGTGCGATGAGTGATTGGGGGGAGGAGTGACTCCCGCCCAAGGGACCCCGGGGTCAGAGTAAAGTGAGTTAGCTGGGTTAGTCAAATTGAAAATGGAGGTCGTTTTGCTGTTGGTGGGAAAGTAGGCTCGAGACCCATTTGGAGGGGTGCAGGAGCCCTGTTGACGGGCTTGGGAGCGTGGCTGCGAAAGGTGAGTATCGCTGAGTGGGTACCCCGGGCACCAGGCTAGTCGGCCGCGGTAGGCCAAGGGCCCATGGGGGGCCGGGATAGAGTAGTGGGCACGGGTGCGCCTGCTTGGTGCGGGGGCCTGGGGCGCCATTAGCCGCGTGGGCAGTGTTGTGGGCACGGGTGACCCTCGGAAAGGGGCCCGGGAGGCCGGCCTGCCACGTGTGCGTTTCAGGGGAGGTGCCATGGGGGGCACTCCCCGGTGTTAGGGAGCTGGTAGGCTCGGAGGCAGTGTAGTGCCCGGGGGTGCCATAGCGGGAGATTCGGCAGAGGGTCGTGCCTGCCAAAGGGAGCCACGTGTCCCAGCCAGGAGACCGTGTGAGGGCACGGAGAGAAAATTGGGGGGCGAGGCCCGAAATTGTAAGGACACCAACACAGGCGACGGGAATCTGGGTTTATAGAACCAATAGTTTAAGCGAGAGGCGCTTGTTGAAAGCCCCGGGGTAGTTTAAGAGTTAATGGTTAGGGTAGATTAGGAAGTGTACCCCTCCGCACCATCCATCCCCTCGCTGTCGTTGTGGGCCGCTGGACCCACTTTGGGTTAGATCGCCGAACTCTGGGGAGGCCATTCTGAGGCTTCGTTGGGCCTCGACACAGGACGTTAGCTCTCCCTTATTCCCCTCCGGGAAGGGAACGTAGGGGTTGGGAGTAGGCTAGGTGACAGGATAGGTTAGCCGAACAAGGACGATAAAGGGGGTTAGGGGACGATTTATAGTGGGGAAGTAAAAATAAAAACAACAAAAAAAAATAAGTGGGGCTAAATTGGGGTTTGACAAATTAAGGGAGTGGGTATAGACAGTGACAGGCAAAGGCGATAGGTTGGGAGGGAGACAGGTAGGTAGGTCCGAGCCCGCCTTCCAAGTGGCCAGCACCACCGCACTCCCTCCACCAACCTCCACTGAACGGCAAAGGCTAGCCAACTCCATCGGCTGGCCGTGTTTTTCTTCGAGGCGGAGGCCGGCCAACTTCATCGGCAGCTGTTGTTGTGCTGCAAGGCCTGTACCGGCCAGTTCATCTGCTGGCTGTTTTCTTCAAGGCCTGTGCCGGCCAGTTCATCTGCGGGCTGTGTTTGCCTGCAGCGGCCTTCTTCTGCGGGCTGTGTTGCCTGCACCTTTGCCATGCCATGCCCACTGCCCATGTGCACCAGCCCCGTTCAATTTTGCTTTGCCCCCCCCTGTTCATTTCCATGTGCGCCAGGATCGTAAAAGCAACAGTTTGCAAGCTGCGAGAACTGCCCTGTTGGCAGCTACAACACGGGCCTGCAGTGGCGGCCCGTGCACCGTGTTTGTGTCCATGCATCCATTCGTTGTGCTCATTGCGTGTGCCACTTGAGCTGGCACGGAGACTACGTTTGTGCAGCCCATGCACCGTTGTGGTTCACTGCGTTCAGTTCAAAAGGGAAGGCCTTGGACTGCGTGTGAGCAGCCAGCCACGTTCCCTGTCACCTGCATTGTTTTGAGCCAGAGACTGCATGCGGGCAGCCTGGCTCCCTGCTAACTGCTTTCTTTTGCAGAGTTCAATGATCCTGGGCCATGGTTTAGTGTAAGATTTGTAAGTTAAGGTTAAGATGTACTGTAAATATGAGTGCGCCCCCGGCATGTATGTCTTAGCGCCGGCAATTTTATTTAAGTCGTCCGTGTGAGTGAGTTTGTTTAGGTAGTTACGCAGCCCTCAGGTTATTTATTTTGGGGACACGAATACCATGAATGTCGCACTCAGGGATCCGTAGGTAAAATGTACTAGGGGAAAACTACACATGATGGCACACGAAAATTTGACGACTCGGGACGAGTCTGTAAAAAGGGAAGGGGGTAGTGTTGTGGTTACCAGATTCGCAAACCACCATTCAGGTCCCTTAGGTGAGGTATCTCGGTAAGTGCATGTGTAGTTAGGCCCAAACCCGTTGTCTAGTGGGAATACATGTCATTTATACGTGCTGCGACTCTTCAGGATAGCCGTTTTTCTTTTACTATCTTTATTTTGGACCAATCGCCACCATCACAACCACAACATCAACCACCAACCACAACGCCGCTTCACCACAACCGCCATGACCTTTACCGTCACAACTCGCCACCATCGCATCACCGTCATCTCGCGCCACTCATGGGCACCGATGCTGGACTCGTGTAGGGCGCACGTTGAACAGCGTGTACAAAATCACGGATTTTCTGCTTCAAAAACGGATCGAAAACGACACACGCCCACTTTTTGCCGTCCAATCGGTGAGCGAGGGGCGACTGGCTCCGCCCCAGGGCGATCGATATATGCAAATTTGTGGATCAAAAAGCCTTCACGCCCACTTTTTGTCGGGCCAATGGGGAGCGAGTTGAAAGGTCAAAGGGAGGGGGTCAAAGGCGAAGTTACGGGGGGATAAAAGGACGGTGTTCGTCAGTAAAAGGGGGAGTAAGAAGTCGGAACGAGGAAGAAAGGAGAGTAAGAAGTCGGAACGAGGAAGAAGGGAGTCGTAAAGGTCGGAACGAGGCGAAGGAGAGTCGGAACGGAGGGGACGAGCTGTGGAGAGGCGGCGAGTCGGACGAAGGGTGCTCGCGTCGTGCAAGGAGCTGCGCGCCCGAGGGAGGCCGGCAGCGCGACCTGGCCGAGGTGGAGACGCTCGTCGCACATAATAAAGATCCTCTATACCCCGAGCATCAGCAACCCCCCCTCCTGTTTCCCCCCGCGCTGAGATAGTGCGACCAAGGGGGCCCGTTCCCACCCCCCTGCCAGGCACTGTCCACGAGGCCCGCGGGTTGCGGGGCCATCGCCGCTCCGCGTCTCATCACCAGACGGGTAGGCCCGACCAGGTCTCGGCCCCAGGCCTACCTCATTCTTGAGGGTATTTTCTTTCCTTGGTTTTGGGTAGGTGTTGTCGGCGCCGTCTGTGAAGTAGAATTGTATAAGTGTTGCCGTGTGCTCGGTAGTCGGTATTAGCTCTGCACTGTGTTTTCACTTTTATATTTGCTTTTTGTGTAAATGGAATTGTGTTTTCTTTTTTGTGTGCATTTGGTGGAATTGTATTTGTGTGCTTTCCGTTCGTCGAGAATAAACGTGCTTTATTGTTGAACTGTTTCCCGCTGCTTCGTCTTTTCCTCCATTGAATCCCCATCTTGCTTCACGTAAAGGGTTGGTAGTGGGCTGAATACGCCCGATAATTAATCGAACCGTCGAGGTCGACGATAACACCGCTCGGTTATTCTGGATAGTACGGAACGGGTCGCTATGGCCCGTGTCCGAAGTCGACCTGCGGCGAGGTGCGATCGCCCGGTCTACCCTCCGCGTGGGTACTTAGGTAGTTCGAATTTGGCGAGCAACCCTATCCCACGCGGGGGCTGATTGGCTCGATCGCGGTGAGACCGAAAGGTCCACCCGTGACTGGTTCCCGGCGTTAGTCCGAGAGGGTCACGACTGGATTGTCCGTCCGGTGGGCGACGTGCCGCGATTCGAGTTACGTGGCCGTCGCACGCCGGCGGGCGCGAAAACCGCAACAATATTTTCATATATATACATATACATATACACGTATACACGTATATACATACATATATACACACATACACACACATCTACACACACACAAAAGTGCGGGCCCGTAGGTGCGTGCCCGTATGTGCAAAAAAAAACAATTGTGACGTCATTCGTGACGTCATAGCACCGTGTCCTGTCATTGGTTGGCAAATAAATGGCCGTAACTTGGGAAACACTTGGGAAGCAGCTGAAACGGATGAAGAACGATATCAAACTTTGAAAAGGCACATACTCAGGTCCCAGCGTCAATTGTGACATATCCAAAAAAAAAAGCATTGTGACGTCATTTGTGACATCATAGCACCGTGTCCTGTCATTGGTTGACAGATAAATGGCCGTAACTTGGGAACCGCTTGCCCGATTAATATCAAACCTTCAAAAGGCACATCCTCGGGTCCCCGGCAATATTCCTGGCAAGTTTAAATCAGATCGGACCAGTGGTTGTCGAGAAATGGCGGTCGCAGACACACATACAGAAACACACACACACACACACACACACACACACACACACACACACACAGCTGGAATTATACATACATATATATATATATATATATATATATATATATATATATATATATTGTTGCGGTTGTGGAAATTCGCAAACCACCATTCAGGTCCCGAAGGTGAGATATCTCTGTAAGTACATGTGTAGTTAGCCCAAACCCGTTGTTTAGAGGGAATAAATGTGATTCATTCGGGCTGCGACTCTTTGAGATAGCCGTTTTTCTGTTCTATCTTTATTTTGAACCAACCACGTCTCAACCGCCATCACACAACAACCACCAACCACAACGCCGCTTCACAACAACAATCACGCCAACAGCCACGATCTTTACCTTCACAACAACAATCACGCCAACAGCCACGATCTTTACCTTCACAACTCGCTCCCGCAAACATAGCATCACCGCCATTCCAAATGGCACCATGGCCATAAACCACCACCATAAACCCTCCAGCACCTTCACCTCTCTCCTTCTGCGGCCATTCCTGCACCACTTGTGAGCACCGAGCGTCAGGCTGTGCTGGGCTCGTACGGGACACGCGCCGAGCCGCGAGTGCAAAATGTGGCCTTTCCGAGGAGAATTCGGATCAGCAATGCTACACGCCCACTTGTGATCCGTCCAATCAGCAAGCGCGGGGCGGTTTGGCCCCGCCTCCAGGCGCGTCGGTGTAGAATAGAGATATGCAAATTCTAGGATCAGGGGAGGTTCACGCCCCTTTTTCTCCGTCCAATGGGCGAGCGTGGCTCCACCTCCGAGCTCGTTCTGATCCAGAAATTTGCATATGGGTTCTCCTGCCGGCCTATAAAGCACCGAGCGCGGGGCGAATTTGGGTTGAGTCAGTTTTGGTCGAGTCGGTTTGGGTCGAGTCGGCCTTGGAAGAGCGGAGAGTGTTTTGGGCAAAGTCGGGTTGGAGCGCGGAGTGGAGTCGGGAGGCGAGGGCATACAGGTGGTTTGCGGCAGTCGGCTGAGGAGAATTGGGGAAGAGACCGAGGAGCTCGGGTCTGAGGCAAGGAAGACGGCGGTCGGCGACGAGGTCGCAGTGGAATCGCTCGTCACGGGACCCAAGCAAGCCAGCTATCCTCTTTCCCCAGAGCATCAACAATTCCCCCCCTTTTTTCCCCCCACGCTGAGATAGTGCGAAAAGGGGGCCCCGTTCCCACCCCACTCCAAGCAGTGCCAACGAAACCCGCGAAGGAGCAAGAAGTCGGAGCACCGCCGCGCTGCCACATTTGCGGCTCATCACAAAGACACGGGTACGATCCACCCGGTCTCGCGGACCTGACCGCTCTTTCAGGTCCCGCGCAAATATTGGCCCACAGGCCCCGTCTGCCCCCTTGTCTTTGAGGGTGGCCCTTTTCTTTTGTTTCTGTGTAAACGTGTGTGTGTGTGTGTGTGTGTGTGTGTGTGTGGCACCAGTCTGGTGAAGTAAAACTGTGTAAGTGTTGCCGTGTGTACGCGTAGTCGGTTGTAGATCTGCATTGTTGTGTTTCTTTTGTTGCAATTGCTTTATGTTAATTCTGTTTAATTGTATATGTGTGCTCTCCATGTGCCGCGGAATAAATGTGCATCATGTTGAACTGTTTTCCCATTTCGCTTCGTCTTTTCTTTAATTGAATCTCCATCTTGCTTCACGTAAAGGGTTGGTAGTGGGCTTAATACGCCCGATAATTAATCGGAACCGTTGAGGCCGACGATAACACCGCTCGGTTATCCCGATAGTACGGAACAGATCGCTTAAGCGGCCCGTGTCCAGAGTCGACCTGCGGCGAGGTGCGATCGCCCGGTCTACCCTCCGCGTGGGTACTTAGGTCGGTCGAGTTTGGCGAACAACCCTATCCCACACGGGGGGCCGATTGGCACGATCGTGGTGAGGCTGAAAGGCCC
Source organism: Eptatretus burgeri (assembly GCF_056783735.1). Lineage (NCBI taxonomy): Eukaryota > Metazoa > Chordata > Myxini > Myxiniformes > Myxinidae > Eptatretus > Eptatretus burgeri. The sequence continues at coordinate 74,638,811 of NC_140964.1, forward strand.
ACCCGTGACTAGCTCCCGGCGTTAGTCCGAGAGGGTCACGACAGAATTGTCCGTCCAGTGGGCGACGTGCCACGATTCGAGTTACGTGGCTGTTCGCACACCGGCGGGCGCGAATTCGCAACAATATATATACATACACACATACGAGGTGTGTTCAAAAAGTATCCAACCTTAATTTTTCGTGTGTAAACAAATGAAGCTCGGGAGGCATGGTTTGGTGCACGTATGTTGGCGATCCTAATCCGTATGCGTGAATATTTTCCCGCCTGCAGAAGCTGTCAGTCGCCGACAGACCGCTGATGAGTGAGGAAGTGTAAGTGAGCGCCGTCGGATTTTCGTATTTGACAAAATGACGGAAAAACTTGAACAACACTACTGCATCAAATTTTGTGTAAAGCTTGGCGATTCCAAAGTGGAAACGATCCGCAAGATTCAACAGGCCTTTGGGAACGAAGCAATGGGCACCACACAGGAGTGGTAAAACCGCTTCAAAGATGGTCGCACATCAGTCGAAAGTGAAGCACGATCTGGTAGGCCCTCAACATCCCGAAATGAGATCGTCATTGACCAAGTGAGGACCCTGCTGATGCAGGATCGTCGAATCACGATCAGAGAACTTGCAGACGAGGCGGGTGTCAGCATTGGATCCGTTCATTCCATTGTGACTGAGGATTTGGGCTCAAGGAGAATCTCAGTGAAGTTGGTGCCAATGCTGCTAACGATCGAGCAGAAGCAACTCCGTTTGGAGATCGCACAGGACATGCTGGAGACTGAATAGCGATCCCAACTTCTTCAACACAGTGATCACTGGCGATGAGACCACAGTGATCCGTCATTTTGTCAAAAACGAAAATCCCACGGCGCTCATTTCTACTTCCTCACCCATCGGCGGTCTGTCGGCGACTGACAGCTTCTGCAGGTGGGAAAATATTCACGCATACGGATTAGGATCGCCGACATACGTGCACCAAACCATGCCTCCCTAGCTTCATTTGTTTACGAACGAAAAATTAAGGTTGGATACTTTTTGAACACACCTCGTATACATACATAAAGAGAATATTAATACAATCGAACATCATCAATATATGTGGAAAAATTACGTGCCCAGACCAGGAATCGAACCCAGGTCCTGTGGAAAACTGTTCCAGTGCTCTGCCATCTGAGCTATCTTGGCGACCCACCGGCTGAGCAACGCAATCTATAATTGTCAATTTTCATCCGATTGATTGACTTGAAATTTCAACAGCGTTTTCATGTCAGGTCACCAAATTCAACCACAAATTATTTTTGAGGTCAAAAGCCAAAAGGTCAACATAGGTCAAAGGTCAACAACTTCGTGGCATTTCTAAAATCCTCGATTTTCATCCGATTGACCTGAAATTTGAAGAGGATTTTCATATCAGCTCACTGAATTCAACCACCAATTCTTTTTGAGGTCAACATGCAGTCATGGTCAAAAATTTTCACCCTTGCACTTTTTTCAAATACAGAACAATTTTGTCTAAAAGTAAGTTGAAATTGACAAAAGTATTTGTTCTCCACAATTCTGTATTTCACTGTTAATATTACAGAACCTTTGTTTTTCATTCAAAACTTAATATTGTTACTGATTTGGAAGCCTCCTGCACACAGACAGTCAGCAGTCCCCACAGTTCAGTTATTTCGATAAGTATGTGTTATAGTTAGGGTCCCGTCCTTCTGTCGAATGGGTTAATTTCATATGTGCGCTGCGGGTTTCTTTATTCGTCAGTTTTTTAACATCTTAAATCCCTCCTTCGCTCGTGCCATCATTGGCCTTCCTCACGCGCATGCGTGCCGAGCACAGACGTGCGGCGGGGTTTCCATCACCTCAGATCGGAGCCCCGCTCCAAAAAAAGGCATGGAGTGTTTCCTCTGCCCAATGAGCGAAAGGCGAGCATCGCATGCGCGCCCCAGCCAATGAGAAGCCAGAATGGCCAGGAATAAGTCGGGTGGCGAGCAGTCGGTCTGTGTGGCTTGGTCTTGGTGGTGGTTCAAGCGGTCTTGGTCGTGGTTCAAGTGGTCTTGGTTGTGGTGGTCGCGCGGTTGGTCGAGTGAGAAGGGTTCGTGTCTGGGCTCGCTGCCATTGCTCCTGTTTCGCCCCACGTTGGGCGCCGTATCCTCGTTGCAGAGTCTGGAGTCTCGGCTGCTTGCCCTCCAAGCTCCCACGAACCACAAGTCCCGCACGTGCAGTCGCGGACCGAACCACACGAGGCGGCCAGGTACCCACAGGACCCTGGTCTCCAGCTTGCCTTTCCCTCCTGGGCTGAGGGGCCGAATAAAGACCCACGGGGTCCATTTCTGTTGGGTGTGTGTGTGTGTGTGTGTGTGTGTGTGTGACGCCAGTCTGTTAAGTAGAATTGTTAAGTGCTTTTGCTCACTGTACATTGCCTGCCTGATATTCGTGATTAAGTCTGCACTGTCTTATTATTGTAAATAAATATCTGTTAAATGTTCCAGTTCGTTGCCTGTCGTTTCTCCCATCCACCAAGCATGGTGCGGGCTTGAGAAGTAGTAAGGCCGTTCGTGCCGTAAATTGTTCATTTGGACCGACGGATCTTGGTAATCCCCACTCTGTTTACACCCAGATCGGGCTCGGTAAACGGACCATTCCGCCCGAGGTCCGTTGAGGGTGTGGTTTTCCCTGGTAGTTAGAAACGTGGGTACTTAGGTATATTGAAATTAGGCAATTAACTCTACTCCACGCCGTCAAAATATTGGCGACCACGGTCCGCTAAGGGACCCGTGACCTTTGGAGTTATCCAAGGGTTACGACCTTGCAATTCTGGGTGTTCGGTGGACGCGACCCTACTACTCCACCGACCCCCCGGCCCACAACAATATATCCTTTTAAATCAGAAAATAAAAAGAATTGGCATTGACAAAATTATTGACACCCTCGATTTAATATTTGGTAGCAACACCTTTGGACAAAATAACTGCAGTAAAGCACTTCCTGCAGCCATGAATGAGCTCCCTTCACCCCTCTACTGTCAGTGCAGCCCACTCTTCTTGTGCAAACTGCTCCAGTTCTCCCAGATTTGAAGGGTGTCTTCTCCCAACTGCTGTTTTCAGACATCCCCACAGGTGTTCAATGGGATTTAGATCTGGACTCATTGCTGGCCACTTCAGAACAGTCCAGCATTTTGTCTTGAACCATTCCTGGGTGCTTTTTGAAGTGTGTTTGGGGTCGTTGTTCTGCTGCAAGACCCATGCCCTTCGACGGAGACCCAGCTTTCTGACACTGGGTTGAACATTGCACTCCAAAATGCCTTGGTAATCTCATGATTTCATGATGCCATGCACATATTCAAGGCACCCAGTGTCAGAGGCAGCACAGCAACCCCAAAACATCACTGAACCTCCTCCATGTTTGACTGTAGGGAAGGTGTTCTTTTCTTTGAAGGCTTCATATTGTTTTGTGTAAACAGAGATTATGTGCTTTACCAAAAAGCTCTAATTTGGTCTCATCTGTCCACAGGACATTCTCCCAGAAGGATTTTGGCTTGTTCAGGTGTGTTTTGGCAAACTCCAGTCAGGCTTTCTTTTGTCTCTCTCTCTCAGCAGTGGGATCCTCCTGGGTCTCCTACCATAGAACCCCCTTTCATTGAGTTGGTGACAGATGGTACGAGTTGAAACTGTCATACCTTGTGTCTGAAGGTCAGCTTGAATCTGTTTGGCAGTTGATCGAGGTGCTTTCTCCGCCATTCGAACAATCCTCCACTGCAATCTTCGATGAAATTTTCTCTTGCGGCCACGTCCAGAGAGGCTGGCTACAGTGCCATGGGCCTTAAACCTCCTGATAACATTGTGTAAGGTGTACACAGGAACATCAAGGTCTCTGGAGATGGACTTGTAGCCTTGAGATCGTCCATGCTTGGCTACAAGCTTGACCTCCTCAGACAATTCTCTGGTTTTTCTTTTCTCCATGCTCATTGCAGTGCACACAGTGACACTAAACAGCAGAATGACTCCTTTTCTCTCTTCAAGCTGGTTGAATGAGTGGTTTTTATATTGCAGGCACTTGCAACTCACCACAGGTGAGTTCAATTCTAAAGTAAAGGAGAATCACCCGCTTGAAATCTAATTATTTCTTACAACTTCTAAGAGGTGCCAATAATATTGTCCAGCCCATTTTAGGATATCTATGTGGAATAAGCTCAGATTTAGTAATTTTTTCAGCTTTTTTTGTTTTGTTCCACTGCAAACCAAACAAATACATATGTGCATACCAATTTTTTTTTTTAATTTAAATAATTTTCTGGAATAAATGGTGCATTATTTGAAAAAAAGTGCAAGGGTGCCAATATTTTTGTCCATGATAGCAGGTGAAAGGTCAACAACTTAAGTGGCATTATTAAAATCCTCAATTTTTTTTATCCGATTGACCTGAAATCTGAAGAGGATTTGCAAATCAGGTCACTTAATTGAACCAGCAATTATTTTTGTGGTCAACATCTTATGTGGAATTTCTAAAATCCTCAATTTTCATCTGATTGACTTGAAATTTAAACAGGATTTGCGTATCAATTCACTGAATAAAACCACCAATGATGTTTGAGGTCAAAAGGTCAACATCAGCCTAATTTCTAAAATGAGTGCTGTTCCACTTTGTTCTACTTTGCCAAGTGCCGCTCCATGAGCGATTTGTCATTCTGTCTGTTTGTCCCAAAACCTATTAACCTATATATATGCCACATAATACAAAGGCAGTTCTCAGTTTACATGAGGTCGACTTTCGTAAACTCGACTTTACGCAAGTGCCCATTGAAATAAATAATTTGAGATTTATCCATTCTTTACATTTTTCCATTGCTTTACGTACGGCCTAGTTTGGCACTACTTGTTATCATGTGTGTAGGGGTCAGGATGGACCCCATGCACACCTTGCACTTGTTGACTCTGCCTTCTACGTCCTGACTGAAACTGGGACCCTCCCTCTGCAATTGCTACCCACACAGCCACGAAAAGACAAACATGGAAGTTACAGGAAAGAACGGATAACGAAGACCAATGGTGTGTCGAGAAATGAATCGGCAAAGCGTGGAGAGTGAGAGAAGGAACGCAAGTGAGCAAAGTGAAAGGAATGACAGAGAGAAGGACGAGAGGAGATTCGCGTTCATGCGAATAATAATCAATTGTGCTCTGAACAGAGTCCTGAACCCTTTCAAGCTGCAAACCTTCAGATCTGTCTTTCCATGCCCTTCTCCTTCAGAGGTTTGACACGCATCAATTTCCGGAGAGTAAGCCCGTCCTTCGGCCTCCCTCCCTCTGCCTTTCGGTGTTCCATTTTTCATGAATATATTAATACAGCAACATTTGTTGACGAGTATAAACAGCAACATTTGTTGACAAGTATAAACAGCAACATTTGTTGACAAGTATAAACAAAAACGTTTGTGGACAGGTATAAACTTGGTTTTAGTCCAAAAACAAAAAACGCTGCATAAAAACAGAAATTGATTAGCAAATGTACCCTGCGTGTTGTACTCGCTGCTGAGAATTGTAAGTGCAGAGGAATGCCCAGCATGCCGTCCAATGTGGGATTGCTCTCGACCTTCTTTGTCAATGACAGAGAGGTGTCTGGAAAAAAAGGTTAAAAAAAACAAAAATAATTAATGTTTGATATGTGGTTTGGCCTGACTAGTGTTCTCATCTGAGCACATCGCTCATGATGCTGGAATCCCAGATTAACATCATCGTCTACCAGTGTATTCCCCGAGCCTGAGAAGCACGCATTCAAAAAAGCACGCATTCAAAAGCACGCATTCCAGCAATTAAACAAACCTGCACACCTGTCTTACAGATGTTCCCATTGACATACTTCTTTGCCATTTTCATGAACTGGCTGTCCTCAGCAATATAATAGTCTTCATCATCTTCACTGGCCTCCTCACTCTGATAAATACAAGTAACTTGAAGGAGCAAGGAAAATGATGGCCATCAAGACAAGGATTTCTCATTTGTGTGAAAACTTTCATACAATTGTTTGACATAATTCTGGAAGTTACACACACACACACACACACACACACACACACACACACACACACACACACACACACACACACACACACACACACACACACACACACACACACACACACACACACACACACACACACACACACACACACAACCTTCTTTCGCTTCCATAGTTCTCGGTCAAGCCTCTCCTTGATTCTTTTCACTTCTTCTTCCACATGGTTATGTGGCTGTTCATCATCACCTGATAAATCAGCGTCGTTGCGGAACAACTCCGTTTGAGAGTGGTCATCTGCAAGAGGTGAATTAACCTATTGGTATTGACTCAAAGAGGCTCAAGCCAAACAGAAAAGGGGAAACAATCAATTGCATGAAAGTGATTTGTATCATGCAAGTCGTTTATAAATGTGCTCCCATAACACACGTTTATAAATGTGCCATACCAAAATCTCACCTCCAATATGGGAATTTGAAAAAAGCAACGGCATATGACTATCACCCCCCCCCCCCAAAAAAAAAAAACCAAACAAACAAAAACTCAGCAAAAATCAATTTCATTGAAAGAAGCATCGACACCATGAGAGATGTTTGTCTGTGTGCGTCACCATTTTACTCAGAGATGGCCAAACAGATCTTCGTCAAACTTTCACAGATTCATCAGTGAGTGACGGGAATTTTTTTTTTTTGGCAAAACATTCTTTCGAGAATTTTGAAAAAATAAATATAAATAAAAAAAACTGATTTTTAAAAATTTATTTTACTTTAAATGGTAACCCAAACAATTATTTTTCTGAAACCTATTGAAAATCATTAATCATGGTCCAATTTGAAAGGAAAAAAATTTGAATTTTATTTTGCCAATTACAAAGCATCGAATGTCCATTTTCGATTTTGCCAGTGACGTCACACTGTGAACTCTGATCAGTGTGATTTTGAAGAAACTATTGGAGACAAAATTAGTGATGGAAACACTCTCGGATGGATTATAGAGCCATATCGTTTCGAGCCTTGTGCGAGTGGTTCAGACGAAGATGGTGGAAGTGTAGGTGAAGATGAAAACGCTGGTCACATGCTCACTACATATTAGTAGGCTTTGTTTTTCCGTTCAATTGCCGATTTATAAGGGAGGGATTTTGTATTTATTGATGTCAGTTATATTACTCGAGCATAAATACCCGTCATCGCCTGACAGCCGGCACCGCCAAAGCAGACTCGGACACCGCAGACAAAATGGGTGATGAATGCTTTGTCCCACTGTCACAGGCTGACCAGGTGTTTTGTATGTGAAGGGATCGTCGCGTTGGGTACTTGTGGGGTGATGGTTGATTGTGGGGGATGGTGGAATAGAGGTAGGGGATGGTGGTGGGTATTGTGGGTATGATGGATGATTGTTGGGGGAGGGGGTGGGATGGTGGTGGGCTATGTGGGGGTGATAGCTGATGGGGGATTGTGAAGGGGGGACCCTGACAGTTTTAGTGTCCCAGGTGAAATCCTCTCGGAGTAGATGATGCATATACTTTCTGTCCACGATAAATACAGTGCCTTCAGAAAGTACTTACACACCTTTACTTTTCACGTTTTGTTGTGTTACAGCCTGAATTTAAAATGGATCAAATTTAAAGTTTTTTTTCACCGATCGACACAAAATACACTGTAATGACAAAATAAAAATTAAAAGCTGAAATGTCTTACACAACCCCCCGCCCGGCGAGTCAACATTGGCAGTGATTACAGCTTTGAGTCTTCTTGGGTATGTCTGTAACAACTTTGCACATCTGGATTTGGGGATTTTCTCCCATTCTTCCTTGCAGATTTGCGCAAACTCTGTCAAGTTAGAAAGGGAACGTCGGTGAACAGAAATCTTCAAGTCTTTCCACAGATTCACAATGGGATTCAAGTCTGGGCTTTGGCTGGGCAACTCAAGGACTTTCACATTCTTGTTCTGAAGCCATTCCGTTGTTGCTTTAGCTGTATGCTTGGGGTTATTGTCCTGTTGGAACGTAAATCTTCACCACAGCCCAAGGTATTTTGTGCTCTGAAGCAGGCCCTCCTCTAGGATTTGCCTGTATTTGGCTCCATTCATTGTTCCCTCTATCCTGATAAGTCTCCCAGTCTCTGCCGCTGAAAAGCATCCCCATAGCATGATGCTGCCACCACCATGCTTTACAGAAGGGATGGTGTTAGATTGGTGATAAGTTGTGCTCGGTTTCCGCCAGATGAAGCACTTTGCATTCAGGTCAAATAATTCGATTTTTTTTTCTCTTTTTTTGGATCTTTTGTATCACAAGATCATTTGTCTCATGCTGTCTTTCATGTGCCTTTTTGAAAACTCCAGGTTTGCTGTCATGTGCCCTTTTCTCAGGAGTAGCTTCTGTCTGGCAACTCTCCCATAAAGCCTAAATTTGTGAAGTGCTGCAGAGACTGTTGTCCTTCCGGCAAGTTATCCAATCTCAGTCAAGGAACTCTGTCGTTCTGTCAGAGTGGTCATTGGGTTCTTGGTCACCTCCCTGACCAAGGTCCTTCTTGCCCGGTTGTTCAGTTTGGTCGGACGACCAGCTCGAGGAAGAGTTTGGGTAGTTCCATATTCTTTCTATTTCCGAATGATGGAGCTCACTGTGCTCTTGGGAACTTTCATCACTCTAGGAATTGTTTTACATCCTTTCTCAGATCGATACCTCCTCACAATTCTATCTCGGAGTTCTACGGACGCTTCCTTGGACTTCATGGTCGAGTTTCTTATCTGGCATGCACAGACAACTGTGGGACCTCATAGAGAAAGGTGTCATTTTTTTCTAAATCATGTCAAATCAATTGAATTGGCTACAGGTGGATGCCAATCAAGTTGTGGAGACATCTCAAGGATGATGAAAGGAAATCGGATGCACCCGAACTCAATTTGGTGTGTCATAGCAAAGGGGTTGAACACTTATTGACACAAGACATTTCAGATTTTCATTTTTAATTAATTTGTAAAAATTTCTAAAAACGTTTTCATTTTGTCATTATGGGGTATTTGGTGTGTGTTGTCCGTTCGGTGACTGCCACCACCGGTGACTGTCTCGTTCGTTCGGTATCACGTTTGTTTCGGTGACAAAAATTTAAAATTTAATCCATTTTAAATTCAGGCTGCAGCACAACAAAATGTGAAATATCAAGGGGGTGTAAACGCACTGTCAATGGTGGTTCATTTGACTTGCAGAAATATGTGTTGATAATAGATAATTATTTTCAGGTGTTCTTGCTGTGACTACTGGGCAATGGCAACAGGTCAGTGGTCTTTCTGTCTTTTACCATGTCCTCTCCAGTCCCCCCCCCCGCTCTGTCTGCGATAAGTCCCCCCCCCATATTTCCACAGGGCGCTAACGGTCCGCAAACAACCCCCTTCTGGTAAAACTACCAAAATCACGAATCACTGCTCACCTTCACTCTTTCATTCCTCGTTTTTCCCGCCTTTGGAATAAACTCCCACACTCTCTTCAATCCCATTCTTCCCTCCAGGACTTCAAAACAGCTGTTCACCAACATCTCTTATCTTCCCCCATCAAAAACCATGATCTTTTCTACTCCCGTTAATTCACCCCAAACTCACCTCCTTCAAATTCCCTGCTTTCCTTCCTGAAAGTCCCTGCAATGTCCATCTTGTATACCCCGTGTTCCCGCCCCATCCCTCTCCCTTCCACAGATCTCCTAATGTCTCTAATCCCCACTGTTTTGTCCTTCCCTCTCCCACCCCTCTTGTCTCCTGTCCCCCTTGTGAATTAGCTCTCATACGAGCCTCGTCAATGTATACAAACCCCCCCCCAAAAAAACAGGTGTTTGATTCACCACTCAAATAATCGTACGTGCACGAGTAATGGCTGTTTCTTCCTCTTAATCGTGGAGATGGTATCCTCTCTCAATTGTGGCGGTTAACCACAAGATCGAGCCACCTCTGTCGTTTCATAACGGTGCACTGTAAAATGTTCCGAGCACAAAAGCAAACATTTTCAATGTCTGATCTACACTCGGGTATTTCAAAAAAACCTCATCAAAATGTTGGTAAACTTTAGGTCAGCCATTGGTGTAGGATGAAGCCATCTCAGTTTGTATTATTAAAAGGACAGATCAGCTTGGCATATTTGTGGAAAATCGAAAAAAAATTGACCTTCGAGTTCAATCGTACTGCGATGTAACCTAGACAATACGGATATGGCGGTCGACTTCCTGGTGCAACATCACGGCAAAGCGTGAATAAGAAGATTTCGACTTTTAATCGCAAAATTACCAACTTATAAATCAGAAAACGACACATTGTGTCTATTTTGTAGGGTATTAAGGGATAGATTAGCATCAAAGTGGTCTGAGCGTTTGGGTTCCCCTTTAAAGCACTCTATAGTGCCATGACGCCTTTGTAGCTATGTGAGAGGTAATATTAAATGATCCCCGACCACATTCCTGAATGGGTGTAGTGACGTGTTTTAGCCCCCCAAACTAGAAAAACAAACAAACAAACAACATTTGATGTCTTCAAAATGCCAACAGGATAAGAACAGCATTGGTCAATGCCAGGTACCCCATGCTAGTTTTCAATAAAATTGAAATAAAAAGCACATCAAAATGCCTATGATGTGAGAGCAGGGATAAAGTAGATATGCATGTAAAACGCACTCAAATTCTTCCAGCGAAAGCAGCGCTGGCGACCTGCACCATCACTGTGCAGGTCTCCATCGAGAAGGTAGCGCTCTTGGTAGAGGCGTAGCTGCCTTTTGTCATCATCCATTACTGCTTTCCTGCACACCGAAAAATCATGAGCTCACAAAAGAAGACATTGCTTACACCAGTAATGTCGGATGCAGGACACGATGGGATGAGGTTTTACGTCCATTAGAACATTGCTTTAATTAACACAAAATGGCAATTTTCTGTCAAATCAATGAGCAAGCTCAGCTTGATGAGAGGATCCAGCTCACATGTGTAGACGTTTCACTTGGGACTGAAGTTTCCTCTCTGATGGTAGAACCTCATCGTTTTCTTCCTCCTCGTACAAATCTTCTTCTCCCTCATCTTCATCCTCACTGACAGACCCCTCGATATCTGACAGTGCAGCCTCCTCTTCCACAAAGTTGTGCAGGCGTCTGCATCGGGCCAGTTGGTTAATATAAATATTTCACAAACCTTATCCACTTTTAATATTTGTTTGAAGCTGAGAAACTTACAGCTCCTTAGGTGGGCGTGTCTTGAGATAATACTCTTCCTCTTCTTCCTCCTCCTCCTCCTCCTCCTCCTCGTCACTCTTATCCTCTCCTTCCTCAACATCGTCCTCATCCTCCACCTCATCCTTCTCCACCAGCTCATCCTCCAAATTCTTTTTCAGATCATTTCCTTCCTTATTATTTTCACCACCATCCAAGTCGTCCTCATCCTCAGACACTTCACCTTCGACGATCAAGTCATTCCCCTCACAACCACCATGCAAGCCTTTTTTCCACTGTAAAATAACACGTCCCAGCTGTTAGTAAAATACATTTCAGCAGAGCAGTTTAAGTTATACTCTCAAGATCTGGGAAGTTTATTAAAGACAGTCACAGTATGTGCACAGCACAGATGTCACAGCAACGGCAGCATGAGCACCATGACCATTCATTGCTGTCTATACTTACTTTTGCATTTTTCTTGAATGCTTCTTCATCAGATGTCATTTGAAGCCATTCTTCTTCTTCTACTTCTTCTTCTTCTTCTTCTGCTCCTCGAGTTCTATCAGGTTTAAATAAGAACGTATGAAAGAACATGACGGTGCAAGATACTGATCTGTGTATTATCAGTGTAGATCATGAAGTTGATAAAATTAGTCTTCATCCATGTCACATTGCTAAATTTTGTGAATCCTTACATAACCTCTGACCTTTGACCTGTTGACCCAAAAATCTTATCAGTTCATCTTGACATCAATATACATACTGGTATCAAGTTTGACATATACATACAATATACATACTGGTATCATACCAGTATGTATATTGTCATGTACAATATACATGACAATATACATACTGGTATCAAGCCACTCATAAGTTATCGTGGGAACGAAAACCGATCATGGACAGACAACCCAAAAACATAACCTCCGTCCACCGTTGGTGGTGGAGGTAAAAATAAATCTCACTCACGTAAAATTTAAGATTAGAGAACAAAAGCTTGCCATCAGTCATATTTGATATCTGTCAAGCAAATCAAAGCAAATCACATTTCTACATCGTCTGGAGGTAAAATGTTATGAGTTATGTCAGACACACAAGGCATATACAGGGATACCTCGATTTATGTCTCGGATGCGTTCTTGAAAAGTGTGACTTCAAATCGAATCAATTTTCCCACAAGAAATACAGGAATGGAATAAGGCTGGGTGGGGATGGGGGGGGGTCATAATTTTCACCCACAATATTACCTTTTTGACTTAAGCAGAGATAATTTAAACACTCATTCCAACACATTTTGACAGTAAAAAAATTGAAGACAATGTCTTGTCACCCCTTGTAAAAAATGTGACATTGCTTTTTATCATTTTACCTGACAACACTGAAGGGTTCTACAAGTTATACCACATATATTTGCAGTACTCTTTTACTTTGTTACACATTTTACATCATATGATACGAGCCTTAAGTTTCCAGTTTATCCGTTTGTGTTCAAACGTCAATATAGAGAAGAATTCTGTGCCATGTTCTGTGGGACATTTTCCGGAGCATTTATGGGGTGATACGATTAAAAGCACATCTCACTGCTTTTTAAGGTTATCAGTGGTTTTGTAGTGCTGCTCTGTAACAATCTCTTTTATGAAGCCCCAAAGGCAATGTCACAATATTTTACAAGGGGTGACAAGACATTGTGGTCACCCTGTACAGTGCAGGAAAACTGTGAATGCTATGCTGTGGTGGAAAAAGAAAGGGAGAGAGAGACGGAGAGACGGAGAGACGGAGAGACGGAGAGACGGAGAGACGGAGAGACGGAGAGACGGAGAGACGGAGAGACGGAGAGACGGAGAGACGGAGAGACGGAGAGACGGAGAGACGGAGAGACGGAGAGACGGAGAGACGGAGAGACGGAGAGACGGAGAGACGGAGAGACGGAGAGACGGAGAGACGGAGAGACGGAGAGACGGAGAGACGGAGAGACGGAGAGACGGAGAGACGGAGAGACGGAGAGACGGAGAGACGGAGAGACGGAGAGACGGAGAGACGGAGAGACGGAGAGACGGAGAGACGGAGAGACGGAGAGACGGAGACAGAGACGGAGAGACGGAGAGACAGAGACAGAGACAGAGACAGAGACAGAGACAGAGACAGAGAGAGAGAGAGAGAGAGAGAGAGAGAGAGAGAGAGAGAGAGAGAGAGAGAGAGAGAGAGAGAGAGAGAGAGAGAGAGAGTGTTATGACAGATGGAAGAGGATGGAAGACAGGAGGAAGCTCGTCACATGTCACACTCAACATCCACATGGCCAGCATACATTCCATCTTTTCCATGCAAGAGCTCCTTTGCTTCGAAATCAACTTGTTATTGTTATTGATGTTAATGTTATTGTACGTTTCACACTTTCACGAATTTGTTCTGCATTTTCATCAGTTGTATGTACAGTTTGTGGAGGCAAACCCAAGTGCCAACCAACATCGACAGCGTGATCACCACTTGCCATTCTACGTTCATCAAATTTCACGTCCAAATTTACGGTTTTACGCACTTTCTTCGACACAGGCTCACTCTTCCAACTCATGAAGAAGAGAAAGCAATGACGATATTTAACGATACGAATCACACGACTGTGTGCAAGGATTTTGGAAGTGCAGTATGTCTGAACAATGCAAAGGCAGCATAAAGTAGAGTACACTTTACATCCAAGTTACGTCATTCAAGTCACGTGCTTTGGCTTTTTCCGTCACCAATTTTCCTGAGCCACCCATTCAACTGAATTTGAATTAAATTGCCAGTGGAAGAAAAATTTCCATGTTTTACGTGGACAATAAAAATAATTTGAATGTAAACAGCGGCCATGGCGGCATAGTGGGTGACTGTGGTGCTGTCTAATTGGTCTAAATTTACATTATATTACTGGAATATTACATACAGGATGACAGGTACAGCCCGACAACGGCACGGTGTACAGATTGAAGGAATGTAATTCTGTCCATGAAGCTTGCCCTTGCCAGCACACACACAGCACAGCCACGCACGGTTTGTCGTTGATGAGTCATCACAAAAGTGTGATGGCGGTTCAATAAAATTGGTGAGTAAAATGTCATCATGATGTAAAGATTTGACAATGTACAATAATTTTATTGAAAATACAACAATGTTGAGATTACAATACGAGAGTTCCACTTTTCAGATCTGGCAACACTCACTCTTATAATAGGAAGGTTGCTGGTCCGCACACAGCAGCACGGTTTGCCGTGTCGTCATTCAAGTGCAACTTAGCACTGTAAAAAAAAAAACCTCTGTCGCACTTCAATGTCGACACGTCTTGAAACAGACTTCAACAACGTTAACGATCTCAATGTCTCGGCATGATACTGGGCAGCTCAGGAAAATTGGCGATGGAAACCGCCCCCCCCCCCGCAAAAAAGTGGCTTGAACGGCATAACTTCGATGTAAAAAGAAGTAATTCAAAGCCTGGGTTTCCATTGATTCACAACACAACTGAAAATCAACGTAAATGGAGGCAACGTAAATCATGGTATCTCTTCACAAGGAAACACAGACACAGTAGGAGACCACTGGGCCATTAACCACATCATAAATGACAAAAATTGGTTTTCTTGCCTTTCTTTTTTTTTTGCAAAAACGAAGTTTTGCAAGATATGGTAGTCAGCTTCTATGTTTTTTTAATTTTTATTTTTTTTGTTTGTCTGTAATCGCGTATAAAAAAAATTCTGCAGAGCACAGTTATTATTGGAAATTTTTGTAACTTCGCATATCAGAGGCCGATAGAGTTCCCTTTCAGTGCACACAATTTTGAAGGTCAATGTCAAAGGTCAAGGTCATTTTGTCGCAAATCAGAGGAGTCGACGAAACCCTTATTTTTTGAGTCATTTTGATCGGATCGTCTTCAAACTTCATGGAAATATAGTTCATGGTCTGGCGCTCAGCTGCTTAATGTTTGGTGGCGATTGGCCTTGACCTTCATGGTTAGCGCCTCAGGTCAAACATATTTGACCCCAAGGTCAAATTTTCAAGTTTTAGGAACCATATCGTGTAGTACCTCAAATTGAACACCTCGATGAGTGCTTTCTTGATGTCAAGCTTGAGACATTATGACGTCATTTGGTGACGTTATGAGGAAAACGCATATTTTTCATGGTTACTCTGTAGAACGATTCTCATCGGAATCTCTCGTAGGCAGATATTCCTCAAGGAGTCGCTCCTGGCGGATAGCAGCTCTGTTCACCTCAGTGTGACCTTAAAGAAGTCACACGTGGTCACCTTTTGGCAAGATACGGGTCACCCTGCGGGTGACATTGGTTTATTTTTTATTTTTTAAACACAAGGCCGAAGGCTCGTAATGGAGCTCGTGCGCACATGTGCATGCACACACACAGCTTGGGGGGAAGTGCTGTCACTTTCCGGGATACTCTGGGTTCCAGTGACGTCACAACAAATGGCGCCGGTTTTCTCACCACACTCAATGGGGCATTTCCTCAGGAGGAATTCCCTCCTCCCCATGGATGCCAACCGATGGCGATTGTCGATGCTCTATCCTTTTAAATGCTGAACGTCAAGCAAGGAAGCAGCACATCCCATTTTTCCAAGTCTTTGGCATGACTCAGCCAGAGTTTGAACCACCGACTTCCCAGACTCGGAGTGGACGCTCAAACCATCACACCACCGAGTCTGGTTGGGGTGGAGGATGAAGTTCAAAGACCAGTCGATAAGTGATAGGATTGGTTACCACAACTTCACTTGGCCCCGTCTGGTCCCAAGTGGCCTCGACGACTTTGTGTAAATGAGCCTATTTGCACTGCACATGGGGAAGTTAGTTTGGATTGATTCTGAACCCACCAGGGATCAAACCCAGATAAGATAGCTAAATGGAAAGTACACTAAAAACTGAGCTATCCTTCTGCAAAATCATGACTGCCACAGAACAATCCATAGCCAAAGCCAATGCACTTACGTTTCTGCATGAAGGGAAGTTTTTGAATCCGTTTGTCCTGTGTCAGCCACCTTCTCAACATCACACATCTTCGTAGAAGAATTCCAAAGCCGAGATTCTGCAAAATGTATGAAGAAGTCCCAAAAAAAAAAATAACGGATACCCTCAGAGTTACCATGCAAAATTGAATCCCTCGACAATCATAATAATCATTCAACCAAATGCTCCTCGGAGCAGATACTTGACCTATTACAGCTTACCAACAAGACAGGAAATGATGTGATTCAGAAACAGTTATCTGGCAAGGAATAAGCTGAAAGCTTTGCCATTGTCTGACACATGTGCAGGAAATAAATCTAAAATTTTGCCTGGAAACCTGCTTAAGATGGCCTCATTGTAAAAGCATTTTCAATCTCTAACATCGACAAGGAAATACTTCACTGAAAAGACAGCTCAACACGTTCAAAAGGACAGCATATTTTATACATTGCCATACTGCCGGCAAAGCCTGTACTCGGAACCTATTTTGTCAGGAATGAAAAGAAAAACAAGACTCGACGAGTAGGAATAAGCTCCTCACCTTGGCTTGGAAATTTTCCTGAGCAGAGTTCCAGCAGCTCAGACATACCACCCTCGCCTTCATCAATGCTTATGTCCATAATTTTGCTTGGAAGGACTTCGGCAGACCTGCTGTCTCGCTCATCACAAGGTGAGGGAAAGGAACCTGAGCAGAGGACAAGCAGTTCATCCATATTTCCATCCATCGCATTTTCTTCAAGGCTCTCCAGGTTCAGTTTCCGTTTGGAGTTGGGCATGTGGAACCGCTCAACCAACCTGTATGCAGAACCCCATCAATAACTCAAAAAAACAACAAACACACACACACACACACACACACACACACACACACACACACACACACACACACACACACACACACACACACACACACACACACACTAGAAAGTCTACACCCCCTTTCAAATTTTTCACCTTTTGCTGCTTTATAGCCTGGAATGAAATTGTATTAAATCAGACCTTTTCCACCTTCATTTACATACTGTAACCCACAACTTCCAAGTGAAAAACAAATTCTACATATTTCAGAATATTAATTAAAAACACAAAACTAGAATATCTTGGTTGAACGAGTATCTACCCCCCTGATAATAACATTTGCAAATTAACTCAGGTGTAACCAATCACCTTCAAAATCACACACCAAGTTAATTTGCCTCCACCGGTGTTAAATTGTAGTGATTCTAATTATTTCAAGGCCCTGTCACACCTTGACATTTTAGCCAGCATATGCCAACGTCTGAAAAATTTGGCGAATACGCTGGCACACGTCGAATACGTTATGGGTAAGTTTTGTATACGTTAACAGCACGTTGAAGCACGCTGGCATACGTCGTAGTACGCCAAGCTCGTCGACAAATTTTAAGCATGCTCAAATTTTTTTGACGTATGCCAGCATATGACTCGCACGTTCCGCATACGCTGGCCATAAGTTGTAGGCACATTATGCGATCGTTGACATACGTCGACACACGTCGACACACGTCACTTGTAAGTTACTCATAAGTCGAAACACGTCGAGGTAATGTTTAGCATACCCGAAACTTATTTCTAACCTATGAGTAACGTGCTTTGAACCTATGTGTAACGTATCTCCAACGCATATTGACATATGTAGACGTATTTGACGTCTTCCGGACGACCACAGAACTTAGGCCTAGGTCAGATTTGCCATGGCGGCCGTGGGGTCTCCAAAATTTACGGCCACTAGCAATTATATAACGGCCGCAGTATTTCCACGGTCACACAATGTAGCAGTCACATATGTTTTTATTTTTCGGGGAGCCGCACGGCGTATTTATAAATTGTGGAGACCGAAAACGTGGGGTTGCCGTACGGTCTTTGATTTGATGTCGCACGGTGACCTTAGGGCGTTCCTGCGGCACCATAGAATTTTCAAGGCAGACGCAAGGTGCCCGCAGGGGGGGGGGGGGCCCTAAGGCGAACGTGCGGCCAGACGGACGGTAATGAATGGGTTAATATTTATTTATTTATTTTTAACCAATTTTTTGGTTTCGGCTTGTCGAATTGCGACGGCGAACGTAGAAATGAAAAAAGTTATAACTCCGCGTTATAATTCCACGGCGACCCCTACGGCCTGTAAAATATAGCCATACGGCGTAGGGCCACCCTGAGGCCACCTCAGAAACTCTGCGGCCGCCGCACGTTTCTGTCAATTCAGAGGGCGTACGGCCACCGTATCCTCGCCGTATAGCAAATGTGACTTAGGCCTTACTGAATGTGTTTCTAACTTACAGCTACCGTATAATGGCGTATTGGCAGCGTTTAGGGGAATTGGTATATAAAAATGGGCTTCACAAAAGGAACCCGTCAGTGTTCCAGACTCCATGTTTTTTTTTCTTTTTTCTTCGGCATGACTGCGATGTTGACACTTCGATTTCTAGTGCAGTTATGATTTAAATCGTTGAGCGGCAGCCTATTAATAGGCTACGCCACGTGAGCGTCGGCGATACGCTGCCGCGCTATGCATAAGTTAGACTATCGTTAGGCATAGGTTGTGAACGCCGACAACACGCGAAGCATTTGTTGGTATAAGTTATCGAAACGTTCTGTGTACCTTACTAAGACGTTATGCATACGTCCAACTAGTTATGAATACGCCCAAAACTGAAAAAAAACATCAATAGTTCAGCGTATGCCAGTGTTTCAGATCAATTTTTGCCATACGCTGGCTCAAAACGTCAAGGTATGACAGGGCCCTCAGAATAAAATCAGCTGTTCCTGGAGGTTTCCTCTGCTGGGTAGTGCATTTCACAGCAAAGACTCAATCCTGAGAACCAAGGAACTTTCAAAAGACCTCTGGGATAAAGTTGTGGAAAGGCACAGATCAGGGGATGGGGATAAAATATTTTAAAGGCCTTGAATATCCCTTGAAGCACAGTCAAGGCAATCATTAAGAAGTGGAAGCCGTATGGTACTACCAAGATCCTGCCGAGATCAGGCCGTCTCTCCAAACTGGATGACCAAGCAAGGAGGAGACTGATCAGAGAGGCCAATGGCAACTTTGAAAGAGTTACATGCCTTTATCACAGAAACTGGTCACTGTGTGCATGTGACAATATCCCAAGCACTCCACAACTTTGACCAATAAGGTAGGGTGGCAAGAAGGAAGCCATTACTCAAAAAAGCCCACCTTGAGTCCCATTTGAGGTGTGCAAAAAAAAAATATATCCAAATCCATTGGGACCATACTCTGTGCAGACCATTGGTACCGCCTCAGCAGTCTCCTGGGCTATTGGGCACAATCCCGGATGGGTCGCCACTCCAACGCAGGATACTCAAATGGCTCAATCATCCCAGCAAGCTGGTACTCATTTTGCCGACCTCAGAAAGATGACAGTTCTGAGTCAACCCCACCTGGTATTAATTCAACAGTAAAGCAGGATTTGAACTGAGGACCTTACGATCCCAAGCCCACCACCCTAACCATTAAGAAAGATGCTTCCACCAAGTATTAACTCGGGGGGGGGGGGGGGTGGGAGTGGTGGACACTGATTCAACCAACATATTCTAGTCTTGTATTTTTAATTGATTTCCTGTAGAATTTGTTTTTCACTTGGAAGTTGTGGGTTACGATGTGTAAATGAAGGTGGGAAGGGTCTGATTTAATGCAATTTAATTCCAGGCGACAAGGCAACAAAAGGTGAAAATTTTAAGGGGGTGTAGACTTTCGAGAGGCACTGTATCTTTCTACCATTAGCGTCATAAAATAAATTGCACATAGATCATAAAGAAATGCACTTTTCCATTGGCGTTGCAAGAAGAAACATTATTTTACACTCCATTATAATGGATGCCCAAATCATAGGTTCTTACTCTGGTGTCAGAGCATAGAGAATAAGAAAAGAATCGGTGGATAAATCTTTGATAACGTTTCAGTCTCATGTTCACAAAGTGAGGGTAGAGGTCATTGCAATCAGTTTGTATGTCAGTAAGTGGATGAGTCTGCATGCAGATCTATTCCAATATAGCATCTACAGCACAGCAAGATGTGTTACAAGATGTTGTGATGGTGCTATATCAATCAGTGAGTGACCGAGTCTGCACTGCCTGGTTTTCAGATCTACTGTAATTTATACAATCAGTGAGGCAGTGCATTGATAAATACTCTGTCATGTTTACAACACTTCGCATCAAAGAACACGGCTTCCCTCCTCCCAATCAATCATTTACTAAAGTAGCGGTAGTTTTCTGTCTGTCTGTCTGTCACGCTAAGCCATTATATGTCGTCGATGTCATTACAGTGGAGGAAGGCTTACTCCAACAGCCACTATTTATGTTTTCATGCAGTTTAGGCCAAACACATCGTCGAACCTGTCATATTCACAATCACCATGCCCTACCTTTGCATTTTCCTTTCAGTTACATTTGTTAAGAGATTGTTAAAATGATCATCAAATATCGGAAGGATAGGTGTCACGGGCCTTCCAACGACAGTACGTAAAGGCCTTTGGCTTTCTTCCTTAAGCCTCTCCTTCAGGCCGCTTCTGGAGCGATCGATGCAGCGGGTTCCAGACTTCCTGCCCAGGTTTTGTTTAGCTTATCTGGAATTGGAATTCCAGATAAGGTACAGTCATTGTGCACCGTCTGTCTCCATCTCTTATTTCAATTTCTCCAGCCAAACCGCTGGGCTGATCTGGCTAAAATTTGGCAGCAAGGTTCCGCTCTAGATTTGTAACGGGGATTGCAATGGTTGCTCCGGTCACGTGACCAAGTAAGTAAAAATGTCAGACTTGGTCAATTCCTTCCAAAATCTTCTCCAGACCCACCAGTTAGAAATGCTACCATATTTGGGTTCTGATGTTAAATTGCGGAGATCATGCTGATCAGGTAACCCGAAAGTGTGCCAAAATGGCAGACGGAATAAATTATTTGGAAAATCCATACATTTCTTCAAAAATCATCTTCTCCAGACACACCAGTCAGAATGTTACTAAATTTGGTTTACAACATTAGGCCAGGGCCCAGAAAAAGCTATATGTCCTGTGGTCATTGCTTCCTCGCCCCCCCAAGGAGAGTTTCAGGCTATTACCGGGGGAGTAACAAATCAGGCTGGGTTTCTTCTTACAATAATATCGTTTTCATAATAATACTAATAATAAAAAGAGGCGCTATTCTTGATAACTGCAAGCAGTTATGGCCGGGTTCCAATCCCCCCTTCCCCACTCCCACACTACCCCTGCTTTGATGCAACCCCGTTTCGATCGGACACCTGACCGACAACGTCCTCTTTCCCCAGAGAGAACATTATTTAATTTTTTCCTTCAATCCAATATAGCCACTAAATCACGTGCCCTATCAATTATTAATAATCACCTGCCTTCCTCCTCCCACCCCACCCGAGTCTCTCTGGACACCCACCTCACCCTTTCCTCAGTTAGTTCACCAAGTGTAATTACTTGTCTTTCACCTTTCTTGGAGACAGCTCGCCAAGTGGCTTTAGCACTTAAGAAAGCACGGATCTTCAACGGGCAGTGTATTTTCGACTGCTGCCACGATCGTTTACAACTCAAACGATGTAATGCATGTCTTGTTTTCATCAAAATGTACATTGTTTTCCTCAAAACGGTACCCGTATTTCAGGATAGAAGATGCGTTGTCTTCAGGAATACACTAATTATATATTAATTACGGAAGCGGGTTCAGTATTTCTCGCCAAACTTGCCAATGTTTATTCACTTTACACAACATATGCATCACATATCAATTGGTTTATCAGCTTTTAAAGGTTGGGTGAAAACGAAAAGTATTTTTAATGAAAGGCCACGATTTTCTTTCCTCTGCACAATGAAGGTACGTTAATTTTCATATTATGCAGTGCATAATTAGACCGATGCCATGATCGTTGGAAACAAAACATGTAATTCCACGTTTATGGTGTAATCAAATTGTACATTTGTTTCCTCAAAAGGGCAGCTCTATTTTATCATAGAAGACGGGTTGTTGAGTCTTCAAACGTATGGTACACGAGGCCTGCATAAACATATTGAGCGATGTGAAGCGAAAAATATGGCCGTGATTTCTGGGCAGCTGGAGGGAAAGGCGTGGCCCCGGTAAAAGGCGGTGCTTGTGACTTTTGCAGAGATGAGGGAAGGCGTGGTCTGCAGAATGGGCAGCGCTTTTGACCAACCCACACACAGACATAAACAGCTCTGTGCAATAGAAAAGATATGATTTCTTGGGTATGATAAAAATTATTATTTCTCTGAAACCAAATAACTTATCAATACTGGAGACTGAATTTATGATGCACTTCCCTTGCTGTATATATTTTATCTAACCATGACGTCATCAGTCACGTGGTTTGGAAGCCACATTGGTTTCATGGAAAATAAATAAAAAATATTTCGGAAACTGCTTTCGCTATCAAATCGAAACTTTGCAGTTATGACCCACTCAACTTGCTCCATTTAATGTGATGTGATTCATAAATCGATTCATGAAGCAGTTTCGGAAAAAAACGGGTTTTAAAGTTTCGGTTTTCAAACAAACATGGCTGACACACCACGTGACCTATGGCATCATCATTTTCAGTGCTTGCAGCAATGGTAGTAAATGATATATGCCAAATTTTACTTCGATTGGAGAAGCGGTTCCAGAGAAAACATTAATATTTTTCCTCAATCCAATATGGCTGCCAAACCAAGTGACCTATCAATTATTCTTCATCACTCGAGTATCCCCAAATCATGAGGATGTACGTTGTTTTCTCTTTCTTTATTACCCTCTCTCTTTCTCCCCCCCCCCCCGTGCCTCTCTCTTTCTCACCCCCCCTCTTTCTAACCCCATCTCTAAATCTCCAAGTATGTATATGTGTGTGTGTGTGTATATATATATATATATATATATATATATATATATATATATATATATATATATATATATATATATATATATATATATATATATATATATATATATATATATATATATATATATATATATATATATATATATATATATATATATATATATATATATATATATATATATATATATATATATATATATATATATATATATATATATACAAATACATACATGTTGGCGCAGTGGTTAGGGCAGCGGCTTGGGATCCAAAAGGTCCTGAGTTCAAGCCTCGTTGGGCCACTGAATTAATGCACCAGGGGGTTGACTCAGCCTGTCATCCTTCCGAGGTCGGTGAAATGAGTACCAGTATACTGGGCCGGTGTATACCCGGTTAAAATAGGTGTACCATATCCCTGTGTCGCAAGAGGCGACCAGGGTTGCGTCAGGAAGTGCATCCGGCGTAAAACATGTGCCAAATCACGATGCGGATCATACGGATGATCCACTGTGGCGACCCCGAATGGGAGCAGCCGAAAGAAGAAGAAGATATATATATATATATATATATATATATATATATATATATATATATATATATATATATATATATATATATATATATATATATATATATATATATATATATATATATATATATATATATATATATATATATATATATATATATATATATATATCTTCTCCTTCTTTAGGCTGCTCCCGCTAGGGGTCGCCACAGCGGATCAACCGTCTCCATTTCGCTCTATCTTCCACATCTTCCATTGACACTCCAACCGCCCGCATGTCCGCCCTCACCGCATCCATGAACCTCTTCTTTGGCCTTCCTCTTCTCCTCCTGCCTGGCGGCTCCATCCTCAGCATCCTTTTCCCGACATACTCCGCTTCCCTCCTGTGCACATGGCCAAACCATCTCAATCTCGCCTCTTTCACTTTGTCTCCAAACCATCCTACCTGCGCTGTCCCTCTAATATACTCATTCCTTATCCTATCCATCCTCGTCACTCCCAACGAGAATCGCAGCATCTTTAACTCTGCCACCTCCAGCTTCGCTTCCTGTCCTTTTGTTAGCGCCACCGCCTCCAAACCACACAACATAGCTGGTCTCACGACTGTCTTATATACTTTCCCCTTCACTCTTGCAGCTACCCTTCTGTCACAAATCACTTCTGCAACTCTTCTCCACCCACTCCATCCTGCCTGCACTCTCTTTTTCACTTCTCTACCACTCTCCGTTACTTTGGACAGTTGATTCCAAGTATTTAAACCCATCCACCTTCCCCACCTCAACTCCTTGCAACCGCACCATACCACCACCCTCCCTCCCTCTCATTTACACACATGTACTCAGTCTTACTCCGACTGACTATCATTCCCCTTTTCTCCAGTGCGTACCTCCACCTCTCGAGGCTCGCCTCAGCCTGCTCCCAACTCTCTCCACAGATCATGATGTCATCCGCGAACATCATAGTCCATGGATACTCCAGTCTGATCTCGTCCGTCAACCTGTCCATCACCATTGCAAACAGGAAAGGGCTCAGAGTTGATCCTTGGTGCAATCCCACTTTAACCTTAAACTGGTCTGTCATTCCTACCGCACACCTCACCGCTGTCACACTGTCCTCATACATATCCTGCACGATCCTCACATACTTCTCCACCACTCCTGACTTCCTCATACAATGCCACAACTCCTCTCTTGGCACCCTATCATAAGCTTTCTCTAAATCCACAAACACACAATGTAACTCCTTCTGGCCTTCCCTCTACCTTTGTCACCCTAACCTGCAGCACATCCTTCCCAATCGGTATAAATCCTTCTCCCCTTCCTTTGTATCCAACTTCTCATACAACTCGTCATATGCCTTTTTCTTAGCCTTTGCCACCTCTCTCTTTGCCTTTCGCCGTCACTCCTTGTACTCCTGCCTACTTTCTTCATCTCTCTGACTTTCCCACTTCTTTTTCGCCAACCCCTTCTTCCTTATACTTTCCTGTACCTCCTCGTTCCACCACCAAGTTGCCTTATCTTCCTTCCTCTGTCCAGATGTCACACCAAGTACCTTCCAAGCTATCTCCCTCACCACTTCTGTCGTTGCCCAATCATCCCACCCATCTTTACCACCATCCAACACCTGTCTCGCCTCCTCCCTAACTTCCACGCAACAGTCTTCCTCCTTCAGCTTCCACCATCTGGTCCTTGGTTCAGCCCTCACTCTCTTCCTCAACCTCACCTCTAAAGTCATCCTACAGACCACCAATCGATGCTGTCGAGCTACACTCTCCCCTGCCACCACCTTATAGTCTCTAATCTCTTTCAGGTTGCATCTCCTGCTTAAGATGTAATCCACCTGTGTGCACTTTCCTCCACTCTTGTATGTCACCCTGTGCTCCTCCTTCTTCTTGAAATACGGATTTACCACTGCCATTTCCATTCTTTTTGCAAACTCGACCACCATTTGCCCTTCCACATTTCTCTTGTTGAGACCATACCAACCCATCACCTCCTCATCCTCATCCTCTTTATTCCCTTCCCCAACATGCCCATTGAAATCTGCTCCAATCACAACTCTTTCATCCTTGGATACACTCTCCACCACTTCATCTAACTCACTCCAGAAATCTTATTTATACTCCATCTCACACCCCATATGCGGGGCATATGCACTGATGACATTCATCATCACCCCTTCAATTTCCAACTTCACACTCATCACTCGGTCAGACACTCTCCTCACCTCCAATACCCTCTTGACATAATCTTCCTTCAGGATTACCCCGACACCATTTCTCCTCCCATCCACACCATGGTAGAACAGTTTGAAACCACCTCCAATGCTCCGAGCCTTGCTCCCCGTCCACTTGGTCTCTTGTACACACAGTATGTCCACCTTTCTTCTCTCAATCATATCAGCCAACTCTCGCCCTTTGCCAGTCATCGTCCCAACATTCAGAGTTCCAACTCTCACCTCCACACTTCCACTCTTCCCCCTCTCCCACTGCCTCCGGACTCGCCTTCCCCATCTCCTTCTCCTCCTTCGCCCAGCAGTAGCACAATTTCCACTGGTACCCTGCTGACCACCGGTACCGGTGGCGGTCGTTGGTAACCCGGGCTTTGACCAATCCGGTATGGAAATTCGTTTTGTTGTCTGCATAATGATTTGGCATAAGTTTTTACGCCGGATGCCCTTCCTGACGCAACCCTGGTCGCCTCTTAAGACACACAGAGATATGGTACACCTATTCTAACGGGGGCATACACCGGGCCCAGTACACTGGTACTCAAGCCGACCGACCTCGGCTGAGTCAACCCCCTGGTGTTATTCGACTTGGTATAATAATATATATATATATATATATATATATATATATATATATATCAATTCAGTGGCCCAACGGGGCTTGAACTCAGGACCTTTTGGGTCCCACGCCGCTGCCCTACCCACTGCGCCAACACCAGGCTTGAATGAATATATATATATATATATATATATATATATATATATATATATATATATATATATATATATATATATAAATAAAATCAATATTCCCACATCAGTGTTGTGATGGGTTGTATTTGATATTTGGCAATAAAGGCTGTGTGGTTATCCTCCCTTTAGAGTTTAGACTATATTAAGCTGAACAGAATGCTCAATATGTGCACATTTCTACCAAGAGAGATTATGAAGTGGTGAAACTTTGACAATGTTGGCATGTATGTTTCACCTTACCTGTCTGTGGTCGGTCCACACGTTTCGCTGTCCATGTCCTCATTTAGAGAGAAGCGGAAATTCAAATCACCTGCCTGTGAGGCTCCAAGCCCCAAAATGGGATCCAAAGACATTTGGTACAAGTCTTGGGAGTTCTCAACCGGAAGTTGGATTTCCGAACATTTCCCCGAGCTCTGCACAAGTCAGACAGAAGAGAAATTGCCTCACAGGTGGAAAATAAAATCCCACTTGCAAAATATTTATGGTGAATTCTGGCTGGGAAGTGAAAGCATTTCTCCATTCAATTGATGAAGGTCAGGTCTAAGAAATGTCATCAGTCAGCACGTGTACAAATTTATCGCCTCAGCTACATTATGCAAAACAAATTGTTCTTCAGATACGGTGATATAATCATGCTTTCACACAAAATGAAGATTGGTTTAAATATAGCTCGCCTCGTGACAAAGAACATACAGGTGGGGTTCAGCTGAGTGCATTGGAGGCATCGTATCAAAGTGTCGTGCACATCAACATTGTCTCTTCTGTGCTACTGTTGATCAATCAGCAACTATAATGCCTCCAAGTTAGTTTATTCCAAGCAACACGTGACCACGATAAAAGCCAGCTGAGAAAACACAAAAACAGATGCCTGTTTATTTCTGCTCTGCAGATTGATCATCCATCACTGCACGAAACAAAGTCAACTTCACTGCAAGGTTAATGTATTAATCAACCTGAATCGGCAACAAGCTGAATGACCCCGACATTGAATGAAAGCTGATTATAATCCTCGTCACTCCCAACTTCTTTATATTTGGTAATTACCAAATGATGTTGATACTTGTGCAGCCAATTACCAGACAATACAAGCTGAATTCCACGAATGATCGTGAAGTCAAATAAAAGCCGATTACTAAATGATGTTGATAATACTTACATCGCCGATTACTAAACACAACAAGATGGCGACTGTGCACGACCCCCACCCCTTTGTACGTCATGACGCCGATTTCTTCGATAAAATAAATGTAGATACAAATTCCTGACAGCTTGACTGACTACACAATGTAAGGTGACATTGCAGTTAAAGATGACAGAAACACAAATGTATCCATATCTTAACGAAGACATGTCCAAACAAAGACAGACATGTCCTTTATACGTGACTGTTTAAACGGTAAAGACAGACTGACCTCGTGCCTGGGTGTGGCCTATGATTGACAGGAGCTCTGAAGCGCTCGAGCTGTGATTGGTTACTGATCTCGTGGACGGTCTGACGACCAATCACAGCAATGACGTAAATTTGAGGAGGATGAGGAGGAGAAAACAATTTGAAAACCCTTCCTATTGACAGAGTCAAACGTCGGGGTAATAAATTTATTGGCCTCAAAACAATTTTGCATTTGCACTCATATGTTCATTTATGTCGAGAAGTTTTTTTAACCTGCCCCTGTGCATTTCAGCCGAAAGTCGATATTCACGAGTTAAATACAATTATTTTCCACAAGTGCATTTGTGCAAACGTGTTTCATCTTTGGGTGTGGGAGGAGCGATTTTCTACACACGATATCAATATAAATCTCAAGTGCCATGAAATGACACGTGGCTTCTGTTCTTCAAAGGATTATAAAATTACAAGTAATAAACTTTACCTTGCTGTTGAGGAAATGGACACAGAGAAAAAGTAGAGATGAAAAGCACCCGAGGAGGTACAAACAACAACAGCATGTTTTAAACAAAATATTCTAACAACAGGCAATCTTCCCTGTTTTATTGTCGAAACAACTTGGGAGCTGAAGCATCAATAAAAGGTCCTGAAAACTTATCAACTTTGTCATTGATCAACATGAAAGAAAAATAAATAAATATTCAGATACCTCCTGGTAAACATCCTGGTTAATCATAATAATTATATTTATACAGTACCTTTCGCCAATGGATAGATACAAGGTTTCAGGGGTTGTGAGTCAAAGCGACAGACAATTAACCTATTTTAGTTGCTCCACAGAAGGCAATGCCGAATGCAACATCAACAGCCATACTAGAAAGAAAGAAAAAAAGGAACTGGAGACCTATTAATTATCCAAAGCCTTTGCTGATTCATGCTGCCAGTTCCTCTCATACTCACTGAGCAAGCAAGAACATGAGAGTTCTCTTCCTACAATACACAAATCATTGTCCCCAAAACAATCTAATCGCTCATGAGGGTGAAGCTCCAGGTTTTGTTTTCCTCGTTTGGTATTATTAACCAGATGCAATGCACCAGGCCAAAATGAGAAGTTTGTGGACTGGTGAGCGCTCATTGTTAGGTGAACAAACACGTTGCCCTTACCCACTATATCCCTGGTGGCTCCGACGTCCAAGTGCATAGTTTTGGTCCACTTTTAAATGCGTCATTGTTCAAATCCCCAAACAAACTCAAACTGCTGTAATTGGATAATCACTTTTCAAAAATTGAATTCCACCAATAACTATTGAAGAAAAGGATTTAGTGCCAAACTTAACATCTCCCTTCTTTCGGCAGAGCTCCTCGAAGATGATGTAAACATCGCTAAACAAAAACACATGAAGCATTAAATTGGTTAAAACTACATTTTTTTTTTTAGAAAGCATAAATGCATGCTCGATTGTATGAAGAAACTTGCCATGGTCACTGATGAACCACATGGAATTTGGTACTGGCTCAATGGGCTGACGAGGTTGGGCGAGGGCGAGCGGAAATTCGAGTTTGCCTGCGAGCAGGCCAGGGGTTGATACGGTGGAATGGTAGATGATGACAAGTCAAAGCTGCTGTCATGACCATATCCTGTAAGTGTAATAGGATGGATTTCAACAACAGAATCAGCTGTGTACATCAATAGGAAAGCAGTTTACATGCTGTAGATCAATAAGCTTACGATAGCACAGTTAGGTGCAATATGTTTGGGTCACTTCATCCAGGCCTCTAAAGTATTATGTTTGTACAAATTTTCCATCATAATGAAAAATATTCAACATGTACATTATACATATAAAAAGAACATTCAAATGTAATTTGACACAAATGCATCAATAGATAAACGGATTATGCCTCCACCCATGTTACATTCAATCTCAATTAAATTATATATGAGAATATTGTTGCGGGCCAGGGGACGGGTGAGTAGACCACGGGGGAGGGGGGTGGGGGGGGAAGCTATCTCGGGCTCCCACCAGACTCCCTGGAATTGCAGGCCGTCGCACACGGATAATTCTGTGACACGGCGGGTCGCTAACCGACCGTGAACTCCAATAACTCAACCACGTGACTTCGGGTCCTCAGTCTATTTAATCTGGTTACCTAAAAATAACCACGTGATCTAATTACCAGGGGACATACCCTCGGTAGGCCTTGTCCGAACAGGATCACTTTACCGGATCAGATGCAGCCGAGCGACACTGCCAAGGACGTACAGGCAAAAACATTTGGTCCCCAACCTGCGACCCACGGAGCCCTATACTGCAGCCCGCGAGGACTTTACAATCAAAACACATCACCATGCAGCAATTTTAAAGGGGTTTACACAATGCCACTGCCGGCCACTGCCGGCCGGCGCTGTGACCTGAAAAGCCTTACACAATGCCACTGCCGCTTACTGCCGGGAGGAATCAAATCAATTTGCATCAATAAAATGAATCAATATTTTTCTGGCTCCCAACATCCTTGGGTGTAGTGAATGCGACCCGTGGGATCAAAAGGTTGGGGACCACTGGGCTAAAAGGAACGGATCGTTGGTCATAAAGTCCTGGCTAGGTGAGGATACGGACCGTGCTAGATCAACGAAAGAAAAGACAAAAACAAGCTGGGAACATTTATACAAAGGATTTATTAACAGGCAGGCAAGGAAAGATTAACAGGCAGGCGACAGACACAGAGCACAGTTATCCTGATATAATTCTTGGACAAACCTAACTTAAACGAGGACAGGTGCCATGACATATATCTATATAATCTATATATTGTTACAGCTGTGGAAATTCGCATTACACCATAAAGAGTCCTCAGGTGAGATATCTCGATAAGTCCATGTGTAGTTAGCCCAAACCCGTTGTATAGAGGGAAGATATGTGATCCATTCGGGCTGCGATTCTTCAGTTAGCCGTTTTTCTTTTGCTGTCGTTATTTTGGTGCAAGAACAACAACGAACATCGCCACAACCAACATCTCCACGATCACGACATTCACTACATGACGCCAACAATCACGCCATTCACACCACGACGCCACCTTCCACAACTACGCGACCACCATCTTCGCCACTCGGAATTCAACGAGCACCGTGCGGTCACGATCTCTGTGGGACGGATGAAAGGAGCGGAGTGGCAGCAGCAACAAGGGTGCGAAGGGGCACCTCCCGCCCAAAACTCCCGCGAAGATCTCCCACCCAAAACGCCCGCGCAAATATCTCCCGCCAGAATCTTCCTTCCCTCGTCGTCCTAAGTGAGAAAGGGGGAGGGGGGTGGCGCGTCCTCTCCCGATTGGCGGATGCGCGGTGTGACGCGGCCGGGGGAGAGGAACGCCCCCCCCCTTTGAGGCATTTTCTGGAAGCGTCTCGAAGGAAGGAGGAGCCACGAACGGGGTGGGGCACGGGGCGGAGCCCCACCCTACAAAAGGTGTGGGCGTGGAGAGTCCCTTGTCAGTTGTCCCTGAATGAGAATGGTCGAGAGTTGTTGGAGAGTCCCTGCTTGTGGTTCGTTCGTTCGGAGGAAGAGGTTGAGGTTCTGTTCGTTCGTTCGGGTCTGGTGAAGGTCGTCGAATTGGCGCAGGTCGTCGAATTGCCACGGGTCGTCGAACCTGGTCCCTGGTGATTGTTCCTGGTCGGAGGGTTGGTCGGAGTCGGTGCAGTCCCGAGACCCCGCAAGTGGGACGGAGCGCCTGCCATTTCCCCCCCCCCCCATCCGCACCGAGATAGCGGCGAAAACCCGGCCCATTCCCTTAGAACCCCGTCCGAGCTGTCGGGCGGACAACACATGCAGGCGCGGGGCACGAGCCCAGTGGACCACGCCGGAGGGACTCGGAGTTGCGGTCGTCAAGGGCTGGACGACGCGCTCAGGGAAGTTGAGACTTCCTTTTCTTTTGGGGTTTTGTGTAAATGTCTGTGGGTTGCGCCAGTCTTGAGAAGTAGAACTGTTTTAAGTGTTGCCGTGTGAATTGCCTTATTTGGTTGTAGATCTGTGTTGGTTCTTTGCTTGTGTTTTTCTTTGCATAAACGTATACGTGTATTGCTTTTGTTCCTTTGTTTTACTGTAATATACGTGCCTTCCGTGCTTCCGTGAATAAATGTGCTTGTCCAATTGTTCCCCGTTTCGCTGCGTCCTTTTTGTTGTTTGAATCTCCATCTTGCATCACGTAAGGGATTAATAGTGGGTTTTAACAGCTGGTAATTAATCTGAAACGTCAAGGTCGACGATAACTCCTCTCGGTTATCCCTGCAGCACGGAACGAACCGCTTAAGCGGTTCGTGCCCGGAGTCGACCTGTGGCGTGGTACAATCTCTCGGTTATCTACCCGCGCGAATAATTAGGTAAATCGATTTATTCGGCGATCGGACCCTGTAGCGCGTGGGTAGAGTATAGACAAGGTTGTGGTGTGCTTGGAACACACCCGTGACTCGTTTTCGGCGTTGATCCGGAAAGTCACGACTGAATTGCACGTTCGGTGGGCGAAGCGGCCGCTATTGGTTACACGCGGTCGGTCGCACGCCGGCGGGGCGCGAATTCACAATATCTATATTTCTATCTATCGGCTGTTCCACAGTAATATGCGACATTTAAGGGTCTTATCTTCAGGAGCTATCACAGAATTCCTAAAGTATCCATAGAATACCACTAACATGTTTTAAGGTGTATATATATATACATATATATATATATATATATATATATATATATATATATATATATATATATATATATATATATAGATATACTATTTATCGCAAAAAACCGCTATTGTCAGAAAATTAAAGCGTGCAGATAAAATTTTATTCACTGTGATGAGAATAAATCTTTGTCTTTCGTGTTATATAAAAAACTACATAGATTTACCAAGGGCTTTAATATGAACACATACGTTTTTGATTGAGACTGGTTTAGATTATATGTGTAAAAAGACTTTACTTATGATATCCCACATCCTGAATTTGCCAAAAATATACTTTAATGTGAATGCTGGGGGGTTGAAAACAGAGTAACAATCGTTATGCTATCGGTCAATTCGTCATGAAAGAAACAAAATGCTCAAGCTGCACAACCTTTAAAAATACGGTCTTGTTATTTTTGTGATAACATAACTTAACCCAAATGACAAATGTGTAACAAAGGATAACATTAGTGGTAAGTCCATATCGCCGTTAAAGCTGTACAAAAATCTGGCTTTCCGATTGCGGTACAAAGTAACGTTCGTTTCAGAAGGCTTTGAGCAGGTCAGAAGTCGTTTAATAATCATCACTACGAGAGCCTACGCTATACGCGAAGAACACCCCATCAATAAATTGTGCTGGGTTAGATTATCTTCTTACTGTTGGATTCCAGTAGTGGAGGGTCAGTCTTTTATTTCCCCTCATTTGCAAGATAAACTGGACACACTTAATGTGGACTATGTATGTAACACAATGGTTACCCATTACTGTGGAAAGGCTCATATATACACACACAGTGGAAACCCTCATGAGGACCAACCGGGTAAGCGGACTACCTCTCATCCGGGCCACTTTTTCTCCAGTCTCTTCAGAAATTCCAATCTATTTAGTACATTGACTGATCGGCAAAGGGGACCACCCCTGGTTCGGGCCACAGACCATATTATCAGTCCCTTGAAGCAGATTTGAACTCTCAAACGAACCAGTGTCAATTAGGTACGGACATTGTTCCCTTGAGTAATCCGAGCATATACAAAGCTCTTTGGCTGGGCAAGCGCGACTATTTGCAAACAACCCATTCCAAAAAAGACATTCTCCAGATGAGCACAAGATCGTAAAATGAAATCGAAAACAATTATTCTTTACCCAATGAAATCGCGGGATTTTGGATCAGAATTTCAGTCACCAATAGGAAACCCGCCTCTGCTGCCTCGGCTCCTTAAGTTCCGTGCTCCATGCTCAGATTGTCACAGATTTCCATTCGCTTCTTTCCACGACTGCCATGGCTCAAAAAACTTCCAACAAAGAGTTGACACTGGATGAGAAGGTCAAGATCATACAGAGTGACAAAATCAAGTCTCAGCGTAACCTCGCAGTTGAGTACGGTGTCAGCAAGTCACAGGTTCAGCGCATCTTGATGAGAAAAGCCGAAATCATGACAGCATACGAAGAAAATGCTCCAATGAGAAAGAAACGCTTAAATGTTCAAGAAAATCAGAAGATCCACGAAATGATGTGGTCGTGGTTCAGTCGCGTTCGAGCATTGAATTGTGCTGTCAGCGGTCCGGTGATAAAAGAGCACGCCATGGAGTTTGCACGGTCGCTTGAAGTTCCCAAGGTAGATTTCACGGCATCCAACGGTTGGCTTTCCCGATTCAAAGCGCACCACAACATTAACTCTGCCAAAATTCCTGGGGAATCGGCCTCTGTTCCTCAAGAAGCAGTCGACAACTGGACCAAGCGCGTACCGATGATAATGACGACATTGACGACGACGACGACGTGCAGGAGCCAACGATTACCACGTGAGAAGTAATGGACTGTATGGCGAAAACAAGGCAATATCTTCTGTCCAAGAATCTCGGACATTTACTGGATACCATCGACAAACTACAGAATGGTATCGCTGATTCTGCTGCGTCATCCATGAGGCAGCGCACCCTGGACTCTTTTTTTTTTTTCAACGTTGCACAATAATAATCAAAATTACTGTTTCTGTGAATAATCAAAATTACTGTTTCTGTCTGTCTGTTTGTGTGTGTGAATAAAGTACAGTATGTGAATGTGAAATATGATGTGAAATCCTGTACAAACAGTTGTTCCACTTAAGTTATTCAATTTAGGAATTAAATGTATTAAGGAAGTTGTACATCTTTACCTGAAGACCTACCCAAATGGTGAAACCGGCTAAGGGGACCACCCCTCAAGCGAACCACTTTTGGCCAAGTCCCTTGGTTTGGTCCAAATGAGGGGTTGCACTGTATATATATACATATATATATATATATATATATATATATATATATATATACATATATATATACATATATATATACATATATATATATATATATATATACATATATATACATATATATATGAAGACCACAAGGGGAAAACCAGAGATGCCAGGATAAGTCAATTTTGAAGAAACTGAAAAACAAAGTTTCAAGACTTTGGTGGACTGTTTAATAACTGGCATATCGATTTCTTTTCCAGTAAAAGGAAGAGTGATCATTGGCCGATCAAATTAAGCATGTAGCATTTGCCAAGCTTCTGTGTTATTTAATTTAAGAGCAAAGAACGAATCAATGTTGCAAACTGACATCACTGGTTATTCCCTTGTTTAATAATTCCCATGAAATTTTAACCCAGGATGTGTCGCAAATTCATGCTTGTTGGTTATAAGCATACATGACATGACTTTGGTGATCACAGATTATTTTTTTCAACATTAAACGGTCATTGTTTTTTTGTTTGATTGGTGTTCAAC
Source organism: Eptatretus burgeri (assembly GCF_056783735.1). Taxonomy (NCBI): domain Eukaryota; kingdom Metazoa; phylum Chordata; class Myxini; order Myxiniformes; family Myxinidae; genus Eptatretus; species Eptatretus burgeri. The sequence continues at coordinate 74,674,228 of NC_140964.1, forward strand.
GCCATACTCAAGGGTATTTCGCTTATATGACGACGGATTCTCCATTTCTTACTCCGTACTACTTAATATGATGGAAAACCGGGAGGAAACCAAGGATAAACCACCCCCGCGATAGCCGAAGTCACCTCATGTGACTCCCTCATATACCTAAGCAGGTTGATTGGGCGGTGGGTAAATCGAATGAGGATGGGTACTCAGACGAACTAACCATTAAGCCACGGCGTGGGTCCCATAAAAGTTACAATAGAGGTTTGACCAGGCTTGAACCACGATATGCACCAACTACGGAGCCCATGACATAACCAAATAGGCTATTGTAGTGCTCAGAGTTTATGCTGTGAAAGTTTCACAACCTTTCATTTTTTTAGTTTCTCAACTCTGAATATTATGGTGGAACAGTTAACATGAATGAAAAGGAGATAACCAGGAGTAAAGTACTGACAACTCTGGGTTTCGACTTGTTCAGCTTTTACAACACTTGTTTTTTCATTGCACAGCTAAACGTTATACCATATAGATTATGTGACACCCCTGGTTATTTGTTAAAGTAATATTGTGAGAGGAAACCTTATGTTGCCAACTATTGGCAGGTGCAATAACCCTGAAATTTATAAAAAGTGACATCTCTGGTTTTCCCTTTGTGGTATATATATATATATATATATATATATATATATATATATATATATATATATATATATATATATATATATATATATATATATATACATATATATATATACATACAGTCATGCGCCACTTAACGACAGGGTTATGCTCTGAGAAACGCGTCGTCGTTGTGCAAACATCATTTTATTTTTTTCATTTTCATTTTCGAACATCGTACTTACACAAACCTAGACACCTAAGCTATATGGTGTAGCCTATTGCTCCTCGGATACAAACCTGTCCAGCATGTTACTGTACTGAATACTGTCGGCAATTGTAACACATCCAAGAGACAGAAGACACGTTAGATTTACCTTTGTGCAGTTCATGACGGCCATCAGTGTTGTTAGCAGCAGCTTACAACCTCCTCTCGCGTCGATTATAGAAAGGTGAATAAATAGCGTTTGGATTTTATAAATACGTAATCATTGCATCGATGTTATAAATTACAAATGAATAAACGAGCACCTGTCAATTGTGATATATTTTTGGAACAGTGTGATTGTTTTAACAACACAAAAAGCTTCACCAAAAACAAAATTGTGTTTTAATTGACGAACAACAACGATTTATACGTAGAATTCTTCAATTCAAAGGTAATTTACTTGCTGGAAGGT